>NC_091285.1:272381276-272981276 GCF_032444005.1 Ranitomeya imitator | reverse complement strand
TATACAGATGTCCAGCAGCGGATAAAATAGGTATTTGAGCCACCAAATCTTCTGATGCAGATCAAGATAAAGTTCACAAATAATTCCAGGAATATCCCACAGCCAGAATCGTGAAGCGCAGGAATCCACACAGTGTCTATTAGTTATCAGGCAATTCTTAATGCAAGACTGTCCTTAATTAGGCTGTGATTCCTATCTAGCTATCCCTAGCTAACTTCACAGTTGGTGACCAGTCACACTTCTCTGTTTACTCACAAGAATAGCTTTCTTGAAATCACACAGTCCCAAAACAGGAATGCCTCAAGATCTGGATTCCCCACTCTCCATCACCGCGCTGCTTCTTCTCAAACGCCCAGAAACTCTCTCTGAGGTAACTGTCCTGTTTCCAGAATCTTCTTGTCTTTAACTCATGGGTGACCTCCGGTGGCTGAACAAAATTACTGCAACAACATTGTAATTATCCTGTCTATTACTCAAGGGTGACCTCCGGTGGCTGAACACAGTTACTGTATCAACACTTTTTATGATAGAAAAAAGACATCACCACTTTACACATAGTTTGAAAAGTTGTCTTGAGACTAGAGGGACAGATCTAACCAGTCAGATGCCGCCCCTAGCTGGCTTCTCCTTGTCCCACTCCAGTTGACTGATAGGTCTCTTGCATGTATGTATGTATCAATTAACCGGAGCGGGGAGGGGAAAAGCCTTCTGTGGGCTCCATTGGGTTAGTTGGGTCTTTCTCGATAGTTCCCAGCCAGCTTTTCAGACTAGGTTTTCTCCAAAATGCCTCAGTATTTCAGTGTAAGACATCAGTGGATGGATGCAATTCCTGAAAGGAGGCTCTGATTCATGCTGCCTGTGATTCAGGCAGCATGAATGTAATGACAGGTTCCCTTCAAATGACAGAGCTGCATTCATAAATCTAGAGGTGGGAAATTTATAGTTTGCCCTCATCAATGTTTCATTAGAGTTTTATCAAATATATGTTGTTAGGAATTTGCACTTTTCCCACAAACTACAGGATAGATGATAAATGTATGATTGTTGGGGATGTCTAGAACTAAACTATGTTCTAAAACTGACACAAGCAGGCATTTGGATCTGTTGACTTTTATACGAATTACTTATGTAAACTCCCACACAATGTCTATCCACTGAAGCTAACAGACATAGTGACACCATCAGGTGCGTATGTGACTGGAAGTAAGTGACATAACTAGGAAGATCTAATATTGCAGTAAGGATCTGTTTGAAAAAGGAAACAGTAGATTTTTCACCTATGCATTATTGATTGATCCACTAGCATATAAGATGAAGAAACGCAGAGAAGAGTTAGAGCTTTCAAAGGAGCAAGACAAAGACATAAGAAGCTGGGTATGGACATTGTGCAGGAAACCATGAATGCGAGAAAGGTAAACACTGGGTGCGATGGCATTGTACTTTTCTACTCACAATCCGGAAAGTTGCGGTCATTGATCAAATGCCCTGTTTTATGGGGTGATCTTATTTAGTTTTGTGCGCTAGTTTTAAGCAACAATAAATGAATAAAATACTAGTATAAAAATAGATCTGAATCAATCAAGACTTTAGAGACATTGATCAGTCAGCAAATTGTGCATTTCTTTCAATTATGCCTTAAAAAAGAACTACTGTATGTGTAGCAGGCTTCCACTAATATGACAGAGTATGTGACAGTCACTTGTCTCTAGCAAATGTACAGGGCAAGGGTTGAGTGTACCATTATGACAGCAGTGTGCCTGTAGTAGAACTAGCAACAACTTCTAATAAAGTTAGGAAATTAAAAGCAATGTCAAAATGCTGATTTCTCCATAATATTCAGAAGACTTTAGTATACAAGTAGACAAGATAATTAGTATACTTTCTACAATTTGTATCTTTTGATATGGACCCTGTCCTTGCTGCTTCCTCTATACTCTTCTTTTGGCTGATCGGAGATTTAAGCCTCATTCAAATGTATGATATTCTCATATGAGTGCTACCTGTGGTTTTCCCGGAGAGCACTTGTACCTTTAATAGTTTATGAGGCCTGTATGATATTCTCATATGAGTGCTACCTGTGGTTTTCCCGGAGAGCACTTGTACCTTTAATAGTTTATGAGGCCATTCACGTCTGTCATTTGTCGCGGATTGAGTGGTCTTTGGAAAATGGAGACATGCCAGATTTTGATCACAGGGTCAGATCAAAATTGACTATTCAAGTCTATGGGTTTGTGAAAAAGTGACATCCGAGTGCAGTCCAATTTTCACGGATTGTCAGAAAGGGGAAGGAGGAGAAACTTTTTTTTTCTTCACACATGAGAAAAACTGATGACATTTGGACCACAAAATCTGGGAATAGCATGTACAGTAATAATGAGGACAGCAGTTAATAAGCTTGTGCTACTCTGAGTAGTCGGCGTAGCCTACACGTGCTACTATGGACTGTAGCTTCTCTGGACTTGTCTCCCATCGATCATCTGGTCCTGTATTGCAAAAAAAAAGCCTCTGCTAGTAGAGGATCTTGATGATTTGCTTGCACACTTGCATTCATTGTGGCAGAACATTTCTCAGACAATCATTAACCAAACTTATAGCATTAAATCTGAAATATTAGCTTGATGTATACATGTATGTTTTCAAGGGACTCATTTAAATAAGAGGAATTAATAAGGTGCAATGATCAAGTAATGTTGTTGAAGAAGGGAGGAATGAGATTTTTCAAATAAAGTTGAACAATTTGGGGAATAGATGTGTATGAGGAAGGACATGCAATGATGAGCAACAACATAAAAATGTGCTACAAGAGTCATAATAGTCCTATAGATGATGATGAGTGTCATGTGGATGTTTAATTTGAAAGAAGAAATACTAGGAGATGAAACTTGGTATGATTAAGCTTTAAACCCTTTGCCCCAGAAGGTGGTTTGATGTTAATGACCAGGCCAATTTTTCAATTCTGACCACGGTCACTTTTTTTTGTTTTTCATGACATATTGTACTTCATGATTGTCGAAAATTGCTTTGATATGTCTTGCGTTTATTTGTGAAAAAAATGGAAATTTGTCAAAAATTTCAAAATTTACCAACTTTTTTCTTGCCCTTAAATCACAGAAATATGTCACACAAAATAGTTAATAAATAACATTTCCCATATGTTTACTTTTACATCAGCACAATTTGTAAATATATTATGCTGTGCCTTTTCTCCTGAATACGCTGATATTCAATATGTGGAGGAAAACTACTGTTTGGGCACACGGCAGGGCTCAGAATGCAAGGAGCGCCGTTTGAATTTTTGAATGCAAAATTTGCTGGAATCATTAGTGGAAGCCATGTCACGTCTGTAGAGCACATAATGTGCTTAAACAGTGGAAAACCCTACAAATGACCACATTTTGGAAACTAGACCCCTCAAGGAACTTATATAGGTGTGTAGTAAGCACTTTGAACCCTCAGGTGCTTTACAGAGGTTTATAACATTGTGCCATGAAAATAAAAAAAATCACATTTTTTTCCCCATAATTATAGGAGAAAATGGACCACAACATTTGTTGTGCGATTTCTCCTGAGTACGCAGATGCCCCATATGTGGCAAAAATACTGTTTTGGGCGAATGGCAGGGCTCTGAAAGGAATGAGTGATGTTTTGGAATGCAGATTTTGATGGAATGGTCTGCGGGTGTCATGTCACCTTTGGAGAGCCCCTGATGTGTCAAAACAGCACAAACCCCCACAAGTGACCCCATTTCGGAAACTAGACCCCTTGAGGAATTAATCTAGATGTGTGGTAAACACATTAAACCCACAGGTGCTTCACAGAATTTTACAACGTTGATCTGTGAAAATGAAAAAAATATTTTTCACAAAAATGTTGTTTTAGCCCAAAATGTTTTCATTTTCACAAATATAGCAGGAGAAAATAGACCCAAAAATTTGTTGTGCAATTTCTCCTGAGCACACGGATACCCCATATGTGGTTGAAAACTACTTTTGAGGCACAGTGCAAAGCTCAGAAGTGAAGAAGCGCCATATTGTAGTTCAGATTTGCTGGATTCGTTTGAGGGTGCCATGTCAAGTTTGCCGGGCCCCTGAGGTGCCAGAAGAGCAGAAATCTCCATAAGAAATCTCCATTTTACAAACTACGGTACACCTTTCAATGAATTTGTCTAGGGATGCAATGATCATACTGACACCACAGGTATGTCACAGAATTTTATACCATTGAGCAGTGAAGAAAAAATAATTACATTTTTATTACCCAAATTTTGTTTTAGCCCCAGATTTTACAATTTCACACCAGAAAATGGGTGAAAATGCCACCAAAATTTGTCCCATGATTTCTGTTGCATGTAGAAATAACCCATATGTGGCTGCACAGTAATGCTTAGCCACACGGTGAGACTCGAAAGGGTCAGAGCGCTATTTGCCTCTTGGACCATAGATTTTCCAAGAATAGTTTGCAGATTCCATATACTGAACTCCTAAGTGCTAGAAGAGCAGAATGCCCCCTCAAGTGACCCATTTTGGAAACTATACCACTTTGTGAAGTTACCTACAGGTGTAGTGATGATTTTGAACCCAAAGTGACTTTTGCTGTGTGAAAATTGCAAACTGACATTGTGCCCAGTACATTATAGTCACAGATGTACTGCTCTATATTTAAAGAGAAGATGCTACCATCACTCCTTGCCTTTGGTAGATGTGCATTTTTTCTAAATGCATGGTACCTATAGTGAAACACAGTGGTGGCAGCGTTTTAATGTGGAGCGCCGTGAGTGTTGCTGGTGTCGGGGAGCTACATTTAATTGATGGTATTATGAATTCACAGATGTACCGCTTTATATTGAAAGAGAAGATGCTACCATCACTCCATGCCCCTGGCACTTTTTCAACATGACAATGATCCAGGAAACATATCTAAGCCACTGTTGCATTTCTGAAGAAGAATAGGGTGAATGTCATTCAGTGGTCAAGATTGTCTCATGATCTGAACTCAATCGAACTCCTATGAGGAATTATGAAGAGACAAGTTGAGCATTACTCTCCATTCAGCGTCCACACTCTGGAAGAGGTCGTTCTCGAAGAATGGAAAGAGTAAGACAGATGTTGCAATATGTCGCCAACTTGTTAATTTCCTACCTAGAGGATTTGGTTCTCTCCTTAAAAATCATGGAGGTCATACAAAATTATAGAATTATATTAGAATTATTTGCTTTTGATGTGGCATGTATTAATTTTTGCATCAAATAACTTGAGTAAAACTGAAGATCTTGTAATAAAAGTTGTAGTTACCTTACTTTCTTGCTATAGGTTAAAAAATGGTCAGTCTTATCAAAATTTTAGAAATTCTTCTTGTGTTCAGTAAGTTATTGATTCAAATCTTACTTATCAAAGGGGGTGTACTAATTTATGCTGAGCACTGTATATATACAATATATATATACTGATCAAAAAAAGAAAAGGGAACACTAAAATTCCATATCCTAGATATCACTGAATGAAATATTCCAGTTGTAAATATTTATTCATTACATAGTGGAATGTGTTGAGAACAATATAAAACCTAAAAATGATCAACATAAATCACAACTAATATCCGACGGAGGTCTGGAGTTGGAATGATGCTCAAAATCAAAGTGGAAAATGAAGTTAGATCCAACTTCAGTGGAAATGTCTCAAGACAAGGAAATGATGCTCAGTAGTGTGTGTTGCCTCGACTTGCCTGTATAATCTCCCTACAATGCCTGGGCATGCTCCTGATGAGGTGGCGGATGGTCTCCTGAGGGATCCAGACCTGGACTAAAGCATCCGCCAAATCCTGAACAGTCTGTGGTGCAACGTGACGTTGGTGGATGGTGTGAGACGTGATGTCCCAGATGTGTTCAATCGGATTCAGGTCTGGAGAACGGGCGAGCCAGTCCATAGCTTTAACGTCTTCATCTTGCAGGAACTGATGAGGTCTGGCATTTTCCTGCTTTAGGAGGAACCCAGGGCCAACCGCACCAGCATATGGTCTCACAAGGGGTCTGAGGATCTCATCTTGGTACCTAATGGCAGTCAGGCTACCTCTGGCGAGCACATGGAGGGCTGGGCAACCCTCCAAAGAAATGCCACCCCACACCATTACTGACCCACTGCCAAACCAGTTAAGCTGAAGGATATTGCAGGCAGCAAATCGCTCTCCACGGCGTCTCCAAACTCTGTCACGTCTGTCACATGTGCTCAGTGTGAATCTGCTTTCATCTGTGAAGAGCACAGGGCACCAGTGGTGAATTTGCCAATTCTGGTGTTCTGTGGCAAATGCCAATTGTCCTTCACAGTGTTGGACTGTGAGCACAAACCCCATCTGTGGACGTCGGGCTCACAGACCATCCTCATGGAGTCGGTTTCTAACCATTTGTGCAGACACATGCACATTTGTGGCCTGCTGGAGGTCATTTTGCAAGGCTCTGGCAGTGCTCCTCCTGTTCCTCCTTGCACAAAGGCTGAGGTAGCGGTCCTGCTGCTGGGTTATTGCCCTCCTACGGCCCCTTCAACGTCTCCTGGTGTACTGGCCTGTCTCCTGGTAGCGTCTCCAGCCTCCGGACACAGCAAACCTTGCCACAGCTCGCATTGATGTGCCATCCTGGACGAGCTGTACTACCTGAGCCACTTGTGTGGGTTGTAGAGTCCGTCTCAGGCTACCACGAGTGTGAAAGCACAACCAACATTCAAAAGTGACCAAAACATCAGCCAAAAAGCATTGGTAATGAGATGTGGTCTGTGGTCCCCACCTGCAGAACCACTCCTTTATTGAGTGTGTCTTGATAATTGTCAATAATTTCCATCTGTTGTCTATTCCATTAGCACAGCAGCATGTGAAATTGATTGTCAATGTTAGTGTTGCTTCCTAAGTGGACAGTTTGATTTCACAGAAGTTTGATTTACTTGGAGTTATATTCTGCTGTAAAGTGTTCCCTTTATTTTTTGAGCAGTGTATATATATACATATATATATCCTACTATATAATTGTCTAAGGGTCACTTCCGCCTGTCTTTCTGTCACAGATATTCATTGGTCGCAGCCTCTGTCTATCATGGAATCCAAGTCGCTGATTGGTCGTGACAAAACGCCCATGACCATTGCCATGACCAATCAGCGACGGCCACAGTCCGGCGGCAATATGGCCGCTCTTTCCTCCCCGCAATCAGTGCCTGCTCCATACTCCCCTCCAGTCATCCAGTCAGTCCTCACACTGGGTTAATGCCAGCGTTACCGAAAAACGTTATTCTCATCCTTCGACGTTTCGTCCTGTCCGCCTGCAGGTTCCAGTGCTAAGAATACTATGGGAGAAGGACCTGCCATGACATCACGGTCATGTGACCGTGATGTCATCACAGGTCCTGCACGCCTGTGCGAGAAGGACCTGCCATGACATCACGGTCATGTGACCGTGCCTTCATCACAGGTCCTGCGCGAGAAGGACTTGCCATGACGTCACGGTCATGTGTCCGCCACGTCATCACAGGTCCTGCGCTCATAGTCATACCAACCCTGGGACCGGAAGCTGCCGCGTGCACCGTACACAGGAGCCAGGACTAAGGTGAGTATATGTTTATATTTTATTTTATGTCACTGGCCAATATACTACATTACTGGGCAATATACTACGTGGCTGACCAATATACTACATACTACGTGGCTGTGCAATATACTACGTGGCTGGGCAATATACTACGTTGCTGGGCAATATACTTCGTGGCTGGACAATATACTACGTAGCTGGGCAATATACTACGTGACCGGGCAATATACTACGTCACTGGGCAAGATACTACGTGGCTGGGCAATATACTACGTGGCTCTGTGCTGTATACTACGTCACTGTGCAATATACTACGTGGCTGACCAATATACTACATACTACGTGGCTGTGCAATATACTATGTGGCTGGGCAATATACTACGTTGCTGGGCAATATGCTACGTGACTGGGCAATATACTACATGGCTGACCAATATACTACATACTACGTGGCTGTGCAATATACTATGTGGCTGGGCAATATACTACATTGCTGGGCAATATACTACGTGGCTGGGCAATATACTACGTGACTGGGCAATACACTATGTGACTGGGCAATACACTACGTGACTGGGCAATATACTACCTGGCTGGGCAATACACAACGTAGCTGGGCAATATACTTTGTGACTGGCCAATATACTATGTAGCTGGGCAATATACTACGTTACTGGGCAATATACTACGTCGCTGGGCAATATACTATGTGGTTGGGCAATATACTACGAGGACATGCATTTCCTAGAATACCGGATGCGCTAGAATTGGGCCACCATCTAGTATATATATATATATATATATATATATATATATATATATATATATACTGTATATCTGTATATATATATATATATAGTAGAAAAAAAAAAAAAAGGAACAGCACAACTCTAGTACTTATCTTCAGGTGCAGGGCCTCAAGCAACCAGTCCAGCGATTGCAGCAAGTTTACAGACACTCAAAAAAGAGGCAGCACTCCATAGTTTAAGTGAAAAATGTGAAAGGTTTAATCGACCCATAGACGGGCAACGTTTCAGCTCCATCTGAGCCTTTATCAAGCCTTTTTCACTTAAACTATGGAGTGCTGCCTCTTTTTTGAGTGTCTGTATATATATATATATATATATATATATATATATATATATATATATATATACATATACAGCTCGGGCAAAAGTTAAGAGACCACTGCAAAATTTTCAGTTTGTCTGTTTTTCTCTTTATAGGTGTATTTTTGACTAAAATGTAAATTGTTCTTTTATTCTATAAACTACTGACAACATGTATCTTGCAGACCTCAAATAATGCAAAAAAAAAAAAAAAAAAGCCAAATGGAGCCAAATTTTTTAAATCTGACCAGTGTCACTTTATGTGGTAATATCTCTTCAACGCTTCAACAAATCCCAGTGATTTTAAGATTATGTTTTCGGGACACATTATACTTTATGATAATGGTAAATTTAGGTCGATATGTTTTGTTTTTATTAATAAAAAAAATATCAGAAATTTGAGAAAAATGTTAAAAAATTTGCAATTGTTATACGTTGAATGATTATCCCTTTAATCCAGATAGTCATGCCACAGCAAAACATTTTCCTCATGTCGGCTTTACATCAGCACCATTTGTAAAATGTTCTTTTATTTTGTTAGCATTTTAGAAGGCTTATAAATGTAGCAGTAATTTTAAATGTTTTTTCAAGGAAATGTACAAAATTTATTTTTTAGGGACCTATCCATGTTTGAAGTGCCTTTAGGGGTCCCATATATTGGGAAACCCTCAAAAGTTATACCATTTTAAAAACAGCACCCCCAGACATATTGAAAACTGCAGTCAGGTAGTTTATTAACCCCTCAGGTGATTTTTAGGAATTAATGCACAGTGACATGATAGAAATGAAAATGTATTTTTACCACCTAAATGCCTCTAACTTCTGAACAGGTTACAACAGCCGACAGACTCTAAGGCCGCTATTTGGTCATGAATTACCATGGCAAACATCAGGACCACACAATCATGATCTGAGGGCACCAATTGGGATAAAGAGGAAGCCCCCACACTCTGTTAACCATTTATAATGATGTAGTCACTATTGACAGAAGCATCTAAGGGGGTTAAACATATTTAGACGGTGCAAACACTGATTGTGGCTGATGCAGCAAGTTGTCAGCTATAGTGGACAGCCAACAGCTACTGGATTGTCACCTGTATGGGGATGGTAGTCTCTTATATCTCAGGTCAGTTAAAAGACGTATTGGCTGTCATTATGGGGTTAATATTTGGTTAGAGAAGGAGATCCAGCTCAACGAAATAGTGAAAAATCCATAGTTTATTTCACTTAAAATATAGTGAAAGGACAAAACATCAGCATACAAAAAAATATTATAAAACCAAGGTCAACGCGTTTCCGGTGACTAAGCACCCTTAATCATGATTAAGGGTGCTTAGTCACCGGAAACGCGTTGACCTTGGTTTTATAATATTTTTTTGTATGCTGATGTTTTGTCCTTTCACTATATTTTAAGTGAAATAAACTATGGATTTTTCACTATTTCGTTGAGCTGGATCTCCTTCTCTTTCCTGTTCGTCTACGCCCTGACACAGCGGTTCCGTGCTCCGAGCTCTTGGGAATGTCGGTATGGTGAGCTGGATTTTGTTTTTAATATTTGGTTGCACATCCTTTGGAATAAATAACTGAAATTAATCGCTTCCTGTAACTATCAAAAACCTTCTACACCTCTCAACCGAAATTTTGGTACTCTTCTTTTGCAAACTGCTCCAAGTCTATCATATTTGAATGGTGCCTGCTCCCAACAGCAATTGTAAGATCTCTACACAAGTGTTCAATGGGAATTAGATCCAGACCAGGACCTACATAGAAATCATGGGGCCCCATAGCAAAAGTCTGAATGCCCCTCCCCCCCAAAAAAAAAAAATTCACCGCCGGGCCCAGCTCACCGTCTTGCATCTCCACACAGTCTCAGCTCCTCATGCTCCGCCTCCAACAGCTGGTAGCTGCCCTTCCTTTTGCAACTACTTCCAGCCAGGCCCAGCATACACTGCTCGCTCTGTCTGGAAAGCTAGGTCAGCCAGGAGGCATAGCGTCCTTATGCAAATCCAGCCAGAGAGTTCAGCCGGGAGCAGTGCAGGACTAGAATGAAGGAGTTTGGAGGAGCCAGGTACAGAATGATGGCAGTGCGCACATTTAATTAAAGGCACACAACACAGCCCAGGGGCGGACACTGACAGCTTGGGGCCGCTGTGCAAGAAATGTTTCTGAGCCCCCTCCTTTCATGGCGACAAAGCTATATATATATATATATATATATATATATATATATATATATATACTGTATATACATAAGTATATATATATATTCTCCTTTATTATGTATATTGCTGTCCCTTACACAGTACCCTCTCTTGCTATGTACAGCACATATTGGATTATATAAATTCCTGTTTTATATTACATACCGTCCTATTTTGTTAGATATACAATGCAATGATGGCTGATGATGAAGCATGGGAAAGCTTCTTTTCTAATGGAGGAGATGAAGGACTGGTAGTCTGGTCACTGGCTCCTCCATCAACAGTCATTTTATATCTAACAAGAGAGCTGATTATGTAATAAAAGAGGGCGCTGTGAATAACAAAAATATCAGGAATACACTATGTAAGAGACAGCACTGTACATAACAGCAGAGGAAGCTATATAATAAAGGACGAGACCATATATAATTAGAGAGGATGGTGTTTAATAAGGGACGGTGATATTCATGATAAAAGAGGAAACTATGTAACTAAGTATAGTGTTATGCATAATAAGTTAGTACACTAAATACTAAGGGTATGTGTTAGACATAATAAGTGAGTACACTATATACTAAGGGACTGTGCTATACATAAGTGAGTACACTATATACTAAGGGACTGTGCTATACATAAAAAGTTACTACACTATATACTGAGGGATGGCGCTATACATAAAAAGTGAGTACACTATATACTAGGGGGCTGTGTTAATCATAATAAGCGATAATAACGTCTTCCTCCACTTCCTGCTGTTCCTAAATCCATTATAAATCCCCTTTCCTCCCTTCCCAATCCCCCACACCCCTCATTGTCCTCCTCCCCAACATCTCATTATTGTCCTCTCCCCCACCCCCATCGTTACCTTCTCCCCCAGCACCACCATCATTGCCCATTCCACCACCTCCATCAATGCCTTCTCCCCCACCACCACCATCATTGCCCATGCCACCACCTCCATCATTTCTTCCTCCCCTATCACCCCATCAATGCCCTTTCCACCATCATTGTCCTTTCCACTACCACCATCATTGCCTTTTCCTCCACTACTCCCATCATTGCCCATCCCACCACATCCATCATTTCCTCCTCCCCCAGCACCCCATTATTGCTCTTTCCACCATGACCATCATTGTTCTTTCCACACCATCATTGCCTTTTCCCCACCACCTCCATCATTGCCCATTCCACCACCTCCATCATTGCTTTATCCCCCACCACCCCATCATTTCCCTTTCCACCATTTTCATCATTGCTTTCTCCCCCACCACCCCCATCATTGCCCTCTCCCCCACCACCGCCTCCTTCCCCATCACCCCCATCATTGCTCTTTCCACTGCCGCCATCATTGCCTTTCCCCATCACCACCATCATTGCCCATTCACCACCTCCATCATTTCCTCCTCCCCCACTTCCCCATTATTGCCCTCTACGTCACCCCCATAATTGCTTTCTCCCCCATTACCCCCATCATTGCCCTGTCCTCCACCTACACACACACAGACACCCACAGCACCATTCTCCTCTCTGCACATTCCCCTGCAGCGCTACACACGCACACACACCACCACTCATCTCTACACTCACACGTACATACACACACACACCCAACAGACAGCACTTCTTACCAATCCGCACGCTCTCCCGCAGCCACAGCATCACCATCACCGGCAGCTTCCTCTCACATGCACAGCGGCTGCGGCGCTGAATTTTGAGGTCTTCCAGCTGCGCAGATGACTGCTGTGTGGGACAGAATGTGCAGGCGCCGGGCAGGAAGCAGAACTGATTGCTGAAGCTCCACTGACATTTTCTCTTGTAGGCAGCGGAGCTGCAGGGATCTCTCACTGCCCGCCGCACATGAGCGCAATTTGGCCAGGGGGCCCCCCGGGGCCTCAAGGCCAGATCAAGAGGCCAGATTGCCCTCATTATTAGCCCCCCTGCTGGGGCCGCCGGGAGCTTCTGGGCCCCAGTGCAGTCGCACTGGCTTCACATGAGGTATGTCTGCCTCTGGCAAAGCCGTTATGGTCCTCACCCCTTGGGGCCCCATAGCAGTCATGTAGCCTGCCACCATTGGCGGTACACCACTGATCTGGACTCATTCGTGGTCACTTAAGAACTTTCCAGCACTTTGCTTCCATCCATTTTCATTTCAATTGAGTGATTTACAAGTATGTTTGGGGTCATTGTCCTGCTGGAAGACTGATGATGTAGGATGCAAACCCAGATTTCTAATACTGGGCTCAACATTGCAACCCAAAATCCTTTGGTAATCTTCAGATTTCATGATGCCTTGCACGCAGCCAAGGCACCCAGTGCCAGGGGCAGCAAAATAACCCCAAAACATCTTTCAACTTCCATCATATTTGAATGTAAGTATTGTGCTCTTTTCTTTGTGGGTCCCATTCCATTTTTTGGTAAACAGTAGAATTAGGTGCTCTATCTTGGTATCAACTGTCCGCAAGATGCTTTCCCAGAAGGATTTTGGCATGCTCAAATATATTTTGGCAAACTGCAATGCAGCTTTTTTTATATCTCTGTGTCAGTAGTGGGGTCCTCCTGGGTCTCCTACCATACTTGCCACGGGCGAGATTGAACGAGCATCATATACTTCAAACAAAGTTGTTTAACCATAATTTTGAAAAAGTGCTAACAATTTTGTCCAGACCATTTTGAGGTTTTTGTGTGAAATTTTGTCCGATTTGCTTTTCTCTGCTTTTTTGTGTTGCTACAATACACACAAAGGAAATAAACGTGTATAAGAAAACATGTGTAATTTTAATAATTGTCTGGGAGAGATACTTCATTATCTGGAACAATTTCAATGGTACCAACACTTTCGGCCATGACTGTTTTTTTAAAGTCCTTAAATTCATAGATATGTCAACAAAGACAAAAAAAATTAATTTTACATTATTATAATTTTGGTTCAGTATAACTCAAATAGCTTTTATTTGGATGCTTGATCAGTGAAAATGGTAAATTATTCTAACCAAGTCAAACCTCGCCAGTTTGCAAGTGGTGTAATTTGCACCAATTTTTTGAGTCACATTATATTGAAGACTAATCATGAATATATCTCAAACTTATTTCTTAAGCCACATCCATTTTCAAGCTTCCAGAACCAAAATGTCGACCATGCCAATAATTACTATCCTTTATGGTGCAAATAGTTTATAAATATGTCTTATCTAAAATGTTCATGTTTTGTATGGTATTGTTGCATCCATGTTATATTCTCTTAAATAGGAGCTGATCTGCAGTTCTCAGCAGTGGACACTAGGGTTGAGCGAAACGGGTCGGCCATTTTCAGAAGTCGCCGACTTTTGGCAAAGTCGGGTTTCATGAAACCCGACCCGACCCCTGTGTGGGGTCGGCCATGAGGTCAGCGATCTTCTGAATCTGGTATCGGAATTCCGATACCGAGTTCAGATATGTTTGCAATGTCGGAAATCGGTATCGGAATCCATATTTAAGTGTAAAATAAAGAATTAAAATAAAAAATATTGCTATACTTACCCTCTGACGCGCCCTGGTACTAACCGGCAGCCTTCCTTCCTTAGAATCAGCACGTGAAGGACCTTAGATGACGTTGTGGCTTGTGATTGGTCGCGCGACCGCCCATGTGACCGCTCACGCGACCAATCACAAGCCTATACCTAAAAGGAATATACTCACCCTCGGACGCGCCCTGCTTCTTTCCGGCAGCCTTCCTTCCTAAGAATCAGCGCTTGAATGACCTTCGGTGACGTCGCGGCTTGTGATTGGTCGTGTGAGCGGTCACATGGGTGGTCGCGCGACCAATCACAAGCCGCGACGTCATCTAAGGTCCTTCATGCGCTGATTCTAAGGAAGGAAGGCTGCCGGTTAGTACCAGGGCGCGTCAGAGGGTAAGTATAGCAATATTTTTTATTTTAATTTTTTATTTTACACTTAAATATGGATCCCAGGGCCTGAAGGAGAGTTTCCTCTCCTTCAGACCCTGGGAACCATAGTATCCCACTGCACTGCATTGGGTTTCGTGTTTCGGCCGACCCCGACTTTTCTATAGGATCGGCCGATTTCACTCGACCCGACTTTTGAGAAAGTCGGGTTTCGTGAAACCCGACCCAATCCTATAAAAGTAAAAGTCTCTCAACCCTAGTGGACACTATACATTGAACAGACCTTTTACATCAATGTTTCGATCTGTCCATCACGGGAGCTAATAACATATCAGGTGTTGGTGTAGGGTCCCGGATCAGCACCAATCTGATATTGATGACCTATCTGAATGATAGAGCATCGATATTATATACCACTTTATGTCCACTTTGATTCAATACTATTTACCACACTTTGCTTGAATCTTAATACAACATTAAAACTTTTAAGAGGTCGAAAGATGAATACTTTCTTTAGGAATTATATGGTCGATTAGAGATACTATGTGTGTGATAATGTATTCAGTAAAACTGTGTAATGTTTCACTCTTGGTGTGTTACTATGGGTATCATGTATTACGTGCCTCTCTTCACTGACAGCACTGGTGTAAGTAACTGGAGTAATATAGAGGAAATCGAGAGATTCTATTACATAACAGAGAATAGTAAATGAGAACAGATTGTATGACAGCAGACAATGGCAGACACGGCAACCTGAACTGCTGCTTCTTACTGATGTCCATGTAATGTATAATGCATTCACTTCTTGAGAAAACCTATACACTCACAATTCAGCAACTATTCAATTAGGTATCGCAAATCCTTCATTTTTATCTCTCCTAGGAGACAAAAGCTGACAAGTCACAAATTGTTATCACTTACTCCACTCTCATTAATGGACTACTGTACATATGACATGAGATTTATTAGAATTGTTGTCCTCTGATTTACAAAAGCCCTGAGCAGCAAGAAATATATTTTTCAGTTAAATTAATTTTCTTATTTTTAAAGGTAATTAGTAGGGTTGAGCGAAACGGGTCGGTCATTTTCATAAGTCGCCCGATCCGATCCCTGTGTGGGGTCGGCCATGCGGTATGCGACTTTCGCACCAAAGTCGCGTTTCAATGACGCAAAAAGTGCCATTTCTCAGCCAATGAAGGTAAACGCAGAGTGTGGGCAGCGTGATGACATAGGTCTCAGTCCCCACCATCTTAGAGAAGGGCATTGCAGTGATTGGCTTGCTTTCTGCGGCGTCACAGGGGCTATAAAGGGGCGTTCCCGCCGACCGCCATCTTACTGCTGCTGATCTGAGCATAGGGAGGGGTTGCTGCCGCTTCGTCAGAAGCAGGGATAGTGTTAGGCAGGGTCCATTAACCCCCAAACCGCTTGTGCTGTAGCGATTTCCACTGTCCAACACCACCTTTTGTTTGCAGGGACAGTGGAGGCTACATTTTTTTTCCCTCAGCGCTGTAGCTCATTGGGCTGCCCTAGAAGGCTCCCAGATAGCTGCATTGCTGTTTGTACACCGCTGTGCAAACCAACCGTTTTTTTCAAAGCACAAGTCCTGTTGCTCCTTCCTTTCTGCACAGCTTCCTTGTTTGTTTGTCCACACTGTTGACTTTTTTTGTGCAGCAGTCCACTCCTTGTTATTGCTGCCTGCCATACATTGCTGAGATTACTGCAGGGAGATAGTAATTGTAGGACAGTCCCTTTTTTTTTTTTGTTTCGTTATATCTCTTCAAACCACTTTCTGCCACACAAAATATACTCTAATACAGTGGCCCAGATTTATTCACTAGTCTCCCTGAAGAAGTAAAGAGTGCAGATTAAAATTGGCAAATCTGTATCAGTGGCAGTCCTGTGTGTGGCACCTGTCTCAAATTGTGTGCCACATTAAACCTAGTGTGTAATACTGGGTCAGATTTCTTTTAAATTCTCCCTGAAAAAAAAATAGTGGGAGATTAAGATTGGCATTTCTGCTTCAGTGCCACTCCTGTGTGTGCCACCTGTCTCAAATTGTGTGCCACATTAAACCTAGTGTGTAATACTGGGCCAGATTTCTTTTAAATTCTCCCTGAAAAAAAAAATAGTGGGAGATTAAGATTGGCATTTCTGCTTCAGAGCCACTCCTGTGTGTGCCACCTGTCTCAAATTGTGTGCCACATTAAACCTAGTGTGTAATACTGGGCCAGATTTCTTTTAAATTCTCCCTGAAAAAAAAATAGTGGGAGATTAAGATTGGCATTTCTGCTTCAGTGCCACTCCAGTGTGTGCCACCTGTCTCAAATTGTGTGCCACATTAAACCTAGTGTGTAATACTGGGCCAGACTTCTTTTAAATTCTCCCTGAAAAAAAAAAATAGTGGGAGATTAAGATTGGCATTTCTGCTTCAGTGCCACTCCTGTGTGTGCCACCTGTCTCAAATTTTGTGCCACAGAACATATACTGTATGAGAGTGGGCCACATTTCTTCAATATTCTCCCAGAATAAATAAAAAGGGGGAGATTTGAATTGTTAGTGTCTGCATCAGCGTCATTCCTGTTAGGGCTCATCTCCACTTGTGAGGAAAACGGACGAGTGCAATCCGATAAAAAATCGGATTGCACTCGGACCAATGTTAATCAATAGGTGACACTCCATTTGCGATTTTTTTCCCAGCCGAAATCGGACTGAGAAAAATCTGTGTCGGCTGAGAAAAAAATCGCAGCATGCTGCGTATTGCTGAGATTCTCGGACGAGACTCGCCAATGCAAGTCAATGGGTGCGAGAAAAAAAACGCATGGAATACGGACCATCCGTATTCCATCCGTTTTTTACGGATACCTTACCATTCTGTGGCACAGAACACTGTAAATAGTCCTGTAAATGACTGTATAAAAATAGTTGCAGAGAAAAAAAAACGGATTGCATACAGATGTAAAAGCGGATGATGCGATTAAAAAATCACATTACACTCGCATGACACTCGCATGACAATCGCACACGTTACATCCGTTTTTTCGGTCCGTAAATCGGACCGTTTTTTTCTCACACAAGTGGAGATGAGCCCTTAGTGGCATATCTGTCTGCCACTGAAGCTGTGTACTGTCATACATTGGGCCTGATTTTCCCTGCAGTCTGACCCACCTATAAAGGGATATATAAATCCAACAGAAGTTTGAGTTCACCTTGTAACTGGTTTTACAGTAACAAATACCGTTAGTTTGGTTACGTTTTTCAAACAATGAGGAAGTCTGGTGGAAGAGGTCGTGGCCGTGGGCGGTCATTGCCAGCTGGTAATGATGGTAGTGTTGGTGGAGCATCAGGTGGTCGTGGGAAAAGCAATATAGCACCTAAGTCTCGAGTTGTTGAGCCAGGTTCGCCGTCTGGCTACATAAGGCCTCGAACGCTCCCTTTTCTGGGAGTAGGAAAACCGCTTTTAAAGCCGGAGCTGCAAGAACAAGTTTTGGCTTTCCTTGCTGACTCAGCCTCTAGCTCTTTCGCCTCCTCTTCTGAAACTGCTAAATGTAAAAGCAGCGCGTCGTTAGTGGATGTTCACGGTCAGGGACAAGTCGCTTCCTTGTCTTCTTCACCAAGAACAACAGAGAAGGATGCGTCAGGCGACACAACGGGTTACTCCATGGAGCTCTTTACACATACCGTTCCTGGGTTAGAAAGTGAAACAGTTAACAGGCCATGCCCATTACAAGTTGAATCGGACATGGAGTGCACAGATGCACAGCCACAGCCAGATTACTATGCTGTTCCTTTGACTCAGACCACAACATTGCCCTCGCAGTGTACTGATCCAGAATCAGACCCTGATGAGACTATGGTGCTCCGTCACGAACGCTATACCACCGGCTTACACGGTGACACAGACAAAGTTGCACACGAGATAGAAGAGGAGGTCATAGATGACCCAGTTGTTGACCCCGATTGGCAGCCATTGGGGCAACAGGGTGCAGGCGGCAGTAGCTCTGAAGCGGAGGAGGAGGAGCCGCAGAAGGCATCAACATCGCAACAGGTTCCATCTGCCAGGCCCGTAACTGGCCAAAAACGCGTGGCAAAACCAGTTGTAGGACAGCGTGGACATCCGGTTAAAGAAGCTCAGTCTGCAATGCCTGAAAAGGTATCCGATAATAGGAAAAAGTGCAGTCTGGCATTTTTTTAAACAACATCCAAATGATCAGCGCAAAGTCATCTGTCAAAAATGTTCAACTACCTTAAGCAGAGGTCAGAATCTTAAAAGTCTAAATACAAGTTGCATGCGTAGACATTTAACCACCATGCATTTGCAAGCCTGGACTCACTACCAAACGTCCCTTAAGGTTGTAGCAACCTCGGCCAATGAAGCTAGTCAGCAACGCTACATCCCTTCCCTCACTGTAAGCCCACCATTTCCCGCACCACCTGCAGCAAATGTGCAGATTTCGTTGCCAGGCCAAAGCAGTCAGGGAATCACCAGTTTCGTAGTAGGAAACACTGCATGTAGGGCACCAGCAAGAATACCATCTCCAACCCTCTCTCAGTCTGCCATGTCCACCGGCACCCTCGCTAGTTCCACGATCTGCAGCTCTCCAGTCCAGCTCACCCTACATGAGACTCTCGTTAGGAAAAGGAAGTACTCATCCTCGCATCCGCGTACACAGGGTTTGAACGCCCACATTGCTAGACTAATCTCATTAGAGATGATGCCCTACCGGTTAGTTGAAAGCGAAGCTTTCAAAGCCCTGATGGACTACGCAGAACCACGCTACGAGCTACCCAGTCGACACTTCTTTTCGAGAAATGCCATCCCAGCCCTCCACCAGCATGTAAAAGACTGCATCGTCCATGCACTCAGGCAATCTGTGAGTACAAAGGTGCACCTGACAACAGATGCATGGACCAAAAGGCATGGCCAGGGACGTTACGTGTCCATCACGGCTCACTGGGTTAATGTGGTGGATGCAGGGTCCACAGGGGACAGCAATATTGGGACAGTTCTGCCTAGCCCACGGTCTAGGAAACAGTTGGCTGTAGGCGTTCGCCCCCCCTCCTCCTCGTCCTCCTGCAGAAGCAAGAGCTCGTCCACAGACCGCAGTCGCATGAGCACTCCATCCGCAGCTGCCACTGTTGCACACGAGGTGTCCCATTATGGGACACCTAGTGGCAAGCGTCAGCAGGCTGTATTGGCAATGAAGTGTTTGGGCGACAACAGACACACCGCGGAAGTTCTGTCCGAGTTCTTGCAGAAAGAAACTCAGTCATGGCTGGGCACTGTACATCTTGAGGCAGGCAAGGTAGTGAGTGATAACGGAAGGAATTTTATGGCTGCCATAGCCCTTTCACAACTGAAACACATTCCTTGCCAGGCTCACACCTTAAACCTGGTGGTGCAGTGCTTCCTGAAAAGTTATCCGGGGTTACCCGACCTGCTCCTCAAAGTGCGCAGACTTTGCTTGCATATCCGCCATTCGCCCGTGCACTCCAGCCGTATGCAGAACCATCAGCGGTCTTTGAACCTTGCCCAGCATCGCCTAATCATCGACGTTGCAACAAGGTGGAACTCCACACTGCACATGCTTCAGAGACTGTGCGAACAGAGGCGTGCTGTTATGTATTTGTGGGAGGATACACATACATGGGCAGGCAGTTGGATGGCAGACATGGAGTTGTCAGGTGTGCAGTGGTCGAAGGTACAAGACCTGTGTCAAGTCCTTCAGTGTTTTGAGGAATGCACACGGCTGGTTAGTGCAGATAACGCCATAATAAGCATGAGCATCCCCCTAATGCGTCTGCTGATGCAAAGTTTGATGCACATAAAGGAGCAGGCGTCTGCAGCTGAGGAAGAGGGAAGCCTTGATGACAGTCAGCCATTGTCTGGTCAGGGCAGTCTACAGGACGAGGTAGCGGGCGAAGAGGAGGAGGACGAGGTGGATGATGGGGATGAGTATTTTTTGTATGAGGAAGCTTCTCCGGGGCCAATAGCAACTGGTGGCTTTGCAAGGCCGGATTCAGGGTTTTTTAGGGAGACAAGTGACGTAGATTTGCCTGAAACTGCCCCTCAACCCAGCACAACCGCAGATTTGACAACTGGAACTTTGGCCCACATGGCGGATTATGCCTTACGTATCCTCAAAAGGGACCCACGCATTATTAAAATGATGACCGATGACGATTACTGGTTGGCCTGCCTCCTTGATCCTCGCTATAAAGGCAAATTACAAAATATCATGCCACATGAGAACCTCGAACAAATATTAGCAACCAAACAAGCAACTCTTGTAGACCGTTTGATTCAGGCATTCCCAGCACACAGCGCAAGTGATTGTTCTCACACGAGCTGCAGGGGGCAACAGGGCAGAGGTGTTAGAGTTACACAAATCAGAAGTGGCGTTGGACAGAGGGGTTTTCTGACCAGGTTGTGGAGTGATTTCGCAATGACCGCAGACAGGACAGGTACTGCAGCATCAATTCAAAGTGACAGGAGACAACATTTGTGCAGTATGGTTACTAACTATTTTTCATCCCTTATCGATGTTCTCCCTCAACCGTCATTCCCATTTGATTACTGGGCATCCAAAATAGACACCTGGCCTGAATTGGCAGAATATGCATTGCAGGAGCTTGCTTGCCCAGCAGCTAGTGTGCTATCAGAAAGAGTATTCAGTGCTGCTGGTTCAATATTGACCGAAAAAAGGACTCGTCTAGCTACCCAAAATGTTGATGATCTAACCTTCATCAAAATGAACCACTCATGGATTTCGAATTATTTTGCCCCACCTTTCCCGGCTGACACCTAGCTTTCCTATAAAAAGGTCTTGCTTGTGAACTCGTCTTACTGACTGTTCCAATCTCTTAATTTGCAGCAGCTGTTTGTCCAGCATACAACATGTTTACACCTCCCTAAATGGGCTAACTCCCCCCACGGGGCCGTGGTCGCGCCACTTGGCGCAAGCACCCGTGAGAGTGCCGTTTGTCTGAAGAGGTGGGTGTGCCCGCTTTTGGTCAATGGCACTGCAACTGGGTCCCTCATAGTACAATAAAGTGTCTCTGGCGGTGGTGGTGCGCACCCAACGTCAGACACACCGTTGTAACATGAGGGGCCCTGGGCCTGTACCGCCGGCCATAAGAGAGTTCCCCCCAGCTCAAACAGTGCTCTACCACTTGCAAAATTATCTCTCACAGCTCCACCAATGTTTAGTCTATGCGCTGACATCCTTCAATGCCTGCCACTGACAATACCAATTTGTTGACATGTATGATGCTAGTTAAAATTTTCAGGGTCAGTGTCCTATATTGACACCAGTAAATACTTAGCGCCAAATTACTATGTTTGAAACTCAGCAGAGGAGCCCACCCCTGTACCTAAGTATGCCACCCTTTTGTTTTTTGTTTTTGTTGTTTTGCGAGACATTAATTACATCTATTTATTTTTTGGGAGTACAAACTGTGGCAGACACTCCTTCCAATCGTCCTCCGCTGACCAAACCAATGCTGCCTGTGTACCTCTGCAAGATAATTCAAACTGCTTTGAGCCTAATTTTTTTATTTTAGGCCTACTAAGTCTGTCTGCGGTCCCTCCTTCCAATTGTCCTCCGCTGAACACACCAATGATACCTGTGTACCCCTGCAAGATAATTGAAACTGCTTTGAGGCTAATTTTTTTATTTTAGGCCTACTAAGTCTGTCTGCGGTCCCTCCTTCCATTTGTCCTCCACTGAGCACACCAATGCCGACCGTGTACCCATGTGACTTTTTGTCATCCTGCAGTAAGCCTACTTTGTGGTGTAAGGCCTACTAGCAGTGTCTGTCTGCGCCACTTAATACAGCTGTCCTCCTCTAAAAAAAAATGGTGGACTTTCAGCTTGTCAGAATTATAAAACTGCATTGGGGCCACAAGATTCGTTGTGGTCTACATACTGAGTCTTCCGCTCCAAGGTGTTCTCTCTGTTACCTCTCCTTCGCTTCCATCTTGAAGCTCTTGTTAAGTAGTTGTTGAAACAACACTGCATTAGGCCTACAAGTTGGGTCTGGGTTGTAGAGACGGTGTCTCCCGCTCCAAGGTGTTCTCCAGGTTGCCTCTCCATAGCTTCAATCTTCATGCTCTTGGTAAGTAGTTGTTGAAACAACACTGTATTAGGCCTACAAGTTGGGTCTGGGTTGTAGAGACGGTGTCTCCCGCTCCAAGGTGTTCTCCAGGTTGCCTCTCCATAGCTTCAATCTTCATGCTCTTGTTAAGTAGTTGTTGAAACAACACTGCATTAGGCCTACAAGTTGGGTGTGGGTTGTAGAGACGGTGTCTCCCGCTCCAAGGTGTTCTCCAGGTTGCCTCTCCATAGCTTCAATCTTCATGCTCTTGTTAAGTAGTTGTTGAAACAACACTGCATTAGGCCTACAAGTTGGGTCTCGGTTGTAGAGACGGTGTCTCCCGCTCCAAGGTGTTCTCCAGGTTGCCTCTCCATAGCTTCAATCTTCATGCTCTTGTTAAGTAGTTGTTGAAACAACACTGCATTAGGCCTACAAGTTGGGTCTGGGTTGTAGAGACGGTGTCTGCCGCTCCAAGGTGTTCTCCAGGTTGCCTCTCCGTGGTGTTCTCCAGGTTGCCTCTCCATAGCTTCTAAAGGTTGCCTCTAAAAAAAAAATGGCGGATTTTTAGCTTGTCAGAATTATAAAACTGCATTGGGGCCACAAGTTTCGTTGTGGTCTGCATACTGAGTCTTCCGCTCCAAGGTGTTCTCTCTGTTGCCTCTCCTTCGCTTCTATCTTGAAGCTCTTCTTAAGTAGTTGTTGAAACAACACTGCATTAGGCCTACAAGTTGGGTCTGGGTTGTAAAGACGATATCTGCCGCTCCAAGGTGTTCTCCAGGTTGCTTCTCCATAGCTTCAATCTTCATGCTCTTGTTAAGTAGTTGTTGAAACAACATTGCATTAGGCCTACAAGTTGGGTCTGGGTTGTAGAGACGGTGTCTCCCGCTCCAAGGTGTTATCCAGGTTGCCTCTCCATGGTGTTCTCCAGGTTGCCTCTCCATAGCTTCAATCTTCATGCTCTTGTTAAGTAGTTGTTGAAACAACACTGCATTAGGCCTACAAGTTGGGTCTGGGTTGTAGAGACGGTGTCTCCCGCTCCAAGGTGTTCTCCAGGTTGCCTCTCCATAGCTTCAATCTTCATGCTCTTGTTAAGTAGTTGTTGAAACAACATTGCATTAGGCCTGCAAGTTGGGTCTGGGTTGTAGAGACGGTGTCTCCCGCTCCAAGGTGTTCTCCAGGTTGCCTCTCCATAGCTTCAATCTTCATGCTCTTGTTAAGTAGTTGTTGAAACAACATTGCATTAGGCCTACAAGTTGGGTATGGGTTGTAGAGACAGTGTCTCCTGCTCCAAGGTGTTCTCCAGGTTGCCTCTCCATAGCTTCAATCTTCATGCTCTTGTTAAGTAGTTGTTGAAACAACACTGCATTAGGCCTACAAGTTGGGTGTGGGTTGTAGAGGCGGTGTCTCCCGCTCCAAGGTGTTCTCCAGGTTGCCTCTCCATAGCTTCAATCTTCATGCTCTTGTTAAGTAGTTGTTGAAACAACACTGCATTAGGCCTACAAGTTGGGTCTGGGTTGTAGAGACGGTGTCTGCCGCTCCAAGGTGTTCTCCAGGTTGCCTCTCCATGGTGTTCTCCAAGTTGCCTCTCCATAGCTTCTATCTTCTATCTCTCGTTAAGTAGTTGTTGAAACAACACTGCATTAGGCCTACAAGTTGGGTCTGGCTTGTAGAGACAGTGTCTCCCGCTCCAAGGTATTCTCCAGGTTGCCACATAATCGAAGCTGCATAGAGCCTATTTTGTTATTTTAGGCCTACTAAGTCTTTCTGCGGTCCCTCCTTCCAATTGTCCTCCACTGAGCACACCAATGAAGACCGTGTACCCATGTAACCTTTTTTAAACCTGCGTCGAGCCAACTTTGTGGTGTAAGGCCTACTTGCAGTGTCTGGCTGCGCCACTCAATACAGCTGTCGTCTTTAAAAAAATGACCTGCAATTATCAGGTTTTCAGCCTATCGGAATTTTAAAACTGCAGTGGGGCTACTAGTTTGGTTGGGGCCTACTAACAGTGTCTGCCACTCCAAGGTGTTCTACTGGTTGCCTTTCCTGAGCTTCTGTCTTCAGGCTCTTGTTAAATAGTTGTTAAATGGAACAACTGCATTTGGCCTACTAGTTGGGTTGGGGCCTACTAACACTGTCTGCCGCTCCTTGCTGTTCTCCTGGTTTCCTGTCCTGAAATTCCATTTTCAGGCTCTCGTTAAGTAGTTGTTAATGTTAGACTGCATTTGGCCTACTAGTTGGGTTGGGGCCTACTATCGGTGTCTGCCGCTCCTTGATGTTCTCCTCCACTGAACAAACCAGTGCCGCCTGTTTACTTCTGTTACCAATTTTGAACTGCATTTAGCCTACTTACTGATTTGGGCCTACTCACTGTGTCAGCCTCTCATTACAGTTGTACTCCACTGAACAAAGCAATGCCCCCTGGTTAGTCCTGTTACCAATTTTGAACTGCATTTAGCCCACTTTATTCTTTGGGCCTATATCTGTGTTTCCTCCTCATCCTGCCCATTGCCCAGCCAGTGATAGATGAGTCTGCTGGTACATTGACCCATAACGCAACATTCCCCGTGCATGCTACACAGCAAGATTGTGACCCTGCTGAAAGTCAGGTTCCCCTTCCCGCATACCATACCACCTTACACGGGGACAAAGAGGAAGGTGCAGATGAAAGCGCAGGTTCCTTCATCAGGTGGGGGGAGGAATACTCATTGGTGACGTCACTGGCACAGGGCCCCTCATAGTACGCAAAAGTGTCGCTGCCGAAGAGAGGCGCCCCCGCCGTGCAAACACACCGCCGTACTTTGAGGGGCCCTGTGCCAGTGCCAATTCCAACGAGTGGACCCCCCCCTGCTTGCTCAGGATCACAGCACTTGCAAAGTTGAAATACTTACCTCTCCCTGCTCCACTGCAGTGACGTGGTCCAGATTTCCTGGGCCCACTAAATACTTGAACCAGCCCTACCCCCCACAACTTTAGCCAAATGACCCCCAATTTCCAATGCCTTACTATTATTATAAGGTAAATTAAGATTGACAAGCTTCAGTAACAAGAATGGATGTTTTTGCCATTAAAATGGGCACTGTACATGTTTTCCTGGCCTCCACTCAGTGCCGACTATGCTCCCCCATTGACTTGTATTGGGTTTCGTGTTTCGGTCGATCCCCGACTTTTCGCGATAATCGGCCGATTCCACTCGACTCGACTTTTGAGATAGTCGGGTTTCGCGAAACCCGACTCGACCCTAAAAAACTAAAAGTCGCTCAACCCTAGTAATTAGCAGATGTTGCAGTGTCCTTAAAATGAGATGACACCTAATTATAGCAGCAACCAACAGTGGCATAGAATAGGTTGCTAGCAACCATGGCAAGGCAAGCACTTTACACCCTAATCAGTGGACGGTTAAGACTACTTGAGTCCCTTCAAAAAAGTGAACCTATCCCTAAAAATATAAATCTTTATTAATTACTTATGAATATGTACATAAAAAATCTAGATAAAAAACATCCCTGTTAGGGACCAAACACCTGAAATAAGGGACACAGCATATAGGTATTTATCTAGAGGCCATTTTTACCAGAAATGAACACAATAGAAAAAATCAAGAAAATATGAAAAAATATCCAAAAATCCAAGAAAAATGAAAAAAATATAAAAAATGAAAAAGTTATAGTGCTTCTACTGACCCTAATAGGCCCTGAAATCTGATGACCTTCCTAACAGCGGAGGTTGGCACCCTAAATTGCGATGTGGCGCTCCCGCTCCACGGTGGCTGTCCCTTATATCCCTAGGTGGACCCTAACAATCTACCCCCACAGACACACAAAACACATATATGGATCAAATTAGATCCTAAATCTCTGCATGAACAGATAGGTTAGAAAAATATCCATATATCCATAGTTAGTCACAAGGAAGATATCTCCACCAAAGCCTATCAATAGCTGTTGGTCTAATCTGAAAAAAAAAAAAACAATTTGCCACATTTGTCCAAGAGCTCAACATCAATGATATGGGCCTCAAATTTACTTTTGAGATTGGCGGCAACAAGATAGCATTCCTGGACGTGTCTATTGCTATACAACTGGATGGTTCTTTGAAAACTTCCATCTTTAGGAAACCGACGGCTACGAATAGCCTATTGAGATGGGAGAGCCACCATCCTGTCCCTCAAAAACAGGGTATCCCGAAGGGTCAGTTCCTTCGTTTAAGAAGGAACTTCTCAGGGACTGCTGATTTTTGTGATAAGGCACGTGATCTCACTAAGAGATTTAGAGATCGTGGGTATCCAGGTCCAGTGATAAAAAGAGCGTATGACAATGCACTCAGGACTGATAGGACATCCCTTCTGATTACTAAGAAGGAGCGAGATCCAGAGACACTCACTAGACTGATAGGAACGTTTGACGATCAGAACCCCAAAATAATGCATATCCTCAGAAAACATTGGAATGTATTGAGGATTGACTCTGATATCGCCAATTGGATTACACCAAGGCCCTCGGTAACATTTAGACGGGGGAAATCAATAAAGGACCAATTAGTCAATAGTCATTTTGCTCCTCCTAAAAAAGAAAGTACGTGGCTTACAAATAGAGCAGTAGGCACTTTTAGGTGTGGGCACTGCAGCTACTGTCGATATGTAACACCTTCCAATACGTTTACGACTGCGGTCACCAAGAGAACATATAACAATAAACAGTTTGCAAATTGCAAAACGGTGGGTGTGGTGTACTTGTGTACATGCTCTTGTCCGTTAAACTATATTGGGAAAACCAAGAGACAATTTAAAATTCGTATTGGAGAGCATCTTGGTGACATACGCAGAAAGAAAGATACACCATTGGCACGTCATGTGAATATGCATCATGGGGGGGATCTGGGGTCAATTGCATTTAGGGTAATTGAAGTGGTGGAACCATTGGTCCGTCAAGGAGACTGGGATAAGAAAATCTTGCAGAGGGAAACAAGATGGATTTTTTGGATGGATACAGTCCATCCTAACGGACTTAATGAGCAGTTGACTTTCTCTCGCTTCATTTAGGGGTTATGGTGAGAGTATCGCCTATGCGAGGAAACAATATAGCCTGGTTAATATATTGATATTTTGTTATTCATCATCTAGGTGGTAGTTGTACCCCTAGTTTGCAACATCCTTCAGAAGAGTGGTAGGCGTTTATCTGCTATTCAGCCATATATGGATAAGCCTATTGATTTCTTTATCTATAGCCTCCACTTTTGAGCCATATCCTCTCTGCTAGATATTCCTCTTATAACCGGTAGACCACAAGATAAAACAATGTAGCTGCACAGTTGCTGACTAATTAGATATAATGACAGTGCGGCAGGCGTTATGTCACGCCGTACACTATGAAGAAATATATAGGGACATCGATTAAATGTCACTCTGTCAATCAGGACAGTAGTGAAGGCTTATCCTTCGTCTATAGTTGTAGGTGTAAATAGTATCAGGTTGGATAACAAGGCATACAGAACTGGCTGTTGTCCTGAATATGTATACGGGCGACATATACGCTAGCTTTTCTCTTTTTTCCATGAGTAAGCTCAGGCGCATGCGCAGTAAAGAAGCCGCGCACATCATGATCATCTTTGTTACTGGCAGGGCTAGTCTGCGGCTGCGCTGTGGGCACGGGTATTTTATTAATGCCTGTGCGTTCCACAGGGTGCTCACGTCATTATTATGAGCATATGCGGTCCACAGAACGCCATCATCAGTAGCCCATGAGCGCCGCAGTATGAGCTTGACGTCAGCAAACTTCTTGTTGCAGCACAGCACGTGGATTATGGTGCCGGGCATGGGAGGATGCCGGTGCCTGATTGAGTTAGGCGGGGAATAGAGCCCTGCACTATATAAGTGAGTGGATAATACATCGGGCAGCACAAACTTTTGAACTTAGCATCGTGACTCCTGTATGCAGCTCTACTACCTATTATGGTGGAATAATCTGTCAAGTCCCCTGATGAACCCCCTGAACGAAATAGACGGGGGAGAAACGCGTCGGGACAGCGCTAACATGAACCGATGTATTGACATGACGGTCATGAAGGAACATTTGAGGAACAAAGAGCTAAGTGGATAATTCTTATTAGTTATAATCTTCTATATATCGTGTAATTATAGCATACCAAGCACTTGATCTATTTAGATGTCTGATATAAACAATTTTTGACTGGTATCACCATAATGATAAACTATGAATTTGGCCAGATGTATATGTCATGATCTATAAAGACAGATAATATATGGTGCACAAATGGTCTATTGAACATTTTTTCAGATTAGACCAACAGCTATTGATAGGCTTTGGTGGAGATATCTTCCTTGTGACTAACTATGGATATATGGATATTTTTCTAACCTATCTGTTCATGCAGAGATTTAGGTGTAGGACAACAGATTTGAGAAATATACCTGTTGCTATCATATGCAGGGCAGCCTAGTGGTGGTTTCCTACTGGGTGTAGACCTGGCACTATTCCAGATAGGTCTACAAGTTAGTATCTAAGTCCTTAGTTTTTACTCATAGTAGATAGTGTATAGAACAATGCTTGGTAGTTACTATGGATCTAATTTGATCCATATATGTGTTTTGTGTGTCTGTGGGGGTAGATTGTTAGGGTCCACCTAGGGATATAAGGGACAGCCACCGTGGAGCGGGGGTGCCACATCGCAATTTAGGGTGCCAACCTCCGCTGTTAGGAAGGTCATCAAATTTCAGGGCCTATTAGGGTCAGTAGAAGCACTATAACTTTTTCATTTTTTATATTTTTTTCATTTTTCTTGAATTTTTGGATATTTTTTCATATTTTCTTGATTTTTTCTATTGTGTTCTTTTCTGGTAAAAATGGCCTCTAGATAAATACCTATATGCTGTGTCCCTTATTTCATGTGTTTGAACCTCTTATGCCCAAACACATGTATTTTATTATAAGAAAATACTGATTTACAGTAATTATAGTTTGCCTTTTGACCCTTTAGTTTTTTTTGCTGAAATTCAACATCAAATTTGAAAAATAGAAGGTTATATATTTTTTTGTTGTTGTAATCTATCTATATAATTATCTAAGGGTCACTTCCGTCTGTCTGTCTGTCTGTAACTGAAATCCCGCGCCCGCGAATTCACCCCTTTCCTACTCTCCGTCAGTGCCCCCTCCATACTCCCCTCCAGTCAGCGCTCACACAGGGTTAATTATGCCGCAGTGTAACGCAGTTGGTTAACGCTGCTATAAACCCTGTGTGACCAACTTTTAACTATTGATGCTGCCTATGCAGCATCAATACTAAAAAGATCTAATGTTAAAAATAACCAAAAAATAAAAAATCATTATATACTCACCTTCCGTCGCCTTTCCCGCTCCTCGCGACGCTCTTGGCCATGCATTGCGGTCTCGCGAGATGATGACGTAGCGGTCTCGCGAGACCGCAATGCATTCTTGGGACCGGAGCGTTGCGAGGAGCATCGCTAAACGCCTCGCCTGGATCCAGGGGCCGCCGGAAGGTGAGTATATAACTATTTTTATTTGAATTCTTTTTTTTAACAGGGATATGGTGCCCACATTGCTATATACTATGTGGGCTGTGTTATATACTGCATGTGCTGTGTTATATACTGCGTGGGCTGTGTTATATACTACGTCTCTGTGCTATATACTACATGGGCTGTGCTATATGCTATGTGGCTGTGCAATATATTACGTGGCTGGGAAATATACTACGTGGCTGTGTTATATACTGCGTGAGCTGTGCTATATACTATATAGCTGTGCAATATACATAGCTGGGCAATATACTACGTGGCTGTGTTATATACTACGTTGGCTGTGTTATATACTATGCAGCCTGTGTTATATACTACGTGGGCTGTGTTATATACTACGTGGGCTGTGCTATATACTACATGGGCTGTGCTATATACTATGTATGCTGTGTTATATACTGCGTGGGCTGTGTTATAGGCTGCGTGGGCTGTGCTATATACTACGTGGGCTGTGTTATACACTGCGTGCACTGTGTTATATACTACGTGGGCTGTGCTATATACTACGTGGGCTGTGTTATACACTGCATGGGCTGTGCTATATACTACATGGGCTATGCTATATGCTACGTGGGCTGTGCTGTATACCATGTGGCTGTGCTATATACTACATGGCTGGGCAATATACTACGTAGCTGTGCTATATACTACGTGGCTGGGCAATATACTATGTGGGCTGTGCTATATACTACGTGGCTGTGTTGTATGCTACATGGCTGTGATATATACTACGTGGCTGGGCAATATACTACGTGGGCTGTGCTATATGCTACGTGGCTGTGCTATATACTACGTGGCTGGGCAATATACTACGTGGGCTGTGCTATATGCTACGTGGGCTGTGTTATATACTACGTGGCTGTGGTATATTTCTTTGCTGTATCTGTGCATCAAGAATCGTGGTATGTGTTAAAGAGGGGGGCCCACAGAGACTCTTTCGCCCGTGGCCCTCAAAAACCTGGAGCAGGCCCTGGCTTCACTGATTGGTTACGCCCGGCCGTGAACAATCAGTGACAGGCGCAATCCGGCCACGGATTGGCACAGAATTTGAACCACGCTTCGCTAATTGGTCGCACCTGGCTGGCCAAATCCTGTGTATAAATTGCATTATTCTGAAAAATTCATAAATAAACTACATACATATTCTAGAATACCCGAAGCGTTAGAATCGGGCCACCATCTAGTTATTTTACAAACCTAAACCTAACACCATTTTTATCCCTAACACTAGTCCTATCCGTTACCCTAAAACTACTCCTAACCCTTCACCTATCTCTGACACTAGTCCTGACCCTGTTCCTATACATAGTTAGAGTTAGAAAACGTATGTAATTAATTTATTATAATGTTAGTGGTTTTTTTTTTCTTTACATGGGTCACCTTTTTACATTTGGCACAGCCCTCTAGCAGGTCTCTGTCTATCCTCTCACAAACTGACAAGTGAGAGGATAGGTGGTGAGCTGTAGGTGAGTATAGTGCAGCATATGTCATTTCACAGTCTATGCAGAGCGCAGCAATCAAGCTGAGTTAGTCATTGGCTGCTGATCTCTACATAGGCAGAAACAGAGATGACAAAGCTTGTTTAATCATACTCTAAAGTTTGCCATTTTGGTTGCTGTCAATGAAGAGTACAGCAGCTGATAGCAATCTCACCCTGACTGCAAATTGCCACCTCCTGACATGTCAAACCATTCAATAGGAGAATTTGTCATCTAGTTTGCTGGTCGACACTGTTTTCTGGACTACTCCAAGAAAAGGCATAAGTGGAAAGAGGAGAAATTCTGCTCTCCTATAGAATTTGATAAACAGTCCTGTGTCTCCCCATGCTATACCAGCGGCAACCTATTATATTCAATAATGGACAGTTAGTTGATTTAACATAAGGTACATACCAGTTTCTGTTTATTCTAGAACTTTATTACACATCAGACTTATAATTATCTCAGACATTAATAAGCACAGACTAGAGATATAATGTTGGGATTTGTTTAAATCACATGGAGAGTTATGATTTACGATACAAGAAACAAAATAATAGCTAAAAGTGAAATCAGTGTTAAGATTGCAATAGAAACGTGAAAAGCTGTATTTTACTTTTGAGATATAAATAGCATTTCATATTTCAGTATAAAATTTTTATTCAGTTTTAAAATTAGGTGCAGAGCAGACAGTTAAAAAGTTCAATTTTACCCAACATGCAAATTAACATTTTGTTTATTTAATTGCCATAATATTATATTTTCTTTTGGTATATTTTCTCTTTCTGTGGGGTAGGATTATTAGAAATCAGCTCATAAAAGTTGTGTAAAATTAGTTTCTTCTACTGTACCTACTATGAGCCTAGCTGCTAACTACCTTCCTGTTCTACCGATCACCGGCTCAGAGAGGTCACGGACCTCTCCAGCCGGTGATTCTGCTGCTTCAAGTCAAAACTCACCCGGGGACAGTCCGGTCCGATAGGCGTCGCAGGTCCGGGTCCGGCGCCTCCCATCTTTTTACGATCATCATCCTCCTGCATGTTGAGGGCAGAGCAAAGGACCTGGACCCGTCGAAGCACCTGCTGTGCGAAACGGCCGTCGTCCAAGCTCCAAACACCGCACCCTCCTGCTTACCTGATGTTGTAACGGATTTTTATCTGTCTATGTTTTCCATTAAAATTCACGCTTTCCACTGCTGAATTGGGGTGAGTGCCGCATATTTTCTTTCCTATGTGCATATACGAACTATTGGTTTTCATATAGTATGCTGAGCACCAATACCCCCTAGCATGCGTGACGCCTAGCGCTCTGGATCCTATATTTTTGTCCTGGCTGCTGAAAGTGATATCGCTCTAGTGCCGTCCTATTCTATAGTTCTATGCGGTAGAGCAAAGTATTGCAGTGCGCAGGCACCAGGAGAGGTCAAAGAGGCCTAGCTCATGTGCACTGCAGTACTTTACTCTGCCCTCAACAGGGCAAATAAGTACGCCTGCGCAGGAGCGTGATGCCAGGGAGCCATGAAGCAAGCAGGAGGGCGGCAATCATAAAAAGATGGGAGGCGCCGGACCTGGACCTGTGACACCCATTGGACCAGACTGCCTCCCCGGTGAGTAAAATAAAACTTATTTTTCTTATCTTTCAGGTGGGACCGGGGTCTTATCTACAGCATTGAAAAGGCCCTGAAAGGCAGTGGCCATTTACTATATAATTGTCTAAGGGTCACTTCCGTCTGTCTGTCTGTCCTTCTGTCTGTCTTTCTGTCACGGATATTCATTGGTCACGGCCTCTGTCTGTCATGAAATCCAAGTCGCTGATTGGTCGTGGCAAAACGCCCACGACCATTGCCACGACCAATCAGCGACGGGCACAGTCTGGTGGCAACATGGCCGCTCCTTCCTCCCCGCAGTCAGTGCCCGCTCCATACTCCCCTCCAGTCAGCGCTCACACAGGGTTAATGGCAGCGCTAATGGACCGCGTTATGCAGCGGTGTAGCGCACTCCATTAACTCTGCTATTAACCCTGTGTGACCAACTTTTTTACTATTGAGGCTGCCTATGCAGCCTCAATAGTAAAAGATCTAATGTTGAAAATAATAAAAAAAATAAAAAATCATCATATACTCACATTCTGGCGCCATTCCCGCTCCTCGCGACTCTCCGGTGACCGCTCCATGCAAGCGGCAGGTTCCGGTGGCAAGGATGGTATGTGACAAGGACCTGCCATGACATCATGGTCATGTGACCGTGACGTCATCACAGGTCCTGCGAGAAAGACCTGCCATGACGTCATGGTCATGTGACCGCGACGTCATCACAGGTCCGGCACCCATACCGACCCTGGGACCGGAAGCTGCCGCGTGCACCGCACACAGGGCCAGGACTTCAACGGAGGGTGAGTTTATGTTTATTTTTTATTTTAAGTCTGTATACTACATGGCTCTGTGCTGTATACTCCATCGCTGTGCAATATACTACGTGGCTGGGCAATATACTACGTGACTGGGCAATATACTACGTGGCTGGGCAATATATTACGTGGCTGGGCAATATACTACGTGGCCGGGCAATATACTACGTGGCTGGGCAATATACTACGTGGACATGCATATTCTAGAATACCCGATGCGTTAGAATCAGGCCACCATCTAGTATCTTATATTGGCCAAACCTGGTGACAGGTTCTCTTTAAGCAGTGAGGAGCCGGCTTTCAGTCAGTCATGCCATGTCAACAGAGCAGTCTGGAAGAGAAGCAACTTCTCCATCGACATGTCATAGGATGCCGCAAAATAAAACAGTCCCAAACAACCCCAGTTTCCCTAGTAGTTTAGAATAGTTGAAGATTATTGCCCATTCCTTAAGGTACCGTCACACTCAGCGACGCTGCAGCGACATAGACAATGAGCCAACCTAAACTAGATCGCTGCAGCGTCGCTGTTTAGGTCGCTGTAGAGACATCAAACACAGCAACTCCAGAACGATGCAGGAGCGATCCTGTGACATAACGGCGACTCACTTCTCATTCTCGCTGGTTGTTAGCTCCATGTCAAACAGCCGGAGTGTACAGATCCAACACACATCTAGGGGCCCTATGCTCGTTGCTGGCGTCATTGCTTTTGATGTCAAACATGACGATACACGCCGACCTGGCGACGAAATAAAGTTCTGGACTTCTAGCTCCGACCAGCGATGGCACAGCAGGATCCTGATCGCTGCTGCGTGTCAAACACAACGAGATCGCTATCCAGGACGCTGCAACGTCACGGATTGTTGTTGTTCTCTTTGCAAAGTTGCTGATTGTGACGGTACCTTTAGGCTGTGTGCACACGATGCAGATTTGGTGCAGAATTTTCTGCATAAAATCTGCACTAAATCTGCATCTCCTGGCAGAATCCGCAGGTGCGTTTTTTGTGCGTATTTTTGTGCGTTTTTGATGCGTTTTTTATTCAAAAACGCACAAAAAATGCATAAAAAACGCACCTGCGGATTTCTATTATGGAGGGGTGCAGAAACGCTGCTGAACTGCACAAAAGAAGTGACATGCACTTCTTTGAAATCTGCAGCGTTTCTGCTCAGATTTTTCTGCACCATGTGCACAGCTTTTTTTTTTTCACATTGATTTACATTGTACTGTAAATCACAGTGCAGTTCTGCAGCGTTTCTACTGCAGAAAAATCTGCTGCAGTTCTGCGCTAAATCTGCATTGTGTGCACATACCCTTAGTGGTCTTAACAGTATAAGGCTGCCGTCACACTAGCCGTATTTGGTCAGTATTTTACATCAGTATTTGTAAGCCAAAACCAGGAGTGGAACAAATAGAGGAAAAGTATAATAGAAACATCTGCACCACTTCTGCATTTATCACCCACTCCTGGTTTTGGCTTACAAATACTGATGTAAAATACTGACCAAATACTGATAGTGTGACGGCAGCCTAAGAGTGTTAATCCTCACTTGCCTGGTGGCCTTGGCTAGTGACAGGGTTAACTCCTTGTTTTCAGTGGTTTAAACATCTCTGAAGGGTTCTGCAATGTATTTAAGGTTTATTTTTTTCCTGACATCAAGCTAAACACCCAGGGGTAATATGTAATTCCCCCTTCCCCAGTTTTCTGGCATATAAAAGTTACAAATTATGGTGCATGCCATATGTGCACAATACTGTGAGACTTTTTTCTTTTTCCAATGCTCAAAACAAGTCTCCAAAATGTATTTGGGGCTTCGTGGAGTTGATGTGGCCACCCGCTACTTGACAAATTTACTAGAATTCATGCCAACAATTGTTACAAACTATAGTGTACATGTACACTAGCTAGGTTTGATGAACTAAAGTCAATAAATTAGGCAGATCTTACTCCAGTGTACATTTTATTGAGACCAGTGTATAAAATGCCATTAATAATAATTCCACCACCACTATAGGTCCATCATATTTAGCTTCCTGCATTTTGATTAAGCTAACTAGAGGTTTAGCTCAGGGGAGGACGAAACATCTGAGTGGGCTCCCAACCAGGTAACCCTTGATTACAACTATAGTGGCATACCCTGGGAATAGGGGAACCTCAGCAGTTGACCATGGTATTACTGAAAATAAATCTCTGTAAAAAAACAACACTGTTATTACTGCCATATGGGGCTGATATAGTGGTAGATACCAGTGCTGCAGATCATATAGGAGATTACAGTACAGTTATAGGTTACAGTACAGTTATAGGTGGTATTCCATCTTTCCAAGAACGACATGACAACTTCTCCAGGGGGGGGCTGGAATGGGCAGAGCTAGATGAAAGCCCCCCATGACTGCGTTGCCATGGGAGGGTTTTTTCCCATATTAGGTTGGAGTTTAGTGAAAGGGATTGGCTGGGGGGAAGAAGGGGGGGGAGGAGCTGGGGGCTGGGTATCATTGGTTAGGGGAAAAAGTGCGGGAAGTAGTGCAGTCACGAGGAGGAAGGCAGCAGAGAAAGACCCCTTCTACTCACTGCAATCTGTTACCTGGAGAAGATGGATTCCGTGGACGGCATGATGGACCGGCTTCGGGAGATGGCGAGATCGCGCAGGGACGGATGGCTGCAGGAGCAGCTGGCCACCTTGCTGGGCACCGCGGAGCCGAGTGGCACCAGGACGAGGAGGACCAGGCCCCCGGAGCGCCTGTCGCCAGAGATAGGTACGCGCGGCAGGAGGCCGCGGAGCCCCACTCGGGACCCTGCGGAGGCTCGGTGCCCTGGCGCAGCTGCTCCGCCCGCCGCCGCCTCCGGCAGGAATCCTGGCCCCCGACCTGCCGGCGCAGCGCGGCGCCGCACTATGGAGACCAGGAGCGCGGCGGCTGGGCGCGCTTCCCCCGTACTACAGGCCGCACCGGAAGTGAGGCCTGCGCCTGCGCGCCGGAGTTCGGGGCAGCTGGGGAGAGAACAGAGCGGCGTGGCGCCGGTGCGCACTGCTCGGGCAACAGTGGAGCAGAGGCGCCAGGCAGCTGGGACGGCTGCAGGGGGAAACAGAGCGGTTGCGGAGGATCCAGGCGCCCACGGAGATATAGGAGGGCGGGCGCCCGACACACGGAGAGGCCGGCAGAGCAGGCTGCAGGGCAGGCAGCCTCAGGACTCCCAGGTTGGGGACAACAGTGGCACAGGAAGAGTCAGCAGGCTGCAAGCGACGGCGGCTGACGCCAGATCCAGGTCCGGCAGACGGTCCAGAGAGCGCCAAATATCCCCCGCTCCGGTCCCCCCTGGTGACGAGGAGGCCAGGGGCGCGGGCCTGGAGCGGCAGGGCTACGACACCAGGAGCGAGTCGGGGAGCGAACAATCGGAGGACGGAATGCGGCAGGAGTCTGGATGTCCGGCTGGCGGGGACACAGCACCCGCGCAGCCCCGTGAGTATACGTCCACGTCTAGTCTGTCTCAGTTAGGTGGTAGTTTAGGGGGGATTGGGGGTATTGGGGGTACGGCATCCGATAATAGTACTACAGCGGGGGTAGGGGGCTCTGGGATGTCGGGAATTAGTGATATTCTGGCTGGGGTGTCACATTTTTTGAAAATTCTGGAAGGGGGAGTTGCGGAGGGGGATGGGGGGTCCCCCCTGGGAGCCTGGTTACAGGGTGTGAGGGCGGGATCGCGGTTGGCTAGTGATGCGACTAGTTCTGGGGGGTCAGCACAGGCATCGTCTGCCGGTGTATCGGTGTCGGTGCAGACTGAAAAGGATAAAGGGGATAAAGTAAAGTTGGACGACAGGGCTAAGGGGGAAGTATACGTCTGCTTTGAGGGCCCGCTGGGGGCGCATTTAAAGAAGGAAGTGAAGGAAAGGATTTGGAAGGATGAGTATGTGGAGATTTTCTCCCTACTCCCTTTGGAAAAATTTAATTTGGACAAGAGTAAGAAGGAGGACAGCAAAAAAGAGGAGGAGGAGAAGAGAAGGTGGCTGTTGATTCCGCAGACCTTCGTTAATTGGCAGCAGGCTTTTGCGATACTGGCTAGTGTCATAGGTGAGAAATTTCCAGATAACTGTTCGGGCCTGTTTTGTTACTTTGACTCGATAGGTGAGGCATATCGGACTTATGGGGGGCAGGCGTGGCTCCGTTATGACGAGCAGATCCGTCAGAGGAAGGCAGTCAGGCCCGAAATCAAATGGGACCAAAAGGATATCGGGCTTTGGTTGAAAGTCATGGCTCCGGTGAGATATGGGCAGTCCTTTCAGGGTAGCGGTGGCAACAGCACTCAGCAATCAGGACATGCCAGCGGAGGCCAGGGGGCACAGGGCGGGAAAGAGAAGTCCGGTACTTGTTGGCAATTCAATGATGGCCAATGTAAGTACTGGAACTCCTGCAAATTTAAGCACGTTTGTTCCCATTGCAACGGGAGCTCCCATGGAGCATCCAAATGTTTCAAAAAAGCCAAGGGTAAGCCAGGAACGGGTGGTAGTCAAGGGGGAGACACCGGTGAGGCTTCAAGGGATGGTCCCTTATCTAAATAGATACCCTGATCAAGATAAGGCGGGAATTCTTTTACGGGGTTTTTCTGAGGGTTTTCGGATCCCGGCCCCTAATCACGCGGTTCCCTTTACTACTAAGAATTTGAGGTCAGCGGATTTGCATGCTGAGGTAGTCAGCTGTAAGTTGGCGAAGGAGGTGGAACTGGGTAGGATGGCTGGGCCATTCAGTTCATTGCCCATTGAAGGCATGGTCCTTTCACCTTTGGGGGTGGTGCCCAAGAAGGAGCCGAATAAGTTTCAGTTGATCCAACATTTGTCGTATCCGAAAGGGAGGTCAGTTAACGATGGCATAGATGGAGAGCTATGTTCAGTGGTGTACACCTCGTTTGATACGGCAGTGCAATGGGTACGGCGGTATTGCGAAGGGGCTTTACTGGCCAAGACAGATATTGAATCGGCTTTTCGGTTGCTCCCGGTGCACCCGGATAGCATTCCTTTGTTGGGTTGTTGTTGGAAAGGTGGTTTTTATCTGGACAGATGTTTGCCTATGGGATGTTCGATTTCTTGTTCACTGTTTGAGATGTTTAGCACGTTTCTGGAATGGGTTATCAGGGATGTGTCCGGTGTTCCTTCCGCCATCCACTATTGGGATGATTTTTTGTTTATTCGCCCCCCTGATTCCGCCGTATGCAGGAATTTGTTGGCTACTAAGGAGTGGATGGCCGGGTTGTTTGGAGTACCGTTGGCGAAGGAGAAGACAGAGGGACCCTGTAAGGTTCTGAGTTTTTTGGGTATCCTTATCGATTCAGAGAAGATGGAATATAGGTTACCTGAGGACAAACTTTTGTTGCTGGTACAAGAGGTACACAGGATTGGTCATTTGCGTAAGGTGACTTTGAAAGAATTGCAGTCCCTTTTGGGGCGTTTGAATTTCGCGTGCCGGATTATGCCCATTGGTCGAATCTTTTGCCGTACGTTGTCGTTGGCAACGGCCGGAGTTAGGGCGGCACATAATTTTGTTCGTTTAACCAAGGAGCATAGAGAAGATTTGGTCGTTTGGCAGCGTTTTTTGTCAAATTATAATGGTCGCTCCTTGATTCAGTTGGAAGCCATGGATGATTTTGACTGTGAAATTTACACAGATGCGGCCGGTTCGTATTGTGGAGGCCGATGGAGTGCGGAGTTGTGGCCAGAAGTATGGCGGAAACAGGGTCTAACTAAGAATCTTTCACTCTTAGAACTGTTCCCAATTGTGGTGTCGGTTGCGATTTGGGGTGACATTTTTCAAAATCGGAAGGTCAGGTTTCATTGCGATAATTTAAGTGTGGTTGCTATCATCAATAGTTTAACCTCTTCCTCACCCCCGGTGATTAGGTTGGTTAGGGAACTTGTGTTGCGCTGCTTGGAGTTAAATGCATACATTTCTGCAGTACATGTACCGGGGGTACAAAATTCTATAGCAGATGCTTTGTCTCGTTCACAGTTGGAACGTTTCCGGGAGTTGGCCCCAGATGCGGACGCCTCAGGAGTGGTATGCCCTTCACGTTTGTGGAAAATTGTTGCGGACGAGGAGGAAGGTTGATTCAATCCTCGGTCTCGAGGTCGACGTGGCTGGCTTACAAATCGGCTTGGGAAATCTGGGAGAGTTGGTCTGGTCAATGGGGAGTGGCTGAATCTGACAGTGATAGGACAATGTATTGTTTTTGGTGGGCAAGGCAGCTGAGTGGAATTGGTCGGTATCGAAGGTGAACAAATTTATGGCGGGTTTGGCCTTTGGTTTCAAGCTGCAGGGGTCGGTCGATGTTACCAAGAATTTTCTCATAGTTCAGGCCCTGCGGGGTTTTCGTAGCGGGAATACTAGTGTTGATAAGCGTAGACCCATTTCGTTTAGTTTGTTAGTTAGGTTAGGAGACGCAGTTGGGAGAATTTGTGGTTCTCAGTTCGAAGCTGCCTTGTTTAGGTTGGCATATTCTTGGGCGTTTTTTGGGGCTTTGAGATTGAGTGAGCTGGTGTCTCCTAACAAGGCTAAGGCGGGAGGTTTGTCAGCAGAGGATGTTGATTTTTGGGCGGGAGGTATTTCTTTTTTGATTCGAAGGTCAAAGACTGACAGGTTCGGAAAGGGTAAGCGGGTGGCTTTAGGGAGGGTAAATGGATGTTTGATGTGCCCGCAGCGATGTTTGGAGGAATACTGGGGTTTGTGGTCGGTTAGGTCGGGCCCGTTACTTTGCCACCAGGACGGGACTTTCTTGTCACGATTTCAATTTTCGGCGGTTTTGAAAAAGGTTTTGGTCGAGTTGGGACTGGATCCTCGGTCCTACGGGTCTCATTCTTTTAGAATTGGGGCGGCAACGGTTGCGGATGGTTTGGGTTTAGGGTCTGATGTGATTAAACGAATCGGGCGCTGGAGTTCTAATCGTTATTTGACTTATATACGGCATTAGTCTGTGTGGGGCCATGTAGCCTTCTGGTTCATTTAATTATTGTTCTGTTTTTCAGGTCGGCCCCCGTTATTGACATGGATTTTCGGACATTCGTTCGTGTATTGGGGTGCGGCGCGGGCTGACGCTAGACCGGACGGCAGACAATTGGGTTTTCGCCGCGACACGGTAGTGATTCGATGGTTGGGGTTCCGGGGTATGTTATGGAACCGGGTGTTGCCCGAATTTTCCCGGGCGGTTCGTCTGGATAGAGCGCCCGATATCTTGCTGGTGCACATAGGGGGAAATGATTTGGGTACGAAGCCGGTTAGGGAACTGATCAGGGACATCCGCTTCGATTTCTTGAGATTGTGGGTCTCTTATCCGGGAGTTACGACGGTTTGGTCCGACATTGTGCCCAGGAAGCAGTGGAGGTTGGCTCGGTCCTTGACAGGCATTAATAGGGCCAGGATCAAACTTAATAGGGCTGTGGGGAAGTTTGTATCCAGGAATGGAGGAATTGCAGTGAGGCACTTTGAGTTGGAGGCCGGGGTCGGTAACTTCTGGAGAGAGGATGGTGTGCACCTAAACGATATCGGTATTGACTTGTGGGCGCTTGCCATACAGGAGGGTGTGGAAAGGGCGTTGGCGGTGGTGGGGCACTCACGAGCCTGAGGTGGTCAGGGCTGTTCGTGGTTGGCGGGGGGGGCGGGGTTCTTGGAGTTGGTGATGTTTATTGGAGGAAGGTCAATTAAAAGGATGGGGGTGGATCTGGCTTGTGGTTACGCGCTCTGGACGGGGATTGTCCTCGGGAGCTTTCGGGTTTTTGGTCTGCCCTGAAAAAGGGTTACATGGTGCCCTCGAGCTGGTTGTCACGGCTGAGGGTAAAAAAGTGTTGGTTTTTGCCCATATATATATGATGCCAGATCTTTTAGCTCCAAGAACCCTCCCCCTCAGGTTTTCAGATAATTCTGTATGATTATAATGTTTTAACTGTTGTTTGTTAATAAACTGGCCGCTGTGGCCAAAAATTTCCAAAGAATTTAATGTGTCATGTTTTTGTGCATATGTAGCATGAGACGGGGTGGCAGAATTGGGTCTGGGGGTGGGGGGGGGAAAAAAAATGTTCCAGATGGGCTATACGCGGTCAAGGGGGGGGGGCTGGAATGGGCAGAGCTAGATGAAAACCCCCCATGACTGCGTTGCCATGGGAGGGTTTTTTCCCATATTAGGTTGGAGTTTAGTGAAAGGGATTGGCTGGGGGGAAAAAGGGGGGGGAGGAGCTGGGGGCTGGGTATCATTGGTTAGGGGAAAAAGTGCGGGAAGTAGTGCAGTCACGAGGAGGAAGGCAGCAGAGAAAGCCCACCCACCCTCCCTTTGTTTTCAGGGGCATCGAGTAGGGCTGTTGTTTAGGGTATGTAATGCGATTAGTTAGTAGGTGAGGTTGGTGTTTTTGTAAATTTTACGAGTTCTCATTGTCACAGTGGCAAGTGTGGCGGGGGGGCGGGGTTCTTGGAGTTGGTGATGTTTATTGGAGGAAGGTCAATTAAAAGGATGGGGGTGGATCTGGCTTGTGGTTACGCGCTCTGGACGGGGATTGTCCTCGGGAGCTTTCGGGTTTTTGGTCTGCCCTGAAAAAGGGTTACATGGTGCCCTCGAGCTGGTTGTCACGGCCGAGGGTAAAAAAGTGTTGGTTTTTGCCCATATATATATGATGCCAGATCTTTTAGCTCCAAGAACCCTCCCCCTCAGGTTTTCAGATAATTCTGTATGATTATAATGTTTTAACTGTTGTTTGTTAATAAACTGGCAGCTGTGGCCAAAAATTTCCAAAGAATTTAATGTGTCATGTTTTTGTGCATATGTAGCATGAGACGGGGTGGCAGAATTGGGTCTGGGGGTGGGGGGGGGGGGGGGTAAAAAATGTTCCAGATGGGCTATACGCGGTCAAGCAAAGACTCATTTCACAACAAAGACACATCTGACTTCTCACATTTCCATCACCATCCCTATCTATTGCCAATCTGCCCAAACTCCTCATCCTGCTGATACCCCAATACTGAATCGCCTCTGCCATATCTGTCCCTATAACTGCACCTGTTATGTGGTACAAAAACGGCTCCTCTTACTGCCCCACAAAGTAATGCCACTACAGTGCTTCTTACATAGTGAGAATGCCTCCCTTGTGGCTCTAGATGGTAAAGTTTCCCACTAGAAAATATTAATGCCCTATGCAAGCAGCCTAGAAAAGTGTCCACATTTACTCCACATAGAGTAATAATGCCTTTTGTGCAACTTTGACAGACACAAAACTGAGTGCCCCTATAACAATAATGCTTCTTTAGTGCCCACTTACATTCAACAATGTCCCCTAAGACTCATCATGTACAACTCCCCTATACACAGTATGAGTTACCTACAGCTCCACTATACACAGAATCTTGCCCCACAGCTCCCCTATAAACAGTATGAGGCCTACAGCTTCCCTATGTACAGTATGAGGAGTCCACAGCTGCCCTATACATGTACGATGGCCCCACTGTTCCCCAAAACACAATATAATGACCCCCACAGTAATCATCATACTGTATAATAGCCCCATACTAAAAACCACAACTTCATGAGAAGCATGCCCATATAACAGTAATAACAAAGTAACATATAATCTAAATTACTAGTGGGCCATTGAGGATAAACTATGGGATAATCGCTATCCGAAGATAAACTACCATAGAAAACAAACGATCAAACACCCAAACACTGTATCGTAGAAAATAATGCTTTATTAAATACACATAAAACAGGATATTCAGCAAAGGCCAGGGAGGGAAGAATAGAAAACTCAGGTCACAATGTGCAACATGAAACGGCCAGGGGTACAGGCATGTGGACCATGAGAATAGAGGTGATCAATGACTAGGTTCCAAAAGAGGACTCCTAAGAGTCGCCATGGCAGGAATAACAAACTCAAATAAAGAAAATGTTTTACAAAATACACCATCAGTAATGACTGCTATATACATTAAACATAGTTACCTGCACAGGCACAAACTCTACCACGGTCCACAGCGTGCACCCTCCACAACGCAAGTTTCGGCGTAATGAGCCTTTTTCAAGGGGTGATGGGTAAGGGGAAATGGGAGACATAAAATAGCAAACACCCACCAATCACTGCTCAGGATATCAGCTGAATAACATCATCACAATCAGAAAATGCCGGAAAAAGTGATGTAGTAGAGGCGCACATTACCCTTATAGTCATAATAGTCGGTCACGCTGCATTGCGCCGCCATTACCACATGTCAGGGCATCGCCGCCATGCAAGCCTATCGTCACCAGCCCATCTCCACTAGTAACCGCCCACCTCTAGTGACGCGTACGTCACCGAGGCAACCCAAGACGCCTGACGGCACCGGCGTCTAACGCCGGGAGGGAGGAAACATGAGGGCATATCGTCACCAGCCCATCACCACCAATACCCGCCCACCTCTAGTGACGCGTACGTCACCGAGGCAACCCAGGATGCCGAGCGGCGCCGGCATCTAAAGCCGGGAGGGAGGAAAAACTCCTCGCTCCACAGCATGAAAGACGCTGGAAGCCGGACGGCGGACCGGGCGCCGCAGCGCGCACGCGTCTAGGTGACAGGCAATGGGGGCAGAAAAAACGGCAACAGTAATGCAGAAAGTGTGTAGAGCGTACATATACATGCCATGTATTAAAGCCAAACTGTAAAAATACAAAAAAGAGAGAGACCGCCTCCGAAGCACATATACATCCTGCGAAGTAACATAACTATTCCCATAAATCACATATAGTCCAACTATAATAGTATATGACAAAAAGTAGAATATAAAATATCATTTTAACATACACAGAAAACAATATGATATAGATATACAAAATGGTAGGAAGCAAATCCAGATGTTGTTACAGCCGCATATGTTCAATCGATGTGATGCCACATCACTCCAGCATAATTCAGAATATCCAGACATTATCAGCAATACATAGGCTGAGCAGAAGAGAAGCGGATGATTGCTAGGTAAAAAGATAAAAAAGTTAAAAACAAAGAACCGCCAAACTGTGCACAAAACAGAGGAAACCATACATATCATAATATAGTTACATTTAATTCAGGCCCGGAGAGAGAAGACTACCTCATAAAAAGGGGACAAAGCTAATTGTCTCATTTAACCCCTTGGGCTGGACAGTGTCCAAAGCCCAAATCCACCTCGTCTCACAGCGGGCCAATTTCTGGCTCAAACTACCACCACGGATTCCAGAAATAATAGTATCAATACCCCTAACCCTAAGGAGGGAACTGTCACAATCATGATGGAGTTTAAAATGACGTGGTAACGTCCTGAGCGTGGCTATGTCATCATGGCCGGCCGCCGCCTGTATTCCCAAAACATGCTCGCGCACCCGCACCTTAAGTTGGCGAGTAGTCATGCCGACATAAATGAGATTACAAGGGCACATAGCAAAGTAAACCACATAACGTGAGGTACACGAGATGTGCCTCCTGATCTCATATGTCCTAGTACCAGCGGAATTAACAAAAGTGCGGGTGCGCTCCACATTCGGGCAGGCGACGCACCGGCCACAAGGAGCACAGCCACACACAGGATGACCCACATCAAGAAACGTAGATTTAGTTTCACCCTGATAGTGGCTGTGTACAAGGTGGTCTCTCAGATTACGTGAGCGTCTAACTGTGATGCTAGGGGCAGCAGGCAGTAATTGGTTTAAAACCAGATCGGTTTGTAGGATCGGCCATGCTTTTTGGAGGCAATTCCGCATCCGTGAAAATTGAGCGTGATAGTTTGTGATGAACCTAATCTTTTGGTTACTCTTAGGGGTTTTATTCTTGTAAAGTAAGGATTGCCTAGTTGTATGTAACGCCCTATTGTATGCTCTCTTTATAGAGCATCCACTATAGCCCCTTTCACGGAATCTCACGCTCAACTCTTGGGCTTTAATTTTGAAATCACTCTCGTCAGAACAAATCCTGCGAAGACGCAGGAATTGTCCGACCGGAATAGAATTAATGAGAGGCTTGGGGTGGGCAGAGGAAGCATGCAGCAACATGTTAGATGCAGTTTCTTTTCTAAAGATGGTAGTTTGCAGAGTATCCTCCAGATCCCTTCATACCTTGACATCAAGGAAATCAATGCTGATAACATCATGATGATAGGTGATATGAATATTTTTGTCATTTCGATTGACTGCCTCCATAAATTCCGATAGTTGTATATGGTTCCCCTGCCAGATCAGGAAAATGTCGTCGATGTACCGTACCCAAAAGGGGATACGGTCCATCGACACCCCCCGATCTGACAGGGGGAGGTCCCTCTCCCACAGCCCCAGGAATAGATTTGCATATGCCGGGGCAAAAGCCGCACCCATGGCAGTGCCCTGGAGCTGCAGGAAGAAGGACCCCTTAAAAATAAAAAAATTGTGAGTAAGAGCAAAATGAAGGAGTTCCATAATTAGGTGGATGATCCACATATGTAAATTGGACATATCCAGAAAAAATTTGGTTGCGGCCAGACCATCCTCATGTTTAATATTTGTATACAGGGATTCAACATCACCTGTTACAAGTATGGTTTCTGGCCCAATATGGAGACCATCCACCCTTTTAAGGAACTCCCCAGTATCTAATAGGAATGAAGGGAGGCTTTCAACGAGAGGTTGTAATTTAGAATCCAACCATAAATTAACCTTTTCAAGGTAATTCCCTGAACCTGAGATGATCGGACGTCCCGGGGGAGCCTCACGATTCTTGTGTATCTTAGGTAACAGATACATGGTAGAGATGGTTGGTTCATCCACCAGTAGTGCCGAAGCCAGCTCCTTAGTAATAACCTCCTTGTTGACAGCAGTTTTAAGAATCTTCTTAAGTTGGTCAGTAAAGGACAGCAAAGGATTGAATGTCAACCGCCTGTAACATGTCCTATTCCCCAACTGACGAAAGGCCTCAGTTTCATAGGAGGATTTGGGCCATATAACAACATTACCGCCTTTATCGGCTGGCTTCAACACTACGTCCGGAAGCTCTCGCAGGACCTCTAATCTCTCACGTTCAGTACGAGTAAGATTATCTCTACCAACCCCTCTAGGAATCCTATCAAATTCCCTTGTAACAACCTGCACAAATAGATCTATTGCTGCACATGTGGATAGAGGAGGGAATTTCTTAGACTTGACTCTGATGGATGGCGGGATCTTACCTCCTTCACCAGTATGATGTTCCGAGGCCAATTCCTCTAGATCTTGTAATGCTATTTGTTCCTTCTCTGTAGGAAACAAAGATTGCAAATGGGGATCAAAAAAGTGTATTTTAAATATCAATGTTCTAGCGAACAAGTGCAAATCCTTGATCGCTGTGAACATATCAAACCTTGATTTTGGCGAGAAGGTAAGACCCCTAACCAACAAAGTCAAGTCAGTATCAGTTAGTAGGTGGGAACTAAGATTGATTACCTGGTTGTTATTCTTTTTACGTTCAGGTGATCTGTGTTGTATCCGTTTATATGGATGAAAATCCACATCTCTAGTTCTTTTGTTTCTAGGCCCCGAGCGTGTCAACATGGAAGAAGTGGACCATTCTGATGAATCACTAATGTTAGACAGTGAGCTCTCAGATGGAGCGCCTGTCAGACGCGGGATATAGGAATTAGCCTTCCTCCAATGATAGATATTATTTGATGTAAAATCTCTTGTATCCCTCTGAAATTTGGAGGCTTGCAAGTCAAGAATCTTCTTGACACATGCATCCAGGCTTTTCTCAATCCTAGATTCATATCCGTTGAGTTTATCAACCGGGCATGTTTTTTTAAAATTACCTTCAGCCTCATCAATAATCTTGTCAAGACTAGAAATCGGTTTCGTATTCAACTCCACTAATAATTGCATGAAGGTTAGTGAGCATGTGCTGCATGCTTCCTCCCATTTGGTAACAAAGTCATCATCATCCACAGGGAATGAAGGGATGACCCGCACCAGCAAGCCTCTCGGAATCAGTTTGTTAGAAATATAGCGTTCCAAAAATACACGGTTCCACCAAATCTTTGTCCTTTTAATAAGTAGTCTCTCAATCTCACGAGCCTGATTCTCCAATGTTTGATCCAATGGTGGCTGAGAATCCACACCACTGGCCCCCATCACAATCAGAAAATGCCGGGGCATCGCCACACACAGGACGACCCACATCAAGAAACGTAGATTTAGTTTCACCCTGATAGTGGCTGTGTACAAGGTGGTCTCTCAGATTACGTGAGCGTCTAACTGTGATGCTAGGGGCAGCAGGCAGTAATTGGTTTAAAACCGGATCGGTTTGTAGGATCGGCCATGCTTTTTGGAGGCAATTCCGCATCCGTGAAAATTGAGCGTGATAGTTCGTGATGAACCTAGTCTTTTGGTTACTCTTAGGGGTTTTATTCTTGTAAAATAAAGCATTATTTTCTACGATACAGTGTTTGGGTGTTTGATCGTTTGTTTTCTATGGTAGTTTATTTTTAATAGCCCCATACTGTATAATGGCTCCCACAGTAGCCTCAATACTATATAATGGCCATCCCACTTTATATTAGCCTACACAGTAGTCTTTACACTGTATGGTGACCCTTAAACTGTATAATGGCCCTCACATTAACTCTCACATTTTATAATAGCCCCACAGTAGTCCCCACACTTTATATTGGCTCCTACATTGTATGAGGGTCCCTCACAGTAGTCTGTATACTGTATGATGGTCCCCAAGTTGTATAATGGCCCTCTCATTACCTTCCACACAGTATATGGACCCCAACAGTAGTCCTCACACTAAATAATGGCCCCCACATTAGCTCCCATGCTGCATAATGGCCCCCACACTTTATGAGGACCACACACCATATGATAGCCCCTATAATAGTCCCTACAATGTATGAGGGTACCCTCATACTATATGATGCGCCCACAGTCACACTACAAGTTTTAATGAAAATAAAAAACATCATATACTCCCCCTAATCCATGAACCTAAGGAGTACACTGGCAAAGTGGCCATGGACCAATGTAATCGTGCTGGCGCACACACAGGACAACAGAGTGCCGACACTGTGCAATGATTCTGACTTGCTGGAACTCTAAAGTCCTGTGCGTGTGCTGGCGACTCGGCCAGTGTATCACTCTGGAGTTCTGTAAACTGTAGGCTTAGAGACATGCGTTCTTCAAAACGGAGAGCAGTAGTGCAGAGAGATCATGTCGCCTTGTGTTCTCGCTGAGTCTAACTATATTGGCGTGTTGTGTATGCCGATAAGTTAGGAGAGGTGGAAGCTCTGGGTGTCCACCTTCGAGTGTGGTCCCCGGGTGACTGCACCCTCTGCCACCTGGTAGCTACTGTACGCTACTGGTGCTCCTGTAAACAATAATCAAGTGCTCACTTAACATTTAATAACCAGCACACCACACTCCAGAACTGTGAAGCGGTGCCTGAGTATGGTTCCAATTCATAACAGAAAATATAAGTAGAACTTGGCACTCAAGAGAGGTATGCAACAAAAATGAAATTTTATTCACATTGGACTAATTGTATTGTTAATAATATTCTTGTTGCATACCTCTCTTGAGTGCCAAATTCTACCTATATTAACATTTAATAATGTCCCGAGCAGCCCCATATACAGTAATAATGGCCCCAGTATTGGTGATGTGAGCAGGCAGTCATGTGTCAACTACATTCTTTCGGCTTCTCTCAATTTTCTTCTATTGAAAGATGCCTAACTTATCTAGTCAGCAAATAGCAAACATGTGGTCGTATAACCGCCTGATTCCACCTGGTCGGACTGATGACAGCAGGCACACTGCACCCTGTCATGATTTGGCAGGCTGCAGTCACATACAGTACCTGAATTTAATTAACCTAATAAATTCTGGCCACCCTCAGATGAAGTTTGCAGACAGGTAGTTCTCAACCAGCATGCTGCAGGTAAGCGAGGAGCTAGGCAGTGTCTGAGGTAAATCTAAGGTGGGCACTAGGACTCAGGGGAGGTGTAACGTGCGTGAAACAGAGCACCATAAAGCTAAGCTGATGCTAGCACTGACAGGGAGCCTGTCAGAAGGTAGGCGGAATATTAGGCAATTTCATTTCTGTTCAGTCCCCTGACTGGCACTTCTCAGTGACCTAGTTGCTGTTTACAATGTATCGTTGTCTTCATAGCTAATTACATACAAAGGCTATTATATAATAAAATATGAGCAATTCCAATAGGGCGAAAACTTTTTATGGGCATTAAACAATGAAAGCTGTATATAAGTATATAGGAGGTTACAGCAAATTGTCAGTAAACGTGTAGAGCACAGCTATGACTTGTTGAATATTCTTATGAACGCTTCAGAATGTACTGCCGGTTAGACTGTGTCTAGAGGAGAGTCAGTCTTGAGAAATTCTAATGAAATAGCTCAGACATTACATAGATCAGTGATAATTACAAATAATCCTAGAATTCAACTTAACCTGACCTCAAAAAAGGCCGGGTGGATAGTAAATGAAAGCCTTCCTGGAGGTCTAGCGTGATTGAGGAGTAGTCGCTTCACGTGTTCTGATTCTTTATGATTTCGCTCAGTAAGGCAGATTAGGGAATTGGATCACCCTTCCTCCTAGTTAAAGGACTGGCAACCTTATGGATGCACTCACCTGGCTGTAGAAGCTTTCACTGAAATATGCCCCTTTATTCCTAAAATATCAGGGGCATATTTATATATAATACTGTTACAAAGAAATCACACTATACAAAGACTATTGTTACCAATGATAAAAGCCTGAAAAAATACTGCCACACTGTGGCCACTACTACCACCATCAAATAAGGAATGAATAATATTACCATACTTCTACAGAACAAAACATTATGTACAAAGACCAATATTACAACTACAAATAGTCAAATTGTTCTCCAAGAAATGTAATACATCAGACTACAGTGCGTATTTCTGCCAGGACATTGCTTTCGGCTGCTGCATAGAAGTGCGATGTTGACATTGGGTGGATGACGTAGGATGCATCATCCACATGAAGTAGGGAGACACCCATCGGACCAGACCGTGCTGTCTATGAGTATAAGGGTAGGCTCACATCTGCGCATATAAAGTAGCTAAGATTCTCAGCCAAAAAAAGTTGGGGACTGTCAGGCGAGTATCATGTGTTTTTTTTTCTCACCTAGCATCCATATGACATGCATATGCAATGCGTTTTTAACATCAACTTTTACATACAGTAATTCTCCACGTCATTTGAAGTTAGTTTTCAAACTAATAAAACAATTTTATATACAGAGATAGGTAGATAGATAGATAGATAGATAGATAGATAGATAGATAGATAGATAGATAGATAGATAGATAGATGGAAAAAAAGAAATTAAGCACAGCAGAAAACTGTGTGCAGAGTCTCATGGGCATATACCCAAATCTTGTAAGTAGAGTCAAAAAATTCTGAAACAGCACTCCATATGGCAGTAATAAGGTGCTCTTTATTGGCCCATGTGGCAACGTTTTGGTCCTGGATGCAGATGCTTGAGAAAGGACCAAAACATCACCACGTGGGCCAATAAAGAGCACCTTATTACTGCTATATGGAGTGCTGTTTCAGAATTTTTTGACTCTAGATAGATAGATAGATAGAGTATATAGAAAGATGACATTGAGATATTTAATCAGTGCAGTGCTTGTGTAGCTTACTGTATATACAGTATAAATCGTCTAAGGGGTATTTCCGAATGTCTGTCTGTCTGTAACGGAAATCCTGCGACAGGCTTAGTCCAGCCGCGAATAGGCCCGTCCCTACTCTCCTCCAGTCAGTGCCCCCTCCCTATTCCCCTCCAGTCAGCGCCAGTGTGTCACCCCATCCCAGACCAACTTTTTACTATTGATGCTGCCTATATACTGCTACATACTACGTGGGCTGTGTTATATACTGCATGTGGATCGCCCCCATGTCAGGGCAAAGGGGTACTCGGCACCGGGTCCTGCGGTTCGGGGGATGTCACGGTGGCTTGACCCAGTCCGTGGCCCTTTGAGGGGCATCCAATAAAAGGACAACAGTTTATAGGATAATGTCCGTGATGCCACCTGTGGTATTCGGTCAGGGTGAGCGACGCTGCTTATGGGTCCACTGGGGTGATGTTATGGCAGCTAGATGGTATCCCTTCCCACAGGTGAAGTGTGTCCCCAGGGCTTCCCAGAGTGTAGTTGGAAGATGGTGAATGCTGTAGGGCGCAGAGAATAACGAGGACACAAGGTTGCAGTCTCTTTACCTTTACTGAGGGCTTCAGCATCCACAGTCCAGGGCACCAGACCACAGGGTAAGCAGAGTCTGGCCGGTCTGAAGGCACATCCAGAGTCCCCTTATCCAGGTGGAATTCAGTAGCCTTCCTACTAGCACCTGGGTGTTGTAGTACCTTCCTGCTGAGCAACTCGGTAAGGTCCTCACAACTGTTGTAGATGTTCCAGATGTTATTTCTTCCTCTCTGTCCCCCAGATGGTGTGGATAGGACAACCCATATGACTGATGGCCTGAGGCTTGGTTATAGGGACCCTAGAGATGCCCCGACCCCACAATTTGCCACCGTGTCTTCTTAGATATTAAGGTCAGGCAGCCAACTTGGAATTGACTGTCCTGCCGGTCTCTGAAGTAAAGCGTAGAGTCTATTACTCCCTCGGTGTTCCCGCCACCGGCTACGCACCTCAGAAGGAGGCAGCCTCTCTCAGAGCAGAACTCTTTCTGGTTTTCTTTTCCTTGTGCTATGACTTTGTGTCTGACTTTCTACAATACAATTCTCTTTGTATCCTTTCTTAGGATGCTGCCACATGTGGGGCAGGCGCAGCTCCGTGTCTTTCTGTCTAGGCCTCCGACTGGATCCCACCCCTGTCTGGGGCCCTCTGTCTGCAGCTTTGTGGTGTTCCTCCTTTCCCGCTGTCTGCCTGACAGGTGTTGCCTGGGCCAAGCCCAGTCAGCTTCTGACTAACTTTCTATCCAACCCACCAGTTTTACCCTAATGTGAGGAGTGCCCTAAGAGATAGGAGCAAGACGTAATATCACTCCCCCTGGTGGAAGAATAACATTACTGCAACGACCAGGACTCTGGGGCGCTTCACATGGGCTGTGTTATATACTACGTGGTCTGTGTTATATACTGCGTGGGCTGTGCTATATATATTACATGGGCTGTGCTATATATTATGTGGGCTGTGTTATATACTACGTGGCTGCTATATACTACGTGGCTGTGCTATATACTACGTGGCTGTCTGTGTTATGTGGGCTGTGCTATATATACATGGGCTGTTATATACTGCATGGGCAGTGTTATATACTACGTGGCCTGTGTTATATACTGTGTGGGCTGTGCTATGCACTACGTGGCTGTCTGTGTTACGTGGGCTGTGCTATATACTATGTGGGTGCTATATATACTATGTGGGTGCTATATACTACGTGGCTGTGCTATATACTATGTGGCTGCACTATATATTACGTGGCTGTGCTATATACTACGTGGCTGTGTTATATACTATGTGGCTGTGCTATATACTACATGGCTGTGGTAAGCGTGACGTACATACATACATACATATTCTAGAATACCCGATACATTAGAATCGGGCCACCATCTAGTACAGTATATTTAGCTAGTAATTAAATAAATAAAATAATTAAATGGTGTGGGGTTCCCCCCCATGTTTTTGTTAACCAGCCGAGTAAAAGCCTGCAGCTGGGGGCTGATGTTTATATTCTGGGAAGGGGGTAATAAACATGGAGCTTCCCAGGCTATAAATATCAACTCACAGTTGTCTACTTAGCCTTTACTGGCTACTTACAAGGAGTAACCCCCCCCAACCCCTTCACAACATTTGAGGTACCTATACATCATGGTCGGATAGAGGTTCTCGATCGAAGAAGTATAGGTACACCATGGCGTTTGTGCGCAGAACAGGAAATCTGACAGTCCGATCACCCCTGGGATCTTACCTGACTGGTAATTGCATGAGAGGCAATTGCCTGTGTGGTCATATTGATGTAAGCAGGAACGCGCCCCTTTAATTTTTTCATGATTATTTTTATTTATTTATATATGCTACTATAATCTGCAAGTACACAACTGTTCATATATATATGCATATATATCTACCTCTATACGTCTTTGAGTGCACCTATCATCTTTATAGTTGTGTCATGTTTCCATTTATGTTAGTTTTTATGGTTTTCTTTTTGGTGATTTTGTATAACGGGCAGGTACATACTTTGTGTTGTTAACACCGTGCTATTATCCTTTGCCTCCCTCTTTTTTGTCTTCAATAAATTTTGTACCATATTTATTCATAAAACTCATAAAAAACAAGCCCTCACATGACTTTATTGGTAGAAATCTGCAAAAATATTAGCTCTCAAATATGGCGATGCAAAAACTTGTTTTTGCAAAAAAAAGTGTTTTTTTTCAGTGTGTGATAGCAGCCAAACATATAAAGACGAATAGATCCAGTATCGCTGTTATCGCACCTACCCGAAATATAAGGGGCTTCCACGTTACTGGTAACATAAAGGCTCTAGAAAAGTGCTATGGCTCCTCACCCCCCCCCCCCCCCCCTCCCCAAAAGAAATATAGCGAATTCTGTGCTCCCAGTTCCAAATGCCCCTTCCTTCTGAGCCCCAGTGTGTCTAAACCACATTTAGCATCTACATGTTTGGCATTTCTGTAGCGATAAGAGCCCGCTTAGTTAACAGGTGCATGTCTCCAACTCCAAAAGGACGAGCTGGGCATAATATATTGAGCATTACAACATACGGGACAAAGCAATGTACGAGCACAACAATGGCAGAATTGCAATTTTCACTCAGCAACATCCACTGCAACATTCATGGAGTCAAATTGTCACTACACCTGTAGATGAATTCGCAAAGGAGTTTAATTTCCAGAATGGGGTCACTTGAGGGGGATATTCTGCTCTTCTGGAACTTAGGGGCCCTGTATATGGAGTTTAACTATTTTAATACAATTCCAGGAAAATTTGTGCCCCAGGAGGCAAATAGTGCTCCTTCCCTTACGAGTCTCGTCGTGCGGCTAAGCAGTACTGTATAAATACATATGGGGTATTTCCACGTTCAGCAGAAATTGTGTCAAAATTTTGGAGCCATTTTTACCCATTTACCTGCATGAAAATGCAAAATCTGGGGCTAATTCAAAGTTCAAAGTTTTTGTGGACAAAATGTAAATATTTGTTTTCTTCACTGCTCAATGGTATGAAATTTTGTGACACATCTGTGATGTCAATGATCACTGCAACTCTAGATTAATTCATTGGGGGTGTAGCTTGAAACATGGGGTCATTTATGGGGATTGTGCTTTTCCAGCACCTAAGGAGCTCTGCCAATGTAATATAGCACACTCAAACCATTCCAGCAATATCTGAACTGCAATCTGCTCTTCTTCCCTTTTGAGCTTTGCACTTTGCCTCAAAAGTAGTTTTTGACCACTTATGGGGTATTGCGTACTCAGGAGAAATTACATAACAAATAGCACCATTCATTTTCTCCTTTTAACCCTATTCAAAATTAAAAACTTAGGGCCGAAGAAACATTTTAGTGAAAAAAATGGTAATTTTCCATTTACTAATAGTATACAATTCTCTGAATTGCCTAGATGTTAAATATGCTCAATACGCCCCTAGATGAATTTATTGAGAGGTGTAGTTTTCAAAATAAGGTTACTTGTGTTTTTTTTTTTGCTGTTTTGGTAAGTCAAGGGCTTTTTGAATGTGACTTGGCATTTGCAATCTATTCCAGACAAAGTTGAGCTTCAGAATTTAGTTGGCGCTCCCTCCTTTCAGAGTCCTTCCGTGTGCCCAAACAGTAGTTTTCCACCACATATGGGGTATTGGTGTACTCAGAAGAATTTGCACAACAAATTGTATGGTCCATTTTCTCCTGTTACACTTGTGAAAATTAAAAATTTGGGACAAAATCAACATTTTTGTGTGAAAAATATATATACTTTTTCATTTTCACGGCACAATGTTATAAAATCAGGGGCTCTGCAAAAGTGATATGTTGTTCGCTATCTACTCCTGCCAATTTTGCGCTGCAGGAGTCAAATGGCACATCTTCACTTCCGAGCCCTGCCGTTGTAAGGAGGTTGCTTTCCCTGCTCCTTACCTGGAACCACTTAGTCAGACAGCTGGGTTGTCAGGGGGAAGACTTTCTGCCCTGGACAGAAGGGACCATGTGATGGCTGGGGCAGAGAGAAAGCAGGCTGCAGCACTGCGCTCCCCATGACAGAGTGCTCCCCGTGAGGGCACTAAGGCTGGAGTGAGAGTGGGGACTTTGAAGCCTCCATTATCTGAGATGACATATCCCCCTACAGCATACCTCCCAACTTTTGAAGATGGGAAAGAGGGACAAAGTTTGCAACGCGCGCCGTGGCAAATTTTAGGCCACGCCTCTGACCACATCCATATCCACGTCCCAACCACACCCATTTAGCACTGCTGATCCCACTGTTTCAGATATACAATAATTATAAACAATAAAATATGGCCACACAGTGCTCCATACTGTATAATGACCCCACATGATGCTCAATACTGTATAATGACCCCACATGATGCTCCATACTGTATATTGGCCGCACATGATGCTCCATACTGTATAATGGCCCCACATGATGCTCCATACTGTATAATGACCCCACATAATGCTCCATACTGTATATTGGCAGCACATGATACTCCATACTGTATAATGGCCGCACATGATGCTCCATACTGTATAATGACCGCACATGATGCTCCATACTGTATAATGACCGCACATGATGCTCCATACTGTATAATGACCGCACATGATGCTCCATACTGTATAATGGCCACACATGATGCTCCATACTGTATAATGACCGCACATGATGCTCCATACTGTATAATGGCCACACATGATGCTCCATACTGTATAATGGCCCTACATGTGCTCAATACTGTATAATGACCGCACATGATGCTCAATACTGTATAATGGCCACACATGATGCTCCATACTGTATAATGGCCCTACATGATGCTCAATACTGTATAATGACCGCACATGATGCTCCATACTGTATAATGGCCACACATGATGCTCCATACTGTATATTGGCTGCACATGATGCTCAATACTGTATAATGGCCGCACATGATGCTCCATACTGTATAATAACCACACATGATGCTCCATACTGTATAATGGCCCCACATGATTCTCCATACTGTATAATGACCGCACATGATGCTCTATACTGTATAATGACCGCACATGATGCTCCATACTGTAATGACCGCATATGATTCCATACTGTATAATGACTGCACATGATGCTCCATACCATATAATGGCAACACATAGCTACTCCTACACACGCAGCTGCGCTCTGTACACTTTGCACACACGGCTCTGCTCCGTACACCTCGTACACATTTGGCTCCACTCCGTACACCTCGCACACACACGGCTCCGCTCCGTACACCTCGTACACACACGGCTCCGCTCCGTACACCTCGCACACACACGGCTCCGCTCCGTACACCTCGCACACACACGGCACCGCTTCGTGCACCTCGCACACACATGGCTCCGCTCCGTACACCTCGCACACACACGGCTCCGCTCCGTACACCTCGCACACACACGGCTCTGCTCTGTACACCTCGCACACACACGGCTCCGCTCCGTACACCTTGCACACACACGGCTCTACTCTGTACACCTCGACACACACGGCTCTGCTACATCCACACTGTACACCTCCTGACCCCACACAAGGCAGCATACTTACCTCATCCTGCTGCTGCAGCACCATGTGGCAAGTTGGGAACCAGCACAGGCAGCAGAGTCCTGCAATCCACGAGGTCCCGATCATGTGACCCCTGACTCCTCCCCTCCTGTGACCTCATCACAGGTCCTGTGCACAGAAAGCAGGCAGCCATACGGAAGGGTAAGGGCCCGGGGCATGGCTTAACAAGGGGGCGTGTCGGTCCTGCTGTCTGCGGGATCAGAGTGTCCCGTGCTGGACAGCAGGGCAAAGGCTCAAAAGCAGGACAATCCCGCACAATGAGGGACAGTTGGGAGCTATGCTGCAGAGATTTGAGCGCGCAGCCCCGGTTACAGCACTAACAAGCCAGGACCCCTGAGTGTGACTAAGGAAACTGCTCAGTGTGTGTGTATTCATGCTGCAGAGAGAGAGACTGTCGGCCTGATATCCAGAGACTTGCAGCAGAGTTGCTGTGTGACTTCCTGCTTCCAGCTGCACAGGGAGAACAGGCTGCAGAGGCTTAACCCCGTAGTTTCCAGTTTCCAGGAGACAGAGAAGAGACTTCTATTCCCTGGGCTCCGCGGTATCAGTACAGAGACTGTGATTCCTGGTACAGAGACTTAACAGTGCAGAGCCCCTGATTCCTGGCTGTGCTGTAAAAGCTAAAGACTCATGACAATGGTATTGTCGAGACACTGGGTATACCGGGTGGCCACCCTTACCTTGGATCACCTCCCTTTTTCTCCGTTACCCTCCCCCAATCCCATTCCAACAAAACACAAGACAAGAATTATCTTTGGAATAATTTGGCCACAGCAGCCTTTTATTTAACACATAAAATAAATAACAATTAACCACAATGTAAATATTATCTTGAACTAGGAGGAGTCCTTGAAGCTACAAAAGGATCTGGCAAATATCCCAACCATAACTGTGAACGTAACCGTAAACACATAATTACTCCCAGCTGTTACCACCCTGGCTCGGGAGCACCAATAAACCCCAAGAGTTTAACTGTTCATGAAAACTTCACGGGGATTCGGCCACCCCAGCCGAAAGTCCCCACCACAATTCACCAGATCCAAAACCTGTTAAACTCCGAAAACAGGGGACCCATATGCTCATGGATCCCCAGAACCAATTTCCACCAACTTCAAGGACTCCCCCCAGCCGCCACAGCCGCAATGACCCATTAAAGCAGAACATAAAACCCCGAAAACTGAACCCACCTATTGTATCTAGAAAAAAGGGGCGGGAGGGCGGGATGCTCCTGGGGCTTGAAGAGCGGGAACTGATAGGCCCCACCCCATCTATCCCCATATTACCCCCCATACCTAGACCCTCCTCCCCATTACCCTAAATACCCTCCTCCAACCCCTTGTCATGCTGGCCTCCGCTCAGGCCTTGCTGTGGGGGTTGGATGGCCCTGCTCCAGCCATTACTTGACAATGGTATTGTCGAGACACTGGGTATACCGGGTGACCACCCTTACCTTGGATCACCTCCCTTTTTCTCCGTTACCCTCCCCCAATCCCATTCCAACAAAACACAAGACAAGAATTATCTTTGGAATAATTTGGCCACAGCAGCCTTTTATTTAACACATAAAATAAATAACAATTAACCACAATGTAAATATTATCTTGAACTAGGAGGAGTCCTTGAAGCTACAAAAGGATCTGGCGAATATCCCAAACATAACTGTCAACATAACCGTAAACACATAATTATCCCAGCCATTACCACCCTGGCTCGGGAGCACCAATAAACCCCAAGGGTTTAACTGGTCACGAAAACTTCATGGGGATTCGGCCACCCCAGCCGAAAGTCCCCACCACAATTCACCAGATCCAAAACCTGTTAAACTCCGAAAACAGGGGACCCATATGCCGATGGATCCCCAGAACCAATTTCCACCAACTCCAAGGACTCCCCCCAGCCGCCACAAGGAGGGCCGATGACCACCTCAAAGGCCCGAGACCCCCCAGACCGAAAAGCCATGGCCCTTTCAATCCCTTCTTGCAGGCCTAAAGCCCAAAGATCACTACTCACCGCATTCAAATGCACACCGTCCGCCAACCAATAACCACCTTCACCCTTTTCTAATTCGAAATGTCGCACCGCCACACCCCCGTTCCTTGACACAAACGCTGACACCGCCCTGTTCACCTTCACCCTGGCCTTGTTAATTTTAACACAAGATCGCATGTTCCGCCAACGAGAACGCGGCACAATTTCCAACCAAACAACAGTAAGGCCAGGATACAATACCCAGCACCGCAACAAATCCTGTTTAATGTCCCTGATTAATTCCCTGAAAGGTCGGACCCCCAGGTCGTTCCCACCAGCGTGCAACACCAAAATATCCGGTGCTCTGTCCAAACTCGCACTGTTGTGCACCTCTTTCAAAACTCCGCTCCAGAGCATACCCCGGAAACCCAACCACCGAACCACGGCCACCGCTCGTTTGAAACCCAGTTGTCTCCCCTCTCTCCGCACGCAAGGCTCCCCAGTGAACGAACGAGTGACTGAAGATCCACACCAATACCGGCAGAGACCCTGAAACAACAAAAAACCTCACTTAAACAAACCATCACAGCAAGCAAATACCCCCAGATTACGAGGCCTTACTGCTCCACGGTAACCCGGTGCGGCCTAACATAACTGCAATACCTATTGGACTGTCACCGCCCAATACGGCGAATTTCCTAAATACCCAAACCACCCAAAGCGGCCTCCGTTGCCGCCCCGATACGAAAAGAGTGAGGAGCGAAGCACGAACTGTCCAGCCCCAATAACCTCAACGCCTTCCTGAAGACCATCGTAAATTGATGTCTGGACAAAACGTACCATCCGCATGACACAATAACGCCCCTTTCCCTGTCGACCTCAGCCTACAAAAATTAGCTAAACAATTCACCAGACACATAACCGAACTCGCAACCTTTCCCAATACCACTCTCTGACCCCGACCTTCCTGATCCGTTTTTGACCTCCGCAACCAAAATTCCACCCTATCAGAAGACAATAGCACATCCCTCGCTAAAATGCCCCCCAAAACATGTTTACTGGGAGCAACCAACTCCCCCAGTCTAAGCGCCCCAAAAAATGTGAGCGAAAATGCCAACCTGAAGAGACTGCATTCAAATTCCGACGAGCATACGGAAGGCAAAATCCCCCCCAAACGTTCCAACAAAGCAAACGAAACCGGGCGCCTAGTATCACCCTGACCCTGACACCTCCGAAAACCTTTAACCGCCTGCTTCACCAAAAAGACCTTCGACAGATCTTTTTGCCCCCTTAATTTAAAACCATAGGCTAGCGCCACCAAAGTACGCGACACCTTAGCCGCGGACCAACCTTCCCCTGCCCACACACTTAACTAGGATAATAATGCCCCCACCTGATCGTCCGCGCTCACCCCGTAATGTCCCGCCGCCAATAACCCCTCCGAGGACGACCAAACTGCCTGATAAGCATCCCAAGTCTTAGGCGCCAGCGACGACCTAATCAAACCTTCAGCGTCTCGAATACCACCTGCCAAAGCTCCGCAGGGCATCTCAAGCCGACGACTTCCGCCTCCGGGGCCAACAATCGGAAACGGTCGAACTGCGAACGAGAAAGAGAATCAGCAATGACCTCATCCTCTTTCTTGCTTTCCTCTTTTTTGCCCTTATCCAAATGAAACTTCTCTAGCGGAAGCAACGAAAAAATCTCAACGTATTCATCTTTACCGATTTTCTCTTTCACTTCCTTCTTAAGATGGGCCCTCAAAGGACCTTCAAAACATACATAGACTTCCCCGTGAGCCCTATCATCAAGATGCACCCTGCATTCCTTCTCCTTTTCCGTCTGCACCGACACAGAAACCGGTGAACACCCGGCACGTGGGATGTCGTCACCTGCGCAGTCAACGCTAAGCATGACAAAACCAACTGTCTCAGCACGCGCACCACAGGAGGCGAAGACGCAGAAAGACCGTCGATAGCACAAACGAAACCCATATTATCACAATTAAAGCGCACACGCCTATTACGGAAGTCTTTACGCCATAAATGGACCGCCACCAGGATGGGAAAAATCTCCAACAATGCAATATTCCTGACCAGGCCGGCAGCAATCCAAGCATCAGGCCAATGTTCCGCGCACCACTGCCCCCAAAAATATGCTCCAAAACCAATGCCCCCCGCGGCGTCCGTAAACAACTCCAGCGTGTAGCTATCCATCACCTCATCCATGATCAAGGAGCGTCCGTTATAGTCCGTCAAGAACCTATTCCAAACAACCAAATCCTCCCTCACCTCTGCAGACAATCTGATAAAATGATGAGGGGCACGCACTCCAGCCATAGCACTCGCTAACCTTCTGGAAAAAACTCTACCCATGGGCAAAGCACGACACGCAAAATTAAGCTTCCCCAGCAATGACTGCACCTCACGCAGAGACAACTTTTTTAAATGACAGGCCCTGGCCACTTCAGCCCGAAGACCTTCCACCTTCTCCATCGGCAAAAGAAACTCCCACCGTACCGTGTCAATCACAATGCCCAAAAACGAAAGACACGTGTCTGGGCCTTCAGTCTTTCCCGGTGCCAACGGGACCCCGAAAAGATCAGCCACCCACTGAACCGCGCTCAACAACCTCCGGCAACGATCGAACCCAGCTGGGCCGACGCACAAAAAATCGTCCAGGTAGTGTATAACAGAATCACAACCAGACACATCACGAACCACCCACTCCAAAAATGAACTAAACGATTCAAATAAAGCACAGGACAAGGAACAACCCATTGGTAAACACCTATCCATGAAAAAAAAAAACATTCCAAAAACAACCTAACAGCCTAACACTGGAGGGGTGAACCGTCAACAAACGAAAAGCTGATTCAATGTCCGTTTTCGCCAAAAGCGCCCCTTTCCCAGACCTGCGCACCCAAGCCACCGCTTCATCAAAAGATACATATACCACCGAGCAAAGCTCTGGCGCTATACCATCGTTTACGGACAACCCACGCGGGTAGGACAAATGATGAATTAAACAAAATTTTCCTGGCTCCTTCTTAGGCACTACCGCAAGCGGTGACACAACTAAATCCGGCAACGGTAATACCTCAAACGGGCCCGCCATACGACCCAACGACACTTCCTTCTCCAATTTTTCAGTGACCACCGCACTGTGCAACAAGGCAGAACGCAAATTTTTAACCCCTTGTGGCACCTCAAAACTAGGAGCCGGTATCACGAAACCATCCTTAAAACCTGAAAATATTAATTCAGCCTTCTCCTTATCCGGGTATCTACTTAGATAAGGGGCCATCTTTTCCAAACTCACTGGAGTCGCCCCCTTGGGTATTACCCGCCCCTGACTTGGGCTTGCCTTTTTTAAAACATTTAGCGGCCCCATGCGAGGAGCCGCTACAATGGGAGCAGAGATGCTTAAATTTGCAGCTGGCCCCAAACTTGCATTGCACCTCATTGAACTGCCAACACAATCCCGGCTTCCGCTCTCCCGAATTACCCGACTGGGCCCCAGAACCTGAACCACCGGCCTGGTTAGCCTGACCTGAGGATCCGGATCCCCCATGAAAGGAATGCCCAAATTTATACTGCGCCATGACCCTCAGCCATAAACCGATATCCTTCTGATCCCACCTTATGGCAGGCCGGATAGCTTTCCGCTGCCGAAATTGCTCATCATACCTGAGCCATGCCTGCCCCCCGTAAACCTTATAAGCCTCACCGATGGAATCCATATAACAGAACAACCCACCGGTGTTCTCCGGAGCCTTTTCGGCAATCACACTAGCTAAAATTGCAAATGCCTGCAGCCAGTTCGAAAATGTTTGCGGTATCAGACGCCACCTCCGTTTCTCCTCATCCTCTTTCTTGCTTTCCTCTTTTTTGCCCTTATCCAAATGAAACTTCTCTAGCGGAAGCAACGAAAAAATCTCAACGTATTCATCTTTACCGATTTTCTCTTTCACTTCCTTCTTAAGATGGGCCCTCAAAGGACCTTCAAAACATACATAGACTTCCCCGTGAGCCCTATCATCAAGATGCACCCTGCATTCCTTCTCCTTTTCCGTCTGCACCGACACAGAAACCGGCGACACCTGCACCCGTGTAGTCACAACACCAACCGGGGGCCCGCAAGGGGCTACCCAAGCAGCTAGCTGCCTCTGCTCCAATAAACCCCTATCCAACCTAGACAATAATGCCTGCACGCTATGTAAAACTTCCTGCACACCTGCCCCCCCCCCCCCCCCGCAACGGCAGCACCATTCGCCACATCCGCACCTGACATACTACCCAGCGTACCACCAGCCACCGGTACGGAAACGTTTTGCATAAATGGACTAGACATGGACATATACTCACCGGGCTGCGAGGAGGCTGTGACCCCTCCAGCCGGACTGCCGGTCTCCTGACGTCCCTGCTGCCCCACCTCCTGACTCGACACCTGTTGCGATCGCTGTGCCACCTGCGAGTAACCCAGTGCTGCCGCTGGGGAATGGGGTGTACTGCTGCTTCTGGCCGGAGTGCCTGCCGGTCCTGAGCCTCCGGCCGAGTCCCACTGTACCCCAGCCACCCGATCAGGCACCGCCGCTGTGCCCCCGCAGTTGTCCAGCTGGGCCGGATAATGCCCAGCTCCTGGCGACAGGACCGGCACATCACTGGGCTGCCGATAACCATCTGCCCCCCGCTGGCTCCATCGCTGCTGTAAAGAGGAGGGACAGGCCATGCGACAGGAGCATCGCCGCTGCGGCCCCCCGCACTGCTGCACCTCCCTCGCTGCCCGGCGCGCGCTGGCTCTGCCCCCCTGGTACCACGAGGCTGAGACCCAGCAGCCGCCGCAGGGACCCGCCCGGCAATAGGATTCCTCCCAGGCCGGGGCCTGCTGGCTCCGCTACTCACTGGCGCCCGGCCTGGAGGGTCCCGGGAGGGGCTCCTGCGCCTGCGGGGGCCCCTGGGAGCCATATCTGGGGACAATCTCTCTGGGGGCCTACATCTTCGGGCCCGCCGCTCCAGCGGGGACGCTGCTGCCGCCGCCTGGCTCCCATAGATAATCCCGACCACCTGCTCCTCCAGCCAGCCATCAGGGTGCGAAGCAGCCGCTGCCCTGAGGCTCTCCAAGACCCGGTCCACCACTGACATGGTAAGGGATGTGCTCCTGGGGCTTGAAGAGTGGGAACTGATAGGCCCCACCCCTCATCTATCCCCATATTACCCCCCATACCTAGACCCTCCTCCCCATTACACCAAATACCCTCCTCCAACCCCTTGTCATGCTGGCCTCCGCTCAGGCTTTGCTGTGGGGTTGGGCGGCCCTGCTCCAGCCATTACTGAGCCTGTGCATACCACATTAACTCCCGAAACCCCAGGCAGCAGGCTCCTAGAGACTACTCAGCCCACGGACAACAGAGGGACGACAAGTGCCGCTGTTTCTCGGCGCCTACGTTGGAGAAGACGACCCTTCAAGCAAGTCCTCATCAGACTGATAAGTGTTCTTTTCTCAAGAAATCTTGCTCACTCATGTTACATCATTTGACTCCCATATTTTTGCACTGTTTTATTGCTAGTTATTTCCCACTGCTTCCTCCCTGCGAGGAGAACCTGATTCCTGCTAATAAACCCCTCAACTGTTGGTCTGTCTGTTCCGTGGTGACATACTCAGTACCTGCTTGCTATTACACCGTACAGCAAAACAACAGTTTTCAACCATATATGGAGTATCTGCGTATTCAGGAGAAATTGCACACCTAAATATTTGGTCCATTTCCCCTGTTACCTTGTGAACATGAAAAGTTGGGATTAAATTAATATTTTTGAGGGAAAAAGTAAAATGTTAACTTTTCTTTCCACATTGCTTTAATTCCTATGAAGCACCTGAAGGGTTAGTAAACTTATTGAATGTGGTTTTGAGCACTTTGATGGTTGCAGTTTTTAAAATGGTGTCACTTTTGAGTATTTTTTGTCATATAGGCCCCTCAAAGTCACTTCAAATGTGATGTTATCCCCTCCAAAAAATTGGTTTTATAACTTTTGTTGGAAAATTGATGATCAAGTTTTAACCCTTCCAACATCCTAACAAAAAAAATATGTTTAAAAAATTATGTTTATGTAAAGAAGACGTGGTAAATGTTATTTATTAACTATTTTGTGTGATATACAGCTCTGGCATAAATTGAGACCACCACATCAAAACCATAACATGGCTAGCCCAATCTCCAGACCTGAACCCCATTGAAAACCACTGGAATGTAATCGAGAGGATTATGGATAGTCACATGCCATCAGACAAAGAACTGCTTAAATTTTTGCGCCAGAAGCAGTGTGAAAGACTGGTGGAAAGCATGCCAAGACGCATGAAAGCGGTGATTGAAAATCATGGTTATTCCACAAAATATTGATTTCTGAACTCTTTCTGAGTTAAAACTAAATGATTATGAACTTGTTTTCTTTGCATTATATGAGGTCTGAAAGCACAGGGGTCCCGTACTTTGCTATGCTTCTGTCTTAGTCTTTAAATGTTGTTGTGCTCTGATATCATGTTATCCGAGCATGCTCGTGTGTTATCTGAGTATCTCGGGCATGCTCAATTAATATGATCGAGTCCTTGCGGCTCCATCTTTTGTGGCTGTTTGACAACCGCAACAAATACGGGGATTGCCTAATAAACAGGCAATCCTCTAATGTGTTGCAGCAGTCTAACAACCGTGAATCATGCAGCCCAGGGTACCCGAATAACACCCGAGCATACTTGGATAACACCATATACGAGCACGCTCGCTCATCACTACTTAGGAACATTGCTATGAGCCTTAGAATATGTGGGACATTTAGTCATCATGAGGGTTCACTCATACTTTATTATTGCACAGTACAGTACTGTACACAAAGCATCCAAGCTAAAACCAATCAGTAACAAAAAAAAGCCTATAGCCTGCCGTGTGATTGGCTACTTCCAACCCTTCCAGCCAATAGAGTGTCGTCATGAAGCCTGCGTCATCGCCATCACCCGTTACAGTATAGTATCCATTCTCTATGAACACAAGCCATCAGAACTAAACAATTCTGTAGGGTTTTGTTTTGCAGATCTGTAAAAAAATCGTGAATGGAAATTACTAGGTTCCAAGAAAAATTTTGCAAATCCGTGAATCCTGAAATGCAAATACAAAAGGTATTACTGTATTTAAATGTGTATTTATTTTATTCCATTTCTCTGACAACCCCTTGAAAAGAGCGTCAACACTACAGTAAAAGTTTTGTGCTTTGTTGGAAAGGACATAGGTTCTATCATATCACATGGATTAACCTAAGCACAGAAAAAGATGAAAACTTGATGTTTTTCAAAGAAGAATCTACAGTTCGATCCATTAAACATACATAATAGAGAACCACATTATGGCCTTGGGAAGGATATTGTGACAGAGTCACTGGCACAGTGTATGAGGGGAGATACTTGTCACGGCGCATACTGCGGTCAGCGATGTAAAATCAGAATATTTTTGCCTCCAGCATGCTACATGCTGAGAGTGTTAATTTGAAGTTATACATGGGCTGGTTTTAAGTGAGCAATGTGACCGGGTCACTGGTGTTGTACATGAGGGGAGATATGTGTCACAAAGATTGCTTTCTTGCGGGATGTGAAAGCCATAAGTGTTTTCTCCAGCATTATATGTGCTGAGAGCAATCCAGTCACTATATGGGCCTGGCTTTCATAGTGGGTAGGTCAGAGATGGACGGGATGCCTACCCACCATATCTCCACCTCCAGGGTGTGGCTGGAGGGAATTAAACATCCAGACAGTTTTTTTTCTTTGTGTTGTGTGGAGGAAAGGAAGCTTCCATACTGAAGCTCCGGTGAGAGCTGCCATAGGTGTTGTCCCAGAAGTACTGGGCAGGACTGTGTATGAACTTTCTTTTGAGCCAGACAGGCTGTTTTCTGTTACCAGTTTGGATTCTTGGTTTATGATGCAATAAACCACCCAGAGTCTTTAACCAAACGTGGTCCTGTGCCTACCTTGATGAGTAGCTAAGCATGTCAACCCCTCACAAGTGGTGTTTCGGATGCGGCCAATGTTCCAGGAACACGTGTAGCAGCGGTGGATAAACCGTATGTCATGGGTGAACAGGGCTACAGGGATGGAACAGCATTTAGACAAAATGGAGGAGCTACTCAAGCACCTTATCCTAAGCCAACAGCAGCAGCATCAGGTACAGCAGGAGACTAATAAGCTCCTAATACAACAGATTCAACAACAACAAAGGCAGATGGAACTCCTGGAGGGGGATGTCCGCAGCTGCCCCTCCCCCACATCAAGGTGATGACTCCTATGTCTAGAAAGCGGTAAGACAAGCCATGCAAATGATGACCCCAGGGGATGATATAGAGGTGTTTTTGACTTTGTTCAAGTGGGTGACGGAGCATGAGAAGCTACCACCAGTTCAGTGGGCAGAGGTACTGGCCCCCTTTGACTGGTGAGCCCTAGAAGGCATATTATGATTTGACATTACAGGATGCCCAGGAATATGCCAAGTTGAAAACAGAGATATTGGCCGGCTCATGGGTCACTATGTCTGTCAGAGGTCAAAGGGTTCATCATTGGGCTTATTTTGGTGATAAACCTCCCCGCTCACAAATGTTTAACTTGTTGCATTTGGTCTAGAATTGGTTGCAGCCAGAGTCCTCCGCTCCAGCGAAGATGGTCAAGCGGGTGGTCATGGACCAGTTTAGGGTGGTTTCACACTTGCGTTTTTGTCTGCAGCGTTTTTTGCACAAAAAAAGCATGCATTTTTTTCCCTATATTTAACTTTGAAAACGCATGCGGTTTTTTTGTATGTGTTTGGTCGCGTTTTCAATCGCATGCGTTTTTTTACTGCATGCGTTCATTTTCAGAAATGCAACTTGTAGTATTTTTGAGAGGCGTTTTTTTGACACATAAAAACGCATGCGTTTTCATGCGGTTTTTTGGGGTCAAAAAATACATTGGAGTCAATGGAAACGCATGCGTTTTTTTGTGCATGCGTTTGCATGCGTTTTTGAACGCATGCGTTTTTTTAAGATAAGGTTGACTAGAATGTAGATAAGGTTGTCTAGACACTGATAAGCCTCCCCTAGCAGCAGGGTGATAAAAGGGAGGTTGGGGGAAGTTTCTGGTCACTTCTCATCAGACTCCAAAGAAGACAAGACACTGCCAGGACGCATTTAGGTGGACAAGACCCAGAGCAATGTGAGTATATCCTAGCCAATGCATTTATTTTAAATTTTTGGGATCTACATGTCCTAATTTCTTCCTTTTTTTTCTTTCAACATGCATCAGAATGTCTTCTGCGGACTCTTCATCTGATGAGGAGTTTGAGCCACGTCAGTCAGAAGTGGATCATGTGAGTGAGGTTAGTTTTTTGTCAGTCAGCTTGGTAAGTATTGACTGTCACATCAACACATGTGACAATTTGATTTTTTTTTTTAGAGCACTTCTACTGAGGGACAGACAGGGACGGAGCAGCGGAGTCAAGGTCCGGTGGGAAGACGGCAGCGGGTATGTATACAAGGCAGACTGTCCTCATTGTAATATTCTTGAATCTTCCTTTCTGTACCCTTGTATTTCTTTTAATTTTTCTTGTAGAATCGTTTTCTGAGTTGACTTTCATATTCATGCCATTTCTCATCATCTGTTAATTTTTTTTCCCTAATGTGATTGAGCAAACTTATATGATTTTCTTTTAATTTTAGGTTTCACAACGGGACGATGACCGGATAGATAATGATCACCCTTGTCCAGGAGCGAGTCCCGTTGTGGGACAGCCAGGATCCACAGCACGCAGTCAACAGTACGCTCCGTCGGTTGTGGAGTGAGGTGGCCCAAGCGTTGTGGGATGGCTGGGAGAATGCCCCGCCACGGGTCCGTAATGCATTTGGTAAGTATTGCAATGCAGTGTGAAGCAACAGAGACCTTGGCCGTGCTCTCTTGACTGTGTGTGATGAAAGAAAGTTTTCGGAGTTTCTGTCATCACACACAGAGACACAAGAGAGCATGGCCAAAAGTCCATTTTCTGACCATTATATTTTATTTTTATTTCACAGTGGACAAAATAAGAACACGTTGGCGTTCCATGAAGGACCGGTTCAACAAGGACCTTCGCGCAGAGAATCGTGTTGCAAGTGGTTCCGGAGCAAGGCACCGGCTGTACAAATACCACCGTGTGCTGTCCTGTTTAAGACCGGTCCTTCTCATGAGAACGTAAGTATTTCTCACATGCTTCCGGTTGTATTGCATTGACATAATATGTAATTTTAAATTCCACAGGATGTACCGTCTTGTTATATTTTGGTATTAATTTTCGGTTTTCTTTTTTCACAGCACATACAGCACGACTGTCGCACCAGGTTCTGGAGCGGTCCTTCAGCCGGCAGCCACGGACCCGTCCCAGCCATCCAGCAGCGCAGCAGCAGGTGGGCCTTCCACACTCACTGGAGACCAGGGAGCTGGCCCATCAGGTATTCCCCTTTCGCAGTCCTCTTTCACTGCACCCATTTTTGCGGGCTCATCCCGGCAGCGACAGAGGGCTTCGGATAGGTCACTCATGCCCGAGTTTTTGCACTTGAGCTCGGTTTTACATGAAGCAATCAAGGCTTTAGGTGACAGAATGGATGTGTCCCATAACCTCGTAGGCTACGTTCACATTAGCGTTTTGCGTGTTTGCGTTGGGTTTGCGTCGGGCGACGCAGCGGCGACGCATGTGTCATGCGCCCCTATATTTAACATGGGGGACGCATGCGTTTTTGTGTGATGCGTTGTGCGACGCATGCGGTTTTTTTGCCGCAAGCGTCGGGCCAAGAAAACGCAACAAGTTGCATTTTTCTTGCGCCCACATTTCGGCAAAAAATGACGCATGCGTCGCAAAACGCAGCGTTTTTGCATGCGTTTTGGTGCGTTTTCATTTGTGTTGTGCGTTGCATCGCCAACGCAGCGGCGCACAACGCAAATGTGAACGTAGCCTTAAATTGCACGATCCAGGATGTCACCAAAAGCCTTGATCAAGTTAAAGCCGACCTCCAGAGGCCAGCTCATCATTTTTTTAACCAAATAGAGCAGGGCATGTCGGAACACCTTAGCCCTGATCTCCAGCTGAGTGTGATGCAGGCCTGCAATGTTGCTTTTGTGCAGGCTATGCAGCAGAGTCGCAATTTACAGCAGACAGTGGCGGCATATCCAACTGTGCCGTCACTGTCATGATTAACATCCCTTCCTACCTCTGCTGCATACCACTGCACGGCCACCTCTATTCCATCCACAGGTGTACTCCACTACAGCTTTAACACGATGACGAGTGCTGTTGGACATCCCACCGCCACCACCGTGTCAACCGCTGCTCCGGCTTGGACCTCCTCCTCTGACACCACGATGCCGCAGGACCCTGGCGTGGCTTTTTGGCCCGGCCCCCTCTCGATGCAGCAGGACCCAGGTATGGTATATCGGACCGCCCCCCCCCCCCCCGATGCAGCAGGATTGAGGCATTGCTTTCCGGGCAGGACACCCCCCGATGCATCAGGACCCAGGCATGGCGTATAGGACCGCCCCCCATGCAGCAGGACCCAGGCATGGCGTAACGCACTGGCCCCCCACGATGCAGCAGGATCCAGCCATGGCTTTCCGGGCAGGACCCACCCCGATGCAGCAGGACTCTGCCAGGGCTTTATGTTCCCCCCTACCAGCAATGCAGCGGAACCCTGGTAGGGCATTATGTTCCCCCCTCCAGCAATGCAGCAGGACCCTGGGAGGGGTTTATGTTCCCCCCCCCAACGATGTCCCAGGACCCTGGCAGGGCTTTATGTTTCCCCCCACTACGATGCAGTTGGACTCTGGCGTTGCCGAGCGATCCACAATGGAAACGGACTGTGAAATAGTAGAGCCGGACCCTGACGTGTCTCCCGCCAACACGCAACAACATATTTGCCCAACAAGACATCCCCCTACCAGGAAAACACAAAAGAAAACTCCAAAAACACCCCCCATCACCTACCGATGTGTCTGTATTGTCTGTTGTGTCTCACCCTTCCAGTGCGTCTCAAGCCTCTCATGTGTTAAGCCCCATCCCCGAACTTCCAGACCCTTCCAGTTTTATTGCCCCTTCTCCTGCCACCTCTGCCTCCTCCACGGTGAGCCAGGCTTCAGTTCTTAACACCCCCCGGTTACGTCACTCTACCCCAAGCCGTCGCGGTACAAAAAAATAAATGTTTAAATTTGTTTGTTAACTCAATAAAAAAAAGTTAATTTGCAACAATTATGTTTGGTTTATTGTGTCTTTCACCGCTGTCAATACACACCAATAAACTTCGCCACACACTTATTCTTTTGGCCAAAACATATCTCCAGTAGTATAAAATACAAGACTACATCTATATGTGTTTCTTCAGTATACAGATATGAGTTGGCCCAAAAAATATTAGTTATTTCCATACTCTTTTTTTGTACCTAGTGTGACAGTACAAAGAGAAAATGGTGGAAATCAAGTTCAGTACTCAACTGAACAGGTCAGATGTCCAAAAACTCATAAGTTAAGACACCTGACCTATTGAGTTGATAACTGCTTTGTATATTCACCATATTCTCTTATTTATATCTAACAAATGATGTGACAATGGTTGTCACACGCTACATATCTATGCTAACCTGGCCAGGTGTAAGAAATTGTGAATTCATGAGCATGTATATGTTTATCATGAATTCATTATTTCTTACACTTGACTTGATGGGTATAGATAGCGGGACAGTCTTGACGCAATGACGTCAACAAGATTACCAATAAATCAACATGGTTACCAATAAATCAACATGGTTGCCATTATTAGAAGTATGCGGCCAGTGTTTTATATCATTATTTGTAAACCAAAATAGGGAGTGCAACAATATAAGAGGTCAATTATGATATTAAAATAATAGATGATGAGGTAATAGTTATTATTTTAATATCATAATTGACCTCTTATATTGTTGCACTCCCTATTTTGGTTTACAAATAATGATATAAAACACTGGCCGCATACTCCTGGTTTTGGATTACAAAATATGATATACATACATATCTACTGCCCGTCTTTGGTCAACCTTTGTTTAGAGAGGAAAAAGATAGGAGACACGGTCAACACAACCAACACTCAAGTTTATTAATTTGAAAAGTTTTTATCAGTATATAATAATTGGTAAAGATAAACATACAACAGGACATTTACACAACATTGTCCTGCCATGACACCCGTCCAATATCGGAAACAAAATAGGCCGCAAATTGGTCCCGCATAAGACCAACGGCTGCAGTTGACCGCATCGGGTGATGCTGAAAATCAGGCAGTGGGGGTGAAACAGGCTCATCCAGTTCAATGTGGGGTCGCTCCTTAGCAATGAGGTAATTGTGGAGAACCACGCAGGCTTTGACCACCTCGTCCACTGTTTCCATTTTAGATTTATGGCTGTTGCAAGAATGCGCCATTTAGCAACCAAAATGCCAAAGGTGCACTCCACTGTTCTTCTGGCCCTGGTCAGACTGTAGTTGAAGATCCTTCTAGTGTGGTCCAAGTTCCTACTAGAATATGGCTTCAGGAGATTTTCACACATCTGGAAGGCCTCATCCCCAACCATAACAAATGGCAGCGGTGAGCCTTTAGTGTTGGGGAGAGGCTGTGGAGGGGAAAAATTAAAATTGTTGCCATACACCCGACGGCCCATATCCGAGCTCTTGAAAGTCTGGGAATCATTGCCACGGCCAAAAGCTCCAATGTCCACGGCGATGAAGCGACACTCCGCATCCGCTATTGCCATGAGCACTACCGAAAAATATTTTTTGTAGTTAAAAAACTGCTTTCCATCCACCGCCCCTAAGCAGTTGGGGAAATCACACACATTCAAAAATTTATCTGAAATTTCACGCCACATGTCCACGGTGGGTACTGGTATAAACTCCTCACGGAGTACATTCCATAACACACGACAGGTGTCCACAACGATTCCGGACAGGGTATATATCCCAAGGCGGTATTGGAAGTGGAGGGAAGATAAACTCTCTCCTGTGGCAAGAAATCTAGAAGAAAAAGAAACAAAAAAAACCACATTAAAATCTACTCTTTTTATGGTGTGTATAAAAATAACAAAAAGAAAAAAACACATAAAATACATGTCATAACCAAAATTTGGACTGTCATTGGTTTAGCCGAGTGTCCTGTCGCCGTATGGCTCCTTGGACACGAGACAGCAAATCCTGGAACGATTCTTGCGACATTCTCGTGTAATCCTGGAATTTCTCTGGGTTGGCATTCAGCTCCGCATAGAGCGTGTGAAAGGCTCCACGGCTCTCACGCACTTCAATGATGGGGTGCCTCCAAAAACGCCTACGCTGTCTCCTTCTCCATCTTTGGCGGTTTCGGTCTTGCTCCCAAGCAAAAGCACAGTCCAGGAAAATCTTGAAGCTGAAATCCATGTTGAAATAAAAGCTCTCCATGGAAAGATCCATCATGACACCGGAAACAGTAGCAAGCTGTAAACATTTCTGTACCCCTAGGGTCAATATATAGAGAGACAATCATATACGCCCTCTCTATTCCCATTGGTGGTGTCTGGTTATCTTTTTTTGACTCCTATTTTATTTGGGGGAAATGTTAAAAAAACGCAAACGCATGCAAAAACGCATGTAAACATGTGTAAACGCTGCGTTTTTTGGACGCATGCGTTAAACGCATGCGTAAAAAAACGCAGCGTTTACACGCGTTTACATGCGTTTTTTCACCATGCGTTTTTTTTTTAAACGCATGCGTTTTGAAACGCAAGTGTGAAACCAGCCTTATTCACTCCCTCCCCAGGACGGTGCAGACCTGGGTTGCCCAGGGAGACCCCTGTAATGCGGATGACCTGGTGGGCCTTGTAGAAAGGTACCAGGTGGTTGAGAGGTCCCTATGGATGCTGGGGGTAGTACATCTTCATACTGGGGTACCCAGCGGGAGCCCAAGTCCCAAAAGTTCTGTCAGTTTTCTGCACATTTGCTAGTTGTACCTCCCTGAATCCAACTGTACCTGCCTGTTCTTTCATGTCCCAATCTGTAGTTGCCTGTTCCTGCCTGTACCTGCCTGTTCCTGCCAGTACCTGCCAGTACCTGCCATTACCTGCCATGACTTCGTGTATACCAGCCATCTCTGTCTGCACCTTCCGTGCCTTCTTGTATACCAGCCATGCCCGCAGCACCTGCCATGTATTCCTGTATACCAGCCCTGCCTGTCAGCACCTGCCTGTATACCAGGTGTGCCTGCCAGCACTTGCAGTCATTTCCTGTATATCAGCTGTGCCTGCCTATACCTGCAGTGTCCACCCATTCATGGCCATTCCAGCCTCCTACTCTTTTGAGGGTCAGCTGACATATGTCTGAGGTCTGTCCTGGAATAGCACATGACATCCATCTTGAGCGAAGTCTAATCACTCCATCAGGGGTAGGGTTGAGCGACCTTGACCTTTTTAGAGTCGAGCCGTGTTTCGCGAAACCCGACTATCTTAGAAGTCGAGTCGAGTGGAATCGGCCGATTATCGCGAAAAGTCGGGTATCGCCCGAAACACGAAACCCAATGCAAGTCGATGGGGGAGCATAGTCGGCAGTGAGTGGAGGCCAGGAAAACACCTACACTGCCCATTTTAATGGCAAAAACATCCATTCTTGTTAAAGAAGCTTGTCAATCATAATTTACCTTATAATAATTGGAAGGCATTTGAAATTGGGGGTCATTTGGCTAAAGTTGTGGGGGGTAGGGCTGGTTCAAGTAATTAGTGGGCCCAGTAAATCTGGACCACGTCACGGCAGTGGAGCAGGGAGAGGTAAGTATTTAAACTTTGCAAGTGCTGTGATCCTGAGCAAGCAGGGGGGGCCCACTCGTTGGCATTGGCACTGGCACAGGGCCCCTCAAAGTACAGCGGTGTGTTTGCACGGCGGGGGCGCCTCCCACCGGCAGCAACACTTTTGCGTACTATGAGAGGCCCTGTGCCAGTGACGTCGCCAACTAGTATTCCTCCCCCCACCTGATGAAGGAACCTGCACTTTCATCTGCACCTTCCTCTTTGTCCCCGTGTAAGGTGGTATGGTATGCGGGAAGAGGAACCTGACTTTCAGCAGGGTCACAATCTTGCTGTGTAGCGTGCACGGGGAATTTTGCGTTATGGGTCAATGTACCAGCAGACTCATCTATCACTGGCTGGGCAATGGGCAGGATGAGGAGGAAACACAGATATAGGCCCAAAGAATAAAGTGGGCTAAATGCAGTTCAAAATTGGTAACACAGGACTAACCAGGGGGCATTGCAGTGGATGACAACTGGAATGAGAGGCTGACACAGAGAGTAGGCCCAAATCAGTAAGTAGTCGACATGCAGTTCAAAATTGGCAACCGTAGTAAACAGGCGGCCCAGCTTTGTTCAGTTGAGGAGAACAGCAAGGAGTGGCAGACACCGATAGTAGGCCCCAACCCAACTAGTAGGCCAAATGCAGTCTAACATTAACAACTACTTAACAAGAGCCTGAAAATGGAATTTCAGGACAGGAAACCAGGAGAACAGCAAGGAGTGGCAGACACCGATAGTAGGCCCCAAACCAACTAGTACGCCAAATGCAGTTGTTCCATTTAACTACAATTTAATGAGAGCCTGAAGATAGAAGTTCAGGAAAGGCAACCTGGAGAACACCTTGGAGTGGAACACACCATCTCTCTACACCCCATACCCAATTTGTAGGCCTAATGCAGTGTAGTTTTCAACAACTACTAAACGAGAGTCGGAAGACCGAAGCAATGTGGACGAAACCTGGGGAACACCTTGGAGTGTAACACACCGTCTCTCTACACCCCATACCCAAATTGTAGGCCTAATGCAGTGTAGTTTTCTACAACTACTAAACGAGAGTCGGAAGACCGAAGCAATGTGGACGAAACCTGGGGAACACCTTGGAGTGGAACACACCATCTCTCTACACCCCATACCCAATTTGTAGGCCTAATGCAGTGTAGTTTTCTACAACTACTAAACGAGAGCATGAAGATCGAAGCAATGGAGAGGAAACCTGGGGAACACCTTGGAGTGGAACACACCATCTCTCTACACCCCATACCCAATTTGTAGGCCTAATGCAGCGTAGTTTCCAACAACTACTAAACGAGAGCATGAAGATTGAAGCTCAGGAAAGGCAACCTGGAGAACACCTTGGAGTGGAACACACCATCTCTCTACACCCCATACCCAATTTGTAGGCCTAATGCAGCGTAGTTTCCAACAACTACTAAACGAGAGCATGAAGATTGAAGCTCAGGAAAGGCAACCTGGAGAACACCTTGGAGTGGAACACACCATCTCTCTACACCCCATACCCAATTTGTAGGCCTAATGCAGCGTAGTTTCCAACAACTACTAAACGAGAGCATGAAGATTGAAGCTCAGGAAAGGCAACCTGGAGAACACCTTGGAGTGGAACACACCATCTCTCTACACCCCATACCCAATTTGTAGGCCTAATGCAGCATAGTTTCCAACAACTACTAAACGAGAGCATGAAGATCGATGCTCAGGAAAGGCAACCTGGAGAACACCTTGGAGTGGAACACACGATCTCTCTACACCCCATACCCAATTTGTAGGCCTAATGCAGCATAGTTTCCAACAACTACTAAACGAGAGCATGAAGATCGAAGCAATGGAGAGGATACCTGGGGAACACCTTGGAGTGGAACACACCATCTCTCTACACCCCATACCCAATTTGTAGGCCTAATGCAGCGTAGTTTCCAACAACTACTAAACGAGAGCATGAAGATCGAACCAATGGCGATGAAACCTGGGGAACACCTTGGAGTGGAACACACCATCTCTCTACACCCCATACCCAATTTGTAGGCCTATTGCAGCGTAGTTTCCAACAACTACTAAACGAGAGCATGAAGATTGAAGCTCAGGAAAGGCAACCTGGAGAACACCTTGGAGTGGAACACACCATCTCTCTACACCCCATACCCAATTTGTAGGCCTAATGCAGCGTAGTTTCCAACAACTACTAAACGAGAGCATGAAGATTGAAGCTCAGGAAAGGCAACCTGGAGAACACCTTGGAGTGGAACACACCATCTCTCTACACCCCATACCCAATTTGTAGGCCTAATGCAGCGTAGTTTCCAACAACTACTAAACGAGAGCATGAAGATTGAAGCTCAGGAAAGGCAACCTGGAGAACACCTTGGAGTGGAACACACCATCTCTCTACACCCCATACCCAATTTGTAGGCCTAATGCAGCGTAGTTTCCAACAACTACTAAACGAGAGCATGAAGATTGAAGCAATGGAGAGGAAACCTGGGGAACACCTTGGGGAGGCAGACACCGTTAGTAGGCCCTACCAAAGTTGTACACCCAATGCAGTTTTAAAATTCCTAGAGGCTGAAAACAAGACTATTGACGCTCAGCTTTTTTCAAAGGAACACAGCTGAATTGAGTGGCGCAGACAGACACAGGTAGTAGGACTCAAACCAAAAATGTCGCTCACTGCAGCAGAAAAAAGTTACAGGGGTACACAAGCTGCAGTGCTCTGGGCAGTGGAGGACAATTTCAATAGTGAACCGCAGACAGACTTTGTACGCCTACTATTAAAAAAAGGATGCTCTATGCAATTATAAATAGGTTCTAGGGGTACACGGGCAGCAGTGGTGTGGTCAGTGGAGGCCTAGTGGAAGGAGTGACCGCAGACAGGCATCGAAGGCCTAAAATAAAAAAATTGGGCTGGCTGTAGGCAATTTTAAATTGGTTCCAGGGGTACATGGGCAGCAGTGGTGTGGTCAGTGGAGGCCTAGTGGAAGGAGTGACCGCAGACAGGCATCGAAGGCCTAAAATAATAACACATGGCTGTAGGCAATTTTAAATTGGTTCCAGGGGTACACGGGTAGCAGTGGCCTGGTCAGTGTAGTAGTAGTAGAAAGAACGGACCGCAGACAGGCATCGAAGGCCTAAAATGAAAAAATTGGGCTGGCTGTAAGCAATTTTAAATTGGTTCCAGGGGTACACGGGCAGCAGTGGCCTGGTCAGTGTAGTAGTAGTAGAAAGAACGGACCGCAGACAGGCATCGAAGGCCTAAAATAAAAAAATTGGGCTGGCTGTAGGCAATTTTAAATTGGTTCCAGGGGTACACGGGCAGCAGTGGTGTGGTCAGTGGAGGCACATTGTAAGGAGTGACCGCAGACAGGCATCGAAGGCCTAAAATAATAACACATGGCTGTAGGCAATTTTAAATTGGTTCCAGGGGTACACGGGCAGCAGTGGTGTGGTCAGTGGAGGCATATTGTAAGGAGTGACCGCAGACAGGCATCGAAGGCCTAAAATAATAACACATGGCTGTAGGCAATTTTAAATTGGTTCCAGGGGTACACGGGCAGCAGTGGCCTGGTCAGTGTAGTAGTAGTAGAAAGAACGGACAGCAGACAGGCATCGAAGGCCTAAAATAAAAAAATTGGGCTGGCTGTAGGCAATTTTAAATTGGTTCCAGGGGTACACGGGCAGCAGTGGTGTGGTCAGTGGAGGCATATTGTAAGGAGTGACCGCAGACAGGCATCGAAGGCCTAAAATAATAACACATGGCTGTAGGCAATTTTAAATTGGTTCCAGGGGTACACGGGCAGCAGTGGTGTGGTCAGTGGAGGCATAGTGGAAGGAGTGACCGCAGACAGGCTTCGAAGGCCTAACATAACAAAAATGTCAATACAATGGTATTGTCAGTGGCAGGCATTGAAGGATGTCAGCGCATAGACTAAACATTGGTGGAGCTGTGAGATAATTTTGCAAGTGGTAGAGCACTGTTTGAGCTGGGGGGGGGGGAACTGTCTTGTGGCCGGCGGTACAGGCCCAGGGCCCCTCATATTACAACGGTGTGTCTGACGTTGGGTGCGCACCACCACCGCCAGAGACACTTTATTGTACTAGGAGGGACCCAGTGGCAGTGCCGTCGACCAAAAGCGGGCACACCCACCTCTTCAGACAAACAGCACTCTCACGGGTGCTGTCGCCAAGTGTCGATACCACGGCCCTGTGTGGGGAGTTTGGCCATTTAGTGAGGTGTAAACATGTCGTATGCTGGATAATCAGGTGCAGAAAATTACGAGATTGGAAAAGGCATTCAGAATAGTCCACAGGCAAGACCTTTTCATTGGAAACCTAGGTGTCAGCCGGGCAAGGTGGGGCAAAAGATTTCGAAATCCAGTTGTGGTTCATTTTAATGAAGGTTAGATCATCTACATTTTGGGTAGCCAGACGAGTCCTTTTTTCTGTTAGTATTGAACCTGCAGCACTGAATACTCTTTCTGATAGGACAATAGCTGCCGGGCAAGCAAGCTCCTGCAATGCATATTCTGCCAATTCTGGCCAGGTGTCTAATTTTGATGCCCAGTAATCAAATGGGAATGACGGTTGAGGGAGAACATCGATAAGGGATGAAAAATAGTTTGTAACCATACTGGACAAATGTTGTCTCCTGTCACTTTGAATTGATGCTGCAGTACCTGTCCTGTCTGCGGTCATAGCAAAATCACTCCACAACCTGGTCAGAAAACCCCTCTGGCCAACGCCACTTCTGATTTCTGCCCCTCTAACTCCTCTGGTCTGCTGGCCCCTGCAGCTCGTGTGAGAACGATCACGGGCGCTGTGTGCAGGGAATGCCAGAAGCAAACGGTCAACAAGAGTTGATTGTTTGGTTGCTAATATTAGTTCCAAGTTCTCATGTGGCATTATATTTTGCAATTTGCCTTTATAGCGAGGATCAAGGAGGCAGGCCAACCAGTAATCGTCATCGTTCATCATTTTAGTTATGCGTGTGTCCCTTTTGAGGATACGTAAGGCATAATCCGCCATGTGGGCCAAAGTTCCAGTTCTCAAATCTGCGGTTGTGCTTGGTTGAGGGGCAGTTTCAGGCAAATCCACGTCACTTGTGTCCCTCCAAAAACCAGAACCCGGCCTTGCCGCGCCACCAATTTCCAGTGGCCCCGGAAAAGCTTCCTCATTAAAAATATAATCATCCCCATCATCCTCCTCGTCCTCCTCCTCCTCTTCGCCCGCTAACTCGTCCTGTACACTGCCCTGGCCAGACAATGGCTGACTGTCATCAAGGCTTTCCTCTTCCTCAGCTGCAGACGCCTGATCCTTTATGTGCGTCAAACTTTGCATCAGCAGACGCATTAGGGGGATGCTCATGCTTATTATGGCGTTGTCTGCACTAACCAGCCGTGTGCATTCCTCAAAACACTGAAGGACTTGACACATGTCTTGAATCTTCGACCACTGCACACCTGACAACTCCATGTCTGCCATCCTACTGCCTGCCGGTGTATGTGTATCCTCCCACAAAAACAAAACAGCCCGCCTCTGTTCGCACAGTCTCTGAAGCATGTGCAGTGTTGAGTTCCACCTTGTTGCAACGTCTATGATTAGGCGATGCTGGGGAAGGTTCAAAGAACGCTGATAGGTCTGCATACGGCTGGAGTGTACGGGCGAACGGCGGATATGTGAGCAAAGTCCACGCACTTTGAGGAGCAGGTCGGATAACCCCGGATAACTTTTCAGGAAGCACTGCACCACCAGGTTTAAGGTGTGAGCCAGGCAAGGAATGTGTTTCAGTTGGGAAAGGGAGATGGCAGCCATGAAATTCCTTCCGTTATCACTCACTACTTTGCCTGCCTCAAGATTTACAGTGCCCAGCCACGACTGCGTTTCTTTCTGCAAGAACTCGGACAGAACTTCCGCGGTGTGTCTGTTGTCGCCCAAACACTTCATAGCCAATACAGCCTGCTGACGTTTGCCAGTAGCTGCCCCATAATGGGAGACCTGGTGTGCAACAGTGGCAGCTGCGGATGGAGTGGTTGTGCGACTGCGGTCTGTGGACGAGCTCTCGCTTCTGCAGGAGGACGAAGAGGAGGAGGAGGGGGTGCGAACGGCTACAGCCAACTGTTTCCTAGACCGTGGGCTAGGCAGAACTGTCCCAAACTTGCTGTCCCCTGTGGACCCTGCATCCACAACATTCACCCAGTGTGCCGTGATGGACACGTAACGTCCCTGGCCATGCCTACTGGTCCATGCATCTGTTGTCAGGTGCACCTTTGTGCTCACAGATTGCCTGAGTGCATGGACGATGCGCTCTTTAACATGCTGGTGGAGTGCTGGGATGGCTTTTCTGGAAAAAAAGTGTTGACTGGGTAGCTCGTAGCGTGGTACAGCGTAGTCCATCAGGGCTTTGAAAGCTTCGCTTTCAACTAACCGGTAGGGCATCATCTCTAACGAGATTAGTCTAGCTATGTGGGCGTTAAAACCCTGTGTACGCGGATGCGAGGCTAAGTTCTTCCTTTTTCTAACCATAGTCTCATGTAGGGTGAGCTGGACTGGAGAGCTGGAGATCGTGGAACTAGCGGGGGTGCCGGTGGACATGGCAGACTGAGAGACGGTGGGAGATGGTATTGTTGCCGCCGGTGCCCTAGATGCAGTGTTTCCTACTACGAAACTGGTGATTCCCTGACCCTGACTGCTTTGGCCTGGCAAAGAAACCTGCACAGATACTGCAGGTGGTGCGGAAAATGGTGGCCCTACACTGCCGGAAGGGATGTTGCGTTGCTGACTAGCTTCATTGGCCGAGGGTGCTACAACCTTAAGGGACGTTTGGTAGTTAGTCCAGGCTTGCAAATGCATGGTGGTTAAATGTCTATGCATGCAACTTGTATTGAGACTTTTCAGATTCTGTCCTCTGCTTAAGGTAGTTGAACATTTTTGACAGATGACTTTGCGCTGATCAATTGGATGTTGTTTTGAAAAAATGCCAGACTGCACTCTTTATAGCATCGGATACCTTTTCAGGCATTGCAGACTGAGCTTTAACCGGATGGCCACGCTGTCCTCCAACAGGTTTTGGCTTTGCCACGCGTTTTGGGCAAGATACGGGCCCGGCAGATGGAACTTGTTGCGATGTTGATGCCTGCTGCGGCCCCTCCTCCTCCGCTTCAGAACTGCTGCCGCCTGCACCCTGTTCCCCCAATGGCTGCCAATCGGGGTCAAGAACTGGGTCATCTATTACCTCTTCTTGTAGCTCGTGTGCAACTTCGTCTGTGTCACCGTGTCGGTCGGTGGTATAGCGTTCGTGATGGGGCAACATAGTCTCATCAGGGTCTGATTCTTGATCATTACCCTGCGAGGGCAATGTTGTGGTCTGAGTCAAAGGACCAGCATAGTAGTCTGGCTGTGGCTGTGCATCAGTGCACTCCATGTCAGATTCAACTTGTAATGGGCATGGACTGTTAACTGCTTCACTTTCTAAGCCAGGGACGGTATGTGTAAAGAGCTCCATGGAGTAACCCGTTGTGTCGCCTGCTGCATTCTTCTCTGTTGTTGTTTTTGCTGAAGAGGACAAGGAAGCGACTTGTCCCTGACCGTGAACATCCACTAACGACGCGCTGCTTTGACATTTACCAGTTTCACGAGAGGAGGCAAAAGAGCTAGAGGCTGAGTCAGCAAGATAAGCCAAAACTTGCTCTTGCTGCTCCGGCTTTAAAAGCGGTTTTCCTACTCCCAGAAAAGGGAGCGTTCGAGGCCTTGTGTAGCCAGACGACGAACCTGGCTCCACAGCTCCAGACTTAGGTGCAATATTTTTTTTCCCACGACCAGCTGATGCTCCACCACTACCACTACCCTCATTACCAGCTTACAATGAACGCCCCCGGCCACGACCTCTTCCACCAGACTTCCTCATTGTTTTAAAAACGTAACCAAACAAACGGTATTTGTTGCTGTCACACAACTTACACGGTGAGCTATAACTTCAGTATGATTTAGCTACCCCTTTACAGGTGAGTGAGACCACAACGAAAATCAGGCACAATGTTACACACTCTGTTGTTGGTGGCAACAAATGAGAGAGATGCCACACACGCAGGACTGTCACTGAAGCACAAATGTAAATATTAATCTCCCACTGATTTGATTTTTTGTTTTTTTCAGGGAGACTTTAGGAAAAAAAAATAATAGAATAAAATGATTTTTTCAGGAAGAATTTAGAAACCAAATAAAATAAAATGATTTTTTCTGGGAGAATTTAGAAAACAAATAAAACAAAAAAAGGCTTTCTATGGCCCACTGAGTGAGAGATGACGCACACAGGAGTCAGGAGTGGCACACAAGCCCAGAGGCCAATATTTATCTCCCACTGATTGATGTAGTGATTTTTTCAGGTAGATTTTGGAACCCAAATCAAGCTAAAAAAATAATAGGCTTTCTATGGCCCACAATTGGAGAGAGAGAGAGAGATGGCACACCCAGGAGTCAAGACTGGCACACAAGCAGAAAGGGCAATATTAATCTCCCACTGATTTGATTTTTTTTTTTTTTTCAGGGAGACTTTAGGAAAAAAAAATAATAGAATAAAATGATTTTTTCAGGAAGAATTTAGAAACCAAATAAAATAAAATGATTTTTTCTGGGAGAATTTAGAAAACAAATAAAACAAAAAAAGGCTTTCTATGGCCCACTGAGTGAGAGATGACGCACACAGGAGTCAGGAGTGGCACACAAGCCCAGAGGCCAATATTTATCTCCCACTGATTGATGTAGTGATTTTTTCAGGTAGATTTTGGAACCCAAATCAAGCTAAAAAAAATAATAGGCTTTCTATGGCCCACAATTGGAGAGAGAGAGAGAGAGAGATGGCACACCCAGGAGTCAAGACTGGCACACAAGCAGAAAGGGCAATATTAATCTCCCACTGATTTGATTTTTTTTTTTTTTTCAGGGAGACTTTAGGAAAAAAAAATAATAGAATAAAATGATTTTTTCAGGAAGAATTTAGAAACCAAATAAAATAAAATGATTTTTTCAGGGAGAATTTCGAAAACAAATAAAAGAAAAAATAGGCTTTCTATGGCCCACGGAGTGAGAGATGACGCACACAGGAGTCAGGAGTGGCACACAAGCCCAGAGGCCAATATTGTTCTCCCAATGATTGATGTAGTGATTTTTTCAGGTAGATTTTGGAACCCAAATCAAGCTAAGAAATTAATAGGCTTTCTATGGCCCACAATTGGAGAGAGAGAGAGATGGCACACCCAGGAGTCAAGACTGGCACACAAGCAGAAAGGGCAATATTAATCTCCCACTGATTTGATTTTTTTTTTTTTTCCAGGGAGACTTTTGAAAAAAAAAATAATAAAAAAAAAAATGATTTTTTCAGGAAGAATTTAGAAACCAAATAAAATAAAAATGATTTTTTCAGGGAGAATTTATAAAACAAATAAAACAAAAAATAGGCTTTCTATGGCCCACTGAGTGAGAGATGATGCACACAGGAGTCAGGAGTGGCACACAAGCCCAGAGGCCAATATTTATCTCCCACTGATTGATTTATTGATTTTTTCAGGTAGAATTTAGAACCCAAATCAACCAAAAACATAAATAGGCTTTCTATGGCCCACTATTTGTGAGAGACATGGCACGCTCAGGACTGGCACACAAGCCCAGAGGCCAATATTAATCTCCCACTTTTTATTTTTTTTCAGGGAAAATTTATAAACCCAATAAAAAAAATAATAAATAGGCTTTCTATGGCCCACTATCTGAGAGAGAGAGATGGCACGCTTAGGACTGGCACACAAGCCCAAAGGCCAATATTAATCTCCCTTTTTTTTTTCAGGGAGAATTTATAAATCCAAAAAAAAAAATAAATAGGCTTTCTATGGCCCACTATTTGTGAGAGAGATGGCACGCTCAGGACTGGCACACAAGCCCAGAGGCCAATATTAATCTCCCACTTTTTTTTTTTTGTTCCAGGGAAAATTTATAAACCCAATAAAAAAAATAATAAATAGGCTTTCTATGGCCCACTATCTGAGAGAGATAGATGGCACGCTTAGGACTGGCACACAAGCCCAAAGGCCAATATTAATCTCCCTTTTTTTTTTCAGGGAGAATTTATAAAACCAAAAAAAAAAAAATAAATATGCTTTCTATGGCCCACTATTTGTGAGAGAGATGGCACGCTCAGGACTGGCACACAAGCCCAGAGGCCAATATTAATCTCCCACTTTTTTTTTTTTGTTCCAGGGAAAATTTATAAACCCAATAAAAAAAATAATAAATAGGTTTTCTATGGCCCACTATCTGAGAGAGAAAGATGGCACGCTTAGGACTGGCACACAAGCCCAAAGGCCAATATTAATCTCCCACTGATTGATTTATTGATTTTTTCAGGTAGAATTTAGAACCCAAATAAAGCAAAAAAAAAAAAATAGGCTTTCTATGGCCCACTGAGTGAGTGATGATGCACACAGGAGTCAGGAGTGGCACACAAGCCCTGAGGCCAATATTTTTCTCCCACTGATTGATGTAGTGATTTTTTCAGATAGATTTTAGAACCCAAATCAAGCAAAAAAATAAATAGGCTTTCTATGGCCCACTGACTGAGAGATGGCACACACAGGAGTAAAGAGTGGCACACAAGCCCTGAGGCCAATATTTTTCTCCCACTGATTGATGTAGTGATTTTTTCAGGTAGATTTTATAACCCAAATCAAGCAAAAAAATAAATAGGCTTTCTATGGCCCACTGAGTGAGAGATGGCACACACAGGGATGGCACTCTAGCAGAAATGTCAATCTTAATCTCCCACAAAAAAAAAAAAAAAAAAAAAAAAAAAAACAGGGAGTGTCCAACAATTACTATCTCCCTGCAGTAATCTCAGCCAGGTATGGCAGGCAGCAATAAGGAGTGGACTGATGCACAAATTAAATAAAAAGTGTGGACAAACAAAAAAGATAGCTGTGCAGAAAGGAAGGAACAAGAGGATTTGTGCTTTGAAAAAAGCAGTTGGTTTGCACAGCGGCGTACACACAGCAATGCAGCTATCAGGGAGCCTTCTAGGGCAGCCCAATGAGCTACAGCGCTGAGGGGAAAAAAAAAAAATGTAGCTTCCACTGTCCCTGCACACCGAAGGTGGTGTTGGGCAGTGGAAATCGCTACAGCACAAGCGGTTTGGTGGTTAATGGACCCTGCCTAACGGTATCCCTGCTTCTGACGAAGCGGCAGCAACCTCTCCCTAAGCTCAGATCAGCAGCAGTAACATGGCGGTCGGCGGGAACGCCCCTTTATAGCCCCTGTGACGCCGCAGACAGCAAGCCAATCACTGCAATGCCCTTCTCTAAGATGGTGGGGACCAGGACCTATGTCATCACGCTGCCCACACTCTGCGTTTACCTTCATTGGCTGAGAAATGGCGCTTTTCGCGTCATTGAAACGCGACTTTGGCACGAAAGTCGCGTACCGCATGGCCGACCCCGCACAGGGGTCGGATCGGGTTTCATGAAACCCGACTTTGCCAAAAGTCGGCGACTTTTGAAAATGAACGACCCGTTTCGCTCAACCCTAATCAGGGGCTCTAGAAGAGTCAAATGTTTGCCTTGTCACGCCACTCCAGGCTCTCCTCAGTCTATGGCATAGTGGTTCCACTACCACATGCGCTACAGATTGTTCAGACATTGGAACCCACTGGCTCTCAATCCCCTCCATCCCCTCCAGTCTCTGACTTATACCAGGAGGTCTTCTGCCAGAAAGACCAGCAGGACAAAATCATGTCCTACCTGCAGACAGTGAGCACCCGTTTTAAATGCTGACATCTGCTGCCACATCTGCTCATATCCAATCTGCGGCAATCTCTGCTGTGACACTCCAGTCTACTAGTTTTGCTCCTGGTTTTGGACTCTGTCTTTCTGCTTCTCCATGATTTGACAGTGATCCTGCTCAATGCTGCAATTTCCTCAATAGCACTTTGAGCTATTGGCACATCGATTCTCATACGACTGGGCTAAAGTGGCATTTATCAGGTTCCCCCTAGGTGGCGATGCTTGTGTATGGCTCAACTCTTACGGGACAGAGGGTATCCCCTATTCTCCAACCTCCAGACTTTCCTAGAGGCTGGGTCGTGTTTCTTCTGATTGTGCCAGGGAAATCTCACTCTGGGCCAGTACACTGTCCATTTTCGTACCCTGTCCTATGTGCTTGCTTGGAATAACCAAGCTCTGGTAGCTGCCTTCTGAGAGGGCCTGTCTGGGAGAATTAAGCACAAACTGTCCAGTCAAGATTATTCTGCCTCTTTAGATAACCTGGTATCCTTGGCTGCCTGGATCAACCTCAGGTTTCAGGAGCGCTCCAGGGTGGAGATCCAAGAAAAAAAATGTATATGCGTGGTTCTTACCTTCCAGAGCACGATCATGTCGAGGACCTCAGCTTTGACACTCCCCTCCGAATCTATGCAAGTTGACCATGTGAAGCTGGTTAAGGATCATCATTGTTCCAAGAGGAGGTGCTTCTACTGTGGTAGTCCCAAACATTTAATTCACTCCTGTCCTGAGAAGTGATTAAACTCCAAAGCCTAGGATCAGTAGGGTGGGAACTACTCCTCTCTCCCATTGACTCAGTATCCTGTGGCAACATCTGTTTAATACAACAGGCTGTGGTGGACCAGTATCAGATCCCCATTCAACATCTGCAGAGTCCTTTGGCGGTAACATCCGTGGATTCGAGACTTCTACACAAAGCCATTCTTTTAGTTTACGAGCCAGAAGAACTTCAGTTTGGAATGTTGCACTTTGAGAAGATCCCCTTTTATGTGCTACCAGGTTTTTCCCATCCTCTGCTCCTGGGCTGATTATGAGCGCATGAGCCTGTCTTGAATTGAAGATCCAGAGAGGTACTATGTTGAAGTCAGTCCTGTCACAAGAAATGTCTTGTCCCTATCCATCCTGCTCGACCTCCAACTACTCCATCAAATGTACCTGGCATGCCTCCCGCTTATTGGACTTACATGGACATCTCGTACAACTGCCGTCGGACCCAGGCAAAGACTGAGTCATGTCTGAATAGATCAACCATAATCTAGCTAGGGGATTGTTATAGCTGTTTTCGTTCTGACTAATGTCAGCTGACAGATCACCAGTGAGACCAAATTGTGGAGTTACGCCCGTCATTTTACAAGCGCGCTGGGAGACAAAAAGACACCTCACACATATCCTGTGAGCAAGTCACTTTTATCTGAAGTAATAAAGCAAGAGGCAATATTTTATACCATTTACAACATTAATGCAATTCATGTAGCCCCCACCATGACCCAGGGTCATACTGACCTTTATTCTCTAACGTACCCAGAGCATGTTGTGACTGACTATTGAGAACATACATTAATAAGATGTATGGTCTCCTTGAAAGGAGGCCATCAGACTACTGCGTCAACAGATTCTAGTAATTCTAACAAAGGCAAAAGGCATTTAAAGGCAAACTATTAACCCTTCTATATCAATTTCCCCCTTTTGTAAATGGTATAACCTCTGCTACGGGGTCAGCTGATGTCCACAAAGGAGCTACTGTCTCATGGGTCTAGTACCCACAAGGGGACTTCCTACCTGCTTCGCCCATCAACCCTCAGTGTGGACACTCACCTCCCCGTCAGCAGTGGCTACACGGGGCCTATGATACAGTACAGAAGGTTCAGCCTTAGATTTTTTTTTCTACACCTACATTATTCCATAGCTTAGGTAATATATATATTAGCGCTTTTACGGCTACATAAAACAATAAGCAAAGCAACAAAATTTGCATACAAGTCTGTAAAATACCAAAAATAATCCATCCCGCTAGGCCGCTAAGCCAATTGGCTGGATTTAAAAAGGAGTCTCTATATTGTATTAGTCTCATTAAGAGCCTTAAGGAACCAAGAAAGTTTGAGTCCAAGTCTCATTGTATATGTGGTGTGGTGTTAAAACCTTCCTTGGCTCCAGGGGTAAGGCTAAGTACAGCATAGTCCTTGCAGATACTGGGCTGTGTGCACAGATCCAACAGTCCAGCAGTTTTTGTCCTTCCGCGTCTTTTATAAGAAAAGCAAGATGTTGAATAAGTTTGTTTATCCAGTGCCTCTGTAAGGTGCAAACATCCTACCACTGCCAGCAAGGTGATTAGGACAACAGTCATTCTGCTGGTGAAAAGATCTTTTTGCAGTGACTGGCATGGATCCAGGTGGGCTTTCCCTCAAGTTTCCCTGAGGTGAATGTGGTCAGCTGGACTTTAGAATGGGCCGTCAAACTGTGGACCTAGGCTCCTTCTCACGTGTCTGTGTATGACCACCAATCACCTGGATTCAGCTGATGTACGTCTGCACTGGCATTAGTATCTGGAATGGATGAAAACACATGTTTATGCACCACATTAAGTCTTTTCTGTAAGGCCTGGACATGGGCTGTCATAGCACCGTGTTGCTTTTGTAGCACCTGTGGGAAGTACAGACCAGCCTCTGGCAAACTACTAAACAGGACTTCAATAGGACACAAGCCTGTCTTTCTATTTGGAGTGTGTCTGACTGACATGAGTGCAAGAGACAAACACTCTACCCCGCTCTTTCCTGTGTCTGCCGTGGCCTTTGATTTTCCAGTTTAAGTGTCCCGTTTAGTCTCTCCACTTTCCCACTACTTTGTGGTCTATATGGTGCATGATATGCTTGCTGTACTCCCAGGAACTGCATGACTTCCCTCATTATTTCTCCCGTGAAGTGTGTACCCCTATCGCTCTCTATGGTTTCTAGGACACCATACCTGCAGATCAGTTCTTTCATCAGTTTGTCTGCAGTCACTTTAGTATTTGCACATTTTACCAGATAGGCTTCCAGCCAACCAGAGAAGAGATCTACACATACTAGGATATTTTTCACACACTCCTACCTTGGGTAGCTGTATGTAGCCAGTCTGCAGTCTCTGAAACGGGTAGAGAGGCCTGGGTGTCGCTTTCTTAGGGATTCCTACTGTTTTACCTGGGTTGTGCTGTGCACAGATGAGGCATGACTGCTAGAGCTTTGCGGCTGCGTAACTGAAACCAGGAGCGATCCAGAAGGCATCATGTGTTGCTTGCGCCATGATTGGGAGCAGGGATCTTGGTATATACGATTTATCCTTATTCTCCCATACTCTTTCTGAGTTCAGCTCAGCTCCCATTCTCCCAGTGTTCCTTCTCTGTTTGGGCAGCTGGAGGGATTTCAGGACATCTAGGCACAGTGTGGCTGGAATACTCTGACTCCCCGCCACCGTCCACTGCTCCCTAGGCCGCCTTGCTGCTACTTTAGCAGCCTCGTCCGCCCTTTTGTTGCCCTCTACCTCCACAGAGTCACCGTCCGTGTGTGCTTTTACCTTGCCAACCTGGACTGATAACGTCAATGCCTCCACTAATTGTTTCACCAGCTCTGCATTTTTAATGGGCTTACTGGCTGATGTAAGAAACGCTCTGCTTCTCCAGATAGGGCAATAATCATGGGATATTCCCCATGCACAATTTGAATCTGTGTAACTGTTAGCGACTTTACCTGCAGCAGCTCTACACGCCTCAGTGAGTGCCTTCAACTCTGCCTCCTGCACCGACATGTGAGGAGCGAGTGGTTCAGCTCGGATTACCTCATGTGAGGATACTACTGCATATCCAATGTAGATTCGCCCATTCTGGTGGTATCTGGAGCCATCTACAAAAATAAAAAAAACTCAAAATATGCATTAGGAACAGGTTTTTTTCTTCCCACGAACATATGTAAAACCCACTGTCTCCTGACTCATCAGTTCCTATGCAGTCATGTTCGTGCGTTATGTCAACGTCATGTCATGTTCTCTTTCCCACCTGCCAATGCTGTTACCAATTCCCCCTTTTCTGAATCCACAGGCAAATGAGTGGCTGGATTCAGAACATTATGTCTTTTCAGGGTGACATATTCAGGAATTAGTATTAGAGCACATTCAAGTCTGATCTGTCTCTCCTTAGGCAGGTGTTTTGGTTGAACTTGTACGAGTATGGCATTAATGTCACGTGGGGAACAAATTGTCAAAAAGAAAAAGTCAGTGTAATCTCACATGCCTTTCAGTAATACAGCAGCTCCTACAGCACAGACTCATGTAGGAGACCCTCTAATCACTGGGTCTAATTGTGCTAAGTAGGGTTGAGCGAAACAGGTCGTTCATTTTCAAAAGTCGCCGACTTTTGGCAAAGTCGGGTTTCATGAAACCCGATCCGACCCCTGTGCGGGGTCGGCCATGCGGTACGCGACTTTCGCGCCAAAGTCGCGTTTCAATGACGCGAAAAGTGCCATTTCTCAGCCAATGAAGGTAAACGCAGAGTGTGGGCAGCGTGATGACATAGGTCCTGGTCCCCACCATCTTAGAGAAGGGCATTGCAGTGATTGGCTTGCTGTCTGCGGCGTCACAGGGGCTATAAAGGGGCATTCCCGCCGACCGCCATGTTACTGCTGCTGATCTGAGCTTAGGGAGAGGTTGCTGCCGCTTCGTCAGAAGCAGGGATAGCGTTAGGCAGGGTCCATTAACCACCAAACCGCTTGTGCTGTAGCGATTTCCACTGCCCAACACCACCTTCGGTGTGCAGGGACAGTGGAAGCTACATTTTTTTTTTTCCCCTCAGCGCTGTAGCTCATTGTGCTGCCCTAGAAGGCTCCCTGATAGCTGCATTGCTGTGTGTACGCCGCTGTGCAAACCAACTGCTTTTTTCAAAGCACAAATCCTCTTGTTCCTTCCTTTCTGCACAGCTATCTTTTTTGTTTGTCCACACTTTTTATTTAATTTGTGCATCAGTCCACTCCTTATTGCTGCCTGCCATACCTGGCTGAGATTACTGCAGGGAGATAGTAATTGTTGGACACTCCCTGTTTTTTTTTTTTTTTGTGTGGGAGATTAAGATTGACATTTCTGCTAGAGTGCCATCCCTGTGTGTGCCATCTCTCACTCAGTGGGCCATAGAAAGCCTATTTATTTTTTTGCTTGATTTGGGTTATAAAATCTACCTGAAAAAATCACTACATCAATCAGTGGGAGAAAAATATTGGCCTCAGGGCTTGTGTGCCACTCCTGACTCCTGTGTGCATCATCACTCACTCAGTGGGCCATAGAAAGCCTATTTTTTTTTTTTTTGCTTTATTTGGGTTCTAAATTCTACCTGAAAAAATCAATAAATCAATCAGTGGGAGATTAATATTGGCCTTTGGGCTTGTGTGCCAGTCCTAAGTGTGCCATCTCTCTCTCTCTCAGATAGTGGGCCATAGAAAGCCTATTTATTATTTTTTTTATTGGGTTTATAAATTTTCCCTGGAACAAAAAAAAAAAAAGTGGGAGATTAATATTGGCCTCTGGGCTTGTGTGCCAGTCCTGAGCGTGCCATCTCTCTCACAAATAGTGGGCCATAGAAAGCCTATTTATTTATTTTTTTTTGGTTTTATAAATTCTCCCTGAAAAAAAAAGGGAGATTAATATTGGCCTTTGGGCTTGTGTGCCAGTCTTGACTCCTGGGTGTGCCATCTCTCTCTCTCTCTCCAATTGTGGGCCATAGAAAGCCTATTATTTTTTTAGCTTGATTTGGGTTCCAAAATCTACCTGAAAAAATCACTACATCAATCAGTGGGAGATAAATATTGGCCTCTGGGCTTGTGTGCCACTCCTGACTCCTGTGTGCATCATCTCTCACTCAGTGGGCCATAGAAAGCCTTTTTTTGTTTTATTTGTTTTCTAAATTCTCCCAGAAAAAAATCATTTTATTTTATTTGGTTTCTAAATTCTTCCTGAAAAAAATCATTTTATTCTATTATTTTTTTTTCCTAAAGTCTCCCTGAAAAAAAAAAAAATCAAATCAGTGGGAGATTAATATTGCCCTTTCTGCTTGTGTGCCAGTCTTGACTCCTGGGTGTGCCATCTCTCTCTCTCTCCAATTGTGGGCCATAGAAAGCCTATTATTTTTTTAGCTTGATTTGGGTTCCAAAATCTACCTGAGAAAATCACTACATCAATCAGTGGGAGATAAATATTGGCCTCTGGGCTTGTGTGCCACTCCTGACTCCTGTGTGCGTCATCTCTCACTCAGTGGGCCATAGAAAGCCTTTTTTTGTTTTATTTGTTTTCTAAATTCTCCCAGAAAAAATCATTTTATTTTATTTGGTTTCTAAATTTTTCCTGAAAAAATCATTTTATTCTATTATTTTTTTTTCCTAAAGTCTCCCTGAAAAAAAAAAAAAATCAAATCAGTGGGAGATTAATATTGCCCTTTCTGCTTGTGTGCCAGTCTTGACTCCTGGGTGTGCCATCTCTCTCTCTCTCTCCAATTGTGGGCCATAGAAAGCCTATTATTTTTTTAGCTTGATTTGGGTTCCAAAATCTACCTGAAAAAATCACTACATCAATCAGTGGGAGATAAATATTGGCCTCTGGGCTTGTGTGCCACTCCTGACTCCTGTGTGCGTCATCTCTCACTCAGTGGGCCATAGAAAGCCTTTTTTTGTTTTATTTGTTTTCTAAATTCTCCCTGAAAAAATCATTTTATTTTATTTGGTTTCTAAATTCTTCCTGAAAAAATCATTTTATTCTATTTTTTTTTTTCCTAAAGTCTCCCTGAAAAAAAAAAAAAAATCAAATCAGTGGGAGATTAATATTTACATTTGTGCTTCAGTGACAGTCCTGCGTGTGTGGCATCTCTCTCATTTGTTGCCACCAACAACAGAGTGTGTAACATTGTGCCTGATTTTCGTTGTGGTCTCACTCACCTGTAAAGGGGTAGCTAAATCATACTGAAGTTATAGCTCACCGTGTAAGTTGTGTGACAGCAACAAATACCGTTTGTTTGGTTACGTTTTTAAAACAATGAGGAAGTCTGGTGGAAGAGGTCGTGGCCGGGGGCGTTCATTGTAAGCTGGTAATGAGGGTAGTGGTAGTGGTGGAGCATCAGCTGGTCGTGGGAAAAAAAATATTGCACCTAAGTCTGGAGCTGTGGAGCCAGGTTCGTCGTCTGGCTACACAAGGCCTCGAACGCTCCCTTTTCTGGGAGTAGGAAAACCGCTTTTAAAGCCGGAGCAGCAAGAGCAAGTTTTGGCTTATCTTGCTGACTCAGCCTCTAGCTCTTTTGCCTCCTCTCGTGAAACTGGTAAATGTCAAAGCAGCGCGTCGTTAGTGGATGTTCACGGTCAGGGACAAGTCGCTTCCTTGTCCTCTTCAGCAAAAACAACAACAGAGAAGAATGCAGCAGGCGACACAACGGGTTACTCCATGGAGCTCTTTACACATACCGTCCCTGGCTTAGAAAGTGAAGCAGTTAACAGTCCATGCCCATTACAAGTTGAATCTGACATGGAGTGCACTGATGCACAGCCACAGCCAGACTACTATGCTGGTCCTTTGACTCAGACCACAACATTGCCCTCGCAGGGTAATGATCAAGAATCAGACCCTGATGAGACTATGTTGCCCCATCACGAACGCTATACCACCGACCGACACGGTGACACAGACGAAGTTGCACACGAGCTACAAGAAGAGGTAATAGATGACCCAGTTCTTGACCCCGATTGGCAGCCATTGGGGGAACAGGGTGCAGGCGGCAGCAGTTCTGAAGCGGAGGAGGAGGGGCCGCAGCAGGCATCAACATCGCAACAGGTTCCATCTGCCGGGCCCGTATCTTGCCCAAAACGCGTGGCAAAGCCAAAACCTGTTGGAGGACAGCGTGGCCATCCGGTTAAAGCTCAGTCTGCAATGCCTGAAAAGGTATCTGATGCTAGAAAGAGTGCAGTCTGGCATTTTTTTAAACAACATCCAATTGATCAGCGCAAAGTCATCTGTCAAAAATGTTCAACTACCTTAAGCAGAGGACAGAATCTGAAAAGTCTCAATACAAGTTGCATGCATAGACATTTAACCACCATGCATTTGCAAGCCTGGACTAACTACCAAACGTCCCTTAAGGTTGTAGCACCCTCGGCCAATGAAGCTAGTCAGCAACGCAACATCCCTTCCGGCAGTGTAGGGCCACCATTTTCCGCACCACCTGCAGTATCTGTGCAGGTTTCTTTGCCAGGCCAAAGCAGTCAGGGTCAGGGAATCACCAGTTTCGTAGTAGGAAACACTGCATCTAGGGCACCGGCGGCAACAATACCATCTCCCACCGTCTCTCAGTCTGCCATGTCCACCGGCACCCCCGCTAGTTCCACGATCTCCAGCTCTCCAGTCCAGCTCACCCTACATGAGACTATGGTTAGAAAAAGGAAGTACTTAGCCTCGCATCCGCGTACACAGGGTTTGAACGCCCACATAGCTAGACTAATCTCGTTAGAGATGATGCCCTACCGGTTAGTTGAAAGCAAAGCTTTCAAAGCCCTGATGGACTACGCTGTACCACGCTACGAGCTACCCAGTCGACACTTTTTTCCAGAAAAGCCATCCCAGCCCTCCACCAGCATGTTAAAGAGCGCATCGTCCATGCACTCAGGCAATCTGTGAGCACAAAGGTGCACCTGACAACAGATGCATGGACCAGTAGGCATGGCCAGGGACGTTACGTGTCCATCACGGCACACTGGGTGAATGTTGTGGATGCAGGGTCCACAGGGGACAGCAAGTTTGGGACAGTTCTGCCTAGCCCACGGTCTAGGAAACAGTTGGCTGTAGCCGTTCGCACTCCCTCCTCCTCCTCTTCGTCCTCCTGCAGAAGCGAGAGCTCGTCCACAGACCGCAGTCGCACAACCACTCCATCCGCAGCTGCCACTGTTGCACACCAGGTCTCCCATTATGGGGCAGCTACTGGCAAACGTCAGCAGGCTGTATTGGCTATGAAGTGTTTGGGCGACAACAGACACACCGCGGAAGTTCTGTCCGAGTTCTTGCAGAAAGAAACGCAGTCGTGGCTGGGCACTGTAGATCTTGAGGCAGGCAAGGTAGTGAGTGATAACGGAAGGAATTTCATGGCTGCCATCTCCCTTTCCCAACTGAAACACATTCCTTGCCTGGCTCACACCTTAAACCTGGTGGTGCAGTGCTTCCTGAAAAGTTATCCGGGGTTATCCGACCTGCTCCTCAAAGTGCGTGGACTTTGCTCACATATCCGCCGTTCGCCCGTACACTCCAGCCGTATGCAGACCTATCAGCGTTCTTTGAACCTTCCCCAGCATCGCCTAATCATAGACGTTGCAACAAGGTGGAACTCAACACTGCACATGCTTCAGAGACTGTGCGAACAGAGGCGGGCTGTTATGTTTTTGTGGGAGGATACACATACACGGGCAGGCAGTAGGATGGCAGACAAGGAGTTGTCAGGTGTGCAGTGGTCGAAGATTCAAGACATGTGTCAAGTCCTTCAGTGTTTTGAGGAATGCACACGGCTGGTTAGTGCAGACAACGCCATAATAAGCATGAGCATCCCCCTAATGCGTCTGCTGATGCAAAGTTTGACGCACATAAAGGATCAGGCGTCTGCAGCTGAGGAAGAGGAAAGCCTTGATGACAGTCAGCCATTGTCTGGCCAGGGCAGTGTACAGGACGAGTTAGCGGGCGACGAGGAGGAGGACAAGGAGGAAGATGGGGATGATTATATTTTTAATGAGGAAGCTTTTCCGGGGCCACTGGAAATTGGTGGCGCGGCAAGGCCGGGTTCTGGTTTTTGGAGTGACACAAGTGACGTGGATTTGCCTGAAACTGCCCCTCAACCAAGCACAACCGCAGATTTGAGAACTGGAACTTTGGCCCACATGGCGGATTATGCCTTACGTATCCTCAAAAGGGACACACGCATAACTAAAATGATGAACGATGACGATTACTGGTTGGCCTGCCTCCTTGATCCTCGCTATAAAGGCAAATTGCAAAATATAATGCCACATGAGAACTTGGAACTAATATTAGCAACCAAACAATCAACTCTTGTTGACCGTTTGCTTCTGGCATTCCCTGCACACAGCGCCCGTGATCGTTCTCACACGAGCTGCAGGGGCCAGCAGACCAGAGGAGTTAGAGGGGCAGAAATCAGAAGTGGCGTTGGCCAGAGGGGTTTTCTGACCAGGTTGTGGAGTGATTTTGCTATGACCGCAGACAGGACAGGTACTGCAGCATCAATTCAAAGTGACAGGAGACAACATTTGTCCAGTATGGTTACAAACTATTTTTCATCCCTTATCGATGTTCTCCCTCAACCGTCATTCCCATTTGATTACTGGGCATCAAAATTAGACACCTGGCCAGAATTGGCAGAATATGCATTGCAGGAGCTTGCTTGCCCGGCAGCTAGTGTCCTATCAGAAAGAGTATTCAGTGCTGCAGGTTCAATACTAACAGAAAAAAGGACTCGTCTGGCTACCCAAAATGTAGATGATCTAACCTTCATTAAAATGAACCACAACTGGATTTCGAAATCTTTTGCCCCACCTTGCCCGGCTGACACCTAGCTTTCCTATGAAAAGGTCTTGCCTGTGGACTATTCTGAATGCCTTTTCCAATCTCGTAATTTTCTGCACCTGATTGTCCAGCATACGACATGTTTACACCTCACTAAATGGCTAAACTCCCCACACGGGGCCGTGGTATCGACACTTGGCGACAGCACCCGTGAGAGTGCTGTTTGTCTGAAGAGGTGGGTGTGCCCGCTTTTGGTCGACGGCACTGCCACTGGGTCCCTCCTAGTGCAATAAAGTGTCTCTGGCGGTGGTGGTGCGCACCCAACGTCAGACACACCGTTGTAATATGAGGGGCCCTGGGCCTGTACCGCCGGCCACAAGACAGTTCCCCCCCCCCAGCTCAAACAGTGCTCTACCACTTGCAAAATTATCTCACAGCTCCACCAATGTTTAGTCTATGCGCTGACATCCTTCAATGCCTGCCACTGACAATACCATTGTATTGACATTTTTGTTATGTTAGGCCTTCGAAGCCTGTCTGCGGTCACTCCTTCCACTATGCCTCCACTGACCACACCACTGCTGCCCGTGTACCCCTGGAACCAATTTAAAATTGCCTACAGCCATGTGTTATTATTTTAGGCCTTCGATGCCTGTCTGCGGTCACTCCTTACAATATGCCTCCACTGACCACACCACTGCTGCCCGTGTACCCCTGGAACCAATTTAAAATTGCCTACAGCCAGCCCAATTTTTTTATTTTAGGCCTTCGATGCCTGTCTGCGGTCACTCCTTCCACTAGGCCTCCACTGACCACACCACTGCTGCCCGTGTACCCCTGGAACCAATTTAAAATTGCCTACAGCCAGCCCAATTTCTTTATTTTAGGCCTTCGATGCCTGTCTGCGGTCACTCCTTCCACTAGGCCTCCACTGACCACACCACTGCTGCCCGTGTACCCCTGGAACCAATTTAAAATTGCCTACAGCCATGTGTTATTATTTTAGGCCTTCGATGCCTGTCTGCGGTCACTCCTTACAATATGCCTCCACTGACCACACCACTGCTGCCCGTGTACCCCTGGAACCAATTTAAAATTGCCTACAGCCAGCCCAATGTTTTTATTTTAGGCCTTCGATGCCTGTCTGCGGTCCGTTCTTTCTACTACTACTACACTGACCAGGCCACTGCTGCCCGTGTACCCCTGGAACCAATTTAAAATTGCCTACAGCCATGTGTTATTATTTTAGGCCTTCGATGCCTGTCTGCGGTCACTCCTTCCACTAGGCCTCCACTGACCACACCACTGCTGCCCGTGTACCCCTAGAACCTATTTATAATTGCATAGAGCATCCTTTTTTTTAATAGTAGGCGTACAAAGTCTGTCTGCGATTCACTATTGAAATTGTCCTCCACTGCCCAGAGCACTGCAGCTTGTGTACCCCTGTAACTTTTTTCTGCTGCAGTGAGCCACATTTTTGGTTTGAGTCATACTACCTGTGTCTGTCTGCGCCACTCAATTCAGCTGTGTTCCTTTGAAAAAAGCTGAGCGTCAATAGTCTTGTTTTCAGCCTCTAGGAATTTTAAAACTGCATTGGGTGTACAACTTTGGTAGGGCCTACTAACGGTGTCTGCCTCCCCAAGGTGTTCCCCAGGTTTCCTCTCCATTGCTTCAATCTTCATGCTCTCGTTTAGTAGTTGTTGGAAACTACGCTGCATTAGGCCTACAAATTGGGTATGGGGTGTAGAGATATGGTGTGTTCCACTCCAAGGTGCTCTCCAGGTTGCCTTTCCTGAGCTTCAATCTTCATGCTCTCGTTTAGTAGTTGTTGGAAACTACGCTGCATTAGGCCTACAAATTGGGTATGGGGTGTAGAGAGATGGTGTGTTCCACTCCAAGGTGTTCTCCAGGTTGCCTTTCCTGAGCTTCAATCTTCATGCTCTCGTTTAGTAGTTGTTGGAAACTACGCTGCATTAGGCTTACAAATTGGGTATGGGGTGTAGAGAGATGGTGTGTTCCACTCCAAGGTGTTCTCCAGGTTGCCTTTCCTGAACTTCTATCTTCAGGCTCTCATTAAATTGTAGTTAAATGGAACAACTGCATTTGGCGTACTAGTTGGTTTGGGGCCTACTATCGGTGTCTGCCACTCCTTGCTGTTCTCCTGGTTTCCTGTCCTGAAATTCCATTTTCAGGCTCTTGTTAAGTAGTTGTTAATGTTAGACTGCATTTGGCCTACTAGTTGGGTTGGGGCCTACTATCGGTGTCTGCCACTCCTTGCTGTTCTCCTCAACTGAACAAAGCTGGGCCGCCTGTTTACTACGGTTGCCAATTTTGAACTGCATGTCGACTACTTACTGATTTGGGCCTACTCTCTGTGTCAGCCTCTCATTCCAGTTGTCCTCCACTGCAATGCCCCCTGGTTAGTCCTGTGTTACCAATTTTGAACTGCATTTAGCCCACTTTATTCTTTGGGCCTATATCTGTGTTTCCTCCTCATCCTGCCCATTGCCCAGCCAGTGATAGATGAGTCTGCTGGTACATTGACCCATAACGCAAAATTCCCCGTGCACGCTACACAGCAAGATTGTGACCCTGCTGAAAGTCAGGTTCCTCTTCCCGCATACCATACCACCTTACACGGGGACAAAGAGGAAGGTGCAGATGAAAGTGCAGGTTCCTTCATCAGGTGGGGGGAGGAATACTAGTTGGCGACGTCACTGGCACAGGGCCTCTCATAGTACGCAAAAGTGTTGCTGCCGGTGGGAGGCGCCCCCGCCGTGCAAACACACCGCTGTACTTTGAGGGGCCCTGTGCCAGTGCCAATGCCAACGAGTGGGCCCCCCCTGCTTGCTCAGGATCACAGCACTTGCAAAGTTTAAATTCTTACCTCTCCCTGCTCCACTGCCGTGACGTGGTCCAGATTTACTGGGCCCACTAATTACTTGAACCAGCCCTACCCCCCACAACTTTAGCCAAATGACCCCCAATTTCAAATGCCTTCCAATTATTATAAGGTAAATTACGATTGACAAGCTTCTTTAACAAGAATGGATGTTTTTGCCATTAAAATGGGCAGTGTAGGTGTTTTCCTGGCTTCCACTCACTGCCGACTATGCTCCCCCTTTGACTTGCATTGGGTTTCGTGTTTCGGGCGATACCCGACTTTTCGCGATAATCGGCCGATTCCACTCGACTCGACTTCTAAGATAGTCGGGTTTTGCGAAACACGGCTCGACTCTAAAAAGGTCAAGGTCGCTCAACCCTAGTGCTAAGTAGTAAGCTATCGGTCTCTGTATCTTTCCATGTTGCAGTGTCAGTACTGCGGTAGCATGTCCACCCTGCTCTGTGAAAAATAAGAAAAATGGCTGATCATAGTTTGGAATGTCTGACACAAGGAGCAGCTTGAGAGAGTGGAAGGAGTCAATTGCTTCTTGAGTGAGATTGTAGGGGTCTGATGGCAAACAGTCATAGAGTGGTTGCATCATTTGTGAAGCAGACCTTATCCAAGGCCTACAGTAGGTCACCAAACCTAGAAAAGTGCGTAGATGCTGGTGTGACCTGGGTAAAGGGAGATTTGTATTGCCTGTTTTCTGTCTTCAGTCAGGTGTCTTGTACCTTCAGCAATACAATGTCCTAAAAATGTTACCTTTTGTTTGCAATCACGTGAGACTCTGCAACCCTTTTCTGCCAAAAAACACAGCAAGGAAACTGTAGCTTCCGGATAGTACAATCTGTGGATGAGGTGGTTGCCACTGCTCAAGAATCCCTACCATCGCTGTTGAATAGATGGTTGGGGAGTTCTTTCCCCCTTTGTGGGAGGACCGTCCAACAATATTGTTTACCTTCGTGAGTGAAAGAAAAAAAAAGATACTGACAGTCAAAGTGCAGTGGTACAGAGAAGAATGCATTTGCCAAATCAATAACTGTGAAACATTTTTACGTCGCTGGGATCTGTGACCGTACGGTGTGTGTATTAGGGACAGTTGAGGTCACACTCACTGTAACATCATTAATAGCTCGTTAGTCATGAACTATTCTGTAAGTGTCAGGGGAACCCTTGGGTCCTTTTTTTCTTAATGGGATACAAAGGGGTGTAGCAGGGGAAATATCTCTGCACTAGAACCCCTGCCTTAACATACTCTTTAATATCCCTGCTCAGGGCCATAGATTTGACTAGACTTAAGGGGTATTGCCTTAACCAAAGAGGAGTGATTACTTCTCTTGATTTATCATGACAGGGGGAATGGGCAGCCGACCCATATCAGATTTTCCCCTTGCCCAAATGGTGTCTGGTACCTGTTTTCCCTGTCCTCAGACATTCTGGTGTCAGGTGTTACTTTCACTACTCTTGCCATATACACCATTTCTGCAATATTACACAAGTGTTTATATAAGTCACACATTAATGTCCAAATATTTATACCCGTATTTGATTGGGTAGAGTATCCCTTAAAAAAAACTAAATTTGATTCACAAAATGTTACCAAAAGAAAATTATATATATGATTACGAAAGATACTGAGTCAAAAAAACGGGGGAGCACAATGCCATAGGCCACAGCAAAGCACAAGCTTATTCTAAGAAAGTAACAGCCCTATATAAATCCATAACTAACAGTTCCAAATACAAAAAGAAGGGATTTGAAAGATATCAATGCCAGTTGCCTGCGATAAGGTATAAGAAGTGGAAAAGACGAATAAACAGTGACTATGGTTTGAGCCAATATAATGAATGTCTAAAAACTATATCTCATATGAAGACAACCTAGAAATACACTGTAACTATACCATCTTGTGTAAGGAAACTACTAAACTGGCAACTGAATGGAATTAAGTGTAACTGTAATAGGGCATGATTTACCTGTGGTATAATGTGCATGTGGCAGACCCTGGCGTCCCTCTGCCACAAGTGTTTATATGAAAAGGGGACTTGTGACTGTAATACCCTCAGGAGAGCACTGTATAGTGCCTAGACAGCACTCAACTCTGCTCCCAGCAAATTCATAGGGGTATTGTCACTAACAATAAGTTTGTAAGCACCTCTTGGCTGTCTTGTGACTCTAGTCTTTTCTTGTTTAGTCATAGGGGCTTCAGTCGCTTGTCCCCCTACCCTCACGTATTCCACAGTCTCGTCAGTAATCATGTCTGGCAGTATCAAGTCTTTGTGTACTAGTCCCAGCTGCCCCAGTGTCGGTCAAGAATTCTGTCTATTTCCCTTCCAGCATTGGTATGGTGGTCATCAAGGCAGGACCAGGTCCGGAGGGGACAAGAAAAGGGCACACATTTGTCACTGGGTTGTCAGTTTCCTAGTCTGAAGGTGAAGGAGGTGGAAGATTGGTCTGAGTGTCCATTTTCTCCACAATTCCAGCACTTCACTGTTTCTAAGTCCTTAGGTCCCTTACTACATCTCTACTGTTTTCCTTGTGCTCCAGCATACATGACACGTCGTCTTATTGTCCTAGTTTCTTCAACTCCTGAGCAATCTTCAGGAGGTCTTTGGATCTACATTTCTCCATTTAGGTCTGGCTGTCTGTACTGCGTCTCGTAAGCCTTTTGTCATACCGTCAATGAATGTATTTACAAATATTTTAACATCGAGTGGGTTTACTGGACTGTACCCCATGTCTGCCCATTTCAGCTGTAACCGTCCAGAGTACATCTCTACACTCTCTCCTTTTGCCACATCTGTAAAAGTCTTAATTTGCGTCCTAGTACGTCACCTGCTTTTGTGCTCACCAACTCTCTAGGTCTGCTCAGGTGCACTTATACGTCCATCATATTGTCTTTGTCTGTAAAATGGGAAAGGTTTGTTCTCAGGGTCAGCCAATTATTTTATCGTAGCTAGCTAGTCAGAGGGCTTCCAGGGATAATACTCCTGTATCTGTCTTACCCTACCTGATGTGTTTGGTTCTCTGGTGGTGGGGGTGACTAGATGACCAGTTGGGGGTGACATGACATGCTGGTCTACAGCTCCTTCCCAAAAGGATTACTGTCAGCTTACTCCCAAAAGTTAATGTCCCCACTACCCACTAACCACAATCCTGTGTCAGCTTCTTATGTCACTACATGTGATCTTGTCTGGACAGGATTCAGTGTAATTAACTTAGGTTGGGTTGCAGCACAGATCATACAAGTATTTCTCCAGTCTGGGTTTGTCTGACCGCAATGTTTACAAGTCCATCTGTCTTGTGTTGGTCTCTGGTTATACAAAGGTATGACCGTAGCAGTAATGTGTCGGTCATAGTCGGACTTTTGAGCATCAAAATATTCATAATACACCTTACTTCCATCCTGTTGCACTCTCTCAGACGCCATTTATTCACATGCTATTTTCCTCCTTTGTCTGTGCCTTTTTGAACATCCAAACATCCATCCACTCACTGGCATTTTTGCCTGTTTCAATATTGGTCTCACATCTTTCACTGCTTCCTTTTTCCAATCTGTACAGCGGTTTTTGGATCCCATTGGGGGCCCTGGCTGCACACCGAATAAGTCGCCCATGGCTTCAACTTATCTGCTCAGACACTCACCTCTAAAAATGCCCTTTTTAGTGTGCCTTGCCTTAAACCAGGGTTGCAACACGTGACAAGTCAGAGTGAGTGTCAAGGTGTAGCGGGCAGGTTACACCACCTACCACCCGGTAGACCTAAAGGATTCTAGCGGGTCGGTTACACCACCTACCACCCGGTAGATCAGCTGGCTAGCACAGCTCCATGGAATGGCAAGGTTACACCACCAATTTGCCGTAGGCTGACTGTAGCAGGTTACACCACCTACTACATCAGCCGTGCAGTTGGCTACCTCCTCTGTTGATCCTCAATTTGCTATATATACATATCAATTACTCAACTTAAAGCAGGTGAATCTTTTACCAATCTTTCAATCACTTACAAGTTTCCTCTAAAATAGGCACAATTCTTTCACTTTCAAATTCCAACTTGAACTTACGATATTTCTTTCTACTTCAATACATACAGTACTATTGCTTTAAACACAAATCTCTCAGCGCGTACTGAACCAAGGACAGAATATGCACAGCTCCATATTCTTCAGCGCAGCTGCATGGCCCCCCTTCCTCTGGCCCGCAGCACAAAGAGGAGAAATCAAAAACAATTCGCGCAGGGGTTCACCCCTCCCATCAAGTATAAACACAGATAAGAGCTTGTCTTACACACAGAAACAGAATGCAGCAGTTTTCAGACTTAATCTCTACAAAACATTCATCCTCTCGGAATTAAAAACAGTTTCTCTATACAGGCAGATCACTGCACAACTTGAATAAGCTGATTCTGACCGCGTCCGGCCAAAACACATATAGAAACCTATCCAATGTCAAACCACGGGTTTCACTGAATCTCAGATGTAAATTAAATGTACATTAAAATATCCACAACTCATTCATCCTGGACAATTAACAACAGTTAGATAAGTAATGATACTTATGTGATCACTCATACATACGTGCTCATTCAGGGATTGTTGTTTCTTTTCCTTTCACTTTTCAGTTGATTGTTACAAGAAGAAAATTCCTTATCTCAATCACTCCACCTAATTCAGCTCAAACTGAGTTGAATAATGTCTTCTGTCACATACAGAGGACCACACCTAACGGAACCCCTCATCAATCAGGGATTTATGTTTATTCCTTATACTCATTTACTCACCTGTCATCTCATTCAGAGTTCTCATAGACATACATACATACAAGGTTACATACAAGGTTCACACAGCCTGCCTATTTTGCACTTTGGAATTAACACAACTCTATATAACAAAAACTGCAGCAGTGTCCACTGACACTCTGAAAGCACTTTAAGGCCAAACAACAAAAACCACGGCCCTAATACAAAATACAGCTTCATATAATGTACTGCCAATCCAAAATGACCAAAATAACAACCCTGCACAGAGTCTATCCCAGCTCTGTATTACACACACTAAACAAATACACAACCAATTAGGATATTGACAGAAAATACAGATAACAATTATCATCTTATAACTCTATTATTCAACTCTCATACGGACATAAACAGAAAACAAACACAAAACTCACTGGTGATGTGGATTCTTTGAACCATGTTCGCAGCCTTTTACCCAGAGGTATGGAGAGATCCAGATGAGAGATTGCAAGTGCAAAACAGGTTGTAAGAATAATATTTCTCACTTTGCTGCAGCTGGTGTTTTGCTTTTCCAATTTCTCAGAAAGCTCCCACATACGGATTCCGAATAGGCTGGATACACGGCCCCACGTTGGGCGCCAAAACTGTTATAGCTGTTTTCGTTCTGACCAATGTCAGCTGACAGATCACCAGTGAGACCAAATTGTGGAGTTACGCCCATCATTTTACAAACGCGCTTGGAGACAAAAAGACACCTCACACATATCCTGTGAGCAAGTCACTTTTATCTGAAGTAATAGAGCAAGAGGCAATATTTTATACAATTTACAACATTAATGCAATTCATGTAGCCCCCACCATCACCCTGGGTCATACTGACCTTTATTCTCTAACGTACCCAGAGCATGTTGTGACTGACTATTGAGAACATACATTGATAAGAAGTATGGTCTCCTTGAAAGGAGGCCATCAGACTACTGCGTCAACAGATTCTAGTAATTCTAACAATTAAAGGCAAAAGGCACTTAAAGGCAAACTATTAACCCTTCTATATCAGGATTTATCCGGAAGTCATCCTCTAGGGCTGGAGCAGAATACATCTTTGTTAGGAAAAAGGACTGCTCACTCCATCCCTGTATTGACTATCTTCTGCCTCTCATCTCGGTGTTGTTTGATCATTAGAGGCTATGTGCACACGTATATTGGTCCTCTGCAGATTTTTCCGCAGCGGAATTGATAAATCTTCAGGGCAAAAACGCTGTGTTTTTGCTGCAGATTTATCGTGGATTTACCGTGCTTTTTCTGTGGATTTCACTGCGGTTTTACACCTGCGGTTTTCTATTGGAGCAGGTGTAATGCCGCTGCAGAATCCGCAGAAAGAAGTGACATGCTGCGGAATGTAAACCACAGCGTTTTCTGTTTCCCATAGGTTTACATTGTAATGTAAACCATGGGAAACTTCAGTGACCAGACAAAGAATGGATCCAGAGAAGGTGTCTGCTGTTCTGAAGTGACCCCATCCTCATGGTCTAAAAGCAACCCAGCAATTTTGCTAATTACTACCGCCAGTTCATGCCACATTTCTCCTCTCGGACCACCTCATCTTCTGCACTGAACCTCAAGGGTGCTAATTCTACTGTATGGACTCCGGTGACTGAAAGCACCTTTGCATCCCTAAAACAGACCTTCTCTTCAGCTCCAGTACTGCACAGACCTGACAGTAATAAGCAATTCCTTTTTGGAAGTGGATGCTTCTTCCTCTGGGGCCAGGGCCGTTCTCATGCAGAAGTCTCCTGTCGGACGTATTGATTTTGTTCTTCATTTCTGGCTGGCAGACAAGAACGTCAAGGCAGATGCACTTTCTAGATCCTTTCTGTGTTCTGACCAGGAGAAGGAGCCTCAACACATCATTTAGTCCTCCAAGATGCTTACTGTTGCTCTGGTTGATGTGTCTCAGGTTCCTCCCAGGAAGACCTTAGTCGAGGAACCATACAGAAAGTGGGTTCTTCAGTGGGGTCATTCATCTAAATTGTCTGGTCATGCCGGGCAGAAGAAAACTGCACTTCTCATTTCAACAGCATTATTGGATGTCATCCCTGCACAAACATATTGCAGATTTTGTCACGGCCTATCTGTCCTGTGTCCAGAATAAGACTCCAAAACAGCTTCCGCCCTGTCAGTCACTACCTCTGTCCATACCATCAGCTCCCTGGCAGTACAACACGATTGACTTCATTACCGATCTTCCAGTGTCTGCCGATTGTACCGTCATCTGGGTAGTTGTGGATCGCTTCTCAAAGATGGCCAGCTTTACTCTGTTGTCCGTTCTCTCATCTGCTCCTGTGCTTGCTGAGAAGTTCATCCAGCATATCTTCCGTCTTCATAGGTTACCTCTTCATATAGCTTCTGATGGAGGTGTCCTGTTCACCTCACGGTTATGGAGGGCTACTGAATGTAACCCTGAACTTCTCTTCAGCCTACAATACTCAATCCAGCAGCCAGGTAGAGCAGGTACACTAGAGTTTAACCACTTTCCTGCTGCATTTTGTCAATGCTCATCACAGTTATTAGGCCGATCTCCTGCCTTGGGACAAATTCTTTTACAATAACCACGTGAGTGAATCCTTTGCTAAGTCCCCATTTTTTATTGTGTATGGTCAACAGGCCAATATTGAATTCCCTGTAGCTACTACCTTTAATATCCCTGCGACTGAACCTTTCACCTAGGGCTTCTCTAGAATTTGGGAGGATACCAAGGCCAATTTGGTGAAGTCTTCAGAATGGATAAAGAGAAACGCAGACAAGAGGCGTTTGGACCCGCTTCTGTTTTGCTCTGTGGACAAGGTATGGCTTTCTTCACAGTTTGTGTCACAATTCTGTTGTTGGAATACCTGTAGTCAAGGGCTCCCTCCCTGTCCCTAACGCTAGGGGCGTCCTACTGTAGCTACCTCTGCTAATCGGATTACTTCTGGTGGTGGAGACTCCGGGGCCAGGTAACTTGCTGAATTCCTGAATCAGCCGCATATCTGTCCTCATGCTCCACCCAGGGAAGTGGAGAGTAATAGTGTATAAGGGATAAATCAAAATAGCAATCATTCAGTGGCTTGCAAAACTATTCACTCCTTTGCATTTTTCATGTTTTGCTACCTCACAACCTGGAACTTCATTATTTTTTAAGGGTTTGCATTAGTTCATGTAAAGAACATGCCTAAAACTGTGATCATTTGGTTTCCTGTTTTTGTGGGCTGGCTGTACCTTGCAGTGCATTTGTTCCAAGACCTGGGCAGGTAAGAGTTGATGCCTTTTTTTCTGCTGTTTTAAATTGAATTTTTGGAGACCTTGAGTCTTTAGTGGCTTTGCTATTTAGTTTAGGATAGTGCGTTTGTGTCCCGGTGGGAGGACGAATGCAGTGACTGTTCACAGATATTAATGCAGCTCTTAATTGAGCATAATAATAATATGATTATACAATTGGATGGCAACATCAAAAAAACGGAGGAATAGTTGAACGATTGGTACTGCAGAAAAACTTGATGTGTTCCATGGTCAGCTCGACAAAACATTGGAGGTGGTAATAAAGAAAATACAATCAACACAGCTGAATAAGTTAAATCGTGATCGACGTGATTATGAAAATGAGACAGTCTATCTTTGGCGTAAACCAAAGTCTCAGATCCAACAATTGGAACGGGTCCCCTCTGAAATATCAATCTCATCCAGGAGCGATTTGTCGGAGGCCTCAGGGTCATCTATGAGTACTAGATCCGGAGGAGTGAGACGTGATCAGAGGGAATATTCATATCACCCATATAGACGTAATAATTGGTCACCTGTCTCTACCAGACATACAAACAAGGTAATTAATTTAAGTAATCATGTTTTTACGGAAACGGATTTGGCTATTCTTGAGAAGGGTCTGTCATTTTCTCCCGCTGCGTCATTTGATGCGTTTTTGGCCGTCAAGGATTTACATTTGTTTGCCCGCTCCTTGATTTTTAAAAAACATTTTTTTGATGGCAACCTCTCTGAACTTTTTTCAACAGAGGAAGAACAAGTAGCCTTGCGTGCCTTGGAGGAATTATCCATCGAGCAGAGTACTCCGGAGGGAGGTAAAATTCCACCCTCAATACGTCCGAAGTCTGGAAAATTTCCTCCTCTGGCAACCTGTGCCAACGTGGATTTGTTCGTACAGATTGTATCTAGAGAGTTTAGGGAGATCCCGCAGTATATATACAGGGATAATCTCACGAGGGAGGAAAGGGGGCGTCTGCGCGTCCTACAGGATTTTACTGATGTGGTGTATAAACCAGCTGACAAGGGGGGTAATGTGGTTGTCTGGCCTAAGAAATTATATGAGAAAGAGGCTTTTCGCCAACTCAATAATAACACCTGTTATAAAAAACTTACATTCAATCCATTATCCTCCTTCACCACACAGCTCTATCTGATTATCAATCAGGCTATGGAGGATGGAGTTATAACGAAGGATTTGGCAACAGCTCTAATTGTATCTGAGCCCACCATTCCAACGTTCTATTTGTTGCCGAAAATTTATAAGGACGCGCAGACTCCCCCTGGACGCCCGAATATCTCCGGAAGGGGGAGCTATTTAGAATCTGTAAATCGGTGGATCGACTCCAAGTTACAGCCGCTAGTCGAGGGGTTACCATCATTTTTGAAAGATACGGGAGACCTATTGAAGTGGGTTGACGGTCTACAATTGGATGAGGATATGATGTTCGTGATGGGGGACGTAGAGTTCCTCTACACGAGCATCAGGCACGAAGATGGCATTAGGGCCACTAGTATATTCCTAAGTATGTCGAGCTTACCAATGGACATTCAGAAATTGATTATTGAACTTCTCAGGTTTACATTAACCCATAACTTTTTCGTCTTTAAGGGGTCTTTCTTCCTGCAGCTCCAGGGAACAGCTATGGGGGCTTCTTTTGCCCCTGCTTACGCTAACCTGTTCCTGGGGCTGTGGGAGAGAGATCTCTCCCTGCCGGATCAGTCGTCGCCGATGTGCCGTGTCCTTTCATGGACACGGTACATCGACGACATTTTACTGATCTGGCAGGGGTCACAGGATGATCTGGAAGTGTTTATGACATCCTTGAATAACAATGAGTTAAACATATATATTATGTATAAATACAATCCGAAGACTATTGAGTTCTTGGATGTATTACTACGTAAGGACGAAAGAGGAGAGGTACAAACCAATATTTTCCGCAAGCCAACCTCCACTAACATGCTGCTGCATGCGTCCTCATCACATCCGGGACACATGATTCAATCGGTTCCCACTGGGCAGTTTCTGCGCCTCCGCAGATTATGCTCAGTTGATGAGGAGTTTGCTATTCAGGCGGAAGATTTGAAATTACGTCTACGGGAACGGGGGTATAGCAACCGCATGATTAAAAAAGCCTTTAATAGGGCTAAACATGCGTCAAGAAACACCTTACTATACGGCCCCAAAGATTTTAAAAAAGATCAAAATATGGTCAGATTTGTGACAAATTACCATTCACAGTTTGCCCGCATGAGAAACATTATAAATCATGGCATATTTTGAGGGCAGATCCAGTGATTGCTAAATTTTTACCAGCAAAGGCCGCTATAACAGCTAGGAGATCGAAAAATTTACGCGATCACTTGGTATATATCCACCATGCTACGGAGTCCCATGGCACTTTTTTAGATCACATGCCAATACGAAAGGGATGTTCCTCAAGTGGCCGCTGCATCGCTTGTGTGAATATTGAAAAGAGTAACAATTTTGAGAGCCAGGATGGCTCTCGATCCTTTAAGATCAAAAAATGGATAACTTGCACAAGTCGGTACGTAATCTATTTTGGAGTATGCCCATGCCGTAAAATCTATATTGGTATGACCAGTAGGCAACTAAAAGTACGCGTCAGAGAGCACGTGTTGGGCATAGCGGCCGCAGCAACTGTGAATGATGTACAGTCATTATAAACAATTCCCCATCATTTTAAACAGTATCATGATTGTAATGGGGCCCTATTTAGGGTCCGTGGCATTGATATGCTTGATACTGGTATTCGGGGAGGAAATATGACTAAAAGACTGGCATAGTTGGAGTCCAGGTGGATATGGACCTTGGGTACCATATATCCATCTGGACTTAATGAAAATATTAGCTATGCCTCATTTCTATAGTCCTTTCCTATCACCTGTCGACTGTTAGCGATGTATCTCTCACCATCTCTATGTGTTTCTTAATATTGTTTTTATATATTTTTTTAGATATCTTTTGTGTTTTGTATCGTGTTTCACGTTGATTGCCAGCTTGATGGAAACTGCCGTGGCAGAAAAAGGACACTAATAATTGATGCAATGATGATGGAAAAACAAGTTAAGGACTTTTATTGGAGACCGGAATCTCACCCAAAGTGCCTGCTGTATATGTATATATTAATTTGTTATGTATTTATATATTATAATGATTGAGCGGGTCAGCATGGGTGCTATTTTTCTATGAACATTTCATTAGTCCTGTTATCTTATTATTAGTAGCCCGGCAATAGCCTAATTGGTATTATGGGTCTGCGATCACTACGGTATATACGGGGTGCAGTATGTCATTCTTGGATCCCAGTGTCCTTTCCCCTGCACGCGCGTGTTGCCCACTCCTGGCCACTCCTGCCGGCTTGCGGCGTCTGGTGACGTGGCGGGGGTTTTCTCCTGCTCCGTTCACTCTGTGAAGCCGACGCCGGCTGGCGTCGCTGGTAGCTGGGCAACATGGCGCGTCACTTCTGGGGCGGACATTCTACATCCGGTTTGCGGCGTCTTACGCTGCATCCCGGAACTATAAATGACAGGGATCACTGCACTCAATAGGCCCCTTGAAAAAGGAGTCCAAAACGTGCATCGGGGCAGACGCACGGTGTCCAGCGGTTAAGGCTACTCCCCTAAACGGTAACTATAACGTCCCCCTTTTTTATATAGGCCTTTTATGGGCTTTATAGGGGTCTGTGTTAGAAGGTATGGCTATTAGCCTGAGTAGTGGCACATAGGGCAGGAATTTGTCTGTGTTTTTGCAATGTCTGTGTTTTTGCAATGTACCATGGTGTTTCATTGTAATATTGCCCGGTACTAATACCTGTAATTTACTGATGCTAGGACGCTGTGCGTTAACACTGGTGATGGTGTGATATATGTTGGTGGTTCTACTTCCCCAATGATTGGCAGTATGCTTTTTTAAATGTAGTTGTATTAATAAAATTATGGCTTTTATATTGGAATTATTGCCTTTTGATCATCCTTTTTTTCAGTATTTATGTAGTAATTGATGATAGGCCACAGTAATCCTATATACACATGGTTATAAATTTACAAGTGATTAAATACTTTACCATATTTTTTTGTCATATATATCTATTGCTATTTAGTTTAGTGTAGGACTTGTAAGCGTGAGGACCCTTGGCGTTGGTTACGAGCTTGCGTATTTTGGCCAAAATATTAACCAATACCTCACTATTTTTATTTTTATATTTTTTGCACTATATTTTTCGGGGTGCAGCCAAGCCCAAACACGTTCGGTCTCGCATGAGGGGTGTTCGCACTGGGATGCATTGAGAGTGTGCTGGCCAGCCCGCCTGGAAAAGTAGGGCGTGACTAATAGGCTGTGAACCAGACACTATGCAGTACCCTTGTGTGAACAACGCCCTATGTGGGCCTTCATTGTGCAATCGTATACTGGGCAGTCACCCCCTCCAGGAATGGGTAGGTGGACAGTGGCTATTGATCTGGTATTTTGCACCTGTGTTGCTAACATCTCGCTTTATGGGCTGGCTGCACCCTGCAGTGCATTTGTTCCAAGACCTGGGCAGGTAAGAGTTGCTGTCTTTTTTTCTGCTTTTTTTGTGAAGCAGACTTAGGGTTGAGCGACTTTTCCTTTTTTGAGGTCGAGTCGGGTTTCGCGAAACCCGACTTTCTCAAAAGTCGAGTCGAGTGAAATCGGCTGATTATCTTGAAAAGTCGGGGTCGGGGGATCGGCTGAAACATGAAACCCAATGCAAGTCAATGGGAAATCTCTAAATATTTATATTAACTTCAGCGCGATAATGCAGAGAAGCCGGTAATTCAATTGCCGGTTTTTCATTTCTCCTTCCTAAACCCGACATGATATGAAACATGGTTTACATACAGTAAACCATGTCATATCCCCATTTTTTTTGCATATTCCACACTACTAATGTTAGTAGTGTGTATGTGCAAAATTTGGGCGTTGTAGCTATTAAATTTAAGGGTTAAATCGCGGAAAAAATTGGCGTGGGCTCCTGCGCAATTTTCTCCGCCAAAATGGTAAAGCCACTGACTGAGGGCAGATATTAATAGCCTGGAGAGGGTCCATGGTTATTGCCCCCCCCCCTGGCTAAAAACATCTGCCCCCAGCCACCCCAGAGAAGGCACATCTGGAAGATGCGCCTATTCTGGCACTTGGCCACTCTCTTCCCATTCCCGTGTAGCGGTGGGATATGGGGTAATGAAGGGTTAATGTCACCTTTCTATTGTAAGGTGACATTAAGCCAGATTAATAATGGAGAGGCGTCAATTATGACACCTATCCATTATTAATCCAATAGCATGAAATGGTTAAAAAACACACACACAAATTATTACAAAGTCTTTGAATGAAATAAAGACACAGGTTGTTGTAATATTTTATTAGACTCTTAATCCACCTGAAGACCCTCGCTCTGTAACAAAGGAAAAATAAAAAAACAACAATATCCCATACCTTCCGATGATCTGTCATGTCCCACGCTGTAAATCCATCTGAAGGGGTTAAATAATTTTACACCCAGGAGCTCTGCTAATGCAGCTGTGCTCCTGGCTGTAAAACCCCAGCGAATGAATGGAAAGTAGGTCAATGACCTGTAGTTACCTTCATTCGCGGTGATGCGCCCTCTGCTGGATGTCCCTCGAGCGTGGGAAAATATTCAGAAAAGTTCCCAGGCTCGAGTTCATATGAGGACATCTAGCAGAGGGCGCATCACTGCGAATGAAGGTAACTACAGGTCATTGACCTACATTACCTTCATTCCCCGGGGTTTTACAGGCACGAGCACAGCTGCATTATAGCAAAGCTCCTGCCTGTAAAATATTTTAACCCCTTCAGATGGATTTACATCGTGGGACATATCGACGGAAGGTATGAGATATTATTGGTTTATTATTGTTAATTTGTTACAGGTCGAGGGTCTTCAGGTGGATTGAGAGTGCAATAAAATATTACAACAACCTGTGTGTTTATTTCATTAAAATACTTTGCAATATTGTGTGTGTGTTTTTTAACCATTTCATGCTATTGGATTAATAATGGATAGGTGTCATAATTGACGCCTCTCCATTATTAATCTGGCTTAATGTCACCTTACAATAGCAAGGTGACATTAACCCTTCATTACCCCATATCCCACCGCTACAGGGGAGTGGGAAGAGAGTGGCCAAGTGCCAGAATAGGCGCATCTTCCAGATGTGCCTTTTCTGGGGTGGCTGGGGGCAGAAATTTTTAGCCAGGGGGGGCCAATAACTGTGGACCCTCTCTAGGCTATTAATATCTGCCCTCAGTCACTGGCTTTACCACTCTGGCGGAGAAAATTGCGCGGGAGCCCACACCAAATTTTTCCGCGATTTAACCCTTAAATTTAATAGCTACAGGCAATTTAAGGGTTAAATCGCAGAAAAAATTGGCGTGGGCTTTTATTTTGGCACTTGGCCACTCTCTTCCCACTCCCCTGTAGCGGTGGGATATGGGGTAATGAAGGGTTAATGTCACCTTGCTATTGTAAGGTGACATTAAGCCAGATTAATAATGGAGAGGCGTCAATTATGACACCTATCCATTATTAATCCAATAGCATGAAATGGTTAAAAAAACACGCACACAATATTGCAAAGTATTTTAATGAAATAAACACACAGGTTGTTGTAATATTTTATTGCACTCTCAATCCACCTGAAGACCCTCGACCTGTAACAAATTAAAAATAATAAACCAATAATATCTCATACCTTCCGTCAATATGTCCCACGATGTAAATCCATCTGAAGGGGTTAAAATATTTTACAGGCAGGAGCTCTGCTATAATGCAGCTGTGCTCGTGCCTGTAAAACCCCGGGGAATGAAGGTAATGTAGGTCAATGACCTGTAGTTACCTTCATTCGCGGTGATGCGCCCTCTGCTGGATGTCCTGATATGAACTCGAGCCTGGGAACTTTTCTGAATATTTTCCCACGCTCGAGGGACATCCAGCAGAGGGTGCATCACCGTGAATGAAGGTAATTATAGGTCATTGACCGACTTTCCATTCATTCGCTGGGGTTTTACAGCCAGGAGCACAGCTGCATTAGCAGAGCTCCTGGGTGTAAAATTATTTAACCCCTTCAGATGGATTTACAGCGTGGGACGTAACAGATCATCGGAAGGTATGAGATATTGTTGTTTTTTTATTTTTCCTTTGTTACAGAGCAAGGGTCTTCAGGTGGATTAATAGTCTAATAAAATATTACAACAACCTGTGTCTTTATTTCATTAAAAGACTTTGTAATAATGTGTGTGTGTTTTTTAACCATTTCATACAATTGGATTAATAATGGATAGGTGTCATAATTGACGCCTCTCCATTATTAATCTGGCTTAATGTCACCTTACAATAGCAAGGTGACATTAACCCTTCATTACCCCATATCCCACCGCTACACGGGAATGGGAAGAGAGTGGCCAAGTGCCAGAATAGGCGCATCTTCCAGATGTGCCTTTTCTGGGGTGGCTGGGGGCAGATGTTTTCAGCCAGGTGGGGGGCCAATAACTGTGGACCCTCTCCAGGCTATTAATATCTGCCCTCTGTCACTGGCTTTTCTGGTGGAGAAAATTGCGTGGGAGCCCACGCCAATTTTTTCCGCGATTTAACCCTTAAATTTAATAGGTACAGCACCCAAATTTTGGAACAACCACAACAACCTTAACATGGAGCGCCAAAGGAGTGAACCCACACAAAGGATGAATAACAAATAGTCTTTATTAAAGCAAAGTGGCAACCATATAAATATAAAAAATTTTTTACTTTCAATGAAAAAAATACTACGTATGCCGACTACGTATATGTTCCTAAAGCTTGACCCCCTGACAAAGGAACGTGTTTCCGAAACGCGCGTCGGGGTGCGCGATATCAGGACCTGGTGACTCCCATTACAGGTACTTTGCAGATAGTTCCCATTCCACGGTTTTTGCACTTTGCACTTTGCACCTTATTTGAGCTTGCAGCGGTGTGCTGCTTTTACCTATGGTATTGCACTCATTGAGTGCTTTTGAGCAATTTATATCGTCTGCACACTGCACTTTATAGCTGTGTGCCTGTTTTTTGCGGCTCTGCACACTGATTTATGTGGCACAAGGATATATGTCTTATATTTGGGTACTCTGAGCTCGCTATCATGTGTGTTTTCTTTTCTCCAGATTTTTTGTACACATATAATATAATAATTTTTTTGTGGTGATTTTGCATTTTGTTTTGCTTATTTTCTGGCAATAGTTGCACAATTGCACTTTATTTTATTTTTTGTGAGCCGACAATTTGGCGTTCTTATGTGCTGTGGCTCTGCACACTTATATCCCAGCATAGGGTACTTTTATACTGTGCACACTATTTACTTCTCTGGAGCCCACAACTTTTTGCTATTGTGCTTTTTTATATTTGCACACTGTATAATTACACAAATTTTTTTGGTACAAAAATCCATTTATTTCATTATATTTTATTATATACACTGGTTTTTAATGTGTTTCTATCTGCATTAACTAATATTGGTTGTCACCAACATATATGGTTTACGAAAAATATAAATAATTTCTTATAATTGTCCTGCCTTAATAATTGCGTACTTGTTTTTTATTAGTATTTTTTTCATTGAAAGTAAAAATTTTTTTTATATTTATATGGTTGCCACTTTGCTTTAATAAAGACTATTTGTTATTCATCCTTTGTGTGGGTTCACTCCTTTGGCGCTCCATGTTAACGGGACACTGTCACCTGGATTTGGAGGGAACAATCTTCAGCCATGGAGGCGGGGTTTTGGGGTTTTTGATTCACCCTTTCCTTACCCGCTGGCTGCATGCTGGCTGCAATAATGGATTGAAGTTCATTCTCTGTCCTCCGTAGTACACGCCTGCGCAAGGCAATCTTGCCTTGCACAGGCATGTACTATGGAGGACAGAGAATGAACTTCAATCCAATATTGCAGCCAGCATGCAGCCAGCAGGTAAGGAGAGGGTGAATCAAAAAACCCCAAACCCCGCCTCCATGGCTGAAGATTGTTCCCTCCAAATCCAGGTGACAGTGTCCCTTTGAGGTTGTTGTGGTTGTTCCGTACTTGAGTGTTTAGTCACTATCTCCTCACAGAGCACTGATATTATTTATTTTAGATCTACATTTATAAAAGAAAATTTTTTTTTATATATATTATTTTATAATTGGTTTTAGTGCATCTGTGCCTTCTAGCGCCCAAATTTTGCACATACACACTACTAACATTAGTAGTGTGGAATATGCAAAAAAAAATGGGGATATGACATGGTTTACTGTATGTAAACCATGTTTCATATCATGTCGGGTTTAGGAAGGAGAAATGAAAAGCCGGCAATTGAATTACCGGCGTTTCTGCATTATCGCGCTGAAGTAAATATAAATATATATATGTGTCTCAATGACATATATATATATATATATATATATATATATATAATGAAACTCGACTTTGGAGAAAAGATCGCCGACCGCCGACCCAATCCCACAGTGGGGTCGGGTTTCACGAAACCCGACTTTGCCAAAAGTCGGCGACTTTGAAATTGGCTGATCTGTTTCGCTCAACCCTAGAGCAGACAACAAATAGAAGAAAATAACTGAAAACTTCAGTATGAATAAATATTCACCCCACTAAAGTCAGTACTTTGTAGAGTCTCCTTTTGCGGCAATTACAGCAGAAAGTCAATCCAGATACGTTTCTGTGAGCTTTCCACATCTTGCCACTGGGATTTTTACCATTCCTCAAGGCAGACTGCTCCAGCTGCTTCAAATTAGATGGTTTCCTCTGGTGAACAGCAATCTTCAAGTCTGACCACAGATAATCAATTGGATTAAGGTCTGGGCTTTAACTAGGCTACTCCAAAACATTTACATGTTTCCCCTTCAAACGCTCAAGTATTGCTTTAGCAGTATGCTTTGGGTCATTGTCTTGTTAGAAGGTGAACCTCAGCACTACCTTTGTACGACTGACAGATTGAAACAGATTTAGACAGAGAATATTCCTGTATTTCGCACCATCCATCTTTCCCTCAACTCGGACCATTTTCTCTGTCCCTGCTGCTGACAAACATCCCCACAGCATGGTGCTGCCACCACTATGTTTCACTGTCGGAATGGTGTACTTGGGGTGATGAACTTTGTTTGTGTGGCACCGGACACAGTGTTTACCTTTGGTTGCCAAAAAGTTCAATTTGATCTCATCTGACCAAAGCACCTTCCTCTAGGTATTTTGGGGAGGCAACCACATGTCTTTTGGCATACTCAAAACGAGCCTTACAATTTTTGTATGTAACTAAAGGCTTTTTCTGCCCACTCTTCCATTAAGGCACTATGGAGTGTTCGGCTTATTGTGGTCTCATGAACATACTCCAGTCTCTGCTTGGGAACTCTGCAGCTCATTCAGGGTTATCTTTGACCTCTGTGCTGCCTCTTGGATTAATGCCCTCCTTGCCCAGACTGAGAGTTTTGGTGGGTGGGCCTTTCTAAACTGTTTTTTTGTGGAACTATGTTCTGTTCATTTGATGATAATGGAGTTGACGGTGCTCCACAGGATCCTCAAAGATTGGGATATTTTTCTTTAAAATCCATCCCTGGCTTGTACTTTACAACTTTTGTCCCTGACTTGTTTGGAGATCTCTTTGGTCCTCATGGTGTTGTTTGGTTAGTGATGCCCCTACTTAATGACGTTGCAGCCCCTGTAGCCATTCAGAAAAACTGTGTATATACTGATAGACCATGGTGCACTTATATTACACACAGGTGGACTTCCTTTCAATAAGCATGTGAGATATAATGGTAATCGCTTGCACTTTTTTTAGGAGCTTCATAGAGAAAGCGGTGAATACATGCACACATGCCAATTTTTAGTAATTTGATCCAATAAATTTAGTTTATGCCTATATTTCTCTCATTTCATTTCACCAACTTAGACAATTTAGTGCTGCTGCATCACACACAAGTCGGATTAGAAAAATATTTAATCACAGGTTGTAATGTAGTATGAAGGAGAAGTGCTACTAATCAGTGCAGGAGTATGTGAAAACTGGCGCTGCGGTCTTCTGGCCCCTCTCTGTCGCGGTAAACTCATAATAGTTTGTCCATCTCAAGCTACCTTTGTACAAGTTGAGTCCTTGCTTTATCGGTCCTTTTGAAGTTCTCATTCTCAGACAGGTAAATGTTGTATCCTACAAGCTCAGCTCCCAACCTCTATACGTATCCCCAACTCATTCCACGTGACTCTCAACAAGTCAGTCATCTTAAGCTCCTTCTTCAGTGAGCCGGATACCACTCCTGCTCCAGTCAGCTTTGAAGATGTCTTCGAGGTAGTGAATATTCTAGCCACTAAAAGGGTAAGAGGAAAAAGCTTTTTTCTAGTGGATTGTGAGGGGTTTGGTCCTGAGTAGAGGTCATAGGAGCCCAAGAAGAACATACATGCCCCTCTCCTTCTGAAGAGATTTCTGGCAGGCTTGAAGGAGAGGGGGTGTAAAGGGCTGGTACTATAGTGTCGGCATCCCTGTGCAATTCCCATCCTCCTCTCCTCTGGCAAGGACGATGACTCACTCAGCACCCTGGCCCATGCTTTCTTCTGCTCCTGCAGTCTTCAGGGGTCTATGCACATCTAGCAATTCCCCAGGTACTGCACTTAGGGCACGTTCACTCTCGGTTTCTTACAGAGACAGTGCACACTGTCTTAAAGTGTCCCCAGCCAATGGTTGGGAGACCCTTATTCTTTAAGACACCTCCACCTGTTGGGAGGTGCATGACTAATGTGTTCTGTAAGTTTTCTGCACACTTGCTAGTTGTCAGGTCTCCTATTGTTGTATACCTGCTGGTCCTGCCTGTACCTCACTGTTCCTGTCTGTACCCGCCTGCTCATGCCCGTATCCTCCTGTACTTTCTTGTACCTACCTGTACCTTCCAGTATCTGCCTGTACTCGACAGTACTTCCACTAGTGTGTGCCGCCAAAAAGCTGAAAAATCCTGCATTGTGCACCTTATACTCCTATGGTGTATCAAAGGTAATGATGTGTGCTCCTTAGTGGAATGCACAGCCATGGTTATAACTTCACATTATATAAAAAATGATCAAAAACAAGGCACTTAAGAATAACAGAGATAATATATATATATATATATATATATATATATTAGATATGTATTGGAAAGCTTAGTATTGTGTTTGCAGCCAAAACATTGCTAGAACACTTTGGTTGAATAAAGTCCACTTTACTTGAAGATGGAATACTGCCTTTTAATCTTGGATTGACAGACAGATAAAGTTACCTAGACGACAGTCCATTATCCTACCTATCATATTGGAATAAGGCCAGACAGTGTACAATCTTTTAGCAACCTCTTTTCAGCTGCCATGGTTCAGTGTCATCTTCCCTGTGCTGTGTAAAGGAGAGGACCATGCAGCACGTAAGATGGCCTCCATATTATCTATTTGTGGAATACTAGATCCTCTCAATTCCTGAAAGCGGTGTTTAACAGGCAACAGTGGTTGCTTGTAGGGGTATGCAGCACTTATTTATCTAATGTCTGGTTGCTTGTAGGGGTGTGCAGCACTTATTCATTTAATGCTTGGTTGCCTGTAGGGGTGTGTAGCACTTATTTATCTAATGGCTGGTTGCTTGTAGGGGTGTGCAGCACTTATTTATCTAATGCCTGGTTGCTTGTAGGGGTGTGCAGCACTTATTAATTTAATGCCCCGTTGCCTGTAGGGGTGTGCAGCACTTATTTATCTAATGTCTGGTTGCTTGTAGGGGCGTGCAGCACGTATTCATTTAATGTCTGGTTGCTTGGAGAGGTGTGCAGCACCTATTTATCTAATGTCTGATTGCTTGTAGGGGTGTGCAGCACTTATTTATCTAATGCCTGGTTGCTTGTAGGGGTGTGCAGCACTTATTCATTTAATGCCTGGTTGCTTGTAGGAGTGTGCAGCACTTATTTATCTAATGTCTGGTTGCTTAAAGGGGTGTACAGCACTTATTCATTTAATGCCTGGTTGCCTGACTATTAAAACATCTTTATTAATTATGCTCATAAAATAGGATTAAGACATTTTTATAGTTAGGTGAATCTAAACCACTTGCGGTAGCTGGATTTTTTAGAATGCTACAATCAATACTTACCAAGGAACCGGCCCAAGGCTTTTTTCCGTGCACCGCACCCATTGTGGACTTGTCTATTTTGAATTGGTGAGCTGATGTGAACTTTTTTCTTTTCTTATTTTTCTAATGCCTGGTTGCTTGTAGGGGTGTGAAGCATTGATTTATCTAATGCTGATTGTTTGGAGTGGTGTGCAGCACTTATTTATCTAATGGTGGTTGCTTGAAGGGGTGTGCAGCACTTATTTATTTGTATTTATTTTATATATATTTAGATTTATACATAGCGCCATTAATTCCACAGCGCTTTAAAGACATTATTGGCACTGTCGCCGATTGGCCTCACAATCTGTCAGTATGTCTTTGGAGTGTGGGAGGAAACCGGAGTACCCGGAGGAAACCCACGCAAACACGGGGAGAACATACAAACTCTTTGCAGATGTTGTCGTTGGTGGGGTTTGAACCCAGGACCCCAGTGCTGCAAGGCTGCAGTGCTAACCACTGAGGGACTGTGCTGCCCAATGTTTATCTAATGTCTGGTTGCTTGTAGCTTGTAGGGGTGTGCAGCACTTATTCAACTAGAGAGTTTTCATGCAGCAGAGTGATAAACTTGGCACTTTTGATTGATACAACAGTACAGGTTTGAGTGGCCAAAAAGTCACCCATCTAAATAGAAATTATTTTTATCTTGACGTAACAACAAATGGAGTCTCTCAGTTTCCTTTTGCAGCATAGTTAAATAGATAACATTTGGTGCTTTTTTCACTTTCATGGATTTTAATAGTACTATTCAATTATTAACCATGATAATTTTGCATACACATACAGATGCACCTACAGATGCAAGCTGCGTTGAGTACAGAAACCATTGCTTGCAATTACAGAGGTCAGACATTTCCTGTAGTTTTTTGTCCAAGTTTTCTCACACTGCAGCAGGTATTTTGGCCAATTCCTCTGTACAGATCTTCTCCAGACCTTTCAGGTTTCAGGGCTGTCGCTGAGCAACATTGAGTTTCAGCTCCATCCAAAGATTTTCTATTGGGTTCAGGTCTGGAGACTGGATAGGCCTTCGCAGGATGTTGAAATGCTTCATATGGAGCCACAGCTTAGTTGCCCTGGCCTTGTGTATTGGGTCATTGTCACGCTGAAAGACACAACCACGACTTATCTTCAATGCTCTTACTGAGGGAAGGACGTTGTTGGCCAAAATCTCACACTACATGACCTCATCCATCCTCCCTTCAATATGATGCAGTCGTTCTGCCCCTTTGAAGAAAAACACCCCCACAGTATGATGTTTTCATGCTTCACGGTTGGTATGGTGTTCTTGGGGTTGTACTCATCCTTCTTCTTCCTCCAAACACAGCGAGTGGCATTGATACCAAAAAGTTATTTTTTGGTCTCATCTGACCACATGACCTTCTCCTATACCTCCTCTGGATCATCCAGATGGTCATTGGTGAATGTCAAATGGGCCTGGACATGTGCTGGCATGAGAAGGGGGACCTTGCGTGCCCTGCAGGATTTTAATCAATGCCTGCGTAGTGTTTTACTAATGGTAATGTTTAAGACTGTGGTCCCAGCTCTCTTCAGGTCATTCACCAGGTCCTCCCGTGTAGTTCTTGGCTGATTCCGGAACTTTCTCAGAATCGTCCTTACCTCGCGGGGCGAGATCTTGCATCGAGCCCCAGACCGAGGAAGATTAACAGTCATCTTGTGTGTCTTACGTTTTCTAATAATTGTGTCAACAGTTGTTGGTTTCTCACCAAACTGCTTGCCCGTTGTCTTGTAGCACATCCCAGCCTTGTGTTGGTCTACAATTTTGTCCCTGGTGTCTCTGGGTAGCTCCTTGTTTTTGGCTATGGTGGAGAGGTTGGATTGTGATTGATTGAGTGTATGGAAAGGTGTCTTTTGTACAGGCAACCAGTTCAAACAGGTGCAATTGGATCCATGGGGCCGTGGAGTACTTGGTACCGGGTCCTGCGGTTCACAGGGGGATGTCACAGTGGCTGACCCGGTCCATGGCCCTGAGACGTCCGTGTAAAAGGGAAAGGTCTTTGAAAGGTATAAAGTTTGTGTTCATGACGCCACCTGTGGTATTCGGTCACGGTGACCGACGTTGCTTTAAGAGGTCCGCTAGGGTGATGTTATGGCAGCTAGATGGTATACCTTCCCACAGGTGAAGTATGTCCCCAGGGCTTTCCAGTGTGTAGATGGTGGATGGTGAGAGGCACAGAGAAGAACGAGGACACAAGTTTGCAGTCTCTTTACCTTTACTGAAGATTTCAGCATCCACAGTCCAGGGCACCAGATCACAGGGCAGGCAGAGTCCGGCCAGGTTTGAAGGCAAGTCTAGAGTCCTGTTGTGAATTCTGTTGTCGGGCTCCCTCCTGTGGTCATGAATGGTACTTCGGCTGGTTCTGTCCATGGACTTCTTCTGGTGGGTGTTTCTGAGTTTCCTTTCACAGGTGACGAGGTTAATTCGTTAGATGGCTGCTCTATTTAACTCCACTTAGATCGTTGCTCCATGCCACCTGTCAATGTTCCAGTATTGGTCTAGTTCACTCCTGGATCGTTCTTGTGACCTGTCTTCCCAGCAGAAGCTAAGTTCCTGCTTGTATTTTCTTTGGTTTGCTATTTTTCTGTCCAGCTTGCTATTTTTATTGTTGTCTTGCTTGCTGGAAGCTCTGGGACGCAGAGGGAGCGCCTTCGCACCGTGAGTCGGTGCGGAGGGTCTTTTGCGCCCTCTGCGTGGTCTTTTTGTAGGTTTTTGTGCAAAGCAACCTTTCCTATCCTCAGTCAGTTCAGTAAGTCGGGCCTCACTTTGCTAAATCTATTTCATCTCTGTGTTTGTATTTTCATCTTTACTCACAGTCATTATATGTGGGGGGCTGCCTTTTCCTTTGGGAAATTTCTCTGAGGCAAGGTAGGCTTTATTTTTCTATCTTCAGGGCTAGCTAGTTCCTTAGGCTGTGCCGAGTTGCATAGGGAGCGTTAGGAGCAATCCACGGCTATTTCTAGTGTGTGGGATTGCGGTCAGCAGAGTTCCCACGTCCCAGAGCTCGTCCTTTATTATCAGTAACTATCAGGTCATTCCGTGTGCTCTTAACCACCAGGTCCATTATTGTCCTGACCACCAGGTCATAACAGTACAGATGGCCCAAAGTACTAATGCATCTCAATAGAGGGATAAGAGAAGTTCTGAGACCATTTTTTTTTCTTTGCAGTGTGTTTTGTCTCTCTTTTCCCCTTTACCTCTGGGTGGTTCAGGACACAGGTGTAAACATGGACATTCAAGGTCTGTCCTCTTGGATGGATAATCTCACTACAAGGGTACAAAACATTCAAGATTTTGTGGTTCAGAATCCGATGTCAGAGCCTAGGATTCCAATTCCTGATTTGTTTTTTGGTGATAGATCTAAGTTCTTGAATTTCAAAAATAATTGTAAATTGTTTCTCGCCTTGAAACCTCGCTCCTCAGGTGACCCTGTTCAACAAGTAAAGATCATTATTTCTTTGTTACGTGGTGACCCTCAAGACTGGGCATTTTCCCTTGCGCCAGGAGATTTGGCATTGCGTGATGTTGATGCGTTTTTCCTGGTGCTTGGATTGCTTTATGACAAACCTAATTCAGTGGATCAGGCAGAGAAAATCTTGCTGGCTCTGTGTCAGGGTCAGGATGAAGTGGAGATATATTGTCAGAAGTTTAGAAAGTGGTCTGTGCTCACTCAGTGGAATGAATGTGCCATGGCAGCAATCTTCAGAAAGGGTCTCTCTGAAGCCCTTAAGGATGTCATGGTGGGATTTCCCATGCCTGCTGGTCTGAATGAGTCTATGTCTTTGGCCATTCAGATCGATCGACGCTTGCGTGAGCGTAAAGCTGTGCACCATTTGGCGGTACCATCTGAGCATGGGCCTGAGCCTATGCAATGTGATAGGACTTTGACCAGAGCTGAACGGCAAGAACACAGACGTCGGAATGGGCTATGTTTTTACTGTGGTGATTCCACTCATGTTATCTCCGATTGTCCTAAGCGCACTAAGCGGTTCGCTAGGTCTGCCACCATTGGTACGGTACAGTCTAAATTTCTATTGTCCGTTACTCTGATTTGCTCTTTGTCATCCTATTCTGTTATGGCATTTGTGGATTCAGGTGCTGCCCTGAATTTGATGGACTTGGAGTATGCTAGGCGCTGTGGTTTTTTCTTGGAGCCCTTGCAGTATCCTATTCCATTGAGAGGAATTGATGCTACGCCTTTGGCCAAGAATAAGCCTCAGTACTGGACTCAATTGACCATGTGCATGGCTCCTGCACATCAGGAGGATATCCGCTTTCTGGTGTTGCATAATCTGCATGATGTGGTCGTTTTGGGGTTGCCATGGCTACAGGTTCATAATCCAGTATTGGACTGGAAATCTATGTCTGTATCCAGCTGGGGTTGCCAGAGGGTACATGGTGATGTTCCATTTTTGTCTATTTTGTCTTCCACTCCTTCTGAAGTTCCAGAGTTTTTGTCGGATTATCGGGATGTATTTGATGAGCCCAAAGCCAGTGCCCTACCTCCTCATAGGGATTGCGATTGTGCAATTAATTTGATTCCTGGTAGTAAGTTTCCTAAGGGCCGATTGTTCAATTTATCTGTGCCAGAACACGCCGCTATGCGGAGTTATATAAAGAAATCCTTGGAGAAAGGCCATATTCACCCGTCGTCATCACCGTTAGGAGCAGGGTTCTTTTTTGTGGCCAAGAAGGATGGTTCTTTGAGACCTTGCATTGATTACCGCCTTCTTAATAAAATTACAGTCAAATTTCAGTATCCTTTGCCGTTGCTGTCTGATTTGTTTGATCGTATTAAAGGGGCTAGTTGGTTCACCAAGATAGATCTTCGAGGGGCGTATAATCTTGTGCATATTAAAGGCGATGAATGGAAAACAGCATTTAATACGCCCGAGGGCCATTTTGAGTACCTGGTTATGCCATTCGGGCTTTCCAATGCTCCATCAGTATTTCAGTCCTTTATGCATGACATCTTCCGAGAGTACCTGGATAAATTCCTGATTGTGTATTTGGATGATATTTTGGTCTTTTCGGATGATTGGGAGTCTCATGTGAAGCAGGTCAGAATGGTGTTCCAGGTCCTTCGTGCGAATTCCTTGTTTGTGAAGGGGTCAAAGTGTCTCTTTGGAGTTCAGAAGGTTTCATTTTTGGGGTTCATTTTTTCCCCTTCTACTATCGAGATGGACCCTGTTAAAGTCCAGGCCATTTACGATTGGACTCAGCCGACATCTGTGAAGAGCCTGCAAAAGTTCCTGGGCTTTGCTAATTTTTATCGGCGCTTCATCGCTAATTTTTCTAGTGTTGCTAAAAAGTTGACTGATTTGACCAAGAAGGGTGCTGATGTGGTCAATTGGTCTTCTGCTGCTGTAGAGGCTTTTCAGGAGTTGAAGCGTCGTTTTTCTTCTGCCCCTGTGTTGTGCCAGCCAGATGTTTCGCTCCCGTTTCAGGTTGAGGTTGATGCTTCTGAGATTGGAGCAGGGGCTGTTTTGTCGCAAAGAAGTTCTGATGGCTCGGTGATGAAGCCATGTGCTTTCTTTTCTAGAAAGTTTTCGCCTGATGAGCGTAATTATGATGTTGGTAATCGAGAGTTGTTGGCCATGAAGTGGGCATTCGAGGAGTGGCGTCATTGGCTTGAAGGAGCCAAGCATCGCGTGGTGGTCTTGACAGATCACAAGAATTTGACTTATCTTGAGTCTGCCAAACGGTTGAATCCGAGACAGGCTCGATGGTCGTTATTTTTCTCCCGTTTTGATTTTGTGGTTTCGTACCTTCCGGGCTCTAAGAATGTGAAGGCTGATGCCCTGTCAAGGAGTTTTGTGCCTGACTCTCCGGGTGTTCCAGAGCCGGCGGGTATTCTCAAAGAGGGGGTCATTTTGTCTGCCATCTCCCCTGATTTGCGGCGGGTGCTGCAAAAATTTCAGGCTGATAGACCTGACCGTTGCCCAGCGGAGAAACTGTTTGTCCCTGATAGATGGACTAGTAGAGTTATCTCTGAGATTCATTGTTCAGTGTTGGCTGGGCATCCTGGAATCTTTGGTACCAGAGATTTGGTGGCTAGATCCTTTTGGTGGCCGTCTTTGTCACGGGATGTGCATTCTTTTGTGCAGTCCTGTGGGACTTGTGCTCGGGCTAAGCCCTGCTGTTCTCGTGCCAGTGGGTTGCTTTTGCCCTTGCCGGTCCCGAAGAGGCCCTGGACGCATATTTCTATGGATTTTATTTCGGATCTCCCCATCTCTCAAAAGATGTCGGTCATTTGGGTGGTTTGTGATCGCTTTTCTAAGATGGTCCATTTGGTACCTTTGTCTAAATTGCCTTCCTCCTCTGATTTGGTGCCATTATTTTTCCAGCATGTGGTTCGTTTACATGGTATCCCGGAGAACATCGTTTCTGACAGAGGTTCCCAGTTTGTTTCGAGGTTTTGGCAATCCTTTTGTGCTAGGATTGGCATTGATTTGCCTTTTTCCTCGGCTTTCCATCCTCAGACAAATGGCCAAACCGAACAAACTAATCAAACTTTGGAAACATATCTGGGATGCTTTGTTTCTGCTGATCAGGATGATTGGGTGTCCTTTTTGCCGTTGGCTGAGTTCGCCCTTAATAATTGGGCCAGCTCGGCTACTTTGGTTTCACCGTTTTTCTGCAATTCTGGTTTCCATCCTCGTTTCTCTTCAGGGCAGGTTGAGTCTTCAGACTGTCCTGGTGTAGATACTGTGGTGGATAGGTTGCAGCAGATTTGGACTCATGTGGTGGACAATTTGACATTGTCCCAGGAGAAGGCTCAACGTTTCGCTAACCGCCGGCGCTGTGTTGGTCCCCGACTTCGTGTTGGGGATTTGGTTTGGTTGTCGTCTCGTTATGCTCCTATGAAGGGTTCCTCTCCTAAGTTTAAGCCTCGTTTCATTGGTCCGTATAAGATTTCTGAGGTTATCAATCCTGTGTCATTTCGTTTGGCCCTTCCTGCTTCTTTTGCCATCCATAATGTGTTCCATAGGTCGTTATTGCGGAGATACGTGGCGCCTGTGGTTCCATCCGTTGATCCTCCTGCCCCGGTGTTGGTTGAGGGGGAGTTGGAGTATGTGGTGGAGAAGATTTTGGACTCTCGTATTTCGAGACGGAAACTCCAGTACCTGGTCAAGTGGAAGGGTTATGGTCAGGAAGATAATTCCTGGGTTTTTGCCTCTGATGTTCATGCTGCCGATCTGGTTCGTGCCTTTCATTTGGCTCATCCTGGTCAGCCTGAGGGCTCTGGTGAGGGTTCGGTGACCCCTCCTCAAGGGGGGGTACTGTTGTGAATTCTGTTGTCGGGCTCCCTCCTGTGGTCATGAATGGTACTTCGGCTGGTTCTGTCCATGGACTTCCTCTGGTGGGTGTTTCTGAGTTTCCTTCCACAGGTGATGAGGTTAATTCGTTAGCTGGCTGCTCTATTTAACTCCACTTAGATCTTTGCTCCATGCCACCTGTCAATGTTCCAGTATTGGTCTAGTTCACTCCTGGATCGTTCTTGTGACCTGTCTTCCCAGCAGAAGCTAAGTTCCTGCTTGTATTTTCTTTGGTTTGCTATTTTTCTGTCCAGCTTGCTATTTTTATTGTTGTCTTGCTTGCTGGAAGCTCTGGGACGCAGAGGGAGCGCCTCCGCACCGTGAGTCGGTGCGGAGGGTCTTTTGCGCCCTCTGCGTGGTCTTTTTGTAGGTTTTTGTGCTGACCGCAAAGCAACCTTTCCTATCCTCAGTCTGTTCAGTAAGTCGGGCCTCACTTTGCTAAATCTATTTCATCTCTGTGTTTGTATTTTCATCTTTACTCACAGTCATTATATGTGGGGGGCTGCCTTTTCCTTTGGGAAATTTCTCTGAGGCAAGGTAGGCTTTATTTTTCTATCTTCAGGGCTAGCTAGTTCCTTAGGCTGTGCCGAGTTGCATAGGGAGCGTTAGGAGCAATCCACGGCTATTTCTAGTGTGTGTGATAGGATTAGGGATTGCGGTCAGCAGAGTTCCCACGTCCCAGAGCTCGTCCTTTATTATCAGTAACTATCAGGTCATTCCGTGTGCTCTTAACCACCAGGTCCATTATTGTCCTGACCACCAGGTCATAACAGAGTCCCCTTGTCCAGGTAGAAATCAGCCTTCCCTTGTGCTGCAGTGTTGTAGTTCCTTACTGCCTAAGGCTTCACATAAGATCCTCACAGATGTAATGTCTTTCTCTCTGTCCCCATATAGGATAGGACAAACCCGTATGACTGGTGGCTTGAGGCGACTTATAGGAACTCTATCATGCCCCAGCCTCTAAGGGGTGCCACCATGCCTCCTGGGTGTAGGGCGGACAGGTAACGTGAAATTCGCTGTCCTGCCGGTCTCTGGAGCAAAGCATAAAGGTCGTTACTCCCTCGGTGTTCCGGCTACCGGGATTCTGCACTTCAGAAGGAGGCAGCCTGTGTAGGGTTGGTCCCCTTCTGGTATCCACTCCTTTGCTACGACTTCCTTCATGCTCGCTGCAATACAGTTCTGCCTTCTGTGTCTCTCTTTCTGGGAGCTGCAGCTCTGAGGGCATGCACAGCTCAGTGTCCTTCTCCTTCCTTCTCTGACAGGATTCCACCCCTGCCAGGTAACCAACTAACTGAGCGGAGCTCAGCCAGCAACTAACTAACTTTCCCTACAGGTCACCAGTTTTACCAATGTTGGGAGTGACCTAATAAATAGCAAGAGCTCCCCCTGGTGGCCTGGAGTGTGAAATGTGTTGCATGTTTGTGATACCTGGATGCAGTTATCCTTCTTTGCCTCCAAACGTAGCATCACTCTCCCTGAGAGGAAAGCAATACCACTGCAACGACCAGGACGCTGGGGTGCCGCACAATTAATACAGGTAATGAGTGCAGAGTAGGAAGACTTCTTAAAGAAAAACTAACAGGTCTGTGAGAGCCAGAATTCTTGCTGGTTGGTAGGTGATCAAATACTTATTTCATCCAATAAAATGCAATTTAATTATTTAGAAATCATACAATATGATTTTCTGTTTTTTATTTCTAGATTTTGTCTCTCACAATTGAAGTGTACTTACGGTAAAAATTACAGACCTCTCCATTCTTTGTAAGTGGGAAAACTTGCAAAATCGTCAGTGTATAAAATACTTATTTTCCCCACTGTGTATCTGCCATCTTAGTATAAGCACCCCTATAGTCATCTATAAGTACTAGATGGTAGCCCGATTCTAACGCATCGGGTATTCTAGAATATGTATGTAGTTTATTTATGAAGATTTTAGAATAATACATTGAATACACAGGATTCAGCCGGCCGCGACCAATTAGCGAAGCATGGTTCAAATTCCGCGCCAATTCGCGGCCGGACTGCGCCTGTTGCTGATTGTTCGCGGCCGGCCACGTAGTATATAGCACAGCCACGTAGTATATAACAGCCCACGTAGTAAATAGCACAGCCACGTAGTATATTGCACAGCCACGGAGTATATAGCACAGCCCACGGAGTATATAGCACAGCCCACGGAGTATATAGCACAGCCTACGCAGTATATTGCACAGCCCACGCAATATATTGCACAGCAAACGTAGTATATTGCACAGCCCGCGTAGTATATTGCACAGCTCGTGTAGTATATTGCACAGCCCGCGCAGTACCACGCACGCAGTGTATAACACAGGCCACGTAGTGTATTACACAGGCCACATAGTGTACAACACAGCCCACGTAGTGTATAGTACAGTCCACGCAGTATATTGCGCAGCCCGTGTAGTACATTGCACAGCCCGCGTAGTACATTGCACAGCCCGCGCAGTACATTGCACAGCCCGCGCAGTACATTGCACAGCCCGCGCAGTACATTGCACAGCCCACGCAGTACATTGCACAGCCCGCGCAGTACATTGCACAGCCCACGTAGTATATTGCACAGCCCACGCAGTATATTGCACAGCCCACGTAGTATATTGCCCAGCCCACGTAGTATATAACACAGCCCACGTAATATATTGCACAGCCCACGCAGTATATAGCAAAGTGGGCACCATATTCCTGTTAAAAAAAGAATTAATATAAAAAATAGTGATATACTCACCCTCCGTTGGCCCCCGGATCCAAGCGAAGCGGTTTCCGATGCTCCTCGCATGCTTCAGTCTCAAGAGTGCATTGCGGTCTCGCGAGATGATGATGTAGCGGTCTGGCGAGACCGCTACGTCATCATCTCGCGAGACTGCAATGCATGGAGCGGTCACCGAAGCGTCGCGAGGAGTGGGAAAGGCCTGTTCCTGATCCGAGGGGGGGGGCGACAAACGGTGAGTATATAACTATTTTTACTATTTTTAATCTTTTTACTATTGATGCTGCATAGGCAGCATGAATAGTAAAAAGTTGGTCACACAGGGTTAATAGCAGCGTTAACCGAGTGCGTTACACCGCGGTCAACACTGCCATTAACCCTGTGTGAGCGCTGACTGGAGGGAATTATGGAGCGGGTACTGACTACGGGGAGGAAGGAGCGGCCATTTTGCTGCCGGACTGTGCCCGTCGCTGATTGGTTGTGGCTATTTTGCCATGGCCAATCAGCGACTTGGATTTCCATAACAGACAGAGGCTGCGACCAATGAATATCCGTGACAGACAGACAGACAGAAAGACAGCAAGGACGCACATCCGCTGGCGCCAGCGGGCCCCTGCCCTGCCACAACCCGTCGCATTGGCGACCGCTGTGACTGCTGTAGTTGTTCCCCTGTGGACAGCTCTTCAATACATAAAAAGATCATTTATGTCACTTTGTTCACGATGTATTTGTCTTTTCCTAAATTTTATATGAAGAATTTAAAGAAAATAAAAATGTTTTTATGAGCATGAAGTAAGATTACTGACTATATAAAGCTTATATAGCTGAAAAATACCTCTAGAGTCACATGTCTGTAAGCCTGGTGTTTATGTCCTGTTTGTGTGATGTCTTGTTCTCTGAACACTTGACTGTCTCCCCTTTTCCTGTAGTATGGGATGTAACACACTACATGCCTCTTATCTACTACTACTTGTCTCTTCACTTTCCCATCTGTTTCTAAATAGATCATGTTTTACATGCTGGGAAACACTGGACACCAGAACAAAAGGGACTATTTTTTTTACCTAATTTAAACTAAAGCCCATAGGATTACCTAAAAATAACATAAAAAAGGAGCAGAGGGCTATTTCCAAATGTACCAACCTACTATACATGATAGAGCTGAATATATAAGGATCCTATCCTACCAGCTGTGCCAGTTCTCTGGAATGCACTAACAAGACAATTTGATTAATTCTCAATGCCAACAGTTTTTAGCATGGCCTAAAAAATGCATTTCTTTAGAATGGCCTATCGCCTCACTACACTTATATATAGCTATTCCCATTTTGCCCTTACAACATTTTTTTTGTTTCATTCCTCTTGGTATCTGTTGAATTATGTGTTACTCTGTAATGTCTTTATTGTCTGTACAAGTTCCCTCTGAAATGTAAAGTGCTTCAGAATATGTTGGCGCTATAGAAATAAAAAGCATTAAAAATAATTATCAGTATATGCAGCAATATCTATACACTCTTCTACTACCTTAAAGTGACACCCCATAGAGTTTTTTTTTATGTCCTCAGTTGCTAGATATCAGTAAAGTATGTTCAGTGTATGTATTAAGATACTCATCAGCTGCTGTCGTCTGCAGTTTCCAGCGCTGTTCCGGTCCTCTACTGCAATATGTGATTGTAGTTAGACCAGCACCCTCAGAACAGCATTTCTCTGTGGATAGGAAGTCACTTAGTCAGCATACAGTAGGTTTTAAAATACTAGAAGTCCAATATAACTAACCAGATTAATCACTGGTTTTGGCATAAACAATTTACTAGTTGGTGCAGTAGATACTAAGAAACCACTCAGCATTCATTATCTGCATGTTTTTGAGTAATTTTATTAGAATAATTAATTGAAAGGGGGTATTCCAAACAATAGCAGTGTGGAGTTCAATTAGTGAGGTCAATAATTCCGTGAAGAATCAGGTCTGTATCAGGTGGTCCTTTTTTCAGGGTGAAGCCAGGACATGTTGTACATGCATTTCTCCTTGAAAGCCTGAGAAAAATGGGTAGTTCAAGTAATTGTTCAGACGAACAGCGTCCTTTGATTAATAAGTAGATTGGAGAGGGTAAAACTTATAAAGAAGTGCAGACAATGATAGGCTGTCCAGCTACAATGATCTCCAATGCTTTAAAATGAAAAGCCAAACCAGAGCGACATGGAAGAAAACAGAAGACTACCATTCGAATGGATGGAAGAATAGCCAGAATGGCAAAGGCTGAGCCAATGTTCAGCTCCAGGAAGATCAAAGACAGTCTCAAGTTACCTGTGAGTACTTTAGAAGATGCCTGTGTGAAGCTAATCTCTTAGCAAGAAGTCCAGACAAAGTCCCACTGTTACAACAAAAGTGTACTGAAGCGGAAACAATTGGCCAAAGCACACATCAACTGACCTAAAGAGAAATGGAAAAACATTTTGTGGACTGATTAAAGTAAAATTGTTCTCTTTGGGTTAAAGGGTTGCAGACAGTTCAACAGACGACCCCCAAACTCTGCATTCAAGCCACAGTACACTCTGAAGACAGTTAAGCATGGTGGTGCAAGCATCATGCTATGGGCATGCTTCTCTTACTATGGTGCTGGACTTATTTACCGCATACCAGGGATCATGGACCACTTTGCATATATATTAAAATACTTGAAGAAGTTATGTTTAGAGATGAGCGAATATTTAAATGTTTGGTTCGAATTACAATTGCTGAATTTGCAATATTCGCCGATTAATTAGTTGAATATTCACCGAACATAACTGAATGCCATTCAGGTCAATGGGAGACAAAAACAAACACATGCACAACACCTTATAATGGCCAAAAATGCTGCCAAAACACATCAAATGATGGACAGACATGAGGAAAGTGGCCTCAATTCACCCATAGTAAAAATTTTAGCATGGAACTGCAGCAATCAGCCAGGCATGAAGTAACGGTGTCTTGGACAGCATTTACAGCTTTCAATTGAATGTCACAGTAAGACGAGGTGGGTGAGGGATCATTGTAGACCCCCTTTGCTGGGAGCCCTGATACCACATGCAACACCTCTACCTGCTTTGATGCTGAGCTACACTCAGGTGGCACAAATATCAGTTTTATAGACTACCATTGTCAGAAAAATTTAAGGATAGTAACACGAGTAGTTTAGTCCAAGGAAGTGGAGGCCTGATGGTGTCGGAGGCCTACTGCTACAGGCAACACACATGAAGGAGACCAAATCAGGAGTGTTCACGTTTCCAAATATTATTGGCAGTCACCACCAAAGTGGCATCAATTTCACCACAGCAGAAATAGTGCAATAGGGACTGATCGGTCTTCCACTAAACCCAATGTTCAAATTTAAACAAATGAGGGCCTTACACCATAGAAGTGGCATCAATTTTATGAGAGTAGAAATAATATAATAGGGACTGACAGGTCTTCCACTATACCCGATCCAGCGGATGGACAGCCAACCAGTAGTGTTCACATTTCCAAATATTACTGGCAGACACCACAAAAGTGGCATCAATTTCACCACAGTATAGATAGTATAATAGGGACCAACAGGTCTTCCACTACACCCAATCCAACAGATGGACACCCAACCAGGAGTGTTCACATTTTAAAAAATGAGGGACTGACATCACCGAAGTGGAATAACTGTCACGAGTAGGGTTGAGCGAAACGGGTCGGTCATTTTCATAAGTTGCCGACTTTTGGCAAAGTCGGGTTTCATGAAACCTGACCCGATCCCTGTGTGGGGTCAATCATGCGGTACGTGACTTTCGCGCCAAAGTCGCTTTTCGATGATGCGAAAAGAGCCATTTCTCAGCCAATGAAGGTGGATGCAGAGTGTGGGCAGTGTGATGACATAGGTCTCATTCCCCACCATCTTAGAGAAGGGCATTACAGTGATTGGCTTGCTTTCTGCGGCGTTACAGGGGCTATAAAGGGGCGTGCACGCCGACCGCCATCTTACTGCTGTTGATCTGAGCATGGGGAAAGGTTGCTGCCGCTTCATCAGAAGCAGGGATAGCGTTAGGCAGGGTACATTAACCCCCAAACCGCTTGTGCTGTAGCGATTTCCACTGTCCAACACCACATTTTGTTTGCAGGGACAGTGGAGGCTACATTTTTTTTCCCTCAGTGCTGTAGCTCATTGGGCTGCCCTAGAAGGCTCCCTGAAAGCTGCATTGCTGTTTGTACACTGCTGTGCAAACCAACTGCTTTTTTCAAAGCACAAATCCTGTTGCTCCTTCCTTTCTGCACAGCTATCTTGTTTGTTTGTCCACACTTTTGACTTTTTTGTGCAGCAGTCCACTCCTTGTTATTGCTGCCTGCCATACTTTGCTGAGATTACTGCAGGGAGATAGTAATTGTAGGACAGTCCCTTTTTTTTTTTGTTTCGTTATATCTCTTCAAGCCACTTTCTGCCACAGAAAATATACTCTAATACAGTGGCTCAGATTTATTCACTAGTCTCCCTGAAGAAAAAAAAAAAGGTGCAGATTAAAATTGACAAATCTGCATCAGTGGCAGTCCTGTGTGTGGCATCTGTGTCTCATTTTCTGGCTTAGAAAACATACAGTCTAACAGTGGGCCTGATTTCTTGCCAATTCTCCCATAAATAAAAAAAAATAGTGGGAGATTAAGATTGGCAATTTTGCCTCAGTGCCAGTGCTGTGTGTGGCATCTGTCTCTAATTTTGTGCCACATTAAACCTACTGTGTAATACTGGGCCAGATTTCTTTTCAATTCTCCCTGAAAAAAAAATTGTGGGAGATTAAGATTGGAATTTCTGCTTCAGTGCCACTCCTGTGTGTGCCACCTGTCTCAAATTGTGTGCCACATTAAACCTAGTGTGTAATACTGGGCCAGATTTCTTTTCAATTCTCCCTGAAAAAAAAAATAGTGGGAGATTAAGATTGACATTCCTGCTTCAGTGCCAGTCCTGTGTGTGCCACGTGTCTCAAATTGTGTGCCACATTAAACCTAGTGTGTAATACTGGGCCAGATTTCTTTTCAATTCTCCCTGATAAAAAAAATTGTGGGAGATTAAGATTGGCATTTCTGCTTCAGTGCCACACCTGTGTGTGCCACCTGTCTCAAATTTTGTGCCACATTAAATCTAGTGTGTAATACTGGGCTAGATTTCTTTTCAATTCTCCCTGAAAAAAAAAATAGTGGGAGATTAAGATTGGCATTTCTGCTTCAGTGCCAGTCCTGTGTGTGCCACCTGTCTCAAATTGTGTGCCACATTAAACCTAGTGTGTAATACTGGACCAGATTTCTTTTAAATTCTCCCTGAAAAAAAAATAGTGGGAGATTACGATTGGCATTTCTGCTTCAGTGCCAGTCCTGTGTGTGCCACATGTCTCAAATTGTGTGCCACATTAAACCTAGTGTGTAATACTGGACCAGATTTCTTTTCAATTCTCCCTAAAAAAAAAATAGTGGGAGATTAAGATTGACATTTCTGCTTCAGTGCCAGTCCTGTGTGTGCCACCTGTCTCAAATTGTGTGCCACATTAAACCTAGTGTGTAATACTGGGCCAGATTTCTTTTCAATTCTCCCTGAAAAAAAAACAGTGGGAGATTAAGATTGGCATTTCTGCTTCAGTGCCAGTCCTGTGTGTGCCACCTGTCTCAAATTTTGTGCCACATTAAACCTAGTGTGTAATACTGGGCCAGATTTCTTTTAAATTCTCCCTAAAAAAAAAATAATGGGAGATTAAGATTGGTATTTCTGCTTCAGTGCCAGTCCTGTGTGTGCCACCTGTCTCAAATTGTGTCCCACATTAAAGGGACACTGTCACCTGAATTTGGAGGGAACAATCTTCAGCCATGGAGGCGGGGTTTGGGGGTTTTTGATTCACCCTTTCCTTACCCGCTGGCTGCATGCTGGCTGCAATATTGGATTGAAGTTCATTCTCTGTCCTCCGTAGTACATGCCTGCACAAGGCAATCTTGCCTTGCGCAGGCGTGTACTATAGAGGACAGAGAATGAACTTCAATCCAATATTGCAGCCAGCATGCAGCCAGCGGGTAAGGAAAGGGTGAATCAAACACCCAAAAACCCCGCCTCCATGGCTGAAGATTGTTCCCTCCAAATTCAGGTGACAGTGTCCCTTTAAACCTAGTGTGTAATACTGGGCCAGTTTATTTTTAAATTATCCCAGAAAAAATAAAATAGTGGGAGATTAAGATTGGCAATTCTGCCTCATTGCCAGTGCTGTGTGTGGCATCTGTCTCTAATTTTGTGCCACAGAACATATACTGTATAAGAGTGGGCCACATTTCTTCAATATTCTCCCTGAAAAATAAAAAGGGGGAGATTTTTATTGGTAGTGTCTGCATCAGCGTCAGTCCTGTTAGTGACATATCTGTCTGCCACTGAAGCTGTGTACTGTTATACATTGGGCCTGATTTTCCCTGCAGTCTCACCCACCTATAAAGGGATATATAAATCCAACAGAAGTTTGGGTTCACCATGTAATTGGTTTTACAGTAACAAATACCGCTATTTTGGTTACGTTTTTCAAACAATGATGAAGTCTGGTGGAAGAGGTCGTGGCCGTGGGCGGTCATTGCCAGCTGGTAATGATGGTACTGGTGGTGGAGCATCAGGTGGTCGTGGGAAAAGCAATATAGCACCTAAGTCTCGAGTTGTTGAGCCTGATTCGTCGTCTGGCTACACAAGGCCTCGAACGCTCCCTTTTCTGGGAGTAGGAAAACCACTTTTAAAGCCAGAGCAGCTAGAACAAGTTTTGGCTTTCCTTGCTGACTCAGCCTCCAGCTCTTTCGCCTCCTCTTCTGAAACTGCTAAATGTAAAAGCAGCACGTCGTTAGTGGATGTTCACGGTCAGGGACAAGTCGCTTCCTTGTCTTCTTCACCAAGAACAACAGAGAAGGATGCATCAGGCGACACAACGGGTTACTCCATGGAGCTCTTTACACATACCGTTCCTGGGTTAGAAAGTGAAACAGTTAACAGTAGGGTTGAGCGAAACGGGTCGTTCATTTTCAAAAGTCGCCGACTTTTGGCAAAGTCGGGTTTCATGAAACCTGACCCGACCCCTGTGTGGGGTCGGCCATGCGGTACGCGACTTTCGCGCCAAAGTCGCGTTTCAATGACGTGAAAAGCGCCATTTCTCAGCCAATGAAGGTGAACGCAGAGTGTGGGCAGCGTGATGACATAGGTCCTGGTCCCCACCATCTTAGAGAAGGGCATTGCAGTGATTGGCTTGCTGTCTGCGGCGTTACAGGGGCTATAAAGAGGCGTTCCCGCCGACCGCCATCTTACTGCTGCAGATCTGAGCTTAGGGAGAGGTTGCTGCCGCTTCGTCAGAAGCAGGGATAGCGTTAGGCAGGGTCCATTAACCCCCAAACCGCTTGTGCTGTAGCGATTTCCACTGTCCAACACCACCTTCGGTGTGCAGGGATAGTGGAAGCTACATTTTTTTTTCCTCAGCGCTGTAGCTCATTGGGCTGCCCTAGAAGGCTCCCTGATAGCTGCATTGCTGTGTGTACGCCGCTGTGCAAACCAACTGCTTTTTTCAAAGCACAAATCCTCTTGTTCCTTCCTTTCTGCACAGCTATCTTTTTTGTTTGTCCACACTTTTTATTTAATTTGTGCATCAGTCCACTCCTTATTGCTGCCTGCCATACCTGGCTGAGATTACTGCAGGGAGATAGTAATTGTAGGACAGTCCCTTTTATTTTATTTTTTTAATTCTCCCTACAAAAAATAAGTTGTGGGAGATTAAGATTGGCATTTCTGCTAGAGTGCCATCCCTGTGTGTGCCATCTCTCTCACATAGTGGGCCATAGAAAGCCTATTTTTTTTTGTTGATTTGGTTTCTAAATTCTACCTGAAAAAATCAATAAATCAATCAGTGGGAGATAAATATTGGCCTCTGGGCTTGTGTGCCACTCCTGACTCCTGTGTGTGCCATCTCTCACTCAGTGGGCCATAGAAAGCCTATTTATTTTTTTTGTTGATTTGGTTTCTAAATTCTACCTGGAAAAAATCAATAAATCAATCAGTGGGAGATAAATATTGGCCTCTGGGCTTGTGTGCCACTCCTGACTCCTGTGTGTGCCATCTCTCACTCAGTGGGCCATAGAAAGCATTTTTTTTTGTTGATTTGGTTTCTGAATTCTACCTGAAAAAAATCAATAAATCAATCAGTGGGAGATAAATATTGGCCTCTGGGCTTGTGTGCCACTCCTGACTCCTGTGTGTGCCATCTCTCACTCAGTGGGCCATAGAAAGCCTATTTATTTTTTTTGTTGATTTGGTTTCTAAATTCTACCTGAAAAAATCAATAAATCAATCAGTGGGAGATAAATATTGGCCTCTGGGCTTGTGTGCCACTCCTGACTCCTGTGTGTGTGCCATCTCTCACTCAGTGGGCCATAGAAAGCCTATTTATTTTTTTGTTGATTTGGTTTCTAAATTCTACCTGAAAAAATCAATAAATCAATCAGTGGGAGATAAATATTGGCCTCTGGGCTTGTGTGCCACTCCTGACTCCTGTGTGTGCCATCTCTCACTCAGTGGGCCATAGAAAGCCTATTTTTTTTTGTTGATTTGGTTTCTAAATTCTACCTGGAAAAATCAATAAATCAATCAGTGGGAGATAAATATTGGCCTCTGGGCTTGTGTGCCACTCCTGACTCCTGTGTGTGCCATCTCTCACTCAGTGAGCCATACAAAGCCTATTTTTTTTTTTTTGTTGATTTGGTTTCTAAATTCTACCTGAAAAAATCAATAAATCAATCAGTGGGAGATAAATATTGGCCTCTGGGCTTGTGTGCCACTCCTGACTCCTGTGTGTGCCATCTCTCACTTAGTGGGCCATAGAAAGCCTATTTATTTTTTTTGTTGATTTGGTTTCTAAATTCTACCTGAAAAAATCAATAAATCAATCAGTGGGAGATAAATATTGGCCTCTGGGCTTGTGTGCCACTCCTGACTCCTGTGTGTGCCATCTCTCACTCAGTGGGCCATAGAAAGCCTATTTATTTTTTTTGTTGATTTGGTTTCTAAATTCTACCTGAAAAAAATCAATAAATCAATCAGTGGGAGATAAATATTGGCCTCTGGGCTTGTGTGCCACTCCTGACTCCTGTGTGTGCCATCTCACACTCAGTGGGCCATAGAAAGCCTATATTTTGTTTTTTTGGTTTCTAAATTCTCCCGGTAAAAATCATTTTATTTTATTTTGTTTCTTAAGTCTCCCTGAAAAAAAAAAATCAGTGGGAGATTAATATTGCCCTTTCTGCTTGTGTGCCAGTCTTGACTCCTGGGTGTGCCATCTCTCTCTCTCAAATAGTGGGCACTGGGCCATAGAAAGGCAATTTTTTTTTATTTGGTTTCTAAATTCTCCCAGAAAAAATCATTTTACTTTTTTTTGGTTTCTAAATTCTTCCTGAAAAAATCATTTTATTTTATTTTGTTTCTAAAGTCTCCTTGAAAAAAAAAAAATCAGTGGGAGATTAATATTGCCCTTTCTGCTTGTGTGCCAGTCTTGACTCCTGGGTGTGCCATCTCTTTCTCTCAAATAGTGGGCACTGGGCCATAGAAAGGCAATTTTTTTTTATTTGGTTTCTAAATTCTCCCGGAAAAAATCATTTTACTTTTTTTTTGTTTCTAAATTCTTCCTGAAAAAATCATTTTATTTTATTTTGCTTCTAAAGTCTCCCTGAAAAAAAAAAAAATCAGTGGGAGATTAATATTGCCCTTTCTGCTTGTGTGCCAGTCTTGACTCCTGGGTGTGCCATCTCTCTCTCTCAAATAGTGGGCACTGGGCCATAGAAAGGCAATTTTTTTTTTTTTGCTTTCTAAATTCTCCCTGAAATAAAAAAAAAAAATACAGTGGGAGATTAATATTGACATTTGTGCTTGAGTGACAGTCCTGCGTGTGTGGCATCTCTCTGATTTGGTGCCACAGAAAACAGAGTGTGTAACATTGTGCCTGATTTTCCTTGCGGTCTCACCAACCTGTAAAGGGATATCGAAATCATACTGAAGTTATAGCTCACCGTGTAAGTTGTTTGACAGCAACAAATACCGTTACTTTGGTTACGTTTTTAAAACAATGAGGAAGTCTGGTGGAAGAGGTCGTGGCCGTGGGCGTTGATTGTCAGGTGGTAATGATGGTAGTGGTAGTGGAGCATCAGGTGGTCGTGGGAAAAGAAATATTGCACCTAAGTCTGGAGCTGTGGAGCCAGGTTCGTCGTCTGGCTACAGAAGGCCTCAAACGCTCCCTTTCTGGGAGTAGGAAAACCGCTTTTAAAGCTGGAGCAGCAAGAGCAAGTTTTGGCTTACCTTGCAGACTCAGCCTCTAGCTCTTTTGCCTCCTCTTTTGAAACTGGTAAATGTAAATGCAGCGCGTCGTTAGTAGATGTTCACGGTCAGGGACAAGTCGCTTCCTTGTCCTCTTCAGCAAAAACAACAACAGAGAAGGATGCAGCAGGCGACACAACAGGTTACTCCATGGAGCTTTTTACACATAACGTCCCTGACTTAGAAAGTGAAGCAGTTAACAGGCCATGCCCATTACAAGTTGAATCTGACATGGAGTGCACTGATGCACAGCAACAGCCAGACTACTATGCTGGTCCTTTGACTCAGACCACAACATTGCCCTCGCAGGGTACTGATCCAGAATCAGACCCTGATGAGACTATGTTGCCCCATCACGAACGCTCTACCACCGACTTACACGGTGACACAGACGAAGTTGCGCACGAGATAGAAGAGGAGGTTATAGATGACCCAGTTGTTGACCCCGATTGGCAGCCATTGGGGGAACAGGGTGCAGGCGGCAGTAGTTCTGAAGCGGAGGAGGAGGGGCCGCAGCAGGCATCAACATCACAACAGGTTCCATCTGCCGGGCCCGTTTCTGGCCCAAAATGCGTGGCAAAGCCAAAACCTGTTGGAGGACAGCGTGTCCATCCGGTTAAAGCTCAGTCTGCAATGGCTGAAAAGGGATCCGAGGCTCGAAAGAGTGCAGTCTGGCATTTTTTTAAACAACATCCAATTGATCAGCGCAAAGTCATCTGTCAAAAATGTTCAACTAGCTTAAGCAGAGGTCAGAATCTGAAAAGTCTCAATACAAGTTGCATGCATAGACATTTAACCACCATGCATTTGCAAGCCTGGACTAACTACCAAACGTCCCTTAAGGTTGTAGCACCCTCGGCCAATGAAGCTAGTCAGCAACGCTACATCCCTTCCGTCACTGTAAGGCCACCATTTTCCGCACCACCAGCAGTATCTGTGCAGGTTTCTTTGCCAGCCCAAAGCAGTCAGGGTCAGGGAATCACCAGTTTCGTAGGAGGAAATACTGCATCTAGGGCACCGGCGGAAACAATACCGTCTCCAACCGTCTCTCAGTCTGCCATGTCCACCGGCACATCCGCTAGTTCCACGATCTCCAGCTCTCCAGTCCAGCTCACCCTACATGAGACTCTGGTTAGAAAAAGGAAGTACTTATCCTCGCATCCGCATACACAGGGTTTTAACGCCCACATAGCTAGACTAATCTCGTTAGAGATGATGCCCTACCGGTTAGTTGAAAGCGAAGCTTTCAAAGCCCTGATGGAGTACGCTGAACCACGCTACGAGCTGCCCAGTCGACACTTCTTTTCGAGAAAAGCCATCCCAGCCCTGCACCAGCATGTTAAACAGCGCATCGTCCATGCACTCAGGCAATCTGTGAGTACAAGGGTGCACCTGACTACAGATGCATGGACCAGTAGGCATGGCCAGGGACGTTATGTGTCCATCACGGCACACTGGGCGAATGTGGTGGATGCAGGGTCCACAGGGGACATCAATTTCGGGACAGTTGTGCCTAGCCCACGGTCTAGGAAACAGTTGGCTGTAGGCGTTTGCACCCCCTCCTCCTCCTCGTCCTCCTGCAGAAGCGAGAGCTCTTCCACAGACCGCAGTCGCCCAACCACTCCATCGGCAGCTGTCACTGTTGCACACCAGTTGTCCCATTATGTCCCAGCTACTGGCAAGCGTCAGCAGGCTGTATTGGCTATGAAGTGTTTGGGCGGCAACAGACACACCGCGGAAGTTCTGTCCGAGTTCTTGCAACAAGAAACGCAGTCGTGGCTGCGCACAGTAGATCTTGAGGCAGGCAAGGTAGTGAGTGATAACGGAAGGAATTTCATGGCTGCCATCTCCCTTTCCCAACTGAAACACATTCCTTGCCTGGCTCACACCTTAAACCTGGTGGTGCAGTGCTTATTGAAAACTTATCCTGGGTTCTCCGACCTGCTCCTCAAAGTGCGTGGACTTTGCTCACATATCCGCCGTTCGCCTGTACACTCCAGCCGTATGCAGACCTATCAGCGGTCTTTGAACCTTCCCCAGCATCGCCTAATCATAGACGTTGCAACAAGGTGGAACTCAACACTGCACATGCTTCAGAGACTGTGCGAACAGAGGCGGGCTGTTATGTTTTTGTGGGAGGATACACATACACGGGCAGGCAGTAGGATGGCAGACATGGAGTTGTCAGGTGTGCAGTGGTCGAAGATACAAGACATGTGTCAAGTCCTTCAGTGTTTTGAGGAATGCACACGGCTGGTTAGTGCAGACAACGCCATAATAAGCATGAGCATCCCCCTAATGTGTCTGCTGATGCAAAGTTTGACGCACATAAAGGATCAGGCATCTGCACCAGAGGAAGAGGAAAGCCTTGTTGACAGTCAGCCATTGTCTGGTCAGGGCAGTGTACAGGACGAGGTAGTGGGCGAAGAGGAGGTGGAGGACGAAGAGGATGATGGGGATGAGTATATTTTTAATGAGGAAGCTTTCCCGGGGGCACTGTAAATTGGTGGCGTGGCAAGGCCGAGTTCTGGTTTTTTGAGGGACACAAGTGACGTAGATTTGCCTGAAACTGCCCCTCAACCAATCACAACTGCAGATTTGACAACTGGAACTTTGGCCCACATGGGACACACGCATTACTAAAATGATGAACGATGACGATTACTGGTTTGCCTGCCACCTTGATCCTCGCCATAAAGGCAAATTGCAAAATATTATGCCACATGAGAACTTGGAACTAATATTAGCAACCAAACAATCAACTCTTGTTGACCGTTTGCTTCAGGCATTCCCAGCACACAGCGCCCGTGATCGTTCTCACACGAGCTGCAGGGGGCAGCAGACCAGGAGTGTTAGGGGTGCACACATCAGAAGTGGCGTTGGACAGAGGGGTTTTCTGACCAGGTTGTGGAGTGATTTTGCTATGACCGCAGACAGGACAGGTAGTGCTGCATCAATTCAAAGTGACAGGACACATTTGTCCAGTATGGTTACAAACTATTTTTCATCCCTTATCGATGTTCTCCCTCAACCGTCATTCCCATTTGATTACTGGGCATCCAAATTAGACACCTGGCCAGAATTGGCAGAATATGCATTGCAGGAGCTTGCTTGCCCGGCAGCTAGTGTCCTATCAGAAAGAGTATTCAGTGCTGCAGGTTCAATATTAACCGAAAAGAGGACTCGTCTGGCTACCCAAAATGTCGATGATCTAACATTCATTAAAATGAACCACAACTGGATTTCGAATTCTTTTGCCCCACCTTGCCCGGCCGACACCTAGCTTTCCTATGAAAAGCTCTTGCCTGTGGACTACTGTGAATTACTTTTCTTTTTTTTTTTTTTATAAATCTGTTTATTGAAGTTTACAACATAGTATAAAACATACAAACAATAATCTTAATTACAACCATATTTCCTTTCCCATAGCCCCCCCTTTGCCCACCCTTTAAATTTCTATGTGGTGAAATACTTTTCTAATGTCTTAATTTGCTGCAGCTGATTGTCCAGCATACGACATGTTTAGACCTCCCTAAATGGCCAAACTCCCCACACGGGGCCGTGGTATCGCCACTTGGCGCAAGCACCCGTGAGAGTGCTGTTTGTCTGAAGAGGTGGGTGTGCCCGCTTTTGGTCGACAGCACTGCCACAGGGTCCCTCATAGTACAATAAAGTGTCTCTGGCGGTGGTGGTGCGCACCCAACGTCAGACACACTGTTGTAACATGAGGGGCCCTGGGCCTGTACCGCCGGCCACAAGAGAGTTCACCCACCCCCAGGTCAAACATTGCTCTACCACTTCCACAATTATCTCTCACACTTCCACCAATGTTTAGTCTATGCGCTGACATCCTTCCATTCCTGCCACTGACAATACCATTGTGTTGACATGTATGATGGTACTTAACATAGTCAGGGGCAGTGTCCTCTCTTTACCCAAGTAAATACTTTGCGCCAAATTAGTAGGTCTGAAACTACGCAGAGGATCCCACCCCTGTACCTAATGATTGCACCCTTTAGTGTTTTCGTTTTGTTTTAATGCGAGACATTCACATTTATGTATTGTTTTGGACTACTAACTGACAGACACTCATTACAATCGGCCTCCGCTGACCAGACCACACTGCTGCCCGTGTACCCCTGGAACCTATTTAAAAGTGCCTACAGCCCAATTTTATTATGTTAGGCCTTCGAAGCCTGTCTGCGGCCCGTTCTTTCTACTACTCCTCCACTGACCAGACCACTGCTGCCCGTGTACCCCTGGAACCTATTTAAAAGTGCCTAAAGCCCAATTTTATTATGTTAGGCCTTCGAAGCCTGTCTGCTGCCCGTTCTTTCTACTACTCCTACACTGACCAGACCACTGCTGCCCGTGTACCCCTGGAACCTATTTAAAAGTGCCTACAGCCCAATATTTTATTATGTTAGGCCTTTGAAGCCTGTCTGCGGCCCGTTCTTTCTACTACTCCTCCACTGACCAGACCACTGCTGCCCGTGTACCCCTGGAACCTATTTAAAAGTGCCTACAGCCCAATTTTATTATGTTAGGCCTTCGAAGCCTGTCTGCGGCCCGTTCTTTCTACTAGTCCTCCACTGACCACACCACTGCTGCCCGTGGACCCCTGGAACCTATTTTTAATTGCATAGAGCATCCTTTTTTTAATAGTAGGCGTACAAAGTCTGTCTGCGGTCCACTATTGAAATTGTCCTCCACTGCCCAGAGCAATGCTGCCTGTGTACCCCTGTAACCTTTTTTAAACTGCAGTGAGCCACATTTTTGGTTTAAGGCCTACTACCTGTGTCTGTCTGCGCCACTCAATACAGCTGTGCTCCTTTGAAAAAAGCTGAGCGTCAATAGTCTTGTTTTCAGCCTCTAGGAATTTTAAAACTGCATTGGGGCTACAACTTTGGTAGGGCCTACTAACGGTGTCTGCCGCCCCAATGTGTGCCCCAGATTCCGTCCACATTGCTTCGATCTTCCTACTCTCGTTTAGTAGTTGGTGAAAACTACACTGCATTAGGCCTACAAATTGGGTATGGGGTGTAGAGACGGTGTGTTCCACTCCAAGGTGTTCCCCAGGTTTCCTCGCCATTGCTTCGGTCTTCCGACTCTCGTTTAGTAGTTGTTGGAAACTACACTGCATTAGGCCTACAAATTGGGTATGGGGTGTAGAGACGGTGTCTTCCGCTCCAAGGTGTTCTCCAGGTTTCCTTTCCTGAGCTTCTATCTTCAGGCTCTTGTTAAATAGTGGTTAAATGGAACAACTGCATTTGGCGTACTAGTTGGTTTGGGGCATACTAACAGTGTCTGCCGCTCCTTGCTGTTCTCCTGGTTTCCTGTCCTGAAATTCCATTTTCAGGCTCTCGTTAAGTAGTTGTTAATGTTAGACTGCATTTGGCCTACTAGTTGGGATGAGGCCTACTATCGGTGTCTGCCACTCCTTGCTGTTCTCCTCCACTGAACAAAGCTGTGCCACCTGTTTACTACTGTTGCGAATTTTGAACTGCATTTCGACTACTTATTGATTTGGGCCTACTCTCTGTGTCAGCCTCTCATTCCAGTTGTCCTCCACTGCAATGCCCCCTGGTTACTCCTGTGTTACCAATTTTGAACTGCATTTAGCCCATTTTATTCTTTGGGCCTATATCTGTGTTTCCTCCTCATCCTGCCCATTGCCCAGCCAGTGATAGATGAGTCTGCTGGTACATTGACCCATAACGCAACATTTCCTGTGCACGCTACACTGCAAGATTGTGACCCTGCTGAAAGTCAGGTCCCCCTTCCCGCATACCATACCACCTTACACGGGGACAAAGAGGAAAGTGCAGATGAAAGTGCAGGTTCCTTCATCAGGTGGGGGGAGGAATACTAGTTGGCGACGTCACTGGCACAGGGCCTCTCATAGTACGCAAAAGTGTTGCTGCCGGTGGGAGGCGCCACCGCCGTGCAAACACACAGCTGTACTTTGAGGGGCCCTGTGCCAGTGCCAATGCCAACGAGTGGGCCCCCCTGCTTGCTCAGGATCACAGCACTTGCAAAGTTGAAATACTTACCTCTCCCTGCTCCACTGCCGTGATGTGGTCCAGATTTACTGGGCCCACTAATTACTTGAACCAGCCCTACCCCCCACAACTTTAGCCAAATGACCCCCAATTTCAAATGCCTTCCAATTATTATAAGCTAAATTACGATTGACAAGCTTCTGTAACAAGAATGGATGTTTTTGCCATTAAAATGGGCACTGTAGGTGTTTTCCTGGCCTCCAATCACTGCCGACTATGCTCCCCCATTGACTTGCATTGGGTTTCGTGTTTCGGTCGATACCCGACTTTTCGCGATAATCGGCCGATTCCACTCGACTCGACTTCTAAGATAGTCGGGTTTCGCGAAACATGGCTCGACTCTAAAAAGGTCAAGGTCGCTCAACCCTAGTTAACAGGCCATGCCCATTACAAGTTGAGTCGGACATGGAGTGCACAGATGCACAGCCACAGCCAGATTACAATGCTGTTCCTTTGACTCAGACCAGAACATTGCCCTCACAGTGTACTGATCCAGAATCAGACCCTGATGAGACTATGGTGCCCCGTCATGAACACTATACCACAGGCTTACACGGTGACACAGACAAAGTTGCGCACGAGATAGAAGAGGAGGTCATAGATGACCCAGTTGTTGACCCCGATTGGCAGCCATTGGGGAAACAGGGTGCAGGTGGCAGTAGCTCTGAAGCGGAGGAGGAGGCACCACAGCAGGCATCAACATCGCAACAGGTTCCATCAGCCGGGCCCGTATCTGGCCAAAAAAGCGTGGCAAAACCAAAACCAGTTGTAGGACAGCGTGGCCATCCGGTTAAAGAAGCTCAGTCTGCAATGCCTGAAAAGGTATCCGATAGTAGAAAGAGTGCAGTCTGGCATTTTTTTAAACAACATCCAAATGATCAGCGCAAAGTCATCTGTCAAAAATGTTCAACTACCTTAAGCAGAGGTCAGAATCTTAAAAGTCTAAATACAAGTTGCATGCGTAGACATTTACCCACCATGCATTTGCAAGCCTGGACTAACTACCAAACGTCCCTTAAGGTTGTAGCACCCTCGGCCAATGAAGCTAGTCAGCAACGCTACATCCCTTCCCTCACTGTAAGCCCACCATTTCCCGCACCACCTGCAGTAAATGTGCAGGTTTTGTCACCAGGCCAAAGCAGTCAGGGAATCACCAGGTTCGTAGTAGGAAACACTGCATGTAGGGCACCAGCAAGAGTACCATCTCCAACCCTGTCTCAGTCTGCCATGTCCACCGGCACCCCCGCTAGTTCCACGATCTGCAGCTCTCCAGTCCAGCTCACCCTACATGAGACTCTCGTTAGGAAAAGGAAGTACTCATCTTTGCATCCGCGTACACAGGGTTTGAACGCCCACATTGCTAGACTAATCTCATTAGAGATGATGCCCTACCGGTTAGATGAAAGCGAAGCTTTCAAAGCCCTGATGGACTACGCTGTACCACGCTACGAGCTACCCAGTCGACACTTCTTTTCTAGAAAAGCCATCCCAGCCCTCCACCAGCATGTAAAAGACTGCATCGTCCATGCACTCAGGCAATCTGTGAGTACAAAGGTGCACCTGACAACAGATGCATGGACCAGTAGGCATGGCCAGGGAGGTTACGTGTCCATCACGGCACATTGGGTTAATGTGGTGGATGCAGGGTCCACAGGGGACAGCAATATTGGGACAGTTCTGTCTAGCCCACGGTCTAGGAAACAGTTGGCTGTAGGCGTTTGCCCCCCCTCCTCCTCGTCCTCCTGCAGAAGCGAGAGCTCATCCACAGACCGCAGTCGCACAACCACTCCATCCGCAGCTGCCACTGTTGCACACGAGGTATCCCATTATGGGACAGCTAGTGGCAAGCGTCAGCAGGCTGCATTGGCAATGAAGTGTTTGGGCGACAACAGACACACCGCGGAAGTTCTGTCTGAGTTCTTGCAGCAAGAAACTCAGTCATGGCTGGGCACTGTACATCTTGAGGCAGGCAAGGTAGGGAGTGATAATGGAAGGAATTTTATGGCTGCCATAGCCCTTTCACAACTGAAACACATTCCTTGCCTGGCTCACACCTTAAACCTGGTGGTGCAGTGCTTCTTGAAAAGTTATCCGGGGTTACCCGACCTGCTTCTCAAAGTGCGCAGACTTTGCTCGCGTATCCGCCATTCGCCTGTACACTCCAGCCGTATGCAGAACCATCAGCGGTCTTTGAACCTTCCCCAGCATCGCCTAATCATAGACGTTGCAACAAGGTGGAACTCCACACTGCACATGCTTCAGAGACTGTGCGAACAGAGGCGTGCTGTTATGTATTTGTGGGAGGATACACATACATGGGCAGGCAGTTGGATGGCAGACATGGAGTTGTCAGGTGTGCAGTGGTCGAAGGTACAAGACCTGTGTCAAGTCCTTCAGTGTTTTGAGGAATGCACACGGCTGGTTAGTGCAGACAACGCCATAATAAGCATGAGCATCCCCCTAATGCATCTGCTGATGCAAAGTTTGACGCACATAAAGGAGCAGGCGTCTGCAGCCGAGGAAGAGGAAAGCCTTGATGACAGTCAGCCATTGTCTGGTCAGGGCAGTCTACAGGACGAGATAGCGGGCGAAGAGGAGGAGGGCGAGGAGGATGATGGGGATGAGTATTTTTTGAATAAAGAAGCTTCTCCGGGGCCAATAGAAACTGGTGGCGTTGCAAGGCCAGGTTCAGGTTTTTTGAGGGAGACAAGTGATGTAGATTTGCCTGAAACTGCCCCTCAACCCAGCACAACTGCAGATTTGACAACTGGAACTTTGGCCCACATGGCGATTTATGCCTTACGTATCCTCAAAAGGGGCCCACGCATTATTAAAATGATGACCGATGACGATTACTGGTTTGCCTGCCTCCTTGATCCTCGCTATAGAGGCAAATTGCAAAATATCATGCCACATGAGAACCTCGAACAAATATTAGCAACCAAACAAGCAAGTCTAGTAGACCGTTTGATTCAGGCATTCCCAGCACACAGCGCCGGTGATGGTTCTCACACGAGGTGCAGGGGGCAACAGGGTAGAGGTGATAGAGGTGCACAAAACAGAAGTGGCGTTGGACAGAGGGGTTTTCTGAACAGGTTGTGGAGTGATTTCGCAATGACCGCAGACAGGACAGGTACTGCAGCATCAACTCAAAGTGACAGGAGACAACATTTGTCCAGTATGGTTACTAACTATTTTTCATCCCTTATCGATGTTCTCCCTCAACCGTCATTCCCAGTTGATTACTGGGCATCCAAAATACACACCTGGCCTGAATTGGCAGATTATGCATTGCAGGAGCTTGCTTGCCCAGCAGCTAGTGTGCTATCAGAAAGAGTATTCAGTGCTGCTGGTTCAATATAACCGAAAAAAGGACTCGTCTGGCTACCCAAAATGTTGATGATCTAACCTTCATTAAAATGAACTACTCATGGATTTCAAATTATTTTGTCCCACCTTTCCCGGCTGACACCTAGCTTTCCTATAAAAAGGTCTTGTTTGACTGGTCTTACTGACTGTTCCAATCTCTTAATTTGCAGCAGCTGTTTGTCCAGCATACGACATGTTTACACCTCCCTAAATGGGCAAACTCCCCCCACGGGGCCGTGGTCTCGCCACTTGGCGCAAGCACCCGTGAGAGTGCTGCTTGTCTGAAGAGGTTGGTGTGCCCGCTTTTGGTCGACGGCAATGCCACTGGGTCCCTCATAGTACAATAAAGTGTCTCTGGCGGTGGTGGCGCGCACCCAACATCAGACACACCATTGAAACATGAGGGGCCCTGGGCCTGTACCGCCGGCCACAAGATAGTTTCTCCCCCCCCAGCTCAAACAGTGCTCTACCACTTGCAAAATTATCTCTCACAGCTCCACCAATGTTTAGTCTATGCGCTGACATCCTTCAATGCCTGGCACTGACAATAACAATTTGTTGACATGTATGATGCTAGTTAAAATAGTCAGGTTCAGTGTCCTATATTGACCCGAGTAAATACTTAGCGCCAAATTACTATGTCTGAAACTCAGCAGAGGAGCCCACCCCTGTACCTAAGTAGGTCACCCTTTTTGGGGGGGTTTTGTTGTTTTGCGAGACATTAACATCTATTTATTTTTTGGAGTACTAACTGTGTCAGACACTCCTTCCAATCGTCCTCCGCTGACCACACCAATGCTGCCTGTGTACCCCTGCAAGATAATTCGAACTGCGTTGAGCCTAATTTTTTTTATTTTAGGCCTAGTAAGTCTGTCTGTGGTCCCTCCTTCCAATTGTCCTCCGCTGACCACACCAATGCTGCCTGTGTACCCCTACCACATAATCGAAGCTGCATTGAGCCTAATTTATTTAGAATTGGCCTACTAAGTCTGTCTGCGGTCCCTCCTTCAAATTGTCCTCTACTGACCACACCAATGCTGCCTGTGTACCCCTGCAAGATAATTCAAACTGCATTGAGTCTAATTTTTTTATTTTAGGCCTACTAAGTCTGTCTGCGGTCCATCCTTCCATTTGTCCTCCGCTGAGCACACCAATGCCGACCGTGTACCCATGTAACTTTTTTTCAACCTGCAGTGAGCCAACTTTGTGGTGTAAGGCCTACTAGCAGTGTCTGTCTGCGCCACTTAATACAGCTGTTGTCCTCTAAAAAAAAAAAAGGCTGGTTTTCAGCCTGTCAGAATTATAAAACTGCATTGGGGCCAAAAGTTTAGTTGTGGTCTACAAACTGATTCTTCCGCTCCAAGGTGTTCTCTATGTTGCCTCTCCCTTGCTTCTATCTTGAAGCTCTTGTTAAGTAGTTGTTGAAACAACACAGCATTAGCCCTACAAGTTGGGTCTGGGTTATAGAGACAGTGTCTGCCGCTCCATGGTGTTCTCCAGGTGGCCTCTCCCTAGCTTCTATCTTGAAGCTCTTGTTAAATAGTTGTTAAATGGAACAACTGCATTTGGCCTACTAGTTGGGTTGGGGCCTACTAACGGTGTATGCTGCTCCGTGCTGTTCTCCTGGTTTCCTGTCCTGAAATTCCATTTTCAGGCTCTCGTTAAGTAGTTGTTGAAACAGCACTGCATTAGGCCTACAAGTTGGGTCTGGGTTGTAGAGACGGTGTCTGCCGCTCCAAGGTGTTCTCCAGGTTGCCTCTCCCTAGCTTCTATCTTGAAGCTCTCGTTAAGTAGTTGTTGAAACACTGCATTAGGCCTACAAGTTGGGTCTGGGTTGTAGAGACGGTGTCTGCCGCTCCAAGGTGTTCTCCAGGTTGCCTCTCCCTAGCTTTTATCTTGAAGCTCTTGTTAAGTAGTTGTTGAAACAACACTGCATAAGTCCTACAAGTTGGGTCTGGGTTGTAGAGACGGTGTCTGCCGCTCCAAGGTGTTCTCCAGGTTGCCTCTCCCTAGCTTCTATCTTGAAGCTCTCGTTAAGTAGTTGTTGAAACAACACTACATAAGGCCTACAAGTTGGGTCTGGGTTGTAGAGACGGTGTCTGCCGCTCCAAGGTGTTCTCCAGGTTGCCTCTCCCTAGCTTCTATCTTCAGGCTCTCGTTAAAATGTTTTTAATATAACACTGCATTTGGCCTACTTGTTTTGTTGGCCCTACTAACGGTGTCTGCCGCTCCTTGATGTTCTCCTACACTGAACAAACCAGTACCGCCTGTTTACTTCTGTTACCAATTTTGAACTGCATTTAGCCTACTTACTGATTTGGGCCTACTCACTGTGTCAGCCTCTCATTACAGTTGTACTCCACTGAACAAAGCAATGCCCCCTGGTTAGTCCTGTTACCAATTTTGAACTGCATTTAGCCCACTTTATTATTTGGGCCTATATCTGTGTTTCCTCCTCATCCTGCCCATTGCCCAGCAAGTGATAGATGAGTCTGCTGGTACATTGACCCAGAAAGCTACATTCGCCGTGCACGCTATACAGCCAGAATGTGACCCTGCTGAAAGTCAGGTTCCCCTTCCCGCATACCATACCACCTTACACGGGGACAAAGAGGAAGGTGCAGATGAAAGTGCAGGTTCCTTCATCAGGTGGGGGGGGGAATACTCGTTGGCGACGTCACTGGCACAGGGCCCCTCATAGTACGCAAAAGTGTCGCTGCCGGTGGGAGGCGCCCCCGCCGTGCAAACACACCGCCGTACTTTGAGGGGCCCTGTGCCAGTGCCAATGCCAACGAGTGGGCCCCCCCTGCTTGCTCAGGATCACAGCACTTGCAAAGTTGAAATACTTACCTCTCCCTGCTCCACTGCCGTGACGTGGTCCAGATCTCCTGGGCCCACTAAATACTTGAACCAGCCCTACCCCCCACAACTTTAGCCACATGACCCCCAATTTCCAATGCCTTACTATTATTATAAGGTAAATTAAGATTGACAAGCTTCAGTAACAAGAATGGATGTTTTTGCCATTAAAATGGGCACTGCAGGTGTTTTCCTGGCCTCCACTCACTGCCGACTATGCTCCCCCATTGACTTGCATTGGGTTTCGTGTTTCGGTCGATCCCCGACTTTTCGCGATAATCGGCCGATTTCACTCGACTCGACTTTTGAGATAGTCGGGTTTCGCGAAACCCAACTTGACCCTAAAAAACTAAAAGTCGCTCAACCCTAGTCACGAGAATAGAAATAGTATAATCGGGACCGAGACTTCTTCCACTGCAGCTAACCAAGCAGATGTAGACTAACCATGACTGTGCACATTTCCACAAATTTGTGTTAACATCAGCAGCAGCCACAGCAGGCACAGAATCAACACTAAAGATATCACAGAGTGCAGTTGCAGCGCCCCAGAGTCCTGGTCGTTGCAGTAATGTCGCTCTGCCACTAAGGGGAGCGATGTTATGTCTGATTGCACTAAAGGAGTTCACTTGACCAGGTATCACAGTCACACACTACACTTCACACTCCGGCCATCAGGGGCAGCAAAAGGCACTATGTACTAGGCCACTCCTCACACTGGTAAAAGTGGGGGTTGGATAGGAAGTTAGGTCAGAACGCAGCCTGGGAGAGCTCCAGGGAGGACCTGTCAGAACTGGGAATCTGGCAGGTACCTAGCAGAAAGGACAGATTGTTACGGGACCGCACCTGCACTACCTTGTGGCGGTATCTCAAGGAACGACACGAAGAGAAGGATATTGTGGAGAAGTCAGAAGTGGGATCGTAGTACGAAGGAGATAGAACCAGAAGGAGTCATGCCCCGAGATTGGCAACATCCTTCTGAGGCGCATAGCCGGTGGCCATAGCACCAAGGAAGTAACAGACTCCACGCATTACTTCAAACAGCGGCAGGACAGTTAATTACAGGTTGGCTGCCTACCATACATCACCTAAGAAGACATAGGAGGCAATCGTGGGAGAGGGGCATCTCTAGGGTCCCAGAATAACTCCAGGCCTACCTGTCATAAAGGTGCGTCCTAGCCATATAAACTGGGGGATGGAGAGAGAGAAGGAACAGATACGACTATTGTGAGGACTATCCCGTTGTGCTCAGCAGGGAAGGACTACAACTCACAGGCGCAAGAAGGTAGACACTGATTCCCACCTGCAAAGGGAACTCTGGATGTGCCTTCGGACCGGCTGGTCTCAGCCAGCCCCGTTAGCAGTGCTCTGGACTTCAGTAAAGGTAAAGAGACTACAATCCTGTGTCCTCGTTATTCCTCGCACCTTGCATCACGCACCATCACCTTTCATTGGACGCCCCTTAGCAGGGTCACGGACCGGGTCTAGCCACCGTGTCAACCCCAGCACCGAGACAGAGAGGACCGGTACCGAGTAACCCGCGGCCCTGTGTCTGGGGGCGCTCCAACTTGGCGTCATGAACAGGATGTACTTAAGCCTGAAGAATCAGATCATGTGTGCCTTGGAACTGTGATTGAACTGTGACTTATTGCAAAGACTGTGTATCGCTATTTGCCGCCAAAAATCCGCCATTGCCGCGCCGTGTGGAGTGCGAGGGGAGGAGCCATAGCTTCGTGGGTGGAGCCGGCTGGAAAAGAGCGCGGAGCGGAAGAAGAGACCCGACCCTTGCGCCGATCCCGGAAGGAGAACCCCGACCCCGGCAGGTTAGCAAGGGGGAAGAACGGCCATGTCGGATCCCGGAGGAGCAGAGGCGGCGGCCACAGCTGCAGACTCGGGAGCACTTCCAGATTCCGTAGTAGACGCAGTCACAGGTCTGGTATCACCGCAGGATGCTGCGGGGCTTGCCGCTCCCATCAACCAGCTGGATACTGCCGCTGCTACAACAGCCATAATGCCCTTCTCTATGCCGTACCTACCAGGAGCCACCTGGCTCCCGCGATACTCCGGAGAAGCTCATACGTTAACTGACTTTAAAGAGGGGATTTGTAGCCTGCTCGAGTTTTATCCCTTGACGGAGCCTCAGAAAGTTCATATGATAACCGGCCAACTCTTTGAAGCGGCATTGAGGGAAGTGAAGTCCTAGGGTCCCAGAATAACTCCAGGCCTACCTGTCATAAAGGTGCGTCCTAGCCATATAAAATGGGGGACGGAGAGAGAGAAGGAACAGATACGACAGTTGTGAGGACTATCCCGTGGTGCTCAGCAGGGAAGGACTACAACACACAGGCGCAAGAAGGTAGACACTGATTCCCACCTGCAAAGGGAACTCTGGATGTGCCTTCGGACCGGCCGGTCTCAGCCAGCCCTGTTAGCAGTGCTCTGGACTGTGGACCCCGAAGCCTTCAGTAGAGGTAAAGAGACTCTAATCCTGTGTCCTCATTATTCCTCGCACCTTGCACCACGCACCATCACCTTTCATTGGACGCCGCTTAGCAGGGTCACGGGCCGGGTCTAGCCACCGTGACAACTCCAGCACCGAGACAGAGAGGACCGGTACCGAGTAACCCACCGCCCTGTGTCTGGGGGCGCTCCACAGTTACGTGACATTAATGCATCACACTAAAAAATGCAATATCACTTAGTCTGTACTGACTGCGATTGGGGTGCAAAAGTCCTTGGAGATCCATGACTTGTTCATCTTGATAAAAGTTAGGCAGGCTACACTTTCGGGAGACAGCATCAGGACACCACCAGCAGCGCTGAAGATACATTCTGAGAAAACGCTGGCTGCCAGGCATGATAAAATCTCCAAGGCGTGTGAGGCAATCTCAGGCCACTCCTCCATTTTGGAAGACCAAAATGTGAAAGGATCCAAACCCTCCCTGATGGTATTTATGTTCAGTTCTAGATATTCCTGCATCATCCTCTCCATTCATTCACCACGTGCAAGACTTGGACTCTTTTGTGCTGGTGTACGAGTTGGTCTAAAAAAAAGTGTCAAAAGACTCACAGAAATTGCTTCTTCCACTTCCGCTTCCACCACCGCTGCTGCTAATGTTTTGGCATTGACGAACTGATGTCCTGGAGGAAGTCTAGAGCTGCGATGCGAACTGTGTGCTTCACTGCTGTCTTGGGGAAAAGCTCTCTTAAGGTTGTGTACAAGCGTGTTTCGATACTACAGCATTCGCAGGTCCATTTCTAGAGCGGGAATCATTTGGCAAAATTTGGTTTTAGAATGTGGATCTAACAGAGCAGCAACCCAGTAGTCAGCATTATTCCTAATTATAATTTTACGGGGATCATGTTGCAGAAAGTGCAGCAAGAAGGCAATCATATGTCGGGCTCTACCATGAGGTCCAAGCCCATGCTGTGTTGGTGGTTGGGTAACAATCAGGATCGTTTCCTCTGTCCCCTCCTGTCAACCATGAACAACAGAGAGGGGAGGGTTATCCTCTTCATCTGACAGTTGCTCGCCCATCACCTCTTCCTCCTCCATTTGTTCCTCGGATCTTGCACCTTCCATAACAGTTTCTCTGTTTTCACCAGCCCCCCTCGATCGCAGTAATACACCCTCCCTCCCCTGTGTGATGACAGTCTTGAACTTAGAGACAATGTTATCCCTTCCACATCCTCCTCTGCTTCCTCCTCTTCTTCTGGAACCACCATCTTCTCCCACAGGCTATTCAAAGTCTGCTCCAGCATATAGATGACCGGAATAGTGATGCTGATGACAGCGTTGTCAGCACTAACAATCTTAAGAGCCATTTCAAAACAGTGCCGAATGATGCATAGGCCCTTAACCTGTGCCCACTCTGTAAATGTGATATGCGCCACGTCCGTACTGCGTTAGTCCAGGCTATACTACATGACATACTGCGTCAGGGCTTGTTGATGCTGCCACAGTTGCTGCAACATGTGCAGATCGGAATTCCACCATGTCAGCACATTGCATATCAACTTGTTAACTGGCATGGACAAAGACCTCTGTATTGATGCAAGTCGATGACTAGTGGAGTGCGAATGGCAGAAATGAACACACAGCTTATGTGCTTTCTGGAGCAGCTCACCCAGGTCAGGATAGTGGCAGAGAAAAGGCTGTACCACCAGGTTGAGGATGTGAGCTATGCAAGGCACATGTGTGACCTTTCCTCACCATAGGGCCGCCACCAGGTTTGCACCGTTATCGGACACGGCCTTCCCTGGGTACAGGTTCAGCATTGACAGCCATTGATCAAACTCAGCCTGGAGAGCTGTCCACAACTCTTCAGCTGTATGACTGCGATCTCCAAGGCATATCAATTTTAATACTGAGACAAGAACCAGGCAGCATGACGGTTTGATGGGAAGCACTAAATTGTGCAAACAGGACCCCAAACCAGAAAATATACCAACTCCATAATAAGAATGAAATACGGAGAAAAAGGAGTATATAGGTAAAAAGATACTTTATTAAAAGGTGTACAAAAGTAAATAATAAATATAGACAATAAAAACAAAGGATAATGTGCACAAGGATAATGCTGAAGGATCACTGATGCTGTCTGTGCACCCTCCAACAGTAAACAGGGAGTGCTTATCTAGTAATATCAATAGTAGCAGTAATTGTGACCAAATAGTCCAAAAATAGTATAAATAGATGCAGATAAATAGCGCTTACCAGTATACTGTATACGTTGGAGGATTAGCAGCATCGGACAGGAGCGGGGTGATCTTTCAGCATTATCGTTGTGCACTTTATCCTGTGTTTTTATTGTCTATATCTAATATTTACTTTTTTATACCTATTAATAAAGTATCTTTTTACCTATATACTCCTTTTTTCCGTATTAATTTCATATCAATTTTAATACTGCCTGATTGCGGTGAGCCCTGGCTTTGCAGTACGGAGGTGGTGGGGATTCGCTCTGCACTGTTGGAACACGTGTCTCATTAAGACAGAGGTTGAGGGTGTAGGTGGAAGCCCTAAAGAAGGTAGAGGAGGCAGAAGCAGTGGAGGAAGTGTTAAATGTAGAGGTTTGTCCTGCAAGCCTTGGGGATTCCAAGACTTGTGGAGCAGTGCCTGTCCCCACAGCCACCAGAGTCACCCAGTGCCCAGTCAGCAAGATGTAACGCCCTTAGCCATGCTTACTCATCCAAGTGTCTGTGGGGAAGTGCACCCTGGCAGACAGAGATTTTGTCAAGGAACGTGTGAGGTTGTCTACGACATGTTGGTGAAACGTAGGCATAGCTTTCTTAGAAAAGTAATGGCAACTGGGTAATTGGTAATGGAGGACTGCGACAGCCATCAGCTTTCAGAAACTGTCTGTATATACCAGGTAGCATATTAGTGGCCAACAGATTGGAGATTGCAGATTTCAACTGGAATGCCCACCAGGGCCGTGGGGTATTCGGTACCGGGTCCGGTACATAAAGGGGATGTCACGGTGGCTGCGACCCGGTCCGTGGCCCTGGGCGCCCAGTAAAAGTGAAGGTCTTTAAAGGGGTTTTGAATAAAGTTTGTGTTCGTGACGCCACCTGTGGTATTCGGTCAGTGGGGACCGACGTTTGCTTAAAGGGGTCCTCTGGGGTGATGTTATGACAGCTAGATGGTATAACTTCCCACAGGTGAAGTAGGTCCCCAGGGCTCCTGGTATATAGATGAGGCTGGTGAGTGGTGCAGTAAAGAATGGAGGACACAGGTTTGCAGTCTCTTTACCTGGTTTACTGAAGGCTTAAGGCAACCGCAGTCCAGGGCACCAGATCACAGGTACAGGCAGGGTCCGCCCGGCTTTGAAGCGAATCAGAGTCCCCTTTACCAGGTGGAGTTAGAAGCCTTCCTATTAGCGCGGTGATGTTGTAGTCCCTTACTGCCTTTGGCTTCTGGCAAGGTTCTCACTATTCTCTCTGTCCTCCATGAAGGTTAGGACACAAACCCGTATGACAGGTGACACGAGCCTTTTTATAGGGTCTCTATCATGACCCGGGCTCTATGTGCCACTGTGCCTCCTGGGTATTAGGGCAGACAGGTGATGTGTAATCCTGCTGTCCTGCCGGTTCCTGCTGTGCTTCCTAGAGTCCGACACAACTTCGGTCTTCCAGCTACCAGAATCTGCACTCGGCCAGGGAGGTAGCCCAAACGCTGCTATGCTCCCCTGGTGTCTCTCTCCTGTGCTTCGTTCTCCTGCAGGCTCACTGAAAACTGTTCTTCTTTCCATATCTCACTATCTAGGAGCTGCAGCACCTCTGGCTACACGGCCACTTCAGTCCTTCCGACACTTACTGTCTGACTGCTCTCTTCTCTGTCCTCCTGACAGACTACTCACTCACTTCTCCTCCAGCCAGAATATATATCTAAGTAAGTTCCCCTGAAAACCGGGTTCAGAGTTCCCCCTTCTGGCCTGGAGTGCGAACATGTTGTGTGCTTTATGTTTACCTGGTGAAAGAGATCTTCCTTCGCTTCCAAGCGTGACATCACTCTACCCGTGAGGAACGCAATGCCACTGTGACAACCAGGACCCTGGGGTGTCACACAACCTCTTACCTTTGTCATGCATAGGAGGAAACAATCTTTTGCGTAACTACAACTGCGGAGTAGTGGGCTGGCTGCAGTGCTGAGAGAGGGCAGAGTATGGTGAACCAGACAAACTACTGGACCGTGAGAGAGGTGCAGGCAGAGATGTTACTGTGGATTGAGAAACTTGTGGTGTGCTCTTTCTCTGAGATCGGTCAAAAACAGCAGGCATGTCTGCTTTCATTACAACTGAAGGCGGGCTCTCAGTCAGCGTGACTGGAGCGGGTAAAGAACCTGAGGTTCGGTGGTCGAAGATGTGCATCTCAATATTTGGCACGCTAACAGATGAGGAAGAAGCAGCAGATGCGTTTGATGGGGCGGCTGATGGTTGTTGAGATCTGCATTTTCGTGCAGTGGGATTCCCACTGTAAAGCATGTTGATTGCGCATGTGAAAGTTCATACATGTAGTAGTCAAATTATGGCACTTTTTACCTCGACTCAGTTTTTTTTTTTGCAAAGTTGGCAGATTACGTCAGTTGGCTGTGCATCTGCCAAAGAAAGGTAGTAGTGTAGCCTGTCCAGTAACATAAGTTGTCAGTTGTCTTTGCATAGGACGTGACATTGCTTCACTAGTGCTTTCACAAACATTACCACCTACGTGCACCTTGAACACCAAGCCTAATCCCCATTACACCATGGCCTCGCTATTTCCCAGTCATGATGCTCAGATAATGTGGTAGGAGAACAGATTTTAAACTCTGCACCACCTCTGCAAACAGCTGAATTTCAGCGACAGTAAATTCCAAGTTGAAATTTGGCATGTGGATGAGGCCTGTATGACAAAGCCATTATGCTACAAACAATTTGAAAGTCAGGTCACCTACTGTATGACACTAGAAAAGAATATTTTTTGTGGCCTATGGATCAGGCCTCTATAACACACTAGCTGTTACAAACTATTGTAAAGTCAGGTCCCCTACTGTATGACACTAGGAATAGGAGATTTTTTTGTAGCCTCTGGATCAGGCCTCTATAACACACTAGATGCTGCAAACTATTGTAAAGTCAGGTCCCCAACTGTCTGACATGTGGCCTATGAACCCAACTAAATGACAAAGTGTGATATGGCGGGTTGTCTAACTTTTTGCAACTGAAAAATTATATATTTTTTTATGTACCTTAGGTCTGCAGACAGTTTGATATCACCGACACAAAATGACAATGTGGGATACAGCAGACTGTTTCACATTTAGCAACAGGAAAAAATATAATTTTTTTTAATGTGCCTTAGATCTGCAGAAAGTTTTATATCATGACAGCACTAAATGACAAGGTGGGATACAGCAGGTTGTTTCACATTTAGCTAATGAAAAAATATTAATTAGAATGCTATACTCATTCATGGAGCACAACAGAAGCCGTGCACAACACACTTGTAGGACATGTGCCCTGCTGGCTTTGTCTGTGAACCTCAGTAATGACCAAAAAAAATGCTGGAAGGTAAATTTAACAGACACACTGGACACTAGCCAGCTACAATATCTGACTGATACACAACTACCTAGCTAACTAGCTAAAATCTGGGATACAGCAGGCTTTTTCAAACTAAGCTAGTGAAAAAATATTAATTAGAATGCTATACTTGTGCATGGAGCACAATAGAAGCAGTGCACAACACACTTGTAGGACATGTGCCCTGCTGGTTTTGTCTGTGGACCTCAGTAATGGCCAAAAAAAGTGCTGGAAGGAAAATTTAACAGCCAGACAGGACAGTAGCTAGCTACACTATTTGACTGATATACAAGCGCCTTACAAACTCGCTAAAATCTTGCTGTTAACAGTGCTAGCATCAGGAGCAGCCTCTCTGCGCTGTTATAGTGTCAAAATGGCACTAAAACAAGATGTCCGCTATTTTTATGGAGACGGACATATGATTTCAGCAGCCAATGACACAAGTTGTTGTGTCAGTACATTGTGGGTGTTTCCTGTGCCCTGATTTGCTAGCCACAATGTGTACACATAAAGATAGATTGAAAAAATGACTGTTTACAAGAACGCCGCACCTCTGAGCTCTGCAAACCCCCTCCCCTCATCAAACATGTGCCAAACGCTCATCATACACCACCATTATTGTTGCTAAAGTGCTGAAAAATCTTTTGTGGCAACGCAAATATTTTCCTGCACTTTTACTGAATTTATATAATTTTGCTTGTGTTTCCGATCACGAATCTAAATGTGCCGTATTCGTGCCGAATTTATGTTTGGCAATCGTTTTCCGAACAAATTCGCTCATCACTAGTCATGTTGCCTTATGCTGAAGAGGCAGGCCCTTGAAATGGGTCTTTAAACAAGACAATGACCCTAAACACACTAGTAAACTAACAAAATCTTGGTTCCAGTCAACAGAATCAAGGTTATGGAGTGGCCAGCCCAATCCCCGGATCTTAATCCGATAGAACACTTGTGAATGTGACATTAAAAATGTTGTTTCTGAGGCAAAGACAACAAATGCCAAAAAATTGTGAGATGTAGTCCATCCTGGGCTGTAATAACAGTTGACAGGTGCCAGAAGTTGGTTGACTCTGTGCAACATAGATGTGAAGCAGTTCTAAAAAACTGCTGGTATACAGCTAAATATTAGGTTAGTGATTCACAGGAATGCTAAATTGTCATAAAAATAGTACAAATTGTCAGTTTGTAAAGACAAGTGCAGACACTGTTATTTTTTAGAACAGCCCAATGTTGATTTTTTGTTATTGTGACACAACTGTATGTCTATGAGACTCAGGACTATGCTTTATAGACTTACAATAAGAAAGGAACTAAGGTTCTGCGGTGTGAGTAGGCAAGAGAGAGCCGTGGTCACATGATGCAGAAGGATCTAAGCAATGCTGGGAAAAGCAAAAGACATGATCCGGTAATTATTTTAGTGCATACATTGAACATACGATACTAATAGCTAACAGATGGTGGAATTAAAAAAACGCTGCAATAGTCCTTTACTATTCTCTTCATCAGCAGTTCGGACATTGAAAAGATTATTTCCATTTGATGATACCATTTTTTTTGCTATTTCCTGCTGATCATTGTGCTGTGAATGTAAAAATATACGGTATATGAAAATGTCACTTTTCATGAATTATGACCAACAATTACCATATATAATTGGTCATGTTTAAAATCACATCGGCCAAGATAGCATCTGTTTCAAAGGGCTATCAAAGAGATATCCTTTATGTCTATAGATATTGTGAAAACACCTATACCATGTGCTATATATACTGTATTATGTACTATACAGTATATATGATTATTTACATGCTTTTCTTTTGTTCTGTTTTCATGTCCTAACACAGATATTTCTTGATAAATGCCTGATATTAGGCCGAAATGTTGATTTCGATTATCTGGAATCCATTTGGGTCATTTTTTCTGTAAATAAACTATTTATTGCAGCATAATTTTTGAGTGCCGAAGTTTACATTCAATTTTGCTATATCTATTTACTTCTGAGCACCAGTGACCACATGGTCGAGCACCCATTTTTCACTATAACATCAATTATACTCTACCTACAAAATTAGTTGCTTATCATAAAGTGTGTGCTAAAAAATACTACATTTTCTATTCAGAGACGTCCCCCTCAGAAAGCAATAAAATGATGTCTACTCTCAGATGTATTTTTCTCACAGTTTTCTGACTTTAACATCCCTTTTGTTTTGTAGTGCTGTCACTTACAGGAGCAGAGGAATAAACCGTGTGGTTCACATTCAAGTATTCTGCACCAGGACATGCATCAAATAAAGAAAGAAAGTTCTACACCACCACGACCACAGTAATTCTATTCTATTTGTATCATCTCAGCTGTGACAGAGATCCATACATTATTTATTATAATGCATTTACTTGATGCCAAGGAACAAATAAGGGACCCTAAATATTGCAAAGAATTGGATTATAATGTCTCCTATTCCATTTATTTTCACTTTCCTTCCAAAAAACTACTTCACGGCAGGAGATTGCATGTTTGTGACAAGGTATCTGCCATAATGCAAATCCTGACAGCCATGTTTACCTATTCCATCATACCATTATACAGCCGGTATAGCTCCAAACCATTCAGCCAACATATTCCTGGCAAAAATTAAATGGAGGTGGAGTTTTGAAAACAGCCAACAGTGGATGAGTTACGCTGCTTACATAATTCCAAAATAAATTATTGGAGCCTGGATGGATTCTTAGAGCTTCAGTCAGGAAAAATTCAAAAGGGAAGAATAGTTCTTAAGAGGATCTGTCACCATATTTCACACTATAAATGGCAGACATTAATCAACAGAAACCTAAAACCATAAAGCCCATGTGGACAATATCCACGTTTCCTTGGTCTAGTCTGGAAATCACCTCCTCAACGAAGGTGATCACATTAGTATGCCAGGACTGATCCCTCATAAAACCATGTTGATGCTGGGTCATACGGTAATTCTTATTGACGGATGACATACGGATCACTATATTTTGGGAACATTTCTGCGTATTACACATGTAAAATCCAGACCGTATTTCCCTACGCTGAGTGTAACACCGGCCTTATTGAGATACTCCAGCATAGCATCTCCAGGGATTTTACCCACAGTCGAGGATAAACTTACTGGCCTATAATTTCTTGACTCAGATTTTGTCCTCTTTTTGAATATTAGCAGCACATTTGCTATGGCCAGTTATTATGGAATCCTTGAAGATCAGAAATAATGTTCTGTCTATCACAGTACTTAATTCCTGCAGTACTCAGGGGTGTATGCCACCGGGCCGGGGGATTTGTCTACTTTAATGATTTTTATTTTGAGGCATCGCTGTAGTTCCTACTGGGTTACGCTTTCTTTTTGTCCTTTATTGCGCCCCTTACAGCTCTATTTAGCCATAGTGGTTTCCTCCTATTTCTAGCACAGGTCCTATTCAGGATGCTTATAAAAGTGTCTCATTTGCTTTGTGCACTATTACTACTCAGGACATTTTTGCTCAGTTTATGGCACTAAGGCCAGATTCACACTACTGTAGAATACAGCCGAGTGGTATGCGAGAAAAAAATTGAATAGCACTTGGCCCAGTGTTACTCTATGGCAGGGGTGTCAAACTGCATTCCTCGAGGGCCGCAAACCATGCGTGTTTTCAAGATTTCCTTAGCATTGCACAAGGTGCTGCAATCATTATGTGTGTAGGTGATTAAATTATCACCTGTGCAGTACAAGGAAATCCTGAAAACATGACCTGGTTGCAGCCCTCGAGGAATGCAGTTTGACACACCTGCTCTATGGGGCAATCCAGATCAGAGTTTTTTTCCTCAGGCGTATTCTGCGTGCATGTAAAACGGCAGCAGGCTACAATTGACACCGAGACTCGCCAATGCAAGCCTATAGGTGCGAGAAAAAAATCGCACAACAAAAACTAGGTCAAATATTTCTCATGGCACTCCAAGTTAAGTTCTGATCAATGTTATGTGTACATTATTATTATTATTATTATTTATTTATATAGCACCATTAGTTCCATGGTGCTGTACATGAGAAAGGGGTTACATAGAGGGTTATAGATATCGTTTACAGTAAACAGGTTTACAGTGACAGACTGGTACAGAGGGGAGAGGACCCTGTCCTTGTGGACTTACATTCTATGGGATAGTGGAGAAGAGACAGAAGGTAGGGGCGAGGCGGCTCTGGCGGTGGCTCAGTTATTGTTGGCTGTAGGCTTTCCTGAAGAGATAGGTTTTCGGGTTCCGTCTGAAGGATCCGAGGGTAGTGGATAATCGGACGTGTTGAGGCATGGAACGAATAAGTGTGGACTAAGTGTTCCTACTTATTGTACATGGTAGTACCCATACAGCAGTAGCCACATAGTAATACCCAAATAATAGTACTTGCCATATTGTAGTGTACAAGCAGTACTCATAACGGTGGTTCTACAGTAGTAGTCACAGAAGAGTTCCCAATATTTCCCAATAGCAGACCCAATGTAATAGTGCAAGGTGACCCATTCTAATAAGTTAATTAAAGGGAACCTGTTATGTGAAAAAATGCTATTAATATGCAGATACGATGTTAACCTGTAGGTTAACAGCGTTCTGAAGCTGGGCTACGAGGAGGAAATTAACGTTATTCCTCCAAGAAACATCAGGCTTTCAGTCATAGAGGTGGGGTCTCAGTCACCTCTCAGTGCATAATCAGCGGCAGCTGTAACCACGTCCTGGTACTGACTGACAGCTGGCTCTACAATACATCAGAGCTAAGCCGGCTGTCAGTCAGGGGTAGAGTGTGGTTACAGTCATTGCTCACTATGTACTAATCAGTGACTGAAGAGGTGCCTCTATGACTGAAAGCCGAAGTTCTTTTTCTCCCAGTAGCCGGGATTTCAGTGCAAGCACTGAGAAGCTTCAGAACGCTATTACCCTGCAGATTAACCACATATCTGCAGGTTGAATGTGTTTTTTTTTTTTTCAAATGACAGGTTCACTTTAACCCCTTCCTAACATGCGCTGTACATATATACGGCGCCACAGGAGCTGCGTTAATGCAAACTGCAGTGTACAGCTCTGACAAAAATTAAGAGACCACTGCAAAATGTTCAGTTTGCCTGAGTTTCCTTTTTATAGGTATATTTTTGAGTAAAATGTAAATTGTTCTTTTATTCTATAAACTTCTGACAACATGTCTCCGAAGTTCCAAGCAATAAATTTGGTATTATCTGAAAATGAGAAATGGTTAAAATAACAAAAAAATACATTGCTTTCAGACCTCAAATAATGCAAAAAAAAAAGGTCATAATCATTTAGAAACCGCAATACTAATGTTTTAACTTAGGAAGAGTTCAGAAATCATTATTTTGTGGAATAACCATGATTTTTAATTACAGCTTTCATGTGTCTTGGCATGCTTTCCACCAGTCTTTCACACTGCATCGTGCGCAAAAACTTAAGCAGTTCTTTGTTTGATGGCTTGTGACTATCCATCAGGGTCATACTGGCCCAGGCACTGACACCTGCTAGCATATTTGCCAGCAGCTGCCTAGGGTCCCCACTGCTCCAGGGCCCCCCCAGCCAGTGGCATGTTGCTAATAGTGGTACACCCAGCTGCTATGGGGCCCCTGAGTCAAGGGGAGCCCTCCCGGTGCCAGGGAGCAGCTGGAGACAGGAGCCTGTCCCCGCTGCTAAAGGGAAAACGGTAATTAGACCTACCGGTAATTGTATTTCCAGGAATCCATCCTGACAGCACCATGGAGGACATCCTTCTTATCCGAAATGGGACTGGAAACAGGAGAGGTTAAAAGGACCCTCTCCATACTACCCTTCAGTGCTTTTCAAAGTAACACATCTAGATGGATGCAAAAAATAAGGTTTATCAAAGTAATCAATCATACAAATGTTACATCACATGAGTATACAGAACAACATTAGGGAGGGAACTAACAGTGCTGTCAGGATGGATTCCTGGAAATACAATTACCGGTAAGTCTAATTACCGTTTTCCAGGTCACCACCTGACAACACCATGGAGAAATACCAAAGGAGAATGGTATTTAGGGTGGGACTACTGCCTGAAGTATCTTTCTACCAAAAGCTAACTGCGTTGATACTACATCTAGCTTATAATGTTTCGAAAAGGTACTAAGGCTGGACCAAGATGCAGCTCTGCAGATTTGTTTTGCCGTAGCCCCCCTTTCTCTGCCCATGACGTGGCCATGGCCCTAGATGAATGGGCCCTAAGATCAACCAGGGAACTCTTTCCCTGCGCTTCATAAGCAAAGCTAATTGTAGACTTTATCCACCTCGCAATGGTTGCTTTAGACACTTTTTTCCCCTTATTTGGGCCCCTAAACTGGTCAAGCAGATTGTTATCCTGTCTCCAGGGTCAAGTTGATTCAAGGTATTTGAGTACCGTTTCCCTAATGTCCAAATTATGGTAAAACCTTTCCTTCTGATTTTTAGGGAACTGACAAAAGGAGGGAAGAACGATTTCCTGATTCATATTAGAATTTGAGACGACTTTCAGGAGAAAAGCTGGATTGAGTCTTAAGACTAGTCTATCATCGAAAATCTGTAAATACGGATTCTGGACAGATAAAGCCTGTAATTCCCCTAGTCTTTTTGCTGACGTAATCGCCACTAAGAATGCAGTTACACTCAGGGCTGCTATCTGGACCCTCAAAGTACTAGGTCTAAGCCCTTTCCTGAATCGTGACTGCAAAAAAATCAAGGATTTTGGGAATATCAGAATGGTCAGTATCAACTGTCATTTCCCCACAGAAACTGTAAAATCGTTTCCATATTGTCGTATAGATAGCAGACGTCACCAGCTTCCTACTGGCTTGGAGGGTAGAGATAACATCATCTGACAGTCCCTTTGCTTTTAAGACCTGCCATTCAGGATCCAGGCTGCCAACCGAAGAGCTTCTTTGCTGTAGAACCGGGCCTTGATGAAGAAGGTCCCTTCTTTCCGGCAACAGGAGGGGTTCCTCTTCCGATAACTTTTTTAGTAAGGGGAACCAACTCCTCTTCGGCCAAAGGGATGCTATAAGCATGACCTTGGCTCTGTCCTCGCAAATTTTCCTGAGAGTTCTTGGAATCATTGCCAGAGGAAGGAATGCATACAGTAACCTGCTGTTCCAGGGCTGTGAGAAGGCATCAATCCCAGCTGTACTTTCCCAAGGATTTAGGGAGTAAAAGGTTTTGACTTTTGCGTTCCATTTTGCAGTGAATAGGTCCACATCAGGTTTTCCTCAACGTTGACAGAGACTGCTGAAGACTTCGTCGTTCAGTTCCCACTCTGTCGGGGCCACCTCTTTCCTGCTCAGGAAGTCTGTGAGCTGATTCTTGGTACCTTCCAGATGTACTGCCAAGATTGAAAGTACAGACTTTTCTGCCCATTTGAAGATTCGCTCGGCCAGGTTCTGTAATGCTATATGTCTTGGACCGCCCTGATGACGAAGGAAGGCTACAGTTGTTGTATTGTCCAAGAAGATTTTCACATGCCTGTTTTTTACCAGAGACTGGGCTGCTGATAAGACCTTCCAGACTGTTAGGAGTTGAGTTCTCGCCGCTGCACAGGGGGAATCTGGAACCATGTCTGCTGCGGTCTCTCATTCTGCATCAGCCGCCTTGAAGCCTGCTCAGTGGAGACGTCGGTCCCAGCGTCTCGCTCAGTCTGATTCTGTGCAAAGGGTTACTGCTGCCTTTCCAAGCTCTGCCATTGTAGCCTGTACTGATCAGTGGCAAGCAGACATCTCTGGGACTAAGTCCTGCTTTTCCCCTTCTGAGCATGCCCAAAGGAAGACCTCTCAGTGGAGGTCTGGGGTCACATGCTCAGGTACTGCAGTAGCACCTATTGGTCCTCTAGGAAGGTCCTGAATTTGCTCAGTTACTGTAGCAGTTCTCATTGGTCCTCTAGGAAGGTCCTGAACTTGCTGCAGTTATAAAAGGTTTGCATGGCCGCACGGTTATGCGCTAGTATACACTTGCTTACATGTGTGTGTTGTGAGTGAAAGTCGCTCTTTTATCATCCCCTCCATTGTGTTTGAATGCTCACATAAGGAGGATGATTGTAATCTAGCGCCCGACTTGTTACCAACACAAGTACACAAACAGCGTCTATTGCTGTGACCGCCATGCGGCGCCATTCGCTATCACCGTGCTTTGCAAACCCAAGTCTGGGTGGTTAGTGGCATCCACCAGTGCGGCACCGCATGCACTCTCGTGCTACTTTATTATTTCTGTTACGTGCGGTACTGCGGCCCTGTGACGCAACAGGGTTCGCTTCTTTCACACAGGGTGAAGCTAACCCATGTGTATCCTCATTGTACCGCCATGTAGTTTGTCATTGCTTAGCAGCAGGTTCCATCTCTTCACGGTGGACCCCGGGCTGCGAACGCACCTTATTCCTTTTCTCTAATTATTTGGTGCTAGCCCTAACACAGACTGCGTGCAACTCCCTGTAGTTTGATGATCTTCTGCTGTCCTTTTGCCTCCATCGTCCATGGAAGTATCTTCCCTGGACATGACCTCCCCAGGCATGCTGACTTGCGTCTGTTGTGACCGAAACTCCTGGGTTTTGAAGTCACGCCACACCAACTCAAAGATTTCTGGGAAGGGTCCACCATTTTAAGGATTTTCTGACTTGAGGAGACAGTCTCAATCCTTGATTTAGCAAGCTTTGCTTCCTGTCCCAGAACGCAAGGACTTCCCGCTGTAATCGTCGAGAATGAAACTCGATCCAGTTCACACAAGGAATGCAGGCCGTCATTAGTCCTAAAATCTTCATTGCGTCTCTGATGGAAATTTGGATTTTGGCAAACTGATGTACTTTTTCTATTATGCCCCTTAGCCTCTCTTCTGATAGGTAAGACATTCTTGCTTCCGAATCTAGTATGACCCCCAAGAATTTTATTTTTGTCTTGGGTACTAGATCTGATTTGGTCCAGTTTATCTCTTATGATCCATCCTAGCTCTTGCAGTGTGGAAATTAGGGATTAACAGGTGATTCTGAGCTGGCTTACAGAGTCTGCTGCTAGAAAGTCATTAGAAAGTCATCTTTACCACATTCTTCCCTAAGGGGAATGGTGGACCGTATCGACTCCATTTTGAACCTTTTGTATGTTACCCATTTGTTTAGGTGTTTTAGATTTATTATTGTTCTGGACTCTCCTGATGGTTTTATGATTGAGAAGAGATTTGAGTAGTGACCTCTGCGTTCTTCTTGAGGGCGTACCAGAACAATCGCTGCCATGTCCAGGAGGTCCTGGATATCTGACCACATTGGGGATGCTGAATTTAGATGGGAGCTGGAAACAAGGAATCTTTCAGGAGGGGGAGACTGTCATGATCCCAATGGCAGGGGATCACAAAAGGACGAGCACAAAAACAAAACAAGCTCTAGGGTGATGGAACCTGAGCTGACCGCGATCCTGAACCTAAACACACAACTAGCAGTAGCCGGGGAACGTGCCTACGATGATTCCTAGACGTCTCGCGCCAGCCGAAGAATTAACTTCCCCTATTAGAAGAAACACAGACCTCACTTGCCTCCAGAGAAACACCCCACAGAAATAGCAGCCCCCCACATGTAATAACGGTGAAATGAGAGGAAAGCACATACGTAGTTATGAAAATAGAATCAGCAAAAATGAGGCCCGCTAAAGCTAGATAGCAGAGGATACAAAAGTGAACTGCGCGGTCAGCGAAAAACCCTTCAAAAAACCATCCTGAAATTACTTGAACTCATGTGCCAACTCATGGAACATGAGGAGTAATTTCAGCCCACTAGAGCAACCAGCAGCAAGGAATCACATATCTGCAAGCTGGACTAAGACAAAAATAAAGCTAAACGTGGAACAGGAAAATAAAAACTTAGCTAGTCCTGAAGATAACAGAAGCAGGGAGCAGAGGAAAAAAGACACGCTGATTACATTGATAGCCGGCGAGGAAATGACAAAAAAGCCAGGTTAAATAGGAAACTCCCATAACCTGATGGAACAAGTGGACACCAGAGACCGCAGAGAACACAAGTCACCCAGTACCATCAGTAACCACCAGAGGGAGCCCAAAAACAGAACTCACAACAGTACCCCCCCCCTTGAGGAGGGGTCACCGAACCCACACGAGAACCACCAGGGCGACCAGGATGAGCCCTATGAAAAGCACGGACCAAATCGGCAGCATGAACATCAGAGGCAATCACCCAAGAATTATCCTCCTGACCATAACCCTTCCACTTGACCAAATACTGGAGTTTCCGTCTGGAAACACGAGAATCCAAGATCTTCTCCACAACATACTCCAATTCACCCTCCACCAGCACCGAAGCAGGAGGCTCAAGCGAAGGAACAACAGGTACCTCATACTTCCGCAACAATGACCGATGGAACACATTATGAATAGCAAACGATGCCGGGAGATCCAAACGAAACGACACAGGGTTAAGAATTTCCAAGATCCTATAGGGACCGATGAACCGAGGCTTGAATTTAGGAGAAGAGACCTTCATAGGAACAAAACGAGAAGACAACCACACCAAGTCCCCAACAAGAAGTCGAGGACCCACGCGGCGACGGCGATTAGCAAACTGCTGAGCCCTCTCCTGGGACAACTTCAAATTGTCCACCACATGACTCCAAATCTGATGCAACCTATCCACCACCATGTCCACTCCAGGACAATCAGAAGGCTCCACCTGACCAGAGGAAAAACGAGGATGAAACCCCGAATTACAAAAGAAAGGAGAAACCAAGGTAGCAGAACTAGCCCGATTATTAAGGGCAAACTCGGCAAGCGGCAAAAAGGAAACCCAGTCATCTTGATCAGCAGAAACAAAACACCTTAAATAAGTTTCTAAAGTCTGATTAGTTCGTTCCGTCTGGCCATTCGTCTGGGGATGGAATGCAGACGAAAAGGACAAATCAATGCCCATCTTAGCACAGAACGTCCGCCAAAATCTAGACACAAACTGGGATCCCCTGTCAGAAACGATGTTCTCCGGAATGCCATGCAAACGGACCACGTTTTGAAAAAACAGAGGGACCAACTCAGAGGAGGAAGGTAACTTAGGCAAGGGTACCAGATGAACCATCTTAGAAAAGCGGTCACACACAACCCATATGACGGACATTTTTTGAGAGACAGGGAGATCCGAAATAAAGTCCATGGAAATGTGCGTCCAAGGCCTCTTCGGGATAGGCAAAGGTGACAACAATCCACTGGCCCGAGAACAGCAAGGCTTAGCCCGAGCGCAAACTCCACAAGACTGCACAAAAGAACGCACATCCCTCGACAAGGAAGGCCACCAAAAAGACCTGGCCACCAAGTCTCTAGTACCAAATATTCCAGGATGACCTGCCAACACAGAAGAATGGACCTCGGAGATGACTCTACTGGTCCAATTATCCGGAACAAACAGTCTTTCCGGCGGACAACGATCAGGTTTATCCGCCTGAAACTCCTGCAAAGCACGTCGCAAGTCTGGGGAGACAGCCGACAAAATCACCCCATCCCTAAGGATACCAGTGGGCTCAGAATTTCCAGGGGAGTCAGGCACAAAACTCCTAGAAAGAGCATCCGCCTTCACATTCTTTGAACCTGGCAGGTATGAAATCACAAAATTGAAATGGGAGAAAAACAGTGACCAACGAGCCTGTCTAGGATTCAGACGCTTGGCAGACTCAAGGTACATCAGATTTTTGTGATCAGTCAAGACCACCACATGATGTCTAGCACCCTCAAGCCAATGACGCCACTCCTCAAATGCCCACTTCATGGCCAAAAGCTCCCGATTACCAACATCATAATTCCGTTCAGCGGGCGAAAATTTTCTAGAAAAGAACGCACATGGCTTCATCACTGAGCCATCGGAGCTTCTCTGTGACAAACCCGCCCCCGCTCCGATCTCGGAAGCATCAACCTCAACCTGAAAAGGAAGCGACGTATCTGGCTGACGCAACACAGGAGCAGAAGAAAACCGGCGCTTAAGTTCCTGAAAGGCCTCCACAGCCGCAGGAGACCAATCAGTAACATCAGCACCCTTCTTAGTCAAATCCGTCAAAGGCTTAACAACACTAGAAAAATTAGTTATGAAGCGACGATAAAAATTAGCAAAGCCCAAGAACTTCTGTAGACTCTTAAGAGATGTAGGCTGTGTCCAGTCACAAATAGCCTGAACCTTGACAAGATCCATCTCAATAGTAGAAGGGGAAAAAATATACCCCAAAAAAGAAATCTTCTGGACTCCAAAGAGACATTTAGAACCCTTTACAAACAAAGAATTGGCCCGCAGGACCTGAAACACCTTCCTGACCTGCTGAACATGAGACTCCCAGTCATCAGAAAAAACCAAAGCATCATCCAAATACACGATAATAAATTTATCCAGATATTCACGGAAAATATCGTGCATAAAAGACTGGAAGACAGAAGGAGCATTAGAAAGTCCAAAAGGCATCACCAAATACTCGAAATGACCCTCAGGCGTATTAACCCCTTCGCGCCATGCGCCGTACTAGTACTGCGCTGCCGGCACTGCATTAGTGCCAGCAGCAGTACTAGTACGGCGCACCGATCACCGCGGTCTCGCGCTGAGCGCCGCGGTGATCGGGTGCGGGTGTCAGCTGTATATGACAGCTGACACCCCGCAGCAATGCCCACGATCGGCGCTATCGCCGATCGCGGGCATTTAACCCCTCTGATGCCGCTGTCAGTAGTGACAGCGGCATAGAGGGGGATCGCGCAGGGACGGGGGCTCCCTGCGCTCTCCCACCGGAGCAACGCAATGAGATCGCGTTGCTCCGGTGACCCGGAAGGAGTCCCCGGATCCAAGATGGCCGCCGGACTCCTTCCGGGTCATGAAGTGACCTGGCTAGCCGGCGCCTGCTGAGAGCAGGCGCTGGAAGCCAGCTAAGCTGCCTGTCAGATCGTTGATCTGACAGGGTGCTATGCACAGTGTCAGATCAACGATCTGATCTAATACAGAGATGTCCCACCCTGGGACAATGTTAGAAAGTAAAAAAAAAAAAAAATAGAATGTGTAAAAAAAAATAAAGAAAAATCCCCAAATAAAAAAAAAAAAACATTTCCCAATAAATCCATTTATTTATGTAAAAAAAAAAAAAAACAATAAATGTACACATATTTGGTATCGCCGCGTCCGTAACGACCCGCTCTATAAAACTATCCCACTAGTTAACCCCTTCAGTGAACACCGCAAAAAAAAAAAAAAAAAAAAACAAGGCAAAAAACAACGCTTTATTATCATACAGGCGAACAAAAAGTGGAATAACACGCGATCAAAACGACGGATATAAATAACCATGGTACCGCTGAAAACGTCATCTTGTCCCGCAAAAAAAAAGCCACCATACAGCATCATCAGCAGAAAAATAAAAAAGTTATAGCTCTCAGAATAATGCGATGCAAAAAACAATTATTTTTTTATATAAAATAGTTTTTATTGTGTAAAAGCGCCAAAACATAAAAAAAATTACATAAATGAGGTATCGCTGTAATCGTACTGACCCGAAGAATAAAACTGCTTTATCCATTTTACCACACGTGGAACGCTATAAACGCCCCCCCTAAAAGAAATTCAGGAATTGCTGGTTTTTGTTCATTCCGCCTCCCAAAAATCGGAATAAAAAGCGATCAAAAAATGTCATCTGCCTGAAAATGTTACCAATAAAAACGTCAACTCATCCCGCAAAAAACAAGATCTCACATGACTCTGTGGGCCAAAATATGGATAAATTATAGCTCTCAAAATGTGGTGATGCAAAAACTATTTTTTGCAATAAAAAGCGTCTTTTAGTGTGTGACGGCTGCCAATCATAAAAATCCGCCAAAAAAACGCTATAAAAGTAAATCAAACCCCCCTTCATCACCCCCTTAGTTAGGGAAAAATAATAAAATGTAAAAAAATGTATTTATTTCCATTTTCCCATTAGTGCTAGGGTTAGTGCTAGGGTTAGTGCTAGGGTTAGGGCTAGGGTTAGGGTTAGGGCTAGGGTTAGGGCTAGGGTTAGGGCTAGGGTTAGGGCTAGGGCTAGGGTTAGGGTTAGGGTTTCAGTTATAATTGGGGGTTTCCACTGTTTAGGCACATCAGGGGCTCTCCAAACGCGACATGGCGTCCGATCTCAATTCCAGCCAATTCTGCTTTGAAAAAGTAAAACAGGGCTCCTTCCCTTCCGAGTTCTCCTGTGTGCCCAAACAGTGGTTCCCCCCAACATATGGGGTATCAGCGTTCTCAGGACAAGTTAGACAACAACTTTTGGGGTCCAATTTGTCCTGTTACCCTTGGGAAAATAAAAACATAGGGGATAAAATATCATTTTCGTGGAAAAAAAAAATATTTTTTATTTTCACGGCTCTGCGTTATAAACTGTAGTGAAACACTTGTTGGTTCGAAGCTCTCACAACACATCTAGATAAGTTCCTTTGGGGGTCTAGTTTCCAATATGGGGTCACTTGTGGGGGGTTTCTACTGTTTAGGTACATCAGGGGCTCTGCAAATGCAACATGACGCCTGCAGACCAATCCATCTAAGTCTGCATTTCAAATGGCGCTCCTTCCCTTTCGAGCTCTGCCGTGCACCCAAACAGTGGTTCCCCCCAACATATGGGGTATCAGCGTTCTCAGGACAGGTTGGACAACAACTTTTGGGGTCCAATTTGTCCTGTTACCCTTGGGAAAATAAAAACATAGGGGATAAAATATCATTTTCGTGGAAAAAAAAATATTTTTTATTTTCACGGCTCTGCGTTATAAACTGTAGTGAAGCACTTGTTGGTTCAAAGCTCTCACAACACATCTAGATAAGTTCCTTTGGGGGTCTAGTTTCCAATATGGGGTTACTTGTGGTGGGTTTCTACTGTTTAGGTACATCAGGGGCTCTGCAAATGCAACATGACACCTGCAGTCCATTCCATCTAAGTCTGCATTTCAAACGGTGCTCCTTCCCTTCCGAGCTCTGCCATGCACTCAAACGGTGGTTCCCCCCCACATGTGGGGTATCATCGTACTCAGGACAAATTGGACAATAACATTTGTGGTCCAATTTCTCCTGTTACCCTTGGGAAAAAAAAAATTGCGGGCTAAAACATCATTTTGTGGAAAGAAAAAATGATTTTTTAATTTTCACAATGCTACATTCTAAACTTTAGTGAAACAATTGGGGGTTAAAAGTGCTCACCACACATCTAGATAAGTTCATTAGGGGGTCTTCTTTCCAAAATGGGGTCACTTGTGGGGGGTTTCCACTGTTAAGGCACGTCAGGGGCTCTCCAAATGCGACATGGCGTCCGATCTCAATTCCAGCCAATTTTGCATTGAAAAGTCAAATGGCACTCCTTCCCTTCCGAGCTCTGCCATGCGCTCAAACAGTGGTTTATCCCCATATATGAAGTATCGACGTACTCAGGACAAATTGCACAACAACTTTTGGGGTACAATTTATCCTTTTACCCTTGGGAAAATAAAAAATTTGGGGCAAAAAGATCATTTTTTGTGAAAATTAATAAAAAAATTTTTTTTACGGCTCTACATTATAAACTTCTGTGAAGCACTTGGAGGTTCAAAGTGCTCACCACACATCTAGATTAGTTCCTTAGGGGGTCTACTTTCCAAAATGGTGTCACCTGTGGGGGTTTCCACTGTTTAGGCACATCAGGGGCTCTCCAATCGTGACATGGGCTCCGATCTCAATTCCAGCAAATCTTGCATTGAAAAGTCAAATAGCGCTCCTTCCCTTCCGAGCTCTGCCATGTGCCCAAACAGTGGTTTACCCCCACATATGGGGTATCGGCGTACTCAGGACAAATTGTACAACGACTTTTGTGGTCCAATTTCTCCTGTTACCCTTGGTAAAATGAAACAAATTGGACCTGAAGTAAAAATTTTGTGAAAAAAAAGTTAAATGTTCAATTTTTTTAAACATTCAAAAAATTCCTGTGAAGCACCTGAAGGGTTAATAAACTTTTTGAATGTGGTTTTGAGTACCTTGAGGGGTGCAGTTTTTAGAATGGTGTCACTTTTGGGCATTTTCTGTCATATAGACCCCTCAAAGTCACTTCAAGTGTGAGGTGGTCCGTAAAAAAATGGTTTTGCAAATTTTGTTGCAAAAATGAGAAATCGCTGGTCAACTTTTAACCCTTATAACGTCCTAACAAAAAAAAATTATGTTTCCAAAATTGTGCTGATGTAAAGCAGACATGTGGGAACTGTTGTTTATTAACTATATTATGTGATATAACTCTCTAATTTAAGGGCATAAAAACTAAGAGTTTGAAAATTGCTAAATTTTCATAATTTCCGACAAATTTTTGTTTTTTTCACAAATAAATGCAAGTCATATCGAAGAAGTTTTACCACTATCATGAAGTACAATATGTCACGAGAAAACAATGTCAGAATCACCAGGATCCGTTGAAGCGTTTCAGAGTTATAACCTCATAAAGTGACAGTGGTCAGAATTGTAAAAATTGGCCCTGTCACTTAGGTGAAAACAGGCTTTGGGGTGAAGGGGTTAAATGCGGTTTTCCACTCATCACCCTGCCTTATCCGCACAAGATTATACGCACCCCGAAGATCAATCTTAGTGAACCATTTAGCCCCCTTAATGCGAGCGAACAAATCAGTCAACAATGGCAAAGGATACTGATATTTGACTGTAATCTTATTCAAAAGACGATAATCTATGCAAGGCCTCAAGGAACCATCTTTTTTGGCCACGAAAAAAAAACCTGCTCCCAAAGGGGACGAAGATGGACGGATATGTCCCTTTTCCAAGGACTCCTTAACATAATTCCGCATAGCAGTATGCTCTGGCACTGACAGATTGAACAAACGACCTTTAGGGAATTTACTGCCAGGAATCAAATCTATAGCACAATCGCAATCCCTGTGAGGAGGAAGCGAACTGAGCTTAGGCTCCTCAAAAACCTCCCGATAATCAGACAAAAATACCAGAACCTCAGAAGGAGTAGATGAAGCGATAGAAATCGGAGATGCATCATCATGAACCCCCTGACATCCCCAGCTTAACACAGACATTGTTTTCCAGTCCAGGACTGGGTTATGAGTTTGTAACCATGGCAGACCAAGCACTAAGACATCATGTAAATTATACAGTACCAGGAAGCGAATCACCTCCTGATGAACGGGAGTCATACGCATGGTCACTTGTGTCCAGTACTGAGGTTTATTCATAGCCAAAGGTGTAGAGTCAATTCCTTTCAAAGGAATAGGAACTTCCAGAGGTTCCAGACTAAATCCACAGCGATTGGCAAATGACCAATCCATAAGACTCAGGGCAGCGCCTGAATCCACATAGGCATCGACGGAAATGGATGATAATGAACAAATCAGAGTCACAGACAGAATGAACTTAGACTGTAAAGTACCAATGGCAACAGACTTATCAACCTTTTTTGTGCGTTTAGAGCATGCTGATATAACATGAGCTGAATCACCACAATAAAAACACAATCCATTTTTCCGCCTATAATTTTGCCGTTCACTTCTGGACTGAATTCTATCACATTGCATTATCTCAGGTGCCTGTTCAGAAGACACCGCCAAATGGTGCACAGGTTTGCGCTCCCGTAAACGCCGATCAATCTGAATAGCCATAGTCATGGACTCATTCAGACCTGTAGGCGCCGGGAACCCCACCATAACATCTTTAATGGCCTCAGAAAGGCCATCTCTGAATTTTGCAGCCAGAGCGCACTCATTCCACTGAGTAAGCACCGACCATTTCCGAAATTTCTGACAATATATTTCTGCTTCATCTTGCCCCTGAGAGAGAGCCAATAAAGCTTTTTCAGCCTGAATCTCTAGGTTAGGTTCCTCATAGAGCAAACCCAATGCCAGAAAAAACGCATCCACATTGAGCAACGCAGGATCCCCTGGTGCCAATGCAAATGCCCAATTCTGAGGGTCACCCCGCAGGAGAGATATAACAATCTTGACCTGCTGAGCAGGGTCTCCAGAGGAGCGAGATTTCAAGGAAAGAAACAACTTGCAATTGTTCCTAAAATTCAGAAAACTAGATCTATCTCCAGAAAAAAACTCTGGGATAGGAATTCTAGGTTCAGACATAGGCGTATGTACAACAAAATCTTGTATATTTTGAACCTTAGCAGCAAGATTATTCAGGCTGGAAGCCAAACTCTGGACGTCCATGATAAACAGCTGAGGTCAGAGCCATTCAAGGATTAAGAGGAGGAAAGAAGCAGCCAAGCTGCAATTAAGGCTAGGCAGCAAACACTGAGGAGGGGAAAAAAAAAAAAAAAAAAAAAAAAACTTCCTCAGACTACTTTTCCTCCTACTTCAGCCAAAACGATGACCAATTTTTTGTAGGCCGGCTATACTGTCATGATCCCAATGGCAGGGGATCACAAAAGGACAAGCACAAAAACAAAACAAGCTCTAGGGTGATGGAACCTGAGCTGACCGCGATCCTGAACCTAAACACACAACTAGCAGTAGCCGGGGAATGTGCCTACGATGATTCCTAGACGTCTCGCGCCAGCCGAAGAATTAACTTCCCCTATTAGAAGAAACACAGACCTCACTTGCCTCCAGAGAAACACCCCACAGAAATAGCAGCCCCCCACATGTAATAACGGTGAAATGAGAGGAAAGCACATACGTAGTTATGAAAATAGAATCAGCAAAAATGAGGCCCGCTAAAGCTAGATAGCAGAGGATACAAAAGTGAACTGCGCGGTCAGCGAAAAACCCTTCAAAAAACCATCCTGAAATTACTTGAACTCATGTGCCAACTCATGGAACATGAGGAGTAATTTCAGCCCACTAGAGCAACCAGCAGCAAGGAATCACATATCTGCAAGCTGGACTAAGACAAAAATAAAGCTAAACGTGGAACAGGAAAATAAAAACTTAGCTAGTCCTGAAGATAACAGAAGCAGGGAGCAGAGGAAAAAAGACACGCTGATTACATTGATAGCCGGCAAGGAAATGACAAAAAAGCCAGGTTAAATAGGAAACTCCCATAACCTGATGGAACAGGTGGACACCAGAGACCGCAGAAAACACAAGTCACCCAGTACCATCAGTAACCACCAGAGGGAGCCCAAAAACAGAACTCACAACAGGAGACACAAACTCTATTCTGTATCCCTGGGAAACAACCTGTAAGACCCAAGGGCTTGTGGTAACTTCCCGCCATCCCCCTAGGAACTCGGATAGTCAGCCCCCTACTCTGATGGTGCCATTTTCTTCGGTCCTTATTCTTTACTCTGCTCTCCCCCTTTTTGATAACTCCATCTACCTTGCTTCCCTTTCCCCCTGTAATCTGTCTTTTGATTATAACGGGGTCTACGAAAGGGCTGAAATCTTTTTGGCTTTTCCTCTGGAAACACTTTCTTTTCGTCTGAGGCCTTGTCCAAAATATCATCGAGGACAGGTCCGAAGACTCTGCCCCCGGAAAAGGGTATAGAACAAAGCTTGTTCTTAGGAGTGCATATCTCCCGACCAGCTCTTGAGCCAGATAGCTCTTCTGGCTGCATTAGATAGAGATTGACTCCTAGCTGCAAATCTAACTGATTCTGCAGAGGCATCCGCCAAAAAGGCAGTTGCCAATTTCAACAGAGGAAGGGATTTTAATATGGTTTCTCTAGGAGTTTTGGCTGATAACTGATCTTGGAGATCGTCTATCCACAGATGCATGGAATGAGCTACTGATGTCGCAGCTATATTTCCTCCTATAATAGCTGCTGAATAGTATTGAGCCTTCCGATACTGCAAATATCAGGTATTGGCCGATATTCGCTGTATCGGATTTCCGATACTGAGTTCAGATACATTTAAGATATCGGATACTGGAATCGGAAGTTCCCATAGTGCAATGATGCACTATAATGGAGTGTGGGCGGTGCATGGGCAGAGACTGCGTGTCTGTGTGTGCGGGCGGGGTCTGTGCGTAACCGTGGGGGATTCTGTACGGGCCTGTCGGGGGTCTGTGCGGCCTGCCGGGGGGTCTGTGCAGGCCTGCCAGGGGTCTGTGCAGCCTGCCGGGGGTCTGTGTGGCCTGCCAGGGGTCTGCACGAGCCTCTCGGGGGTCTGTGCAGCCTGCCGGGGGTCTGTGCGGCATGCTGGGGGTCTGTACGGGCCTCTCGGGGGTCTGTGTGGCCTGCCGGGGGTCTGTACGGGCTTCTCGGGGATCTACAAGTCCCATCGGGCTATGCCTGCTACAATGGCAGTGATTGACAAATTAGCCAATGATGGGACAGTAGTAGTCCTATCATCCGGCTAATGTGTTGAATGTAAAAAAAAAATAATAATAGCATACTACATACATACAACATACTACATACATAAATACACACATACAACATACATACATACAACATACTACATACATACTACATACATGCAACATACATACAAAATACATACGTTTTTTGCAGGCGCTGAAGTATGGTAAGTATGGTTAAATGAAGAATATTAAAATACTTTTTTCCTAATGTGTGTGTGTTTTATTAACCCTTTACTAGTATTGGATTAATAATGGATAGGCGTCTTATTGACGCCTCTCCATTATTAACGCGGCTTAATGTCACCTTACAATAGCAAGGTGTCATTAACCCCTTATTAATGAGGGGCCATGGATATTGGCCCCCCTGGCAATAAATACCAGTCCGCAGCTGCCCCAGAAATGGCGCATCTGTAAGATGCACCAATTCCAGCACTTAGCCCCTCTCTTCCCACTCCCGTGTAGCGGTGGGATATGGGGTAATAAGGGGTTAATGTCACCTTGCTATTGTAAGGTGACTAGTGTTGAGCGATACCTTCCGATATCCAGAAGTATCGGTATCGGATTGGATCGGCCAATATCCAAAAAATATCGGATATCGCCGATACCGATACCTGATACCAATGCAAGTCAATGGGACACAAATATTGGAATGTAAATAAGCCCTTTCTGTCCTTCTACATCCTGTTCCAGAGCGGGGAAGAGTGTGGACGGTGCGTGGGCGGACACTGTGCGTGTCTGTGTGTGCTGGCAGGGTCTGTGCGGGCCTGCCGGGGATCTGTACGGGCCTCTCGGGGGTTTGTACGGGCCTGCCAGATGTCTGTGCATGCCTGCCGGGGGTCTGTGCGGGCCTGCCGGGGTCTGTGCAGCGTGACGTGGCTCTATGCGGGCTGCCGGGGCTCTGTGCGTGTGTGTAGGCATCGTCCGATGGGACTACAAGTCCCATCGGACGATGCCTACTACAGTGACAGTGATTGACACATTAGCCAATGATGGGACAGTAGTAGTCCCATCATCCGGCTAATGTGTTGATTGAAAAAAAAAAGAAACATACATACTACATACATCCTACATACATACTGCATACATACTACATACAGTACATACATACATTACATACATACAGACATATAGTACATTAAACATAGAGTTCATACTCACCATCACTTGTCACTTTGTTCCCTGAAGCCAGTGTCATCTGTACAAAATATGAAAATAACAAACAACCAATATACTCCCTGTCCGCAGAAATCCACGAGTGTCCCACGACGATGTCCCGTGGAGATCGGCAGCATCAGCTGAGGTGACCGCTCTCTAGGGGCTCCAGGAACACAATGACGGGAGAAAGGTATCCTTCCGCACTGTGTTTCCTCCGCTGCTGTAAAAAAAAATAGTCCCTAGTGTCACTTTTAGCATTGCTGTGTGAGAAATTTTCCCACGCAGCAATTGCCATAAAGTGAGACTTTGTCCTAAGGGTCATTCCACATCAAGTGGACCAGTTTGAAAAATCGTTCCCACTCTATCTTCTCCGATTTTGCTGAAAATTTATAAGGATGTACATGCATGTTTGAAAAGAGGTTCTGTAAATTTTTAGGGCCAGATCTCAAATACAGTGGGCACTGTTGATCTTTCACTGGAGGTTCCACCAAGCCTGCGGCTTCAGCTAAGAGGATTTTGCAAACTTTGGCACATAGCCATTAGAGTTCTATACTGGCTATGATGCTGAAATTTGGCATACTAGCTCAAATTTTGCTGCTAAACACGATAAAATTATTACCGGCTATGACAAAACAATATTTCGGCCACAATTTTGTGTCAAAGTAGCTTGAAAAACGCGTCACATAAAATTTATGCCAAACTTTGCCCATATATAACTCAAGACCAAAAACTAATAGTAACTGGTGTTTTGCCCTGTACACCAAACATCTACATGACTTTGCATTGCTGCAATATCATGGTCAAGGCATATGTATTTGTGGAAATATTCACACCCACATATGATGAAAAACTTAAAAAAAATGAATTTTACCTATTTTTAGGTCAAATTTCTCAAAAAGGGTACCCCTAAAATATATTAATTCTGATATCATTAGAAAGAGCACATTTTACAAGGATCATTGTTTTTTTGGAGTCTCTCATTTTAAGAAATGAAAAATGCCACTGAACATGGTGTTATTTATTAATACGCAATGAATGGTAATGGCACTATTCAAACCCTTGCGTTGGTCCATGGTGGTTATACCACAACCAATTCCCTAAGAATTGGTATTATAATCCTATTAAGAATTGTAATAATGCTGTCTTTCGAGAATTGGCAGCCCGATCGCCTAGGAGCCATGGCCGATAGCCGTGCAAGGCGAGCCTCGGGCGGTCTCTTTATCGCAGGTTCCGAAGCCTGAGGATGGGTGTCTTTCCCTAGGATCCCGAGCCTAATATTGGGTATCTTTTGTTGGTTCCCAAGCCATATGTTGCTGAATTTGCAACATAATCGGTTCAGAGAAGCTGTATTGTCGGCCCATTGCTGTTGCAGCTGGTGCTGGAATTATTGCAATGATTGACTGCTCGGGAATCCAGCATGTATCATTTCTCACAGGCCAGTGAAAGAAGCTAGCTGGTCCATGAGGATGCATAAAATTTATTAATGCATCATGCTCGTCGACTGAAATTTCAGAAATATTTCCAATCCACCAGTTCCTATCATAAATGCAGGCAATGTATTGCCCAGGCTGGAGGTTTGCAATTGGCACAAAAGGCATTTCTGATCTGACAGATCTATCTACATGGGCAATGAAAGATGATGGGTCATTTGACACCCTTGAAATGCGAATCTTTTTGTCATCAATTGGCACAAACTGGTGATTTTCTCTTGTTCCAGCAATTGTATGTCCATCTTTGAACCTTTCCTCTTGAACTACCCGTATTTCGTCAATTTTTTCTTTTGGAACAAAAAAAACTTGATTCCATGCAGTTGCTTGTTGCAAAAGTTGAATACCGTATATACTCGAGTATAAGCCAACCCGAGTATAAGCCGACCCCCCTAATTTTGCCACAAAAAACTGGGAAAACTTATTGACTCGAGTATAAGCCTAGGGTAGAAAATGCAGCAGCTACCGGTGAATTTCAAAAATAAAAATAGATGCTCCATACCGTTCATTATTGCCCCATAGATGCTCCATATACAACTGTGCTATATAGAATGCTCTGCACCGTTCATTATTGCCCCATAGATGCTCCTTATAAAGCTGTGCCATATAGAATGCTCTGCACCGTTGATTATGGCCCCATAGATGCTCCTTATAATGCTGTGCCATATATAATGCTCTGCACCGTTGATTATGGCCCCATAGATGCCCCTTATAATGCTGTGCCATATATGCTCTGCACCTTTGATTATGGCCCCATAAATGCTCCTTATAATGCTGTGCCATATATGCTCTGCACCTTTGATTATGGCCCCATAAATGCTCCTTATAATGCTGTGCCATATATGCTCTGCACCTTTGATTATGGCCCCATAGATGCCCCTTATTAAGCTGTGCCATATATGCTCTGCACCTTTGATTATGGCCCCATAGATGCCCCTTATAAAGCTGTGCCATATATGCTCTGCACCTTTGATTATGGCCCCATAGATGCCCCTTATAATGCTGTGCCATATATGCTCTGCACCTTTGATTATGGCCCCATAGATGCCCCTTATAATGCTGTGCCATATATGCTCTGCACCTTTGATTATGGCCCCATAAATGCTCCTTATAATGCTGTGCCATATATGCTCTGCACCTTTGATTATGGCCCCATAGATGCCCCTTATAATGCTGTGCCATATATGCTCTGCACCTTTGATTATGGCCCCATAGATGCCCCTTATAATGCTGTGCCATATATGCTCTGCACCTTTGATTATGGCCCCATAAATACCCCTTATAATGCTGTGCCATATATGCTCTGCACCTTTGATTATGGCCCCATAGATGCCCCTTATAATGCTGTGCCATATATGCTCTGCACCTTTGATTATGGCCCCATAGATGCCCCTTATAATGCTGTGCCATATATGCTCTGCACCTTTGATTATGGCCCCATAAATACCCCTTATAATGCTGTGCCATATATGCTCTGCACCTTTGATTATGGCCCCATAAATGCTCCTTATAATGCTGTGCCATATATGCTCTGCACCTTTGATTATGGCCCCATAAATGCTCCTTATAATGCTGTGCCATATATGCTCTGCACCTTTGATTATGGCCCCATAGGTGCTCCTTATAATGCTGTGCCATATATGCTCTGCACCTTTGATTATGGCCCCATAGGTGTTCCTTATAATGCTGTGCCATATAGAATGCGGCTGCAATAAAAAAAAAAATCACATACTCACCTCTCTTCTCAGGACGCCAGCGCTTTCAATAATTACCTGCTCCTCGTGCGGCTCCGTCTCCAGCACTGACGCTCAGCAGAGGGCGCGCACTGACTACGTCACAGCGCCCTCTAACCTGAGCGTCACTGCTAGAGGACGCTGCAGACGGAGCCGCATCGGAGCGAGGAGCAGGTAATTATAGCGCTGCGCTCCCCTTACCTGCTGCGGCGCGGTCCCTGCAGTCCCTGGCTTCTCCGGCGCTGCAGCTTCTTCCTGTAATTGAGCGGTCACATGGCACCGATCATTTACAGCAATGAATATGCGGCTCCTCCCCTATGGGGGTGGAGCCGCCTATTCATTTCTGTAATGAGCGGTGCCATGTGACCGCTCAGTACAGGAAGAATCTGCAGCGCCGGAGAAGCCAGGGACTGCAGGGACCGCGCTGCAGCAGGTAAGTATGACTACACAGCCCCCACTCCCCCTCCCCTGCCAACACCCGGGTATATGACTCGAGTATAAGCCGAGAGGGGGACTTTCAGCCCAAAAAAATGGGCTGAAAATCTCGGCTTATACTCGAGTATATACGGTAAATCCACCGGAGTCAGTAATTGGTTTTCAGTTGGGCGTTGAAGACTGGCAGTATTTTAATATTCTTCATTTAACCATACTTACCATACTTCAGCGCCTGCAAAAAATGTAAAATAATAAACCGTATACTACCTGTCCGCCGTAGTCCAATTAATAACGAGTGTCCTATGACGCTCTCCACTATAGAACAGTGACATCGGGTGATGTCACTGCTCTATAGGACCCTCAGTGTCACACTGACAGGAGACAATGGCTCCTGCAGTGCATCACTGAGAGGTTACTAGAGTTCAAAGTCTCACTTTATGGCAATTGCTGCGTGGGAAAATTTCTCACACAGCAACGCCAAAAGTGAGACTAGGGACTATTTTTTTTACAGCGGCGGAGGAATGCAGTGCGGAAGGATACCTTCCTCCCAACATTGTGTTCCTGGAGCCCCTAGAGAGCGGTCGCATCAGCTGATGCTGCTGTTCTCCATGGGAGATCGTCGTGGGACACTCGTGGATTTCTGCGGATCAGGAGTATATTGGTTGTTTATTTTAACCCCTTAGCGACCGCCGATACGCCTTTTAACGGCGGCCGCTAAGGGTACTTAAACCACAGCGCCGTTAATTAACGGCGCTGTGGAAAAAGTGTATAGCGCCCCCCACAGGCCGATTTTCTCCGGGGTCTCGGCTGCCGAGGGTAGCCGAGACCCCAGAGAACATGATTCGGGGGGTTTTTAACCCTCCCCGCATTTGCGATCACCGGTAATTAACCGTTTACCGGCGATCGCAAAAAAAAAAAAAAAAAAGCGATCTCTTTTTAATTTCTCTGTCCTCCGATGTGATCGCACATCGGAGGACAGAGAAAAGGGGTCCCAGGTGGCCCCCCAATACTCACCTAGCTCCCCCGATGCTCCTCGTGTCTCCCGGTGGGCGCCGCCATCTTCAAAATGGCGGGCGCATGCGCAGTGCGCCCGCCGGCCGGCACCGGGAGAATCTTTGGGGTCTCGGCTGCCTGGGGTAGCCGAGACCCCAAAGAGCATGATCGGGGGTCGGTTTTAGCGACCCCTGTTTTGCGATCGCCGGTAATTAACTGTTTACCGGCGACCGCAAAAAAAAAAAAAAAAAAGTAAAGTGTAATTCTCTGTCCTCTGATGTGATCGCACATCAGAGGACAGAGAAATAGGGGGATTCGGGGACCCTAGCATACTCACCTAGGTCCCTGGATCCTCTTGCTGCTCCTCCTGGCCGCCGGCAGAAGAACATGGCGGACGAATGCCCAGTGCGCCCGCCATCTGTCTCCATCTGCCGGCCGGCAGGAGAACAGCGGTTAGGGCTAAAATTAGGGTTAGGGTTAGGGGTAGGGTTAGGGGTAGGGTTAGGGTTAGGGGTAGGGTTAGGGTTAGGGGTAGGGTTAGGGGTAGGGGTAGGGTTAGGGTTAGGGCTAGGGTTAGGTTAGGGGTAGGGTTAGGGGTAGGGTTAGGGGTAGGGTTAGGGGTAGGGTTAGGGTAGGGTTAGGGCTAGGGTTAGGTTAGGGGTAGGGTTACGGCTAGGGTTAGGTTAGGGGTAGGGTTAGGTTAGGGTTAGGGGTAGGGTTACGGCTAGGGTTAGGTTAGGGTTAGGGTTAGGTTAGGGGTAGGGTTAGGGGTAGGGTTAGGTTAGGGGTAGGGTTAGGTTAGGGGTAGGGCTAGGGTTAGGGGTAGGGTTAGGGCTAGGGTTAGGGCTAAATTTAGGGTTAGGGTTGGGGCTAAATTTAGGGTTAGGGTTGGGGCTAAATTTAGGGTTAGGCTTCTTTCACACTTACGTCGGTACGGGGCCGTCGCAATGCGTCGGCCCGACATACCGACGCACGTTGTGAAAATTGTGCACAACGTGGGCAGCAGCTGTAGTTTTTCAACGCATCCGCTGCCCAATCTATGTCCTGGGGAGGAGGGGGCGGAGTTACGGCCACGCATGCGCGGTCAGAAATGGCGGATGCGACGTACAAAAAAACGTTTCATTGAACTTTTTTTGTGCCAACGCTCCGCCAAAACACAACTGATCCAGTGCACGACGGACGCGACGTGTGGCCATCCGTCACGATCCGTCGGCAATACTATGGGCAAAAAACGCATCTTGCGGGCACATTTGCAGGATCCGTTTCTTGTCCAAAACGACGGATTGCGACGGAATGCCAAACAACGCAAGTGTGAAAGTAGCCTTAGGGCTAGGGTTAGGGTTGGGGCTAAAGTTAGGGCTAGGGTTGGGGCTAAAGTTAGGGTTAGAGCTGGGATTAGGTTTAGGGTTTGGATTAGGGTTGGTATTAGGGTTAGGGTTGGCATTAGGGTTACGCTTGGGATTAGGGTTAGGTTTGGGATTAGGGTTAAGGTTAGGGTTGTGATTAGGGGTGTATTGGGATTAGGGTTAGGTTTGAGGTTAGGGTTGAGATTAGGATTAGGGGTGTGTTGGATTTAGGGTTTTGATTAGGGTTATGGTTAGGGTTGACATTAGGGTTGTTTTGGGGTAAGGGTTGTGATTATGGTTAGGGTTAGTGATTAGGATTATGGATCAGGTTGGGATTAGGGTTAGGGGTTGGAGCTAGAATTGGGGGGTTTCCACTGTTTAGGTACATCAGGGGGTCTCCAAACACGACAGCCAATTTTGCGCTCAAAAAGTCAAATGGTGCTCCCTCCCTTCTGAGCTCTGCCGTGCGCCCAAACAGTGGGTTACCCCCACATATGGGGCATCAGCGTACTCGGGATAAATTGGACAACAACTTCTGGGGTCCAATTTCTCTTGTTACCCTTGTGAAAATAAAAACTTGGGGGCTACAAAATCTTTTTTGTGAAAAAAAAAAATATTTTTTATTTTCACGACTCTGCATTCTAAACTTCTGTGAAGCACTTGGGCATTCAAAGTTCTCACCACACATCTAGATAAGTTCCTTGGGGGGTCTAGTTTCCAAAATGGGGTCACTTGTGGGGGGTTACTACAGTTTAGGTATATCAGGGGCTCTGCAATCGCAACATAATGCCCACAGACCATTCTATCAAAGTCTGCATTCCAAAAAGGCGCTCCTTCCCTTCCGAGCTCTGCCGTGCGCCCAAACAGTGGTTTACCCCCACATATGGCACATCAGCGTACACGGGATAAATTGGACAACAACTATTGCAGTCCAATTTCTCCTGTTACCCTTGTGAAAATAAAAACTTGGGGGCTACAAAATCTTTTTTGTGAAAAAAAAAATATTTTTTATTTTCACGACTCTGCATTCTAAACTTCTGTGAAGCACTTGGGCATTCAAAGTTCTCACCACACATCTAGATAAGTTCCTTGGGGGTCTAGTTTCCAAAATGGGGTCACTTGTGGAGGGTTTCTACTGGTTAGGTACATCAGGGGCTCTGCAAATGCAACATAATACCCGCAGACCATTCTATCAAAGTCTGCATTCCAAAACGGCGCTCCTTCCTTCCGAGCTCTGCCGTGCGCCCAAACAGTGGTTTACCCCCACATATGGGGTACCAGCATACTCAAGACAAATTGGACAACAACTTTTGGGGTCCAATTTCTCTTGCTACCCTTGTAAAAATAAAAACTTGGGGGCTACAATATCTTTTTTGTGGAAAAAAAAAATATTTTTTATTTTCACGGCTCTGCATTATAAACTTCTGTGAAGCACTTGGGCATTCAAGGTTCTCACCACACATCTAGATAAGTTCCATGGGGGGTCTAGTTTCCAAAATGGGGTCACTTGTGGGGGATTTCTACTGTTTAGGCACATCAGGGGCTCTCCAAACGCGACATGGCGTCCGATCTCAATTCCAGCCAATTCTACATTGAAAAAGTAAAACGGCACTCCTTCTCTTCCAAGCTCTGCGGTGCGCCCTAACAGTGGTTTACCCCCACATATTGGGCATCAGCGTACTCAGGAGAAATTGCACAACAACTTTTGTGGTCTAATTTCTCCTGTTACCCTTGTGAAAATAAAAATTTGTGGGCAAAAAGATCATTTTTGTAGAAAAAATGCGATTTTTTTTTTTCACGGCTCTACGTTATAAACTTCTGTGAAGCACATGGGGGTTCAAAGTGCTCGCCACACATCTAGATAAGTTCCTTAAGGGGTCTAGTTTCCAAAATGGTGTCACTTATGGGGGGTTTCCACTGTTTAGGCACATCAGGGGCTCTCCAAACGCGACATGGCGTCCAATCTCAATTCCAGCCAATTCTACATTGAAAAAGTAAAACGGCGCTCCTTCACTTCCAAGCTCTGCGGTGCGCCCAAACAGTGGTTTACCCTCACATATGGGGTATCGACGTATTCAGGAGAAATCGCACAACAACTTTTGTGGTCTAATTTCTCCTGTTACCCTTGTGAAAATAAGAATTTGTGGGCAAAAAGATCATTTTTGTGTAAACAAAAGCGATTTTTTTATTTTCACGGCTCTACGTTATAAACTTCTGTGAAGCACTTGGGGGTTCAAAGTGCTCACCACACATCTAGATAAGTTCCTTAAGGGGTCTAGTTTCCAAAATGGTGTCACTTGTGGGGGGTTTCCACTGTTTAGGCACATCAGGGGCTCTCCAAACACGACATGGCATCCAATCTCAATTCCAGCCAATTCAACATTGAAAAAGTAAAACGGCGCTCCTTCACTTCTAAGTTCTGCGGTGTGCCCTAACAGTGGTTTACCCCCACATATGGGGTATTGGAGTATTCAGGAGAAATTGCATAACAAAATTTATGGTTACATTTCTGTTTTTACACTTGTGAAAATAAAAAAAATGGTTCTGAATTAAGATGTTTGCAAAAAAAAGTTAAATGTTCATTTTTTCCTTCCACATTGTTTCAGTTCCTGTGAAGCACGTAAAGGGTTAATAAACTTCTTGAATGTGGTTTTGAGAACCTTGAGGGGTGTAGTTTTTAGAATGGTGTCACACTTCATTATTTTCTATCATATAGACCCCTCAAAATGACTTCAAATGTGATGTGGTCCCTAAAAAAAAATGGTGTTGTAAAAATGAGAAATTGCTGGTCAACTTTTAACCCTTATAACTCCCTAACAAAAAAAAATTTTGTTTCCAAAATTGTGCTGATGTAAAGTAGACATGTGGGAAATGTTATTTATTAACTATTTTTCGTGACATATCTCTCTGATTTAAGGGCATAAAAATACAAAGTTTGAAAATTGCAAAATTTTAAAAATTTTCGCCATATTTCCGTTTTTTTCATAAATAATCGCAAGTAATATCGAAGAAATGTTACCACTAACATGAAGTACAATATGTCATGAAAAAACAATCTCAGAATCAGCGGGATCCGTTGAAGCGTTCCAGAGTTATAACCTCATAAAGTGACAGTGGTCAGAATTGCAAAAATTGGCTCGGTCATTAAGTACCAAATTGGCTCTGTCACTAAGGGGTTAATCCTTTTTACAGATGACACTGGCTTTGGGGATCAAAATTACAAGTGATGGTGATTATGTAATCTATGTTATATGTACTGTATGTCTGTATGTATGTATTGTATGTAATGTATGAATGTATTGTATGTAGTATGTATGTTGTATGTATGTAGTATGTTGTATGTATGTAGTATGAATGTTGTATGTATGTTGCATGTATGTAGTATGTATTCAGTATGTATGTATGTATGTAGTATGTATGTAGTATATATGCATGTTGTATGTAGTATGTATGTAGTATGTATGTATGTATGTAGTATGGATGTTGTATGTATGTATGATGTATGTAGTATTTATGTTGTATGTAGTATGTATGTTGTATGTATGTAGTATGTATGCTGTATGTATGTAGTATATATGTAGTATGTTGTATGTATGTATGCAGTATGTATGTATGTATGTTGTATGCATGTAGTATGTATGTTGTATGTATGTAGTATGTTGTATGTACAGTACAGACCAAAAGTTTGGACACACCTTCTCGTTCTTTTTCTTTTTTTCTGTATTTTCATGACTATGAAAATTGTACATTCACTGAAGGCATAAAAAAAAAAGAATTAACACATGTGGAATGATATACTTAACAAAAAAGTATGAAACAAGTGAAATTATGTCTTATATTCTAGGTTCTTCAAAGTAGCCACTTTTTGCTTTGATGACTGCTTTGCACACTCTTGGCATTCTCTTGATGACCTCCAAGAGGTAGTCACCGGGAATGGTCTTCCAACAATCTTGAAGGAGTTGCCAGAGATGCTTAGCACTTGTTGGCCCTTTTGCCTTCACTCTGCGGTCCAGCTCACCTCAAACCATCTTGATTGGGTTCAGGTCTGGCGTAGCACCCCATCACTCTCTTTCTTGGTCAAATAGCCCTTACACAGGTGGAGGTGTGTTTGGGGTCATTGTCCTGTTGAAAAATAAATGATGGTCCAACTAAACGCAAACCGGATGGAATAGCATGCCACTGCAAGATGTTGTGGTAGTCATGCTGGTGTAGTATGCTTTCAATTTTGAATAAATCCCCAACAGTGTCACCAGCAAAGCACCCCCACACCATCACACTTCCTCCTCCATGCTTCACGGTGGGAACCAGGCATGTAGAGTCCATCCGTTCACCTTTTCTGTGTCACACAAAGACATGGTGGTTGGAACCAAAGATCTCAAATTTGGACTCATCAGACCAAAGCACAAATTTCCACTCGTCTAATGTCTATTCCTTGTGTTCTTTAGCCCAAACAAGTCTCTTCTGCTTGTTGCCTGTCCTTGGTTTCCTAGCAGCTATTTTACCATGAAGGCCTGCTGTACATAGTCTCCTCTTAACAGTTGTTGTAGAGATGTGTCTGCTGCTAGAACTCTGTGTGTCATTGACCTGGTCTCTAATCTGAGCCGCTGTTAACCTGCGATTTCTGAGGCTGGTGACTCAGATAAACTTATCCTCAGAAGCAGAGGTGACTCTTGGTCTTCCTTTCCTGGGGCGGTCCTCATGTGAGCCAGTTTCTTTGTAGCGCTTGATGGCTTTTGCAACTGCACTTGGGGACACTGTCAGGAATCCCCTGACCGCTGCCACCAATTTGTCACGATTCCCACCGTGACCGTCACATGTTGTGAATTCTGTGGCCAGGCTCCCTCCTGTGGTCGTGAGTGGTACTTCGGCTGGTTCTATCTATGAGCTTCCTTTGGTGGATGAGAGTGGTACTGCGGCTTCTGAGTTTCCTTCCTCAGGTGATGAGGTTAAGTCGTTAGGTGCTGCTCTATTTAACTCCACCTAGTGCTTTGATCCTGGCCTCCAGTCAATGTTCTAGTATTGGTCTTGCTTTCTCCTGGATCGTTCCTGTGGCCTGTCTATCCTGCATAAGCTAAGTTTTGCTTGTGTTATTTTTGTTCGCTATTTTTTCTGTCCAGCTTGCTATATTGGTTTTTCTTGCTTGCTGGAAGCTCTGGGACGCAGAGGGAGCACCTCCGTACCGTTAGTCGGTGTGGAGGGTCTTTTTGCCCCCTCTGCGTGGTTGTTTGTAGGGTTTTGTGTTGACCGCAAAGCAATCTTTCCTATCTTCAGTCTGTTCAGTAAGTTGGGCCTCACTTTGCTAAATCTATTTCATCTCTGCGTTTGTATTTTCATCTCAACTCACAGTCATTATATGTGGGGGGCTGCCTTTTCCTTTGGGGTATTTCTCTGAGGCAAGGTAGGCTTATTTTTTCTTTCTTAGGGCTAGCTAGTTTCTCAGGCTGTGCTCGAGGCGCATAGGACTGGTCAGGAGCGCTCCACGGCTACCTTAAGTGTGGTTGGATAGGATTAGGGATTGCGGTCAGCAGAGTTCCCACGTCTCAGAGCTCGTCCTATGTTTTTGGTAATTGTCAGGTCACTTTGTGTGCTCTGAACTTCAAGGTCCATTGTGGTTCTGAATCACCTGTTCATAACAGTACTGGAGGCCCAAAGTACTAATGCTTCTCAATAGAGGGAAAAGAGAAGTTCTGAGACCATTTTTTTTTCTTTGCACTGTGTTCTGTCTTTCTTTTCCCCTTTACATCAGGGTGGTTCAGAACACAGGTGTGGACATGGACATTCAGGGTCTGTTCTCTTTGATGGATAATCTCGCTATAAATGTACAGAATATTCAAGATTTAGTGGTTCAGAATCCTATGTTAGAACCTAAAATTCCTATTCCTGAGTTATTTTCTGGAGATAAAGCTAAGTTTTTGAATTTTAAAAATAATTGTAAACTATTTCTGGCTTTGAAACCCCGCTCCTCTGGTGACCCAGTTCAACAAGTTAAGATCATTATTTCTTTATTACGTGGCGACCCTCAAGACTGGGCATTTTCCCTTGCGCCAGGAGATCCTGCATTATGTAATATTGATGCATTTTTTCTGGCGCTCGGATTGCTGTACGATGAACCTAATTCAGTGGATCAGGCAGAGAAAAATTTGCTGGCTCTGTGTCAGGGTCAGGATGAGATAGAGATTTATTGTCAGAAGTTTAGAAAGTGGTCCGTTCTCACTCAATGGAATGAATGTGCGCTGGCAGCTATTTTCAGAAAGGGTCTCTCTGAAGCCCTTAAGGATGTCATGGTGGGATTTCCTATGCCTGCTGGTCTGAATGAGTCTATGTCTTTGGCCATTCAGATCGGTCGACGCTTGCGTGAGCGTAAATCTGTGCACCATTTGGCGGTATTATCTGAGCATAAACCTGAGCCTATGCAGTGCGATAGGACTTTGACCAGAGCTGAAAGGCAAGAACACAGACGTCAGAATGGGCTGTGTTTCTACTGTGGTGATTCCACTCATGCTATCTCCGATTGTCCTAAGCGCACTAAGCGGTTCGCTAGGTCTGCCACCATTGGTACGGTACAGTCGAAATTTCTTTTGTCCGTTACTTTGATCTGCTCTTTGTCTTCCTATTCTGTCATGACATTTGTGGATTCAGGCGCTGCCCTGAATTTGATGGACTTGGAGTTTGCTAGGCGCTGTGGGTTTGTCTTGGAGCCCTTGCAGTGTCCTATTCCATTGAGAGGAATTGATGCTATGCCTTTGGCCAAGAATAAGCCTCAGTATTGGACCCAGCTGACCATGTGCATGGCTCCTGCGCACCAGGAGGATATTCGCTTTCTGGTGTTGCATAATCTGCATGATGTGGTCGTGTTGGGGTTGCCATGGCTACAAGTCCATAACCCAGTATTAGATTGGAAATCAATGTCTGTGTCCAGCTGGGGTTGTCAGGGGGTACATGGTGATGTTCCATTTCTGTCTATCTCATCATCCACCCCTTCTGAGGTCCCAGAGTTCTTGTCTGATTACCGGGATGTATTCGATGAGCCAAAGTCCAATGCCCTACCTCCGCATAGGGATTGTGATTGTGCTATCGATTTGATTCCTGGTAGTAAGTTTCCTAAGGGTCGACTGTTTAATTTATCTGTACCTGAGCACGCCGCTATGCGGAGTTACGTGAAGGAGTCTTTGGAGAAGGGTCATATTCGCGCGTCATCGTCGCCATTGGGAGCGGGGTTCTTTTTTGTGGCCAAGAAGGATGGTTCGTTGAGACCTTGTATTGATTACCGCCTTCTAAATAAAATTACGGTCAAATTTCAGTACCCCTTGCCGCTGGTGTCTGATTTGTTTGCTCGGATTAAGGGGGCTAGTTGGTTCACCAAGATAGATCTTCGTGGTGCATATAATCTTGTGCGTATTAAACGGGGCAATGAATGGAAAACAGCATTTAATACGCCCGAAGGCCATTTTGAGTACCTGGTTATGCCATTCGGGCTTTCTAATGCTCCATCAGTGTTTCAGTCCTTTATGCATGACATCTTCCGAGAGTACCTGGATAAATTCCTGATTGTATACTTGGATGATATTTTGGTCTTCTCGGATGATTGGGAGTCTCATGTGAAGCAGGTCAGAATGGTGTTCCAGGTCCTGCGTGCTAATTCTTTGTTTGTGAAGGGGTCAAAGTGTCTCTTTGGTGTTCAGAAGGTTTCATTTTTGGGGTTCATTTTTTCTCCTTCTACTATCGAGATGGACCCTGTTAAAGTTCAGGCCATTTATGATTGGACTCAGCCAACATCTCTGAAGAGTCTGCAGAAGTTCCTGGGCTTTGCTAATTTTTATCATCGCTTCATCAATAATTTTTCTAGTATTGCTAAACCGTTGACTGATTTAACCAAGAAGGGTGCTGATGTGGTCAAATGGTCTTCTGCTGCTGTGGAAGCTTTTCAGGAGTTGAAGCGTCGTTTTTCTTCTGCCCCTGTGTTGTGCCAACCAGATGTTTCGCTTCCGTTCCAGGTCGAGGTTGATGCTTCTGAAATTGGAGCAGGGGCTGTTTTGTCGCAGAGAAGTTCTGATTGCTCGGTGATGAAACCATGCGCCTTCTTTTCCAGGAAATTTTCGCCTGCTGAGCGAAATTATGATGTTGGCATTCGAGAGTTGCTAGCCATGAAGTGGGCATTCGAGGAGTGGCGTCATTGGCTTGAAGGAGCTAAGCATCGCGTGGTGGTCTTGACTGATCACAAGAACTTGACTTATCTCGAGTCTGCCAAACGGTTGAATCCTAGACAGGCTCGTTGGTCGCTGTTTTTCTCCCGTTTTGACTTTGTGGTTTCGTACCTTCCGGGCTCTAAAAATGTGAAGGCGGATGCCCTGTCTAGGAGTTTTTTGCCCGATTCTCCGGGTTTGCGTGAGCCGGCGGGTATTCTCAAAGAGGGGGTAATTTTGTCTGCCATCTCCCCTGAATTGCGGCCGGTCCTGAAAAAATTTCAGGCTAATAGACCTGACCGTTGCCCAGCGGAGAAACTGTTTGTCCCTGATAGGTGGACGAATAAAGTTATCTCTGAGGTTCATTGTTCGGTGTTGGCTGGTCATCCTGGAATCTTTGGTACGAGATTTGGTGGCTAGATCCTTTTGGTGGCCGCCTCTGTCGCGGGATGTGCGTTCTTTTGTGCAGTCCTGTGGGATTTGTGCTCGGGCTAAGCCCTGCTGTTCTCGTGCCAGTGGGTTGCTTTTGCCCTTGCCGGTCCCGAAGAGGCCTTGGACACATATCTCTATGGATTTTATTTCGGATCTCCCCGTCTCTCAAAGAATGTCGGTCATTTGGGTGGTTTGTGATCGCTTCTCTAAGATGGTCCATTTGGTGCCCTTGTCTAAATTGCCTTCCTCCTCTGATTTGGTGCCATTGTTTTTCCAGCATGTGGTTCGTTTACATGGCATTCCAGAGAACATCGTTTCTGACAGAGGTTCCCAGTTTGTTTCGAGGTTTTGGCTAGCCTTTTGTGCTAGGATGGGCATTGATTTGTCTTTTTCCTCGGCTTTCCATCCTCAGACAAATGGCCAGACTGAACGAACCAATCAGACCTTGGAAACATATCTGAGATGCTTTCTTTCTGCTGATCAGGATGATTGGGTGTCCTTTTTGCCGTTGGCTGAGTTCGCCCTTAATAATCGGGCCAGCTCGGCTACTTTGGTTTCGCCGTTTTTCTGCAATTCTGGTTTCCATCCGCGTTTCTCTTCAGGGCAGGTTGAGTCTTCGGACTGTCCTGGTGTAGATACTGTGGTGGATAGGTTGCAGCAGATTTGGACTCATATAGTGGACAATTTGACTTTGTCCCAGGAGAAGGCTCAACGTTTCGCTAATTGCAGACGCTGTGTGGGTCCCCGACTTCGTGTTGGGGATTTGGTTTGGTTGTCATCTCGTTATATTCCTATGAAGGTTTCCTCTCCTAAGTTTAAGCCTCGTTTCATTGGTCCATATAGGATTTCTGAGGTTCTTAATCCTGTGTCTTTTCGTTTGACTCTTCCAGCTTCTTTTTCCATCCATAACGTGTTCCATAGGTCGTTGTTGCGGAGATACGTGGCACCTGTGGTTCCATCTATTGATCCTCCTGCTCCTATTTTGGTTGAAGGGGAGTTGGAGTATGTAGTGGAGAAGATTTTGGATTCTCGTGTTTCGAGATGGAAACTCCAGTATCTGGTTAAGTGGAAGGGTTATGGTCAGGAAGATAATTCCTGGGTCTTTGCCTCTGATGTCCATGCTGCCGATCTGGTTCGTGCCTTTCATGTGGCTCATCCTGGTCGGCCTGGGGGCTCTGGTGAGGGTTCGGTGACCCCTCCTCAACGGGGGGGTACTGTTGTGAATTCTGTGGCCAGGCTCCCTCCTGTGGTTGTGAGTGGTACTTCGGCTGGTTCTGTCTATGAGCTTCCTTTGGTGGATGAGAGTGGTACTGCGGCTTCTGAGTTTCCTTCCTCAGGTGATGAGGTTAAGTCGTTAGGTGCTGCTCTATTTAACTCCACCTAGTGCTTTGATCCTGGCCTCCAGTCAATGTTCTAGTATTGGTCTTGCTTTCTCCTGGATCGTTCCTGTGGCCTGTCTATCCTGCATAAGCTAAGTTTTGCTTGTGTTATTTTTGTTCGCTATTTTTTCTGTCCAGCTTGCTATATTGGTTTTTCTTGCTTGCTGGAAGCTCTGGGATGCAGAGGGAGCACCTCCGTACCGTTAGTCGGTGCGGAGGGTCTTTTTGCCCCCTCTGCGTGGTTGTTTGTAGGGTTTTGTGTTGACCGCAAAGCAATCTTTCCTATCTTCGGTCTGTTCAGTAAGTTGGGCCTCACTTTGCTAAATCTATTTCATCTCTGCGTTTGTATTTTCATCTCAACTCACAGTCATTATATGTGGGGGGCTGCCTTTTCCTTTGGGGTATTTCTCTGAGGCAAGGTAGGCTTATTTTTTCTTTCTTAGGGCTAGCTAGTTTCTCAGGCTGTGCTCGAGGCACATAGGACTGGTCAGGAGCGCTCCACGGCTACCTTTAGTGTGGTTGGATAGGATTAGGGATTGCGGTCAGCAGAGTTCCCACGTCTCAGAGCTCGTCCTATGTTTTTGGTAATTGTCAGGTCACATTTTGTGTGCTCTGAACTTCAAGGTCCATTGTGGTTCTGAATCACCTGTTCATAACAGTCACCCCTACGTCACGGGTTGGGGTGACTTTAGGCCAACAGACGGCTATCACATGTGCAGGGGGGCTTATCTTAGTTATCCCTCCACTGCTAACAATGTGATGAGAAAACACACACACAAGACTATTTACCTCTTAGTTTACAGCAGGGGCTTATTCTAGGTATCCCACTGCTTTCAATATACCACAAACTGCAGGGATTAATGTATATCCCGCTTACAGTTCCACTTAACACTTGCAGCTCTCTGGCGCCCCCCTTACTCTCAGGTCAGATTAGGTACTGCACCCTGGGTAATTAATCGGCAGAAAGGCTGCCTGCTATGTACTGGCTATTGGGCACGCTGCAGCGACGCGATAAACTACTCCCACTCAGGCAAGAACAATAATTATCAACGCCGCAGTCGCTACAACATCACCCCAAAAGCCTGCACGGTATCACTGCCACCAGCTTCGATTAAACGGGTCCGAAGCTAACCCAACACAGTAGCGTAATTCTCTTCCAGAGACTTAGGGTACGGTTGTTAGAGCATGGAGAATGAACTAACATATAATAGTATATCCCATAAAAAATTAGGCAGTGCTTTATCAAAAATATTTTATGAAGATGTTACAAATGAGACAATTGCAAATATGTACAAGGGTAATTATGAAATAAACAGGGATTAAATGAGAAAATGTAACACTCACATGTTCAAAGCATGGCAAGCAACCAGGCTAGTGGAGTTTTTTCCATACATCCCAGCTCATTGGACGTGCTGCTGGCTTCAGGAGAAGACATGAAGTCAAGAAGAAATCTGAGCTGGGGAAGCCTGCCAGACACTTAAAACCTTAAGGCTGTGACATCACAAAAAGGCTGGCTTATCCAGACCCTCCTCTCTCTACATTCTGAGTAAACTTTAAACTATTTTCTCTGATTTCTATAACTTCACTACAAAACATGTCAGAGTCATAACAAACCCATCATTCATTTCGGATTAACGTGAGCATTCTAATGAGATCAAGTATGTCCTATCTGGGATACATATTTACAGAGAAATCCCTACTTCTTTACCAGATGGAGTTAGAAGCCCGAGTTTCAAGGGATGGGTAGATACACCGAGTGGGAATACGAATATATATTTTCGTGTTCTTAACGTAAACATTGTGCATAATATCGTACAAAAACCAAACAAAGAATCTTTCATGAATTTTGGAGCCATTTTCCAGTTCCAGCTGGAGGAAGATTCTAACCTGGTCGTAAATACCTTTCGGCCATAAAACTCCCCCCAGTACATTGGCAAAGGCAAAGCAGCTCTTGGCTGAGTGAAAGGGAAGAGGGGCTTGTTAGCCCACAGCCTTGAGCAAGAGAGCTACTTATATGATATTTCATACCATATCGTGACAGACACTTTCAAAGTTTTGCCAATTTTTTGGACCTACTGACCTTAATTTCTTAAAGTAATGATGGCCACTAATTTTTCTTTACTTAGCTTCTTTTTTGTAGCCATAATACAAATTATAACAGTCTGTTCAGTAGGACTATCAGCTGTGTATCCACCAGACTTCTGCACAACACAAATGATGGTCCCAGCCCCATTTATAAGGCAAGAAATCCCACTTATTAAACCTGACAGGGCACACCTGTGAAATGAAAACCATTCCCGGTGACTACCTCTAGAAGCTCATCAAGAGAATGCCAAAAGTGTGCAAAGCAGTCATCAAAGCAAAAGGTGGCTACTTTGAAGAACCTAGAATATAAGACATAATTTCAGTTGTTTCACACTTTTCTGTTAAGTATATAATTCCACATGTGTTAATTCATAGTTTTGATGCCTTCAGTGCGAATTTACAATTTTCATAGTTATGAAAATACAGAAAAATCTTTAAATGAGAAGGTGTGTCCAAACTTTTGGTCTGTACTGTTTGGTTTAAAAAAGTAGTATTTTTTTTTTACATTCAACACATTAACCGTATGATGGGACTACTACTGTCCCATCATTGGCTAATGTGTCAACCACTGCCATTGTAGCAGGCATAGCCCGATGGGACTTGTAGTCCCATCGGACGATGCCTACACACAAACAAAGACCCCTGGCAGACCGCACAGACCCCCGAGAGACCCGTACAGACCCCCAGCAGGCCACACAGACCCCCGGCAGGCCGCACAGACTCCCAAGAGGCCTGTACAGACCCCCGGCAGGCTGCACAGACCCCCGGCAGGCCGCACAGACCCCCGAGAGGACTGTACAGACCCCCGTAGGCCGCACAGACCTCCGGCAGGCTGCACAGATCCCTGAGAAGCCGGTAGAGACCTCCGGCAGGCTGCAGAGACCCCCGGCAGGCCGCACAGACCCCTGAGAGGCCCGTACAGACCCCCGGCAGGCCACACAGACCCCCGGCAGGCCGTACAGACCCCCGAGAGGCCCGTACAGACCTCCGGCAGGCCGCACAGATCCCCGGCAGGCCGTATAGACCCCCGAGAGTCCCGTACAGACCCCCGACAGGCCCGCACAGACCCCCACAGACAGGCAGTTACCGCTCACGCACCGCCCACACTCTTCCTCCCTCCAGAGCAGGATGTACAATGAAAGAAAGGGCTTATTTTCATTCTGATATTTGTGTCCCATTGACTTGCATTAGTTTTTGGTATCGGTATCGGCAATATCCGATATTTTTTGGATATCGGCCGATACAATCCGATCCCGATATTTCCGAATATCAGAAGGTATCGCTCAACACTACTGCTGAACTCTCCTAGGCCCTCTTTAAAAGGCCATCGGCCTTCCTGTCCATGAGCTCTTTCAGGTTAGAGGAATCTTCAAAAGGAATCGACGTCCTTTTGGACACCTTAGCCAGCGGAATGTCTATTTTGGGAATGTCTACCCATTCCTTGACCTCTTCTGGGTCAAATGGCAAGCGGAGTCTAAAGTCTCTGGGGATCGTTAGTCTTTTTTCCGCCTCCTCCCATTCCTCTAAGATCATAGAGCAGATATGGGAGTTTTCCGGGAAGACCTTTGAATTCTGGGAGCGTAACCCCCCAAACATTTCATCCTGTACAGAAGACGTAGGTTGAGGCTCTTCAATCTGAATAGTCTGCCTTATAGCCTCTAAAAGTTCTTCTGAGTCCCCGGTGGAAAATAAATATTTCCTTCCTTTTTCTGGAGGTTCTCTACTTTTTCCCTCCTCCTCCTCCAGCTCTGAGTCGGAAGGGGTCGAGTCCACTGAGGAAACCTCTTCCCTTGGTCTCTTCCTGGATCTCTCTGAATGTGAGGGATGAGGGAGTACCAGCCCTGATACTGAGGCCTGAACGTCCTGTCTTATAATGGCTCTCATATTAGACATAAGAGAAACCTGCTCTTCTCCCACAATTCTGCTGGTGCACGTCTCACATAGGGGTTTCTACCAGGAATCCTTCAGCTTAGGAGCGCAAATAGGACATTTTCTATTTTTGCTGGGCTTCTTTAGTCTTCTCTGGCAAGGAGGAAACCTACAAAATATAATTGTAAATGTCACTGTGGAACTGACCTCTATGTGTACTTTAGGGGCTTCTACTCTATCACTTACGTGTCCCAGGCTTTCTTGCCCCACATCAGACTTAGCCATATGCTCCATGGTGAACTAGTTTGAGGATCGCCTATGTATTCCACAGCCCCGCTCCATACCTTTATATCCTGATCTTCTGTTGTAGTGGTGCGGCGCTTCCCACGCCCTCCGACTGCTCCGAAGTACTTCTCCATGGAAGAGCTGAGAGTGGTGCAAGGCCATCTGACTTCCCCGGAAAGGCCACGTGGAGATGCCCCCATCAGCAGAGGCAGGGGGAAGCGACCCTCGGACCAGGAACAGCGCTGCACTGGTAGAATGAGGGAAGAAGGCGATGATGGTGGTGGGGGGAGGCAATGATGGTGGTGGTGGAGGGAGGCAATGATGGTGGTGGTGGAGGGAGGTAATGATGATGGTGTTGGGGGTGGCAATGATGATGATGGTGGGGGAGGCAATGATGATGGTTGTGGGGGAGAAGGCAATGATGGATGTGGTGGAAAGGACAATGATAATGGTGGTGGGGAGGCAATGATGGAGGTGTTGGAATGGGCAATGATGGGGGTGGTGGGGAGAAAGCAATGATGGTTGTGGTGGAAAGGACAATGGTGGTGGGGAGAAGGCAATGATGGAGGTGGTGAGTAAAATGATAGGAGTGGAGGGGGAAAACAATGATGGTAATGGAGGGGGGCTGCATTATACCCTTTCAGGGGGCCTGCAGTATACCCTATGAAGGGGCTACATTATAATTCTGTGGGGGGCTGCATTATTCTCTCCGGGCGCTACATCATACTATATGAGGGGAGCTGCATTATGCCCTATGAGGGGGCTACAGTATATTCTATGGAGGCTGGCTTATAAGGGGTTGCATTATACTCTGAGGGGGCTACATTATATTCTGTGGAGGGGCTGCATTATATTATATGAGGGGGGCTGCATTATGCTATATGAGGGTGCTACATTATACTCTATGGGGGCGCTGCATTATACCTTATGAGGGGGTTGAATTATATTTTGTGTGGTGCTGTATTATACCCTATGAGGGGGGATGCATTATATTCCATGAGGGAGGCTACATTATATTTTATGAGGGGGGCTACTTTATATTCTATGACGGGGCTACCCCAACTGCTGCTACGTAATTAAGTTGTGTACTACCTTATATTATACCCTGATATTAGCGTGTTTTACTACACAATTGATAGTCTTGAATTTATTTCTATGTAGCTACATAGTGGGTCCCAATAATGATTTTCTCTGGTGGGCCCAAGGTGCTTCAGTCTGACGCTGCTATCCATCATCCTCTTGATTACATTCCAGAGGTTTTCAATGGGGTTCAAGTCTGGAGATTGGGCTGTCCATGACAGGGTTTTGATGTGGTGGTCTCTTAATTTTTGCCAGAGCTGTATGTACGGCACTGATCGGGTATGTGAGAGCTGACACCCTTCAGCAACGCCCTCTGATGCCCTTTAACACTCCTGATGCCGCTATAAATAGTGACAGCAACTGTACATGTATTTAATTAATAAAAGATTATTATTCGGGAAAAAATAGCGTGGGCTCCCACTCAAATTTTGTAACCAGCAGAGGGAAAGCAGACGGCTGGGGGCAGATGTTTATAGCCTGGGAAGGGGGTAATACCCATGGAGCTTCCCAGGCTATTAATATGAGCTTACAATTGTATACTTAGCCTGGCTATTAAAATGGGTAACCTCCCCAAATAAATGACATGGAGTCCTCCTATAATTAATAACCAGCAAAGGCTATGCAGACAGCTACGGGCTAATTTTAATAGCCTAGGAAGGGGCCATGGATACCTGCCCCCCACCCCAGGCTAAAAACATAATTTCTGAGCCACCCCAGAAAAGGCGCATCTCTAAGATGCATCAATTCTGGCACTTAGCCTCACTCTTACAACTTGCTCTGTAGCAGTGGCAAGTGGGGTGACAGTTGGGGGGGTGGATGTCACCTCTGTATTGTCAGGTGACATCAAGCCCCGAGGTTTGTAATGGAGAGGCGTCAATAAGATGCCCCCATTACTAATCCAATAGTCACATTGTAAGGAAACATAGACACCCAGAAAAAGTCCTTTAATTGAAAGAATGGCACAGACTCCTTTAATATTCTTATTTAAACCATAGTTATGACCTCACCCATTCCCTGATGCCCTCATCATCTGCAAAAGAGGTAAGAAAAAGCAAACAACAGTATTCCTCACCTTTCCGCAGACATGCTTTTAATCCATTTGTCCCAGGACGAGTCCAGCTCTGCTACAATAGATGGCAGGCAGCATGGTGCAACCATGCAGCCTGTCATCCACCAGAGAAAATGATCACCATGTGAACTGTCTAACACTCGCGGTGCCCTCAGACAGGGAATAGCAGTTCACACAGACTCTGAGCACAGAGCTGGAAATGTCGTGGGACAAACGGACAAATGGATTAAAAGCATGTCTGCGGAAAGGTGAGGAATATTGTTTGTTATTTTTACCTCTTTTGCAGATGACAAGGGCATTGGGGGAATGGGCGAGATCATAAGTATGGTCTAATTAAAAATATTAAAGGAGTCTGTGTCATTCTTTCAATTAAAGGACTTTTTTCTGTGTGTGTGTATTTTATTCAATGTGACTATGAAATTAGTAATGACGGCGTTTTATTGACACCTCTCCATTACCAACCTCAGGACTTAATCTCACCTGACAATACAAAGGTGACATCAATCCCCCCAACTATCACCCCACTTGCCACTGCTATGGGGCAAGTGGGAAGAGCGAGGCTAAGTACCAGAATTGGCGCATCTTAGAGAGGAGCCTTTTCTGGGGTGGCTGAGAGCTGATGTTTTTAACTTGGGGTGGCAGTATCCATTGGCCCTTCCCAGGCTATTAATATCAGCCTGCAGATGTCTGCATAGCCTTTGCTGGTTATTAATTACTAGCTGAAGAGCCCGGAATTGCCTGGGCATAGTAAATATCTGTGGTTAGTTATAGCACCTCCCTTCTCTTATTTTTCCATCACGCCTCCCATTTTCTCCCTCACATCTCTCATTTTCTCCCTTACACCTCTCATTTTCCCCCTCACTCCTCTCATTCCCCCCTAACACTTGTCATTTCGACCACACATCTGTCATTTTCCGATCACTTCACTATTTTCCCTCACTCCTCTCATTTTGCACTCACACCTTTTCACCTCACACCCCTTATTTTCACCTCACACCTCTCATTTTCCCCTCAGTATATACATGTTTGCCATCTCCCTTATATATAGTATATACCTGTATGTCATCTCCTGTATATAGTATATACCTGCTGTATGTCATCTCCTCCTGTATATTGTATATACCTATGTGCCATCTCCTCCTGTATATAGTATATACCTGTATGTCATCTCTTCTGTATATACTAGATACCTGTATGTCATCTCCTCCTATATATAGTATATACCTGTATGTCTTCTGTATATAGTATATACCTGTATGTCATCTCCCCTGTATATAGTATATACATGCTGTATGTCATCACCTCCTCTATATACCTATGTGTCCTCTCCTCTTTTATATAGTACTAGCTGAAGAGCCCGGCGTTGCCTGGGCATAGTAAATATCTGTGGTTAGTTATAGCACCTCACTTCTCTTATTTTCCCATCATGCCTCTCATTTTCCCAATCACATCTCTCATTTTCTCCCTCACACCTCTCATTTTCTCCCTCACTCCTCTCATTCCCCCCTAACACTTGTCATTTCGACCTCATATCTGTCATTTTCCGATCACTCCACTATTTTCCCTCACTCCTCTCATTTTGCAATCACACCTTTTCATTTTCACCTCACACCTCTCATTTTCACCTCAGTATATACATGTTTGTCATCTCCCTTATATATAGTATACACCTGTATGTCATCTCCTGTATATAGTATATACCTGTTTGTCATCTCCTGTATATAGTATATATCTGTGTGTCATCTCCTCCTGTATATAGTATATACCTGTTTGTCATCTCCTGTATATAGTATATGCCTGTGTGTCATCTCCTCCTGTATTAGACTGCATTCACACGTTATTTGGTCAGTATTTTTACCTCAGTATTTGTTCCCAAATATTTACCTCAGTATTTGTAAGCTAAATTGGCAGCCTGATAAATCCCCAGCCAACAGGAAGCCCTCCCCCTGGCAGTATATATTAGCTCACACATACACATAATAGACAGGTCATGTGACTGACAGCTGCCGTATTTCCTATATGGAACATTTGTTGCTCTTGTAGTTTGTCTGCTTATTAATCAGATTTTTATTTTTGAAGGATAATACCAGACTTGTGTGTGTTTTAGGGCGAGTTTCGTTTGTCAAGTTGTGTGTGTTGAGTTGCGTGTGGCGACATGCATGTAGCAACTTTTGTGAGATGAGTTTTGTGTGGCAACATGCGTGTAGCAACTTTTTGTGTGTCGAGTTGCATGTGACAGGTTAGTGTAGCAAGTTGTGTGCAGCAAGTTTTACGCATGGCGAGTTTTGCGCGCGGTGAGTTTTATGTGTAGTACCTTTTGAGTATGTGCAAGTTTTGTGTGAGGCAACTTTTGCATGTGTTGCAACTTTTGTGCATGTGGCAATTTTTCCGCGTGTGCAAGTTTTGCGTGTGGCGAGTTTTCCATGAGGTGAGTTTTGCACTTGTGGCGAGTTTTGCGTGAGCCTAGTTTTTGCATGTGGCGAGTTTTGCGCGTGGCGAGTTTTGAGCGGCGACTTTTGTGTTTTGACTTTTATGTGGCGAGGTTGGTGTATGTGTGGTGAAATGTGTGCTGAGGGTGATATGTGTTCAAGCACATTTTGTGTGTGTGTTCATATCCCCGTGTGTGGTCAGTATCCCATGTCGGGGCCCCACCTTAGCAACTGTACGGTATATACTCTTTGGCGCCATCGCTCTCATTCTTTAAGTCCCCCTTGTTCACATCTGGCAGCTGTCAATTTGCCTCCAACATTTTTCCTTTTACTTTTCCCCATTATGTAGATAGGGGCAAAATTGTTTGGTGAATTGGAAAGCGCGGGGTTAAAATTTCACCTCACAACATAGCCTATGACGCTCTCGGGGTCCAGACGTGTGACTGTGCAAAATTTTGTGGCTGTAGCTGCGACGCCTCCAACACTTTTCCTTTCACTTTTTCCCCATTGTGTAGATAGGGGCAAAATTGTTTGGTGAATTGGAAAGCGTGGGGTTAAAATTTCACCTCACAACATAGCCTATGATGCTCTCGGGGTCCAGATGTGTGACTGTGCAAAATTTTGTGGCTGTAGCTGCGACGCCTCCAACACTTTTCCTTTCACTTTTTTCCCCATTATGTAGATAGAGGCAAAATTGTTTGGTGAATTGGAAAGCGCGGGGTTAAAATTTCGCCTCAACATAGCCTATGACGCTCTCGGGGTCCAGACGTGTGACTGTGCAAAATTTTGTAGCTGTAGCTGCGACGGTGCAGATGCCAATCCCGGACATACATACATACACACACACACACACATACACACACACATTCAGCTTTATATATTAGATATACCTGTAAGTCATCTCCTCCTGTATATAGTATATACGTGTGTCATCTCCTCTTGTATATAGTATGTACATGTAAGTCATCTCCTCCTGTATATAGTATATACCTGTGTGTCATCTCCTCCTGTATATAGTATGTACCTGTATGTCATCTTCTCCTGTATATAGTATATACCTGTGTGTCATCTCCTCCTGTATATAGTATATACCTCTGTGTCATCTGCTCCTGTATATAGTATATATCGGTGTGTCATCTCCTCCTGTATATAGTATATACGTGTGTCATCTCCCCTGTATATAGTATATACCTGTGTGTCATCTCCTCCTGTATATAATATATACCTGTGTGTCATCTCCTCCTGTATATAGTATATATCTGTGTGTGTTCACACGTTATTTGGTCAGCATTTTTACCTCAGTATTTGTAAGCTAAATTGGCAGAATGATAAATCCCCAGCCAACAGGAAGCCCTCCCCCCTGGCAGTATATATTAGCTCACACATACACATAATAGACAGGTCATGTGACTGACAGCTGCCGTATTTCCTATATGGTACATTTGTTGCTCTTGTAGTTTGTCTGCTTATTAATCAGATTTTTATTTTTGAAGGATAATACCAGACTTGTGTGTGTTTTAGGGCAAGTTTCATGTGTCAAGTTGTATGTGTTGAGTTGCATGTGGCTATATGCATGTAGCGACTTTTGTGAGATGAGTTTTGTGTGGCGACATGTGTGTAGCAACTTTTTGTGTGTCGAGTTGCATGTGACAGGTTAGTGTAGCAAGTTGTGTGCAGCAAGTTTTGCGCATGGCGAGTTTTTGCGCGTGGCGAGTTTTATGTGTGGTGCATTTTGAGTATGTGCAAGTTTTGTGAGGCAACTTTTGCATGTGTTGCAACTTTTGTGCATGTGGCAATTTTTCCACGTGTGCAAGTTTTGCATGTGGCGAGTTTTCCATGAGGTGAGTTTTGCACGTGTGGTGAGTTTTGCGTGAGCCTAGTTTTGCATGTGGTGAGTTTTGCATGTGGTGAGTTGCGAGTTTTGAGCAGCGACTTTTGTGTTTGTGTGGCGAGGTTGGTGTATGTGTGGTGAAATGTGTGCTGAGGATGGTATATGTGTTCAAAAACGTGGTAGTGTGTGGCACATTTTGTGTGTGTGTTCATATCCCCGTGTGTGGTGAGTATCCCATGTCGGGGCCCCACCTTAGCAACTGTACGGTATATACTCTTTGGCGCCATCGCGCTCACTCTTTAAGTCCCCCTTGTTCACATCTGGCAGCTGTCAATTTGCCTCCAACACTTTTCCTTTCACTTTTTCCCCCATTATGTAGATAGGGGCAAAATTGTTTGGTGAATTGGAACGCACGGGGTTAAAATTTCGCCTCACAACATAGCCTATGACGCTCTTGGGGTCCAGATGTGTGACTGTGCACAATTTTGTGGCTGTAGCGGCGACGGTGCAGATGCCAATCCCGGACATACACATACACACACACATTCAGCTTTATATATTAGATATGGGGACCCCACATCACTTTTTGGGGGAGGAGCCCATTTTAATAGCCAGTAAATGCTAAGTATACAGTTGTGAGCTGATATTAATAGCCTGGGAAGCTCGATGGGTATTACCCCCTTCCTAGGCTATAGACATCTGCCCCTAGCCGTTGGCATTCCCTCTGCTGGTTACGAAAAGTGCGCTGGAGCCCACGCCATTGTTTTCCAAAAAATAATCTTTTATTAATTAAACACATGTACAGTAAGCTGCACACAGTGAACTAATTATATTTGTCACAGACATCTATATATCTACCTATTCTATTTTTATTTACTGTATGTAATCTATCTCTTCTATCCTGTCGGCTCCTGCAGTGATTTTACACTACCCGGCTGCTGAATTGACGGCTTTTCTTCTACTGTAGCTATCTATCTATGTGATATAAATACATATATATGTGTGCGTGTCACTGACATCTATATATAAATGTATTCTATGCTTATATATCTATTCTATCTATTCTATTCTAACCTGTCAGTGTGATTTTACTGTACCCGGAATAAGAATTGCCAGCTTTTCAAATGCGATTGGTGTGTAAAAATCAGACAGCACTCGCATGGTCCAAGTGCTGTGTGATTTTTTTCTCGCACCCATTGACTTCTATTGCGGGATGCAATCCGATTTTCGATTACAATCGCAGCATGCTGCGACTTTTTTCCAGTCTGATCGTGATCCTATCCGAGCTGGAAAAAAAAATTCAGATGAACACACAATCATAGAATAACACTGGTCCGAATTCAACACGATTTTTTATCTGATTGCATTCGTCCGATTTCATCACAAGTGAGAATGAGCCCTAACCTTGTCTGTTTACCAAAAATGCATGTGAGAAGATTATGATCCATTGTTATCAACTTTGTATGAATGAAGCTGTTGGTACATGGAGAAGTTAGGGAATTTCAAAATTAGCTTGGTTCATACTAGCCTGAGATTCTCATGACATTTGAAATCTATGATTTTCTTTTCTACGAATTATAAAACTTAGGCCATTTTCTTTGTTGCTATGTTTTGGAGCTCACAAGATTCTCCAACGGCATCTCTTTAAGCTGTTCTGCATAAATACCTTGTGAGTAATGCTCCATTAGTTATTACCGTAAAAATTATCACTAAATAAAAAAAGGCCAAAGAAAAGGAAGCCCATGTCTATGAAACCGTATAATAGAATTTAAAAAAAAAAAAACACAAAAAGAAAAATCAATTAAGTTAAAAGGATTGATCAGGGAAGCAACTGGAATAAACCACTTTTGACCTGGTGATAGTTTCTCTTTAATTAAGATAATTATTTTTACTGTGTTTTTACCCGTTTATTATTTAATACTAAAAAAGACTTTTATAACATAGCCTAATGCTGGTATGTCTGGTATAACCTGCATAATTTCATCTACATCCATAATTATCCATTTAAACCGATCTGTACTTGCACATTAATAAAGATATCATAAGAAAGACAAAAGTAATCAAAATTTAAAAGCTTAAATTATTATATTAATTTAAATGTCTTTAAAGGGACTCTGTCACCTGAATTTGGAGGGAACAATTTTCAGCCATAGGGGCGGGGTTTTCGGGTGTTTGATTCACCCTTTCCTTACCCGCTGGCTGCATGCTGGTTGCAATATTGGATTGAAATTCATTCTCACTTTATAAGCTTTAATACACAATTTCGTGTGCTTTATTGGAACAAAAGTTTTTGGCTCATAGTCTTGATTTCTGGAATAAATTTAGTGTCAGGAAAGTTATTTTTTATTCCTATTTTAAGGATTTACAGCTCTGATTGGAACCTCACCTATCTGCAGAATAGAAGACCATGCAGTTCAAAGTGCATGTAACCGCTCCCATGCTGTTTGATAAGGGAAAAGACTAATTAAAAAAGTTATAAAAATAAATGACAACAATTTGTCTTTATTAGAACACATCTTTTTTGGGGGTGATATGTTTGATGTGATACTAATTCAATGAACTGATTTGCTTATCTTCGTTTCTAGGTCAGAACGCATCAAAGGATCAAACAAGTTGGTTCAGACTAAAGACATTGCAGGATCATTTAGTTACTTAGAAGAAGTAAGCACAACTTGATTCCGATGATTAAACCCATGATTATACCTCCTAAATTCAATATGGACTCTAAAAAGCATTTTTGTGTAGGTCAGTCAGAGAGGGAACGTCGGGCATTTTCTTACAAATTTGTTCAATTGGTCTGAATTCAGATATCAATGTTTCACAGTCCGTATATAGACCACAGTGCCTGGATCCTCAATAAGTCTCCTAATTGAAACTAACAGCCTCATACATGCCCAGAGGCATATCTGGGGGGATGGGGGCAGCAGTGGCTTGCGCTCCGAGCACAGCCAGCGGAGGATGCGGTGTCTCCCCTGGCAGCTGCAGTCTGTTGCCCCCTGGACTGGTAGTCAGACGTTCTCTGAGCCAGCTGTCAAGGTCATGTAGTCATGCTGCTGACATCACTCGCCCAGAAGCGAGAAGAACATCTGTGGTAAGTGCTCCACCTGGAGCTGAAGACACTGAAAAATAAATGTAACCTCGAGGGGAGGCAGGAGATTTAATCCGTGGAGGTGATTTATTCATTGGGGGGAGATTTATTCTGTATGAGGATGGATTTATTCTGTGGGAGGGGATTTATTCTGTAGGGGGAAGATTTATTCGGTGGGGACATTTACTTTGTGGGGAGGAATTTAGTTTAATGGGAGAATATTTAAGGATACAAGTTTGGGGAGCAAGGAGGGACAGGTGCAGACACAATATGGAGAGCAGGAAATATTAGAAGCCACAGTATGAGGGGCAAGTTAGGAGTTGGGGGGCATGTACGAGGAAACAGTTTGGAGTAGTTTGGTGCATACACAGTATGGTGATTGGAAGAGATGGGTGCAGACACCGTATAGTGAGTGTGGGTATTGCTGCAGACACAGAATGGGGAGTATGGGTGCCAACGCAGAATGGGGAGTGAAGGAAGAGATGGGTGTAGACACAGTATAGTTAGTCAGGGGAGATTTGTGAGGAGACAGAATGGTTAGCAGGGGGATGTGAGAGAAGACATCTTGAGGAGGGAGGGGGAAATAAGTGAGGATACTATTGAGGGGAATAATGTGAGAAGACAGTATGGGGGGAGAAAAGTGTAAGTGGGCACAGAATAAAGACTGAGTAGTGTGGGGGGTTCCATGGGGGAGACAGTGTAAGGTCATAGCCAGGGAGGGGGCGCGTGGTGAGGGGCATAGTATAGAGACTGTGCTCTATACGGGGGACACAGTGAAGAGGATCCCCAATATGGAAAGGAGAGGAGTGTGGAGGGCTTGTACCATAAGAGGGACAATGTGTGGGTCATATTTTGTACATGGACTATAGTGAGGGGCAATTATTTATTCAGGTGCTTAGTATAGGGCAGATATTTTTTATTCAGAAGCATTATAATGGCATGCTATCTTTAAGCTCATCATGTGGGGATATGTTGCACAAGACTGGAGAAGATGGATATCTGCAGAGATGAGCTGTTGGTGAGAAAAGTCATCATGGTGTCTGGACAAAATTAACATGAAAACAAAGAACGTCTCTGGTACCTAGATTTACATTTTTTTGTGATACTAATTTTTCTGGCTTCCATAGACTTTCATTGGCGTATTTTTTGCGCAGTACGGTGACAAACGCAGCATGCGGCGATTTTCTACGGCCGTAGAAGCCAGTATAATACGGATCAGTAAAATACGGCAGATAGGAGCAGGGGCATAGAGAATAATTGTGCCGTTTGTTTGGCGAGTTTTACGGACGTATTTTCTGCGCTCTTACGTCCGTAAAACGCGCTAGCGTGACGGCAGCCTAAGAGGTGGAGTGCTCAGTCAGAAGGCTAATGAGTACAAATATCAAAAAAACTAACCATCACATCCAAACATAGACTAGGTGTTGTGAGGCTGTGGCCTCTGATACAGCTAGGGGGCGCTGTTTGTTCTCCCCAGAATGTGCATGCAGACGGAAGAAGTCCATAGGTGTGCATGAGAGTCACGGATCTCCGGTCCAGGTTTTCCAGGTGGCTGAAGGCCACAGGTTGGTGTGTTTAAAAATTCTGCAGTAAGGGGTTTGGTCGTGTCAGGTGTCTGCCCAGGTCAGGCCAGGTGTGCGAGGTGCACGTCAGTGTCAGTCTGGTGTGTGCTGGTCTGCAGAGTGCATGGAGGCCAGCAGAGCCAGCACCCAGGGCAGCTGAATAGCCTGGCACCTGCAGCGTACACAGAGATGCAAGTTGTCCATGGTACTGGTCTCGGATGTGGACAGTCCTGTGCCCAGAGGTGGATGTCCTGTGCCTGTAGGAGTCAGATGTGGAAAGTCCTGTGCCCGGAGGTGGATGTCCTGTGCCCGAATGAGTCGGATGTGGACAGTCCTGTGCCCGGAGGTGGAAGTCCTGTACCCGAAAGAGGACTAGCATGTGCAACGATTGCAAACAGGTGGATATCGTGCCTGGCTGCTATCCGGAGGATATTCTGGACTGTGTACAACTGTGTGAGTAAAGAGACTGTAAGAGACTGTGATACAGCGATGCAGGACACCCACGAGAACTAGTCAGAGGAGGGCTGGCGTGTGTAGTATCTGCAACATATGAGGCTGTGTGTATGGAGATGTATAGAGACTGTGAGATGGCGTGCAGTTGCCCAGGAAAACTGGACAAGGGAAGTCTGGCCTGTTTAGGGACCGCAAATCTAAAGACATGTGATATGTATTGCTTTGAACTGGTGTAAACTGGTCACTGATAATATCCACTAAAGTTATATGCATTTAAGTGAATTGGACTTTAATGCTGTGAAGAAACACATTAAAAGAGATTTTTGTGTTTGAATTTGTGGGTCACTGCTTCTTCACTGCGTACGATGCTACTGCAGCTTTACAGTGTGAACAGGTGCTTACCTAAAGCCACCAACTCATATACAATCAAATAAATAAGGCATCATTCTGTAGCGCCAAAGCTTGCAAACCTGAAATCTGAAAATTTAATTGCATTACTGCACTTAATTATGACATGGTGGGGATATCTGAAACGTGGCTGGATGAGAGCCATGACTGGGCTGTTAACTTGCAGGGTTATAGTCTGTTCAGAAATGACTGAATGGATAGGCGAGGGGGAGGGGTGTGTCTATATGTAAAATCGTCCTTAAAACCCATACGACGTGATAATATAGGTGAATCTAATGAAAATGTAGAGTCCCTGTGGGTGGAGATAAGGGGAGGGGGAAAAAATAATAAATTACTGATAGGGGTTTGTTATAAATCTCCAAAAATAATGGAAGCAATGGAGAATATCCTCGTAAAGCAAATAGATGAGGCTGGGACTCAAGGGGAAGTCATTATTATGGGGGACTTCAACTACCCTGAAATACATTGGGGAACAGAAACCTGCAGTTCCAGCAAAGGTAATCGGTTTTTGACAACTATGAGAGACAATTACCTTTCACAACTGGTTCAGGACCCAATAAGAAGGGGGGCACTGCTAGACCTAATATTAACCAACAGGCCAGACCGCATATCAAATATAAGGGTTGGGGGTCATTTGGGGAATACTGATCACAAAACAATAAGTTTGAATGTAGAGGGGTTACAAGGACACTAAACTTCAGGAGGGCAAATTTCCAACGGATGAGAGAGGATCTTGGTGCAATTAACTGGGACGATATCCTGAGACATAAAAATACACAAAGAAAATGGGAGACATTTATTAGCATCCTGGATAGGACCTGTGCACAGTATATACCGTATGGGAATAAACATTCTAGAAATAGGAGGAAACCAATATGGCTAAATAGAGCTGTAAGGGGCGCAATAAGTGACAAAAAGAAAGCATTTAGAGAATTAATTGCCAGAGAGTAAAATAATCCCCAAATATTCTTTAACTATGTAAATAGTAAGAAACTAAAAAATGATAGTGTTGGCCAACTTAAAAATAGTCTGGGTGAAATGGCGGATGAGGATGAGGAAAAAGCCAATAAGCTAAATGACTTTTTTCATCAGTATTTACACAAGAAAATCCCATGGCAGACAAACTGACTAGTGATAAAAATTCCCCATTAAATGTCACCTACTTAACCCAGCAGTAAGTACGTCGGCGTCTAAAAATCACTAAAATTGACAAATCTCCGGGCCCGGATGGGATACACCCCCGAGTACTGCAGGAATTAAGTACAGTCATTGATAGACCATTATTTTTAATCTTTAAAGAGTCCATAATAACAGGGTCTGTACCACAGGACTGGCGTATAGCAAATGTGGTGCCAATATTCAAAAAGGGGACAAAAACTGAACTCGGTAATTATAGGCCAGAAAGCTTAACCTCTATTCCGGGTAAAATCCTGGAGGGCATTCTAAGGGATGCTATACTGGAGTATCTGAAGAGGAATAACCTCATGACACAGTATCAGCACAGGTTTACTAGGGACCGTTCATGTCAGACTAATTTGATCAGTTTCTATGAAGAGGTAAGTTCCGGACTGGACCAAGGGAACCCAGTGGACGTAGTGTATATGGACTTTTCAAAAGCTTTTGATACGGTGCCACACAAAAGTGGGTAAGAGCTGTCTCAGGGATCGGAAACAAAGGGTGGTTAATTAATGGAGCACACTCGAACTGGGTCGTAGTTAGCAGTGGGGTACCACAGGGGTTAGTATTGGGCCCTCTTCTTTTCAACATATTTATTAATGACCTTGTAGAGGGCATTCAGAGCAGAATTTCAATATTTGCAGATGACACTAAACTCTGCAGGGTAATCAATACAGAGGACGACAATTTTATATTACAGGATGATTTATGTAAACTAGAAGCTTGGGCTGATAAATGGCAAATGAGCTTTAATGGGGATAAATGTAAGGTAGAAGTAATAAGATGTATAATTATGTGCTTAATTCTAAAACTCTGGGCAAAACCATCAATGAAAAAGAAGTGGGTGTATGGGTGGATGACAAACTCATGTTCAGCGGCCAGTGTCAGGCAGCTGCTACAAAGGCAAATAAAATAATGGGATGCATTAAAAGAGGCATAGATGCACATGATGAGAACATAATTTTACCTCTATACAAGTCACTAGTTCGACCACACTTAGAATACTGTGCACAGTTCTGGTCTCCGATGTATAAGAAAGACATAGCTGAACTAAAACGGGTGCAGAGAAGAGTGACCAAGGTTATTAGAGGACTGGGGGGTCTGCAATACCAAGATAGGTTATTACACTTGGGGCTATTTAGTTTGGAAAAATGAAGACTAAGGGGTGATCTTATTTTAATGTATAAATATATGAGGGGACAGTACAAATACCTTTCTGATGATCTTTTTAATCATAGACCTAAGACAGGGACAAGGGGGCATCCTCTACGTCTGGAGGAAAGAAGGTTTAGGCATAATAACAGACGCGGGTTCTTTACTGTAAGAGCAGTGAGACTATGGAACTCTCTGCCGTATGATGTTGTAATGAGTGATTCATTACTTAAATTTAAGAGGGAATTGGATACCTTTCTTGAAAAGTATAATGTTGCAGGGTATATATACTAGATTCCTTGATAGGGCGTTGATCCAGGGAACTAGTCTGATTGCCGTATGTGGAGTCGGGAAGGAATTTTTTCCCCAAAGTGGAGCTTACTATTTGCCACATGTTAGGGCATGTTAGGTTAGGCTATGGGTTGAACTAGATGGACTTAAAGTCTTCTTTCAACCTTAATAACTATGTTACTAGAAATATGAAAAATTGAGAAAGCTTAGCGCATAAATTGGCCAATTCATGTGTACCTGGAAGCCATGTGAAGGCATTTCTCATTTCCAGGACATGAATTGGCCAAATATTAAAGGCTTCTTTCAGAGATGGGTCCCTATGTTGGGCACTCCCAAAATTCTCACCAGTAACCCCTAACTCTGAAATGTCAAATCCAGGGGACACTTCCTTCTCATCCTCCACAAGGACACAAAAGGGAAACCCGTCTGCCTCTGAGTGTGGTGATACCTTATTAAGGTTCACTGGTTCCCTATTCACGCTTGTGACCTCAGAACCCTTCCTCCACAGATCCCAAAATAAACAAAATTTCCGGCCTATAATTATAGGGTGCAACAAGTCCCAAGTGACGCGGACCTCATGGGACTCAGTACCGTGGGCCTTTCCATGTCCACTCTGGCCATATGGTAGTCCTTTGCATCACCATGTAAGCACTGAATGCCAACCTTTTTCCCCAGGATCAGTTTGAGAGGAAAAGTGGCCCGCACGAGGGTCACTAAGCTCCTACCGGAATCTAGCAGTGCCGTTACCGCTCCACCGTTCACCTTCATGGGACATGCTTGAGGCCCCTCGTTGAGTGGAGAGTTCACACTGCAGGCCGGATATGCATAATATGAAGTATGGCATCTCATGCTGCAGTCCATCTGCTCAGTGGTCAGGGGACAACAGGTGGCTATATGTCCTGGCCCAAGGCACCTCCAGCAAATAACATCACCCGTAGGGACCTTGGACACCACCTCCCCGCCCCTTTGGACCTTGGGTGCTCCACCCCCTTTTGGGACCCCCAGTATGGAGTGAGCTGCTTTCCCATGGAACCTTCCATCCCCTGATATCTCTCGACCAGTTACGACCAGTATATCGGCATTCCGGAGATCACCGTGGGCAACCGAAGTCTGTAAGGGCCTCGGCAGGGAGTGCACAAACTGGTCCATAACCACCCATTCTACCATCTGTGCTGGCATAGATAACTCTGACTGCAGCCACTTTTCGATCAGGTGCAACAGGTCAAACATTTTGGAACATGGTGGCTTGTCCCGGTGATTCACCCAATGGTGAATCTGCTGTACCCTGAGAGTCAATGTTACCCCCAAGCATACAAGAATCTCCATTTTTAGCTTGCCAAACTCTTTAGCATCCTGCAAAGCTAAATCACAGTATGCTTTCTGGGGTTCCCCCATCAAGAATGATGCCAGTACCTCTGCCCACTGCTCTGGCGGGAGTTTCTCTCTCGGCGACCCTTTCAAACACCACCAGGAAAGCCTCAACATTGCAATTCTCCATTGTAGATTCTTCAGCCTCAACAATGCAGTTCTCCACTCTACGTTGTTCAACTTCAACAATCCAATTCTTCACTGCAGGTTCTTCAGCCTCAACACTGCAATTCTCTACTGCAGGTTCTTCAGCCTCAACACTGCAATTCTCCAATGCAGGTTCTTCAGCCACAACATTGAAATTCTCCACTGCAGGTTCTTCAGCCACAACACTGCAATTCACTGCAGGTTCTTCAGCTTCAATATTGCAATTCTGCACTGCAGGTTCTTCAGCTTCAACATTAAAATTCTCCACTGCAGGTTCTTCAGCCTCAACATCATCCCCAGGAGTCATTCTCTGCAAAGCCCGTCTTACCGCCACCTAATAGTATATGGGTAAGTAATTGAATACAGAAAAATATTTCAATGCTTTTTTGAATTGTTACGTAACATCGAAATGTACCACAGACGATGTAATAGTATATGGATGAGTAATTGAATACAGAAAATGTTTCAAGGCTTTTTTGGAGTGTTATATAACACATAAATGTTTCACAAAGTAGCTATACTCTATGGATGACAATATAGTCAATTTTTTCACCCAAAAAATAAAAATGTGGTCCCCCCCAGTCGGACTCTGCCCCCTTCGGTGATAAGTACCTTACTGCCTATAGACATTGTATATACAGAACCTGGTGTGGGTGGGGATAGCTTTTCCTTTTCTCGGCTCTGCTTCAAGATTAATCTAAAAACTCATTGTGTGAGAGCTGCTCCATCCAGTAATCGAAGTCATACATCTTTGGAATCAGAGTCTCCTTGCCTACATCAGGCTGCTCATAGATGAGATGGCAAAAACCTGCTGACAGATTCCCATCAATGAATCAATGGAAAATGGACAGCCTCTTTCAGACAGGCATATTTGCAATTTATATTCCATTTGTTTCTTGCGGATTGAAATACAGTGCAAAATTAAACTAATAAGGCTGTTCTCATGGACTTTTTAAAAAATCTAGAATGCACTTGCAGAAGTCTAAAGAGAATGCTTAAAATAAGAATGCAATAAGGCTTCTTTCACACTTGCGTCAGTACAGGGGCCTTCGCAATGCGTCGGCCTGACGTACCGACGCACATTGTGAAAATAATGCACGACGGAAAGTCCGGAGAGGAGGGGGCGGAGTTCCGGCCGCGCATGCGTGGTAGAAAATGGCGGACGCGACTTAGAAAAAAAGTTACATTGAACGTTTTTTCATGCCGACGGTCCGCCAAATACCGACTCATTCATGGCTATCCATCACAATCTGTCAATAATACAAGTCTATGGGAAAATGCAGGATCCTGCAATTTTTTTTTTGCAGGATCCTGCATTCTCAAAAAGCGACGGATTGTGACGGATTCAAAGAAACGCAAGTGTGAAAGTAGCCTAATTAGTACAATGGACCAGGAAACAACAGTATTTAATCAATATTCTATCAGCATTTGATTAGTTTTTGCAACTATGTTTGCATTCATTGCTAGTATTTTCTATCGAAAACTAAGAGAATATTGATGAAATATGATGAAGTGCTACTAGTGTTACATACACATGCCAAATATTTGTCTGTAATAGGCCTAAATGTTGAAACTGTGTAACCAGATAAGATGTAGATATTGATATAAATGACGTTTCATGAAAATCCTGTACCTGAAAGAAATCTAAAGGGGACATTCCATTAGGATTTCCTTAGCTTTGGACCTCATAATGGCTTTGGGACTCATTTCAAACAGATATACTGTATATCTATAAGGGCTCATACCCATTTGTGAGAAAAAAACGGTCCGTAATCTGGACCGAAAAAAATGGACAAGTGCCATGCGAGTGCAATGCTATTTATCTCACACAGCATCCGTATGACATGCGTATGCAATGCGTTTTTTTTCTCTGCTACTATTTTTCAACAATCATTTACAGGACCATTTACAGTGTTCTATGCCACAGAATGGTAAGGTATGTGTAAAAAACGGACAGAATACAGATGGTCCGTATGCCGTGCGATTTTTTTCTCACACCCATTGACTTGCATTGGCGAGTCTCATCTGAGATATGCAGCAAATCGCAGCATGCTGCGATTTTTTTCTCAGTCTGATTTCAACTGACAAAAAATTTGCAGATGAGATGTAACCCATTGAATAACATTGGTCAGAGTGCAATCTGATTTTTTATCGGATTGCACTCGTCCGTTTCTCTCGCAATTGAGTATGAGCCCTAAAAGTAAGACGTAGAGCTAGAGTAACACATTGTGGATTTTGTAACATCTACTTAGTCCAAATTCAAATGTCCCATAATTTAAAACTTATTGTTTTCAAATGGTGAAAAACAGATGGCTATTTAATGGATCCGTTTTCCTTAGACTCCAATGTTAAAAAAACAAACAAAAAAAAACAGTTGAAATCAGATTTTTGAGACAGACCAAAAAGTTGTGTCAACACAACTTTCTTGTCAACGGATTGCTGCTGGATCCAATCTAACGGATGACTGAACTTAGCCTTACAATGTAGATAGACAATGGTTCATCACAGGATTAGTATCGGAGTGGATAAATAAATGTTCATATCCTTGTTCCAGACCTTAATGATATGTCTCTTTTCTTTAAAGCTTGCTATCATTGAAGAACAAAGGAAGCAGAAGGAGAGAAAGGATTTGGAACTAGAATACCTTCAGAAAGAAGTAAACAGGGAACGATGGAGAAATTTGCATTTTATAACTCTCAACCAATGTTTAAGCAAGTAAGGTTGCTGAAAAAATACTGACAAAATGCAGAGTAAAACAGTTGAACAAATCCATAACAAAAAATCATAACTCATGTATTTGTAACGATATAAATAATGCAAATGTTGTATATATTTGGCATCCCAAGGATAAACAGTCACACTCAGAATTCCACACACCACCGCAGTCTCCAGATGCAGCATACAAGTAGCCCTTAATGGGACTCCAGCACCTCTCATGAAATATTACCTCTCCTTGCCTTTCTACTATGAGTAAGGTTTGATAAAGACCTAGTGGGTCGAAACATTACCCTATACCATTGGAATACCTTATGGTCTCAACTGCGGTGAATCATTAGATTTTGGTGTTTTAAAAATACAATTCTAAATTGTTTGCAACTTAAAAGCATTGAGTGCGACTGTTTATCCTTGGGATTACATTTTGTGGAATAACTCCACGTTACGTCAGCACCACCGTAGCAAGAGTGCGCGTCTTTTTCTTTTCTCGTATATATTTGGCATACAGAGTTTAGAAGCTTCTAGATTTACGATGCAGTTGCTAATCTATTTAATTTTGATTATCATTCGCATGGAGGTCCCCTCCGTAATATTTACTGATGGAGGTACATGTGACTGTTAGACTCACTAGGTGAGGTGGATCCTATAAGCACAAGATTCAGATGGGCACAAGGGCATCCGTGTAGTAGCTAGGTGGAGCACGCGGAAGATGGGCAGCTGAGGGACTGGAAATCATAGGTAGATAGGTAAAATGCTGGAAAATGAAGGCAAGCGGGCAGGATGCTGGAAACCGCTGGCAGGCCGGAGACGTCCAGTAGACCGCAAGCTGGTGGGATGCATCCAGGAAACTGCAGACAGAAGCTGAGCAGGTCATGTTGTACCGAGAAAGCCAGAGTCTAGCAACACTAAAGTCTTAATAAAGTCCTGGAAGCCACATGTGGGCACGTAGAAGGCAATCTAAAAGTCCTATTAAAATCCTGTAAGCCACAAGTGCATAGGAGAAGTCCTGGAGGCCACAGATGGACATATAGCAAAGGCAAAGGAAATGTCTTAACAAAGTCCTGGAAGCCCCGAGTGGATTGGAGATGTCTTGGAAGCCGCAGACAGACAAGTGACGTCCTGCAGACCACTGACAGGAACTGTGCACAATCAAAATAAAAGTCATACCTAAAAGTCTTAATTCCAAGACACAGGTGTGTGTGTTGGGAGGCATTTTATAGGCCTTGGAAGGTCAACACATGGGAACACGCTGTACTACTTGCAAAGCTCGACATGGCGCACTAGAAAGTCTAGCGGATTAGAGGGAGGGAAGCAAAGCACGGATCTGGGACAGATGTGTAACATTGACCATACACAGTATCCAATGTATACATATCAGTGGAGAAGGATGTCTTTTCATTAGCAGCCATCATATGAATAAGACTGCTCTACTTGACGGCACAAAATACTGGTCGCGCACCTGTGTGTTGCTTAACCAATATAAAACTGGCATAGAACTTCAGGAAAGAGTATAATAGTAGGTTGCACAAATTTATATATAACACACATTTCTGAAAATTGACCATAAAGTGGGTCCATTTTCCATTGGCTATTGTGTTTAATCTTAATTAAGAAAATAATTAACAACAACTAAATACTACATGTTTAAAAGGTTTCTCCATATCCTTACTTATTAGAAGTGCCCATTGACATTAAGATAATTAAATGTCTTACTGTGGTGAACTTCAATGATCAACTGTTACCTGTGGGGGTAACCTGTCAGAAAGTGCTTAAAATTCCTTCATCAGAGATGTCTACTCAAATCGATGTGCTGTCTGTGCGATGCAGGACAAGACAGGTCCTCCAGAGAGATGCTTTTTTGTAACTACTCTCCACTCTGGAAATAAGATGGGAACACTGAACAGAAAATCACTATCTATTAACTCAAAATACTCCAAGTTATAGCAAAATGTTTTGTTTTTGTTTTTTTACATTGAACAAAGCCTGAATAATAATAATATCTGTAATGAAAAGTGTGCAAAAATGTAATTTTTCTTAGAATCTTCTTAAACTAGTACTACAATAGAGGATCAGTGCAGTTAGATTCATATACTGCAGCATAATTCTTCTGTTAAAACAGTTCATTCATAGCATAAATCCATGAAATGAAATCACCAAAATGTTTGTGTCGCACGGCAAACTTTAAATTGTCTTCTGTATGGTTCAGGACTATTATAACAGTGCATGGTTGTTATATTTCTATTACATTCCTATTAGAAAGTTATGTTATGGTGTGTGCAACAATTCTGATAAATATGTATGTTTTTGTTCTCTCTCAGGCCCTGGGTATCAAGTTATTTTAAAAATATCCCACTACGAATCTACTGTCTTCCCCTTGGTAACAGACCACAGGTGAAAAAGAAGAGGACGCGATAAGTGGAATACACATACATTCCTACAATGAAATCTTTTTAGAATATTGAATTTTGAAATCCTCCACAATCAAAGAAATCCATTTAATAAAATCTGAAATAGACATTTGAGACCCAAATGCAGCCTGATCTTGCCTAATTCCCTATATAAACAATGATTTCTATTGAGATCTAAACCCAAAGGCTCCCATTGTAGAGAAAAGTTTCCATGGGGTCAGCCGGCCATCTAGTGTGTATGGGGACTTTTCAACTATCCCTCAACTGAATATGTGGGGAAGATAATGATAACCTGATCATTTTGTTCTGCAGGCAGATAATCTGATGCCAGATAAGACGCTTGGCCAAGCTGAATGTTCAGAAACATGAAGAGGTCAGGAAAGATACAGTAGCTGGGGCTGATAGGCATCGGAGCTGTATAGGAACCATTTTTGAGTATTTGTAATGCCAATCTCTCCATGTCAATAAGCAAAATAAACAATGGTTGAGGCAGGTATCACACATAAAACCTTCATGCTCTATGTACAGAGTGCAATGCTCAGATTGACCATGGGTATTTTGACTCGAACACAACAGCATATTAGGCTGTTGAGTTTGGGTCAGGAGACCGGTGACTGGTACGGACATGGCGTTGGTTGGTCTGTGAAATAGGCCCACACATTGTGAATTCTGTTAGGAACAGAGCTGTGTAATGCACCTCCGTTCATTTTTAAATCAAGATGCCAAAGGAGCTAATTTCCAAAGCATATTCAATATGACATACCATATTGATAGTTTACATCGTCTTCACCTGCATGCCCTATCTGCACACATAAATCATAATTAAACAATCAATAATCTCTAATTTTTCGACAGAGCAAAGTCTATACTTTCCAAAAATGCCCCAGTTTATCTCAGTGTCTCATGCTATTTGATAACCGTAATGCAAATTTCTAATCTAAGTACAATCTACTTCTTGATTGACTTACTTTGTGCAAATTTGCCTCACAAGTTGCATTAAGCCCACCCTCCTTTTTGGAAGATCACATTTTTTTCCAGCGAGGCCATGCTCACTTGTTGGACAAGGTGCAGAAAGTGTCTAAAACAAATGAAAATTATTTTTAGCTGAAAATACACACATTTAAGTAAAAAAGAATGGCTCAATAAGAGTTCTTTAATATAAGGATACATGCATACACACATGACGGATGTGTAATCAAGTGAACTAGTCTGTAGTAAATAAGATTTAATAAAATTCCATTATGGTACCAGACTAACAAAACTTGACCAATAGCTTTCAGAAGAATGCAGAATGATGAGGTGTGGCACTAAGGAAACATCTGTCTCAACCTCAATGTTTTCTATCAAGACAAGATACTCCTTGTTTTATGACTAAGCTGAATTACATCACAGAAGTAAGCTATCATGGAAGTCATGAACATAATAGACCCAGTCAGAGGTGGGTTAAGGGCTCTGTTTCACTGACTGTTGTCTTGGTTCTATCATCTTTACAGAAATGTGTAGAGGTATCATTCTATTAGCATCTCTGATGGTTTCAATTTAATTTTTGTAAGGCTGCGGTGACACACAACTGTATATTATCTCATCTGAGAAAATCGGATAGATTATATAAATGACACTCAGATCAAACTCTGATCAGAGACAGCTTAGTCTAATCCAATTCTCTTGCATGAGAGAATTGAAGCACAGAAGAGGAGAAGATGGAGAACAAAATTTCTCCTACCTTTTTTCCCATTCTGTGAGGTTGTGGAAATCGGACTGCATTTGGATGTCATCCAAGCATGGTCCAATGATTTCCACACGCCTACAGACTTGAATGGGTGTGTGGCATCTGATTTGCTCTGCAAATCACAGCATGGTCATTTTTTTCTCATACTGAATCAGCATTGTCCCATAGAATAACACTGGAGTGCTATCCGAAAAAAAAAAACATCAGATAGCACTAGTCCGATGTTTATGCTCGTGTGAGCAAGCCCAAAAGGCAGAAGTGATCTGTCGCTATCAGGTTTCCCACCATTCAGTCAGCTATCCATTCTTTTCAGGGGGCAGAATCATTCAGCCAGCTGGGCTCAGACACCTACTGGTCCCATAAAAGTCAGGGAGATCCATTGTTGGGTTACAGGTATTTTATATATTAATATCTGAGTTCGTTCACAGAGAACCTGTCATGTCAATAAAAGCAATTCACCTGCAAATATACAGGCTAATAGTGTTCTAAAATTGCGTAGATGTCTTGCAGTAATCCCAGCTACCGGGAGGAAATTAACTTTATTCCTCGCGGCAGTCTTTGGCTTTCAGGTATAGAGGCGTGGCTTCAATCACCACTCGGTACATAGTGAGCGGCGTCTGCAACCACACCCCAGCACTGACTGACTGACAGCCAGCTTAGCTCTAATGTATTGTACAGCCAGCTGTCAGTCAGTGCTGGGGTGGGGATACAGCTGCCGCTCATTATGTACTGAGCGGTGACTGAGGCCACCCCGGCCGCAACTCTATGACTAAATATCATAGGTTGCCGGGAACAATAAAGTTCATATTCTCCCAGCAGCCTGGCTTTCATTGAGGCGGCCACACAGTTTTAGAGCACTATTAACCTGCAGATTAACCACATAGCTGTAGGATAATAGTGTTTTTTACAAGACAGGTTCCCTTTAAACATGAAAACATTTGCCTGTTCTTTAGACATTCAAAAAACCTACTCACTATGACGATTATCTGTTTGATCCTACAGGTTGAAAATTTACTGTTTATTTTCATTTGATGCCCTTTGAAGACATAAAAAGCAGTGTGCAAATAACAAAATTTTGCAAGTAAAACTGCTCATGTGAAAACACATAAATTCAAATGAAATATCAAGATTCTGAACATCTCCACATTAGCTTATATGGTTGAAAGTGCAATATCAGAGTTAAGAAGTGTTACAGGCAGATATTACCTTGAAAACCAGCAGGTATCGGTACAGTTAACCTTCAAAGATGTAACTATACAACACATTTCTCGCTAGGAGGTTTGACTGGATTCATCTCAATTCTACTGTAATTTGCTGAGAAAGTACAGACCAAGTCAATATCTTGATTTTTCCTAGTAAAAATGTTCATGGATGCATGGTGAAGAAAACATATCTAAACAAACCTGTCATTTAAAACTCAACATAGACTGGTAAATAGGCCTTAACCCCTTTCTGCCATTGGACGTAATATTCCGTCCATGTGGGGTGGGCCTTAATTCCCAAGGACGGAATATTACGTCCAGCGCGATCGGCCGCGCTCACGGGGGGAGCGCCGCCGATCGCGGCCGGGTGTCAGCTGCTTATCGCAGCTGACATCCGGCACTATGTGCCAGGAGCGGTCACGGACCGCCCCCGGCACATTAACCCCCGGCACACCGCGATCAAAGATGATCGCGATGTGCCGGCGGTGCAGGGAAGCATCGCGCAGGGAGGGGGCTCCCTGCGTGCTTCCCTGAGACCCCCACAGCAACGCGATGTGATCGCGTTGCTCCGGGGGTCTCCTACCTCCCTCCCTGCAGTAAGTCCCGGATCCAAGATGGCCGCGGATCCGGGTCCTGCAGGGAGGGAGGTGGCTTACCAAGTGCCTGCTCAGAGCAGGCACTTGGTAACGCTGCACTGCTCTCAGACAGATCGGTGATCTGTCAAGAGTGCTGTGTAAACTGGCAGATCACCGATCTGTATTGTCCCCCCCTGGGACAAAGTAAAAAAGTTAAAAAAAAAATTTCCAAGTGTGTAAAAAAAAAAAAAAAAAAAAAAAAATCCTAAATAATGAAAAAAAAAAAAAATATTATTCCCATAAATACATTTCTTTATCTAAATTAAAAAAAAAAACAATAAAAGTACACATATTTAGTATCGCCGCGTCCGTAATGACCCGACCTATAAAACTGGCCCACTAGTTAACCCCTTCAGTAAACACCGTAAGAAAAAAAAAAAACGAGGCAAAAAACAACGCTTTATTATCATACCGCCAAACAAAAAGTGGAATAACACGCGATCAAAAAGACGGATATAAATAACCATGGTACCGCTGAAAGCGTCATCTTATCCCGCAAAAAACGAGCCGCCATACAGCAACATCAGCAAAAAAATAAAAAAGTTATAGTCCTCAGAATAAAGCGATGCAAAAATAATTATTTTTTTCTATAAAATAGTTTTTATCGTATAAAAGCGCCAAAACATAAAAAAATATATAAATGAGGTGTCGCTGTAATCGTACTGAACCGAAGAATAAAACTGCTTTATCAATTTTACCAAACGCGGAACGGTATAAACGCCTCCCCCAAAAGAAATTCATGAATAGCTGGTTTTTGGTCATTCTGCCTCACAAAAATCGGAATAAAAAGCGATCAAAAAATGTCACGTGCCCGAAAATGTTACCAATAAAAACGTCAACTCGTCCCGCAAAAAACAAGACCTCACATGACTCTGTGGACTCAAATATGGAAAAATTATAGCTCTCAAAATGTGGTAACGCAAAAAATATTTTTTGCAATAAAAAGCGTCTTTCAGTGTGTGACGGCTGCCAATCATAAAAATCCGCTAAAAAACCCGCTATAAAAGTAAATGAAAAAAATGTATTTATTTTCATTTTCCCATTAGGGTTAGGGCTAGGGTTAGGGTTAGGGCTAGGTTTAGGGCTAGGGATAGGGTTAGGGCTAGGGCTAGGGTTAGGGCTAGGGTTAGGGCTAGGGTTAGGGCTAGGGTTAGGGCTAGGGCTAGGGTTAGGGTTAGGGCTAGGGATAGGGTTAGGGCTAGGGTTAGGGTTAGGGCTAGGGTTAGGGCTAGGGTTAGGGCTATGGTTAGGGCTAGGGCTAGGGTTAGGGCTAGGGTTAGGGCTAGGGTTAGGGCTAGGGCTAGGGTTGGGACTAGGGTTAGGGCTAGGGCTAGGGTTAGGGCTAGGGTTAGGGTTGGGGTTAGGGTTAGGGTTAAGGCTACAGTTAGGGTTGGGACTAAAGTTAGGGTTAGGGTTTGGATTACATTTACGGTTGGGAATAGGGTTGGGATTAGGGTTAGGGGTGTGTTCGGATTAGGGTTTCAGTTATAATTGGGGGGTTTCCACTGTTTAGGCACATCAGGGGGATCTCCAAACGCGACATGGCGACCGATCTCAATTCCATCCAATTCTGCATTGAAAAAGTAAAACAGTGCTCCTTTCCTTCCGAGCTCTCCCGTGTGCCCAAACAGGAGTTTACCCCAACATATGGGGTATCAGTGTACTCAGGACAAATTGGGCAACAACTTTTGGGGTCCAATTTCTCCTGTTACCCTTGGGAAAATACAAAACTGGGGGCTAAAAAATAATTTTTGTGGGAAAAAAAGAGATTTTTTATTTTCACGGCTCTGCGTTATAAACTGTAGTGAAACACTTGGGGGCTCAAAGTTCTCACAACACATCTAGATAAGTTCCTTGGGGGGTCTAGTTTCCAATATGGGGTCACTTGTGGGGGTTTCTACTGTTTAGGTATATTAGGGGCTCTGCAAACGCAATGTGACGCCTGCAGACCATTCCATCTAAGTCTGCATTCCAAATGGCGCTCCTTCCCTTCCGAGCCCTCCCATGCGCCCAAACGCTGGTTCCCCCCCACATATTGGGTATCAACGCACTCAGGACAAATTGGACAACAACTTTTGGGGTCCAATTTCTCCTTTTACCCTCGAGAAAATACAAAACTGGGGGCTAAAAAATAATTTTGAGGGGAAATTTTTTTTTTATTTTCACGGCTCTGCGTTATAAACTGTAGTGAAATACTTGGGGGCTCAAAGTTCTCACAACACATCCAGATAAGTTCCTTGGGGGGGTCTAGTTTCCAATATGGGGTCACTTGTGGGGGGTTTCTACTGTTTAGATACATTAGGGGCTCTGCAAACACAATGTGACGCCTGCAGACCATTCCATCTAAGTCTGTATTCCAAATGGCGCTCCTTCCCTTCCGAGCCCTCCCATGCGCCCAAACGCTGGTTCTCCCCCACATATAGGGTATCAGCGCACTCAGGACAAATTGCACAACAACTTTTGGGGTCCAATTTCTCCTGTTACCCTCAGGAAAATACAAAACTGGGGGCTAAAAAATTATTTTTGTGGGAAAAAATTTTTGTTTTATTTTTACGGCTCTGCATTATAAACTTCTGTGAAGCTCTTATTGGGTCAAAGTGCTCACCACACATCTAGATAAGTTCCTTAGGGGGTCTACTTTTCAAAATGGTGTCACTTGTGGGGGGTTTCAATGTTTAGGTACATCAGTGGCTCTCCAAACGCAACATGGCGTCCCATCTCAATTCCTGTCAATTTTGCATTGAAAGGTCAAACGGCGCTCCTTCCCTTCCGAGCTCTCCCATGCGCCCAAACAATGGTTTACCCCCACATATGGGGTATCAGAGTACTCAGGACAAATTGTGCCACAACTTTTGTGGTCCAATTTCTTCTCTTACCATTGGGAAAATAAAAAATTGGGGGCGAAAAGATAATTTTTGTGAAAAAAAATGATTTTTTATTTTTACGGTTCTGCATTATAAACTTCTGTGAAGCACTTGGTGGGTCAAAGTGCTCACCACACCTCTAGATAAGTTCGTTAGGGGGTCTACTTTCCAAAATGGTGTCACTTGTGGGGGATTTCAATGTTTAGGCACATCAGTGGCTCTCCAAACGCAACATGGCGTCCCATCTCAATTCCAGTCAATTTTGCATTGAAAAGTCAAATGGCGCTCCTTCCCTTCCGAGCTCTGCCATGCGCCCAAACTGTGGTTAACCCCCACATATGGGGTATCAGCGTACTCAGGACAAATTGTACAAAAACGTTTGGGGTCCATTTTCTCCTGTAACCCTTGGTAAAATAAAACAAATTGGAGCTGAAGTAAATTTTTTGTGAAAAAAAGTTAAATGTTAATTTTTATTTAAACATTCCAAAAATTCCTGTGAAGCACCTGAAGGGTTAATAAACTTCTTGAATGTGGTTTTGAGAACCTTGAGGGGTGCAGTTTTTAGAATGCTGTCACACTTGGGTATTTTCTATCATATAGACCCCTCAAAATGACTTCAAATGAGATGTGGTCCCTAAAATAAAATGGTGTTGTAAAAATGAGAAATTGCTGGTCAACTTTTAACCCTTATAACTCCCTAACAAAAAAAAATTTTGGTTCCAAAATTGTGCTGATGTAAAGTAGACATGTGGGAAATGTTACTTATTAAGTATTTTGTGTGACATATCTCTGTGATTTAATTGCATAAAAATTCAAAGTTGAAAAATTGCGAAATTTTCAAAATTTTTGCCAAATTTCCATTTTTTTCACAAATAAACGCAGGTAATATCAAAGAAATTTTACCACTATCATGAAGTACAATATGTCACGAGAAAACAATGTCAGAATCACCGGGATCCGTTGAAGCGTTCCAGAGTTATAACCTCATAAAGGGACAGTGGTCAGAATTGTAAAAATTGGCCCGATCCATAACGTGCAAACCACCCTTGGGGGTAAAGGGGTTAAACAGGAATGTGGTAATAAAGATTGATATGGGGATTTTTGTGAGTACTCACCGTAATATCCTTTTCTCCGAGCCAATCATTGGGGGACACAGACCATGGTTGTTACGCTGCTGCCACTAGGAGGCGACAATAAGTTGAAAAAAAAAAGTTAGCTCCTCCCCTGCAGTATACACCCTGCTGCTGGCTCCCAGAGAACCAGTTCAGTGCAAAAGCAGTAGGAGATCATTAACATCATATCATAGTACAACACATCAAATGAAAGAAAAACAAGCGCAAGCCAAAAGATTAACAGGGTGGGTGCTGTGTCCCCCAATGATTGCCTCGGAGAAAAGGATTTTACGGTGAGTACTCACAAAAATCCCCATTATTCCTTTGCCTCATTGGAGGACACAGACCATGGGACATCCCAAAGCAGTCCATGGGTGGGGAATAACATAATAGATCGACCCCCATGTCCCAACTGACTAAAGTCGCGCTACCACCGCTTGCAGACTACGTCTGCGAAGGGCTGCATGTGCAGAAGTCTGAGAGTGTAGGCTGTACCAAGTCGCAGCCTTGCAGACCTGTTCTGTCGATGCCCAATGCTGAATGGCTCAAAAAAGCGTCCACCGACCGAGTAAAGTGTGCCTTAATCTCCGCTGGGATAGGCTTATCTTATCTGATGCGGAAGGACTTCTGAAGCCAAGCGAATCCATTTGGTATTGTGGCCATGAAGCGGCTAAACCCTGCCTGAGGCCCTCAGGAAGCATGGATAGGGTATCCGACCTACTGAAGGGTGCCGTATTAGAGACGCATCTTCTGAGTGCCCTTACTGCGTGCAGTGTTATGAATAGGTAATTCAGAACCACAATGGACCTTGAAGTTCAGAGCACACAAGTGACCTGACAAAAACCACAAAACATAGGCCGAGCTCTGAGACGTGGAAACTCTGCTGACCGCAATCCCTAAACCTATAAAACCACACTAGAGGTAGCCGTGGATTGCGCCTAACGCTCCCTATGCAACTCGGCACAGCCTGAGAAACTAGCTAGTCCTGAAGATAGAAAAATAAGCCTACCTTGCCTCAGAGAAATTTCCCAAAGGAAAAGGCAGCCCCCACATATAATGACTGTGAGTTAAGATGAAAATACAAACACAGAGATGAAATAGATTTAGCAAAGTGAGGCCCGACTTACTGAATAGACCGAGGATAGGAAAGATAGCTTTGCGGTCAACACAAAAACCTACAAACAACCACGCAGAGGGGCAAAAAGACCCTCCGCACCGACTAACGGTACGGAGGTGCTCCTTCTGCGTCTCAGAGCTTCCAGCAAGCAAGCAAAACCAAAAAAGCAAGCTGGACAGAAAATATAGCAACAAAAGTAACACAAGCAGACTTAGCTTATGCTGAGCAGACAGGCCACAGGAACGATCCAGGAGGAAGCAAGACCAATACTAGAACATTGACTGGAGGCCAGGATCAAAGCACTAGGTGGAGTTAAATAGAGCAGCACCTAACGACTTAACCTCATCACCTGAGGAAGGAAACTCAGAAGCCGCAGTACCACTCGTGACCACAGGAGGGAGCTTGATCACAGAATTCACAACAGTACCCCCCCTTGAGGAGGGGTCACCGAACCCTCACCAGAGCCCCCAGGCCGACCAGGATGAGCCATATGAAAGGCACGAACAAGATCGGCAGCATGGACATCAGAGGCAAAGACCCAAGAATTATCTTCCTGACCATAACCCTTCCATTTAACCAGATACTGGAGTTTCCGTCTCGAAACACGAGAATCCAAAATCTTCTCCACTATATACTCCAACTCCCCCTCCACCAAAACCGGGGCAGGAGGATCAACAGATGGAACCACAGGCGCCACGTATCTCCGCAACAATGACCTATGGAATACGTTATGGATGGAAAAAGAATCTGGAAGGGTCAAACAAAAAGACACAGGATTAAGAACCTCAGAAATCCTATATGGACCAATGAAACGAGGCTTAAACTTAGGAGAGGAAACCTTCATAGGAATATTATTATTATTATTATACATTTTTATAGCGCCATTTATTCCATGGCGCTTTACATGTGAATACGGGGCAGATATAGACAAATACATTAAACATGAGCAGATAACAAGGCACACGAGTACATAAGGAGGGAGGACCCTGCCCGCGAGGGCTCACAGAATATAACGTGATGACAACCAAACCAAATCCCCAACACAAAGTCGGGGACCCACACAGCATCTGCGATTAGCGAAACGTTGAGCCTTCTCCTGGGACAAGGTCAAATTGTCCACTACATGAGTCCAAATCCGCTGCAACCTGTCCACCACAGTATCCACACCAGGACAGTCCGAAGACTCAACCTGCCCTGAAGAGAAACGAGGATGGAACCCAGAATTGCAGAAAAACGGTGAAACCAAGGTAGCCGAGCTGGCCCGATTATTAAGAGCGAACTCAGCCAACGGCAAAAAGGACACCCAATCATCCTGATCAGCAGAAACAAAACATCTCAGATATGTTTCCAAGGTCTGATTGGTTCGTTCAGTCTGGCCATTTGTCTGAGGATGGAAAGCCGAGGAAAAAGACAAATCAATGCCCATCCTAGCACAAAAGGCTCGCCAAAACCTCGAAACAGACTGGGAACCTCTGTCAGAAACGATGTTCTCTGGAATGCCATGTAAACGAACCACATGCTGGAAGAACAATGGCACCAAATCAGAGGAGGAAGGTAATTTAGACAAGGATACCAAATGGATCATCTTAGAGAAGCGATCAAAAACTACCCAAATGACCGACATTTTTTGAGAGACGGGGAGATCCGAAATAAAATCCATAGAGATATGTGTCCAAGGCCCAGGGCCGTATTTGCCACTAGGCACTCGAGGGCACGTGCCTAGGGCGGCGCCTATGCGGGGGGCGGCACCAGAGCAAAGTTTTTTTTTTTTTTTTTTTTTTTTTTAGTCCGGCGGGGTCACCTCACCTGGTCCCTGTCTCTAATAATAACCCCCCCCCCCCCACCGTGGTCGCCCAAGTTGCCCAGACATCATACAGTGTCACTGGTGGTGAGTCATCATCATACTGTACATAAATACTCACCTAGCTAGCTCCAGCGATGCCTGGTCTGGTCTCCGCGTCAGCTCGTCCTGCGTGAGGTGCGGTCAGGTAGTACCGCTGCTCATTAAGTTCATGAATATGCGCATATTCATGAACTTAATGCGCGGTACCACCTGACAGCTCACGCAGGAGGACGAGGGTGCTGCGCCGCCGCCGGGACAGAGGTGGATTCCGCGCGGTGTGGAAAGGAGTCGGACGGACCGACGGTGACTCGGTGAGTATGAATGTCTGATGGGAGGGTGGCGGGGGCTGGGGGACGACCGTGGACGGGGAGCGGAGCAGCGAGCCGAGCCATGATAGGAATGGATGCATGGGACTGGAGTGGAGCGCGGAGCGGCAGGGTCGGGGAGCCTCAGCCGATGAGCCGCCCAGGCCCATGAATGATGGTGACGCTAATGCGGCGCCCGGTGGGCCCATGCATGGAGCCTGGGGGCGGCTGGCCAGGGGGGGAGAGGAGGGCGGCGATGAGCCACGCGTACAGGAGGGAGGGGGGGGATGGGAGATGAGCCAGAGCCACCCCTGCATACAGGGAGGCCTGGGAGGGGGACAAAACATGAGCCACGCATGGGGGGGATGGGAGATGAGGAGCTCATCTCCCATCCCCCCCCATGCGTGGCTCATGTTTTGTCCCCCTCCCAGGTCTTCCTGTATGCAGGGGTGGCTCTCTGGCTCATCTCCCATCCCCCCCCATGCGTGGCTCATGAGCCATGCATACAGGATGGGAGGGGGGTGGGCCATTAAACATTATGCGTGGAGCATCATATGTGGCCATTATACAGTATGGAGCATCATGTGACTATTATACAGTATGGACCATGATGTGTGGCTATTATACAGTATGGAGCATCATGTGACTATTATACAGTATGGAGCATCATGTGTGGCTATTATACAGCATGGAGCATCATGTGTGGCCATTATACAGTATGGAGCATCATATGTGGCCATTATACAGTATGGAGCATCATGTGTGGCCATTACAGTATGGAGCATCATGTGTGGCCATTATACAGTATGGAGCATCATGTGTAGCCATTATACAGTATGGAGCATCATGTGTGGTCATTATAAAGTATGGAGCATCATGTGTGGTCATTATACAGTATGAAGCATCATGTGCGGTCATTATACAGTATGGAGCATCATGTGTAGCCATTATACAGTATGGAGCATCATGTGTGGCCATTATACAGTATGGAGCATCATGTGTGGCCATTATACAGTATGGAGCATCATGTGTGGCCATTATACAGTATGGAGCATCATGTGTGGCCATTATACAGTATGGAGCATCATGTGTGGCCATTATACAGTATGGAGCATCATGTGTGGCTATTATACAGTATGGAGCATCATGTGTGGCTATTATACAGTATCAGTAATAGAATGATAAAGTCCATATATTAATCCTACAATGTCTGCTGGACATGGTATGGGGAGAGTTTATAGTTCAGTTAGTACACAGACACCGATACTTGTTAACCAGTTAATGCTCTCTTGTCCACCACACTGCAGTGTCAAAAGAGGAAGACGGCGAGACAGGCAGCAACATCGCATCAGAGAGCTCTTGACCTCGAAACAGAAGATCCTCAGATCCTGGTATTGTGACATAATATTAAGAAGAATATTTATTCACTGATATTATTCTATTAACTCCACAGCATTTTTCATGCATCAACACTGTCCCCATTGGGGCTCACAATCTAAACATCCTATTAGTTGGTCTTTTGAGTGTGGTAGAAAACCCACACTAACACGGGGAGAACATCGAAACTCTGCAGATGTCATCCTTGTTGGGATTTGAACCCCAGACCCCAGTGCTACAAAGCTGGGGATGGGAGATGAGCAAGAGCCACCCCTGCATACAGGGAGACCTGGGAGGGGGACATCACATGAGCCATGCATGGGGGATGATGGGAGATGAGCCAGAGCCACCCCTGTATACAGGGAGGGGGACATCATGAGCCAGAGCCACCCCTGCATACAGGGAGAGGGACATCATGAGCCACGCATATGGGGGGGGAGATGAGCCATGCATACAGGAGGGGGGGAGAGATGAGCCATGCATGATGGGGGTGGGTAGCCGATGAGCCATGCATGGGGGGGGGGAGATGAGCCATGCATACAGGATGGGAGGGGGGTGGGCCATTAAACATTATGCGTGAAGCATCATATGTTGCCATTATACAGTATGGATTCGGAGCATCATGTAGAGCCATTATACAGTATGGAGCATCATGTGTGGCCATTATACAATATGGAGCATCATGTGTGGCCATTATTCAGTATGGAGCATTGTGTGGCCATATTTTTTTTTTGTTATAATTATTGTATATGAAACAGTGTGATCAGCAGTGCTAAATGGGTGTGGTTGGGACTTGAATATGGGTGTGACTAGTTGTGAAATGGGTGTGGTCAGAGGCGTGGCCTAAAATTTGCCGCGGCGCACTACGTGTGCCGCAACCTTTATACCTCTTTCCCTTCAAGAGTTGGGCGGTATGGTACCACATTTACCAGATCATGGCAAGTACCACAAATCCCATAGGGGATGAATGAGGCCAAACGCAGTGTTGCCGTAAATGATCCATTACGCTGCAGATGCAAAAAAACTGCCCGATCTGCTGCAAACAACAGCGATTCTTGCCAAAGTCACTGCCGATAGTGTCATACTCACCAATGGGGGAGGCAGCACTAAAAGTGCCTAGGGCAGCAGAAACTCTAAATACGGCCCTGCCAAGGCCTGTTCGGGATCGGCAAGGGCAAAAGCAACCCACTGGCACGAGAACAGCAGGGCTTAGCCCAAGCACAAATCCCACAGGACTGCACAAAAGAACGCACATCCCGCGACAGAGACGGCCACCAAAAGGATCTAGCCACCAAATCTCTGGTACCAAAGATTCCAGGATGACCAGCCAACACCGAACAATGAACCTCAGAGATAACTTTATTCGTCCACCTATCAGGGACAAACAGTTTCTCTGCTGGGCAACGATCAGGTTTATTAGCCTGAAATTTTTTGCAGCACCCGCCGCAAATCAGGGGAGATGGCAGACACAATTACTCCCTCTTTGAGAATACCCGCCGGCTCAGGCAAACCCGGAGAGTCGGGCACAAAACTCCTAGACAGGGCATCCGCCTTCACATTTTTAGAGTCCGGAAGGTACGAAACCACAAAGTCAAAACGGGAGAAAAACAGCGACCAACGAGCCTGTCTAGGATTCAACCGTTTGGCAGACTCGAGATAAGTCAAGTTCTTGTGATCAGTCAAGACCACCACGCGATGCATAGCTCCTTCAAGCCAATGACGCCACTCCTCGAATGCCCACTTCTTTGCCAGCAACTCTCGATTGCCAACATCATAATTTCGCTCAGCAGGCGAAAACTTCCTGGAAAAGAAGGCGCATGGCTTCATCACCGAGCAATCAGCACCTCTTTGCGACAAAACAGCCCCCGCTCCAATTTCAGAAGCATCAACCTCAACCTGGAACGGAAGCGAAACAACTGGTTGACACAACACAGGGGCAGAAGAAAAACGACGCTTTAACTCTCGAAAAGCTTCCACAGCAGCAGAAGACCAATTGACCACATCAGCACCCTTCTTGGTCAAATCGGTCAATGGTTTAGCAATACTAGAAAAATTACAGATGAAGCGACGATAAAAATTAGCAAAGCCAAGGAACTTTTGCAGACTCTTCAGAGATGTCGGCTGAGTCCAATCATAAATGGCCTGGACCTTATCAGGGTCCATCTCGATGGTAGAAGGGGAAAAAATGAACCCCAAAAATGAAACCTTCTGAACACCAAAGAGACACTTTGATCCCTTCACAAACAAAGAATTAGCACGCAGGACCTGGAACACCATTCTGACCTGCTTCACATGAGACTCCCAATCATCCGAGAAGACCAAAATATCATCCAAGTATACAATCAGGAATTTATCCAGGTACGCTCGGAAGATGTCATGCATAAAGGACTGAAATACTGATGGAGCATTGGCAAGTCCGAATGGCATAACTAGGTACTCAAAATGGCCCTCGGGCGTATTAAATGCAGTTTTCCATTCATCGCCCCGTTTAATACGCACAAAATTATATGCACCACGAAGATCTATCTTGGTGAACCAACTAGCCCCTTTAATCCGAGCAAACAAGTCAGATAGCAGTGGCAAGGGGTACTGAAATTTGACCGTGATTTTATTTAGAAGGCGGTAATCAATACAAGGTCTCAGCGAACCATCCTTCTTGGCCACAAAAAAGAACCCTGCTCCCAATGGTGATGACGACGGCCGAATATGACCCTTCTCCAAGGATTCTTTTACGTAACTCCGCAAAGCGGCATGCTCAGGTACAGATAAATTAAACAGTCGACCCTTAGGAAACTTACTACCAGGAATCAACTCGATAGCACAATCACAATCCCTATGTGGAGGTAGGGCATTGGACTTGGGCTCATCGAATACATCCCGGTAATCAGACAAGAACTCTGGGACCTCAGAAGGGATGGATGATGAGATAGACAGAAATGGAACATCACCATGTACCCCCTGACAACCCCAGCTGGACACAGACATTGATTTCCAATCTAATACTGGGTTATGGACTTGTAGCCATGGCAACCCCAACACGACCACATCATGCAGATTTTGCAACACCAGAAAGCGAATATCCTCCTGGTGCGCAGGAGCCATGCACATGGTCAGCTGGGTCTAATACTGAGGCTTATTCTTGGCCAAAGGCGTAGCATCAATTCCTCTCAATGGAATAAGACACTGCAAGGGCTCCAAGACAAACCCACAGCGCCTAGCAAACTCCAAGTCCATCAAATTCAGGGCAGCGCCTGAATCCACAAATGCCATGACAGAATAGGAAGACAAAGAGCAGATCAAAGTAACAGACAAAAGAAATTTCGACTGTACCGTACCAATGGTGGCAGACTTAGCGAACCGCTTAGTGCGCTTAGGACAATCGGAGATAGCATGAGTGGAATCACCACAGTAGAAACACAGCCAATTCTGACGTCTGTGTTCTTGCCTTTCAGCTCTGGTCAAAGTCCTATCGCACTGCATAGGCTCAGGTTTATGCTCAGATAATACCGCCAAATGGTGCACAGATTTACGCTCACGCAAGCGTCGACCGATCTGAATGGCCAAAGACATAGACTCATTCAGACCAGCAGGCATAGGAAATCCCACCATGACATCCTTAAGGGCTTCAGAGAGACCCTTTCTGAAGATTGCTGCCAAAGCACATTCATTCCATTGAGTGAGCACAGACCACTTTCTAAACTTCTGACAATAAATCTCTATCTCATCCTGACCCTGACACAGAGCCAGCAAATTTTTCTCTGCCTGATCCACTGAATTAGGTTCATCGTATAGTAATCCGAGCGCCAGAAAAAACGCATCAATATTACATAATGCAGGATCTCCTGGCGCAAGGGAAAATGCCCAGTCTTGAGGGTCGCCACGTAATAAAGAAATAATGATCTTAACTTGTTGAACTGGGTCACCAGAGGAGCGAGGTTTCAACGCCAGAAACAGTTTGCATTTATTTTTGAAACTCAGAAATTTAGCTCTATCTCCAGAAAACAAATCAGGAATAGGAATTCTTGGTTCTAACATAGAATTCTGAGCCACAAAGTCTTGAATATTTTGTACTCTTGCAGTGAGAAGATCCACACATGAAGACAGACCTTTAATGTCCATCACCACACCTGTGTCCTGAACCACCCAAATGTCTAGGGGAAAAAAAAGGCAAAACACAGTGCAAAGAAAAAAAAATGGTCTCAGAACTTCTTTTTTCCCTCTTATGAGAAGCATAGTACTTTGGGCCTCCAGTACTGTTATGAATAGGTAATTCAGAACCACAATGGACCTTGAAGTTCAGAGCACACAAGTGACCTGACAAAAACCACAAAACATAGGCCGAGCTCTGAGACGTGGAAACTCTGCTGACCGCAATCCCTAAACCTATAAAACCACACTAGAGGTAGCCGTGGATTGCGCCTAACGCTCCCTATGCAACTCGGCACAGCCTGAGAAACTAGCTAGTCCTGAAGATAGAAAAATAAGCCTACCTTGCCTCAGAGAAATTTCCCAAAGGAAAAGGCAGCCCCCACATATAATGACTGTGAGTTAAGATGAAAATACAAACACAGAGATGAAATAGATTTAGCAAAGTGAGGCCCGACTTACTGAATAGACCGAGGATAGGAAAGATAGCTTTGCGGTCAACACAAAAACCTACAAACAACCACGCAGAGGGGCAAAAAGACCCTCCGCACCGACTAACGGTACGGAGGTGCTCCCTCTGCGTCTCAGAGCTTCCAGCAAGCAAGCAAAACCAAAAAAGCAAGCTGGACAGAAAATATAGCAACAAAAGTAACACAAGCAGACTTAGCTTATGCTGAGCAGACAGGCCACAGGAACGATCCAGGAGGAAGCAAGACCAATACTAGAACATTGACTGGAGGCCAGGATCAAAGCACTAGGTGGAGTTAAATAGAGCAGCACCTAACGACTTAACCTCATCACCTGAGGAAGGAAACTCAGAAGCCGCAGTACCACTCGTGACCACAGGAGGGAGCTTGATCACAGAATTCACAACAGTGCAGGGTGTGAAGAGCTCATTTCACCTAATGTACCAGTGCTGGACAAAAGAGAGAAGGACGAAGTCCTCAATAAGGTGGACAGATAAGATCACCTTGGAAAATAGAGAACATAGGCGACTCGATGACCACCTTGTCCTGGGGGAAAATCAGGAAAGGAACTCGACAGGACAGAGTGGCTAGCTCTGAGACTTGTCTAATAGACAGCACTGCGACAAGATAAAGACGACGTTCAGAGACATCCTGCAACAGTTCGAAAAGACTTCTGCTAAAAAAGCACCTGGGACCAATACAAGGTCCCAGGCCTCTAAAGGTATAATACAGGGGAATACCACATGGGAGACTCCCTGAAAGAAAATGCTCACTTACAGAATGGAAGTAATCTTGCTCTGGAATAAAATCGATAAGGCCAGGATCTGGCCTTTGAGAGAGAGCGAGAGAGAGAAAGAGCTGAGCGGCAAACCTGATTCAAGATCAGTCTGGAGAAATTCCCAATATGGAGGGAACAGAGAAGACACGAGGACGTCGGCAGTGCCTGCACAGAGCGAAAAAGGTTAATCAAGTGTGCCAATAGATGCTAGCTGATGCAAGCTTCCCAACGCTAATCATGGTGGGAAACCCCTGATGAGAGAACCCAGCTTGAGATCGTTTGAGGCTTCAATGGCCAAGCTGTTAAACACAGGGCCCCTGAGTTCTCATGACAAAATGGACGTTGGCAGAGGAGAACTGGATGATCTAGCAGTCGCCACGGGACATCAGCGACTATCTGCACTAAATTAAACCTGGGCGACAAGAATTACTGGAGTCCCCTCTGCTAAGATCTTACTGATGACCCTTGGAATTAAAGCGGAGAAAAAATATATGTAGAAGACGAAACTGAAGCCACATGGAGACCCATGCATGCACCTTGATGGTCTAGGGATCTCGAGACCGAGTTGTGAAGCGGAGTATCTTGGCGTTCAAACTTGAAGCCATCAGATGCACATCCGGAGTCCTTAAAAGAATACCTAATGGCCACCCTGCTGCGGTTATCCCCTTTAATGATTGATACATGCGACAGCCATGGCTTTGTCCAATTGAATTCGGATGGTGTGACCCGCTAGGAGATAATGGAATCGCTGGAGGGCTATCCTGATTGCTCGGATTTTCCAGACATTAATCGGAAGGCTCGACTCCCGAGTTGACTTGTGCCCCTGAGCTATGAAGTGATGAAGCCTGCTCCCTAGCCAAGGAGACTGGCATCAGTAGTCACTAGGGTTGAGCGACCTTGACCTTTTTAGAGTCGAGCCGTGTTTCGCAAAACCCGACTATCTTAGAAGTCGAGTCGAGTGGAATCGGCCGATTATCGCGAAAAGTCGGGTACCGACCGAAACACGAAACCCAATGCAAGTCAATGGGGGAGCATAGTCGGCAGTGAGTGGAGGCCAGGAAAACACCTACACTGCCCATTTTAATGGCAAAAACATCCATTCTTGTTACAGAAGCTTGTCAATCGTAATTTACCTTATAATAATTGGAAGGCATTTGAAATTGGGGGTAATTTGGCTAAAGTTGTGGGGGGTAGGGCTGGTTCAAGTAATTAGTGGGCCCAGGAAATCTGGACCACGTCACGGCAGTGGAGCAGGGAGAGGTAAGTATTTCAACTTTGCAAGTGCTGTGATCCTGAGCAAGCAGGGGGGGCCCACTCGTTGGCATTGGCACTGGCACAGGGCCCCTCAAAGTACAGCGGTGTGTTTGCACGGCGGGAGCGCCTCCCACCGGCAGCAACACTTTTGCGTACTATGAAAGCCCCTGTGCCAGTGACGTCGCCAACTAGTATTCCTCCCCTCACCTGATGAAGGAACCTGCACTTTCATCTGCACCTTCCTCTTTGTCCCCGTGTAAGGTGGTATGGTATGCGGGAAGAGGAACCTGACTTTCAGCAGGGTCACAATCTTGTTGTGTAGCGTGCACGGGGAATGTTGCGTTATGGGTCAATGTACCAGCAGACTCATCTATCACTGGCTGGGCAATGGGCAGGATGAGGAGGAAACACAGATATAGGCCCAAAGAATAAAGTTGGCTAAATGCAGTTCAAAATTGGTAACACAGGACTAACCAGGGGGCATTGCAGTGGAGGACAACTGGAATGAGAGACTGACACAGAGAGTAGGCCCAAATCAGTAAGTAGTCGAAATGCAGTTCAAAATTGGCAACCGTAGTAAACAGGCGGCACAGCTTTGTTCAGTGGAGGAGAACAGCAAGGAGTGGCAGACACCGATAGTAGGCCCCAACCCAACTAGTAGGCCAAATGCAGTCTAACATTAACAACTACTTAACGAGAGCCTGAAAATGGAATTTCAGGACAGGAAACCAGGAGAACAGCAAGGAGCGGCAGACACTGTTAGTAGGCCCCAAACCAACTAGTACGCCAAATGCAGTTGTTCCATTTAACCACTATTTAACAAGAGCCTGAAGATAGAAGCTCAGGAAAGGCAACCTGGAGAACACCTTGGAGTGGAAGACACCGTCTCCACACCCCATACCCAATTTGTAGGCCTAATGCAGTGTAGTTTCCAACAACTACTAAACGAGAGCATTAAGATTGAAGCAATGAAGAGGAAACCTGGGGAACACCTTGTAGTGGAACACACCGTCTCTACACCCCATACCCAATTTGTAGGCCTAATGCAGTGTAGTTTCCAACAACTACTAAACGAGAGCATTAAGATTGAAGCAATGGAGAGGAAACCTGGGGAACACCTTGGAGTGGAACACACCGTCTCTACACCCCATACCAAATTTGTAGGCCTAATGCAGTGTAGTTTCCAACAACTACTAAACGAGAGCATTAAGATTGAAGCAATGAAGAGGAAACCTGGGGAACACCTTGGAGTGTAACACACCGTCTCTCTACACCCCATACCCAATTTGTAGGCCTAAGTTTCCAACAACTACTAAACGAGAGCATTAAGATTGAAGCAATGGAGAGGAAACCTGGGGAACACCTTGGAGTGGAACACACCGTCTCTACACCCCATACCAAATTTGTAGGCCTAATGCAGTGTAGTTTCCAACAACTACTAAACGAGAGCATTAAGATTGAAGCAATGGAGAGGAAACCTGGGGAACACCTTGGAGTGGAACACACCGTCTCTACACCCCATACCAAATTTGTAGGCCTAATGCAGTGTAGTTTCCAACAACTACTAAACGAGAGCATTAAGATTGAAGCAATGAAGAGGAAACCTGGGGAACACCTTGTAGTGGAACACACCGTCTCTACACCCCATACCCAATTTGTAGGCCTAATGCAGTGTAGTTTCCAACAACTACTAAACGAGAGCATTAAGATTGAAGCAATGGAGAGGAAACCTGGGGAACACCTTGGAGTGGAACACACCGTCTCTACACCCCATACCAAATTTGTAGGCCTAATGCAGTGTAGTTTCCAACAACTACTAAACGAGAGCATTAAGATTGAAGCAATGAAGAGGAAACCTGGGGAACACCTTGGAGTGTAACACACCGTCTCTCTACACCCCATACCCAATTTGTAGGCCTAAGTTTCCAACAACTACTAAACGAGAGCATTAAGATTGAAGCAATGGAGAGGAAACCTGGGGAACACCTTGGAGTGGAACACACCGTCTCTACACCCCATACCAAATTTGTAGGCCTAATGCAGTGTAGTTTCCAACAACTACTAAACGAGAGCATTAAGATTGAAGCAATGGAGAGGAAACCTGGGGAACACCTTGGAGTGGAACACACCGTCTCTCTACACCCCATACCCAATTTGTAGGCCTAATGCAGTGTAGTTTCCAACAACTACTAAACGAGAGCATTAAGATTGAAGCAATGGAGAGGAAACCTGGGGAACACCTTGGAGTGGAACACACCGTCTCTCCACCCCATACCCAATTTGTAGGCCTAATGCAGTGTAGTTTGCAACAACTACTAAACGAGAGTAGGAAGATCGAAGCAATGTGGACGAAACCTGGGGCACACCTTGGGGCGGCAGACACTGTTAGTAGGCCCTACCAAAGTTGTAGCCCCAATGCAGTTTTAAAATTCCTAGAGGCTGAAAACAAGACTATTGACGCTCAGCTTTTTTCAAAGGAACACAGCTGTATTGAGTGGCGCAGACAGACACAGGTAGTAGGCCTTAAACCAAAAATGTGGCTCACTGCAGCTTAAAAAAGGTTACAGGGGTACACAGGCAGCATTGCTCTGGGCAGTGGAGGACAATTTCAATAGTGGACCGCAGACAGACTTTGTACGCCTACTATTAACCTTCGTCAGGCTGCATAATTTTACAACGTTAACAGGCTGCAGAGGTACAATTGTACCTTCATATATATTTTATTGAAATTTGGCCAATATATTCTGGACCAAAACTGCAGAGATGTCACGAAATTTCAGCCCTCTACGGCTTTTCGAAAAAAAAAGTTATTGCAATTTTAAAACGGAATAGTTACAATTGTACCTACTCAGCCGGTCGAAGGTTAAAAAAAGGATGCTCTATGCAATTAAAAATAGGTTCCAGGGGTACACGGGCAGCAGTGGTCTGGTCAGTGGAGGAGTAGTAGAAAGAACGGGCCGCAGACAGGCTTCGAAGGCCTAACATAAAAAAATATTGGGCTGTAGGCACTTTAACATTGGTTCCAGGGGTACACGGGCAGCAGTAGACTGGTCAGTGTAGGAGTAGTAGAAAGAATGGGCCGCAGACAGGCTTCGAAGGCCTAACATAAAAAAATATTGGGCTGTAGGCACTTTAACATTGGTTCCAGGGGTACACGGGCAGCAGTAGACTGGTCAGTGTAGTAGTAGTAGAAAGAACGGGCCGCAGACAGGCTTCGAAGGCCTAACATAAAAAAATATTGGGCTGTAGGCACTTTTAAATAGGTTCCAGGGGTACACGGGCAGCAGTAGACTGGTCAGTGTAGTAGTAGTAGAAAGAACGGGCTGCAGACAGGCTTCGAAGGCCTAACATAATAAAATTGGACAGGCTGTAGGCACTTTACAATTGGTTCCAGGGGTACACGGGCAGCAGTGGTCTGGTCAGTGGAGGCCTAGTGGAAGGAGTGACCGCAGACAGGCTTCAAAGGCCTAACATAATAAAATTGGACAGGCTGTAGGCACTTTATAATTGGTTCCAGGGGTACACGGGCAGCAGTACACAGGTCAGTGGAGGCCTAGTGGAAGGAGGGACCGCAGACAGGCTTCAAAGGCCTAACATAATAAAATTGGACAGGCTGTAGGCACTTTATAATTGGTTCCAGGGGTACACGGGCAGCAGTACACAGGTCAGTGGAGGCCTAGTGGAAGGAGGGACCGCAGACAGGCTTCAAAGGCCTAACATAATAAAATTGGACAGGCTGTAGGCACTTTATAATTGGTTCCAGGGGTACACGGGCAGCAGTGGTCTGGTCAGTGGAGGCCTAGTGGAAGGAGGGACCGCAGACAGGCTTCAAAGGCCTAACATAATAAAATTGGACAGGCTGTAGGCACTTTATAATTGGTTCCAGGGGTACACGGGCAGCAGTACACAGGTCAGTGGAGGCCTAGTGGAAGGAGGGACCGCAGACAGGCTTCAAAGGCCTAACATAATAAAATTGGGCTGGCTGTAGGCACTTTATAATTGGTTCCAGCGGTACACGGGCAGCAGTGGTCTGGTCAGTGGAGGCCTAGTGGAAGGAGGGACCGCAGACAGGCTTCGGAGGCCTAACATAATAAAATTGGACAGGCTGTAGGCACTTTATAATTGGTTCCAGGGGTACACAGGCAGCAGTGGTCTGGTCAGTGGAGGCCTAGTGGAAGGAGGGACCGCAGACAGGCTTCAAAGGCCTAACATAATAAAATTGGACAGGCTGTAGGCACTTTATAATTGGTTCCAGGGGTACACGGGCAGCAGTACACAGGTCAGTGGAGGCCTAGTGGAAGGAGGGACCGCAGACAGGCTTCAAAGGCCTAACATAATAAAATTGGACAGGCTGTAGGCACTTTATAATTGGTTCCAGGGGTACACGGGCAGCAGTGGTCTGGTCAGTGGAGGCCTAGTGGAAGGAGGGACCGCAGACAGGCTTCAAAGGCCTAACATAATAAAATTGGGCTGGCTGTAGGCAATTTAAAATTGGTTCCAGGGGTACACGGGCAGCAGTGGTCTGGTCAGTGGAGGCCTAGTGGAAGGAGGGACCGCAGACAGGCTTCGAAGGCCTAACATAATAAAATTGGGCTGGCTGTAGGCAATTTAAAATTGGTTCAAGGGGTACACGGGCAGCAGTGGTCTGGTCAGCGGAGGCCGATTGTAATGAGTGTCTGCCAGTTAGTAGTCCAAAACAATAAATAAATGTGAATGTCTCGCATTAAAACAAAACGAAAACACTAAAGGGTGCAATCATTAGGTACAGGGGTGGGATCCTCTGCGTAGTTTCAGACCTACTAATTTAGCGCAAAGTATTTACTGTGGTAAATAGAGGACACTGCCCCTGACTATGTTAAGTACCATCATACATGTCAACACAATGGTATTGTCAGTGGCAGGAATGGAAGGAAGTCAGCGCATAGACTAAAAATTGGTGGAAGTGTGAGAGATAACTGTGGAAGTGGTAGAGCAATGTTTGACCTGGGGGTAGGTGAACTCTCTTGTGGCCGGCGGTACAGGCCCAGGGCCCCTCATGTTACAACAGTGTGTCTGACGTTGGGTGCGCACCACCACCGCCAGAGACACTTTATTGTACTATGAGGGACCCAGTGGCAGTGCTGTCGCCCAAAAGCGGGCACACCCACCTCTTCAGACAAACAGCACTCTCACGGGTGCTTGCGCCAAGTCGTGATACCACGGCCCCGTGTGGGGAGTTTGGCCATTTAGGGAGGTGTAAACATGTCGTATGCTGGACAATCAGCTGCAGCAAATTAGACATTAGAAAAGTAATTCACAGTAGTCCACAGGCAAGAGCTTTTCATAGGAAAGCTAGGTGTCGGCCGGGCAAGGTGGGGCAAAAGAATTCGAAATCCAGTTGTGGTTCATTTTAATGAATGTTAGATCATCAACATTTTGGGTAGCCAGACGAGTCCTTTTTTCGGTTAATATTGAACCTGCAGCACTGAATACTCTTTCTGATAGGACACTAGCTGCCGGGCAAGCAAGCTCCTGCAATGCATATTCTGCCAATTCTGGCCAGGTGTCTAATTTGGATGCCCAGTAATCAAATGGGAATGACGGTTGAGGGAGAAAATCGATAAGGGATGAAAAATAGTTTGTAACCATACTGGACAAATGTTGTCTCTTTTCACTTTCAATTGATGCAGCAATACCTGTCCTGTCTGCGGTAATAGCAAAATCACTCCACAACCTGGTCAGAAAACCCCTCTGTCCAACGCCACTTCTGATGTGTGCACCCCTAACACTCCTGGTCTGCTGCCCCCTGGAGCTCGTGTGAGAACGATCACGGGCGCTGTGTGCTGGGAATGCCTGAAGCAAACGGTCAACAAGAGTTGATTGTTTGGTTGCTAATATTAGTTCCAAATTCTCATGTGGCATAATATTTAGCAATTTGCCTTTATAGCGAGGATCAAGGAGGCAGGCCAACCAGTAATCGTCATCGTTCATCATTTTCGTAATGCGTGTGTCCCTTTTGAGGATACGTAAGGCATAATCCGCCATGTGGGCCAAAGTTCCAGTTGTCAAATCTGCGGTTTTGATTGGTTGAGGGGCAGTTTCAGGCAAATCTACGTCACTTGTGTCCCTCAAAAAACCAGAACCCGGCCTTGCCACGCAACCAATTTCCAGTGCCCCCAGGAAAGCTTCCTCATTAAAAATATACTCATCCCCATCATCCTCCTCGTCCTCCACCTCCTCTTCGCCCGCTACCTCGTCCTGTACACTGCCCTGACCAGACAATGGCTGACTGTCATCAAGGCTTTCCTCTTCCTCTGGTGCAGACGCCTGATCCTTTATGTGCGTCAAACTTTGCATCAGCAGACACATTAGGGGGATGCTCATGCTTATTATGGCGTTGTCTGCACTAACCAGCCGTGTGCATTCCTCAAAACACTGAAGGACTTGACACATGTCTTGAATCTTCGACCACTGCACACCTGACAACTCCATGTCTGCCATCCTACTGCCTGCCCGTGTATGTGTATCCTCCCACAAAAACATAACAGCCCGCCTCTGTTCGCACAGTCTCTGAAGCATGTGCAGTGTTGAGTTCCACCTTATTGCAACGTCTATGATTAGGCGATGCTGGGGAAGGTTCAAAGACCGCTGATAGGTCTGCATACGGCTGGAGTGTACAGGCGAACGGCGGATATGTGAGCAAAGTCCACGCACTTTGAGGAGCAGGTTGGAGAACCCAGGATAAGTTTTCAATAAGCACTGCACCACCAGGTTTAAGGTGTGAGCCAGGCAAGGAATGTGTTTCAGTTGGGAAAGGGAGATGGCAGCCATGAAATTCCTTCCGTTATCACTCACTACCTTGCCTGCCTCAAGATCTACTGTGCCCAGCCACGACTGCGTTTCTTGCTGCAAGAACTCGGACAGAACTTCCGCGGTGTGTCTGTTGTCGCCCAAACACTTCATAGCCAATACAGCCTGCTGACGCTTGCCAGTAGCTGGCCCATAATGGGACAACTGGTGTGCAATAGTGTCAGCTGCCGATGGAGTGGTTGGGCGACTACGGTCTGTGGAAGAGCTCTCGCTTCTGCAGGAGGACGAGGAGGAGGAGGAGGGGGTGCGAACGCCTACAGCCAACTGTTTCCTAGACCGTGGGCTAGGCACAACTGTCCCGAAATTGATGTCCCCTGTGGACCCTGCATCCACCACATTCACCCAGTGTGCCGTGATGGACACGTAACGTCCCTGGCCATGCCTACTAGTCCATGCATCTGTAGTCAGGTGCACCTTTGTACTCACAGATTGCCTGAGTGCATGGACGATGCACTGTTTAACATGCTGGTGCAGGGCTGGGATGGCTTTTCTGGAAAAAAAGTGTCGACTGGGTAGCTCGTAGCGTGGTTCAGCGTACTCCATCAGGGCTTTGAAAGCTTCGCTTTCAACTAACCGGTAGGGCATCATCTCTAACGAGATTAGTCTAGCTATGTGGGCGTTAAAACCCTGTGTACGCGGATGCGAGGATAAGTACTTCCTTTTTCTAACCAGAGTCTCATGTAGGGTGAGCTGGACTGGAGAGCTGGAGATCGTGGAACTAGCGGGTGTGCCGGTGGACATGGCAGACTGAGAGACGGTTGGAGACGGTATTGTTTCCGCCGGTGCCCTAGATGCAATATTTCCTCCTACAAAACTGGTGATTCCCTGACCCTGACTGCTTTTGGCTGGCAAAGAAACCTGCACAGAAACTTCCGGTGGTGCGGAAAATGGTGGGCTTACAGTGACGGAAGGGATGTTGCGTTGCTGACTAGCTACATTGGCCGAGGGTGCTACAACCTTAAGGGACGTTTGGTAGTTAGTCCAGGCTTGAAAATGCATGGTGGTTAAATGTCTATGCATGCAACTTGTATTGAGACTTTTCAGATTCTGACCTCTGCTTAAGCTAGTTGAACATTTTTGACAGATGACTTTGCGCTGATCAATTGGATGTTGTTTAAAAAAATGACAGACTGCACTCTTCCTAGCATCGGATCCCTTTTCAGGGATTGCAGACTGAGCTTTAACCGGATGGCCACGCTGTCCTACAACAGGTTTTGGCTTTACCACGTGTTTTGGGCCAGATACGGGCCCGGCAGATGGAACCTGTTGCGATGTTGATGCCTGCTGCGGCCCCTCCTCCTCCGCTTCAGAACTACTGCCGCCTGCACCCTGTTCCCCCAATGGCTGCCAATCGGGGTCAACAACTGGGTCATCTATTGCCTCCTCTTCAAGCTCGTGTGCAACTTCGTCTGTGTCACCGTGTCGGTCGGTGGTATAGAGTTCGTGATGGTGCAACATAGTCTCATCAGGGTCTGATTGTGGATCAGTACCCTGAGAGGGCAATGTTGTGGTCTGAGTCAAAGGACCAGCATAGTAGTCTGGCTGTGGCTGTGCATCAGTGCACTCCATGTCAGAATCTACTTGTAATGGGCATGGCCTGTTAACTATTTAACTTTCTAAGCCAGGGACGGTATGTGTAAAGAGCTCCATGGAGTAACCCGTTGTGTCGCCTGCTGCATCCTTCTCTCTTGTTGTTGTTTTTGCTGAAGAGGACAAGGAAGCGACTTGTCCCTGACCGTGAACATCCACAAACGACGCGCTGCTTTTACATTTACCAGTTTCAGAAGAGGAGGCAAAAGAGCTAGAGGCTGAGTCTGCAAGGTAAGCCAAAACTTGCTGTTGCTGCTCCGGCTTTAAAAGCGGTTTTCCTACTCCCAGAAAAGAGAGCGTTCGAGGCCTTGTGTAGCCAGACGACGAACCTGGCTCCACAGCTCCAGACTTAGGTGGAATATTTTTTTTCCCACGACCACCTGATGCTCCACTACCACTACCATCATTACCAGCTGACAATGAACGCCCACGGCCACGACCTCTTGCACCAGACTTCCTCATTGTTTTAAAAACTTAACCAAAGTAACTTTATTTGTTGCTGTCAAACAACTTACACGGTGAGCTATAACTTCAGTATGATTTCGATATCCCTTTACAGGTTGGTGAGACCGCAAGGAAAATCAGGCACAATGTTACACACTCTGTTTTCTGTGGCACCAAATCACAGAGATGCCACACACACAGGACTGTCACTCAAGCACAAATGTCAATATTAATCTCCCATTTTTTTTTTTCAGGAAGAATTTAGAAACAAAGTAAAATAAAATGATTTTTTTCAGGGAGAATTTAGAAACCAAATAAAAAAAAAATAGGCTTTCTATGGCCCACTGAGTGAGAGATGGCACACACAGGAGTCAGGAGTGGCACACAAGCCCAGAGGCCAATATTTATCTCCCACTGATTGATTTAGTGATTTTTTCAGGTAGAATTTAGAACCCAAATCAAGCAAAAAAATAAATAGGCTTTCTATGGCCCACTATTTGAGAGATAGAGAGAGATGGCACACCCAGGAGTCAAGACTGGCACACAAGCAGAAAGGGCAATATTAATCTCCCACTGATTTTTTTTTTTTTTTTCAGGGAGACTTTAGAAACAAAATAAAATAAAATGATTTTTTCAGGAAGAATTTAGAAACCAGATAAAATAAAATGATTTTTTTCAGGGAGAATTTAGAAACCAAATAAAAAAAAATAGGCTTTCTATGGCCCACTGAGTGAGAGATGGCACACACAGGAGTCAGGAGTGGCACACAAGCCCAGAGGCCAATATTTATCTCCCACTGATTGATTTATTGATTTTTTCAGGTAGAATTTAGAACCCAAATCAAGCAAAAAAATAAATAGGCTTTCTATGGCCCACTATTTGAGAGAGAGAGAGATGGCACACCCAGGAGTCAAGACTGGCACACAAGCAGAAAGGGCAATATTAATCTCCCACTGATTTTTTTTTTTTTTTTCAGGGAGACTTTAGGAACAAAATAAAATAAAATGATTTTTTCAGGAAGAATTTAGAAACCAAATAAAATAAAATGATTTTTTTCAGGGAGAATTTAGAAACCAAATAAAAAAAAAATAGGCTTTCTATGGCCCACTGAGTGAGAGATGGCACACACAGGAGTCAGGAGTGGCACACAAGCCCAGAGGCCAATATTTATCTCCCACTGATTGATTTATTGATTTTTTCAGGTAGAATTTAGAACCCAAATCAAGCAAAAAAATAAATAGGCTTTCTATGGCCCACTATTTGAGAGAGAGAGAGAGATGGCACACCCAGGAGTCAAGACTGGCACACAAGCAGAAAGGGCAATATTAATCTCCCACTGATTCTTTTTTTTTTTTCAGGGAGACTTTAGAAACAAAATAAAATAAAATGATTTTTTCAGGAAGAATTTAGAAACCAAATAAAATAAAATGATTTTTTTCAGGGAGAATTTAGAAACCAAATAAAAAAAAATAGGCTTTCTATGGCCCACTGAGTGAGAGATGGCACACACAGAAGTCAGCAGTGGCACACAAGCCCAGAGGCCAATATTTATCTCCCACTGATTGATTTAGTGATTTTTTCAGGTAGAATTTAGAACCCAAATCAAGCAAAAAAATAAATAGGCTTTCTATGGCCCACTGAGTGAGAGATGGCACACACAGGAGTCAGGAGTGGCACACAAGCCCAGAGGCCAATATTTTTCTCCCACTGATTGATTTATTGATTTTTTCAGGTAGAATTTAGAACCCAAATCAAGCAAAAAAAATAAATAGGCTTTCTATGGCCCACTGAGTGAGAGATGGCACACACAGGAGTCAGGAGTGGCACACAAGCCCAGAGGCCAATATTTATCTCCCACTGATTGATTTAGTGATTTTTTCAGGTAGATTTTAGAACCCAAATCAAGCAAAAAAATAAATAGGCTTTCTATGGTCCACTGAGTGAGAGATGGCACACACACGAGTCAGGAGTGGCACACAAGCCCAGAGGCCAATATTTTTCTCCCACTGATTGATTTATTGATTTTTTCAGGTAGAATTTAGAACCCAAATCAAGCAAAAAAATAAATAGGCTTTCTATGGCCCACTGAGTGAGAGATGGCACACACAGGAGTCAGGAGTGGCATACAAGCCCAGAGGCCAATATTTATCTCCCACTGATTGATTTAGTGATTTTTTCAGGTAGAATTTAGAACCCAAATCAAGCAAAAAAATAAATAGGCTTTCTATGGCCCACTGAGTGAGAGATGGCACACACAGGAGTCAGGAGTGGCACACAAGCCCAGAGGCCAATATTTTTCTCCCACTGATTGATTTAGTGATTTTTTCAGGTAGAATTTAGAACCCAAATCAACCAAAAAAATAAATAGGCTTTCTATGGCCCACTGAGTGAGAGATGGCACACACAGGAGTCAGGAGTGGCACACAAGCCCAGAGGCCAATATTTTTCTCCCACTGATTGATTTAGTGATTTTTTCAGGTAGAGTTTAGAACCCAAATCAACCCAAAAAATAAATTGGCTTTCTATGGCCCACTGAGTGAGAGATGGCACATACAGGGATGGCACTCTAGCAGAAATGCCAATCTTAATCTCCCACAAAAAAAAAAAAAAACAGGGACTGTCCTACAATTACTATCTCCCTGCAGTAATCTCAGCCAGGTATGGCAGGCAGCAATAAGGAGTGGACTGATGCACAAATTAAATAAAAAGTGTGGACAAACAAAAAAGATAGCTGTGCAGAAAGGAAGGAACAAGAGGATTTGTGCTTTGAAAAAAGCAGTTGGTTTGCACAGCGGCGTACACACAGCAATGCAGCTATCAGGGAGCCTTCTAGGGCAGCCCAATGAGCTACAGCGCTGAGGAAAAAAAAAAATGTAGCTTCCACTATCCCTGCACACCGAAGGTGGTGTTGGACAGTGGAAATCGCTACAGCACAAGCGGTTTGGGGGTTAATGGACCCTGCCTAACGCTATTCCTGCTTCTGACGAAGCGGCAGCAACCTCTCCCTAAGCTCAGATCAGCAGCAGTAAGATGGCGGTCGGCGGGAACGCCCCTTTATAGCCCCTGTGACGCCGCAGACAGCAAGCCAATCACTGCAATGCCCTTCTCTAAGATGGTGGGGACCAGGACCTATGTCATCACGCTGCCCACACTCTGCGTTCACCTTCATTGGTTGAGAAATGGCGCTTTTCGCGTCATTGAAACGTGACTTTGGCGCGAAAGTCGCGTACCGCATGGCCGACCCCGCACAAGGGTCGGATCGGGTTTCATGAAACCCGACTTTGCCAAAAGTCGGCGACTTTTGAAAATGAAGAACCCGTTTCGCTCAACCCTAGTAGTCACCACTAGCCATTAAAGCCAAACCGGGAGAAAGGATTTTCCCTGGCAGAGAGAAAACCTCAATGTCCACCACCTGAAAGGCTGCCTGATCTACCAGGGCAAGCGGCACAGACGATCCAGGGAGAACGGGTTCATGCTGCAAAGGGCAGAGATGCAGCAGAATGAAAACAGACCGATTCTGTTGCTGCCACCATTTTTCCCCAGTGCCCTCATGGCAAACCGGAAAGAATGACAGGATGAGTGGCTAAGTGCGCGGGCTCCTTGTTTAAGGGCTCGGACCTTGTCTTGAGGGAGAATCACTAGCCCTCGGAGGTATCCGGGATTATTCCTAAAAAGGATATCCACTGGGCTGGAACGAGGTACATGTTTATCAGCGAGCCCAGGTGAGGAAGAGTATCGCCGGTGATGCGAAGGCACTTCGCGCAGTCCTGGAAGGACGGACTCCTGATTAGAAGGTCGTCTGAATAGGGCAGAACATACACGTTCCGAGAGTGCAAGATGGATATGACGGCCATCATGAACTTTGAGAGCACCTTAAGAACTGAAAATGCTGTTCGGGAATGGCGAAGCACAGGAATGTCTAGAGAGGAGAAAACTGGAATATGGAGGAAAGCATCCCGTTGTCGATGGATGCTCGAAAAAGCCCCTCTTTTATCGATGAGTTTGCATGATCCTTGGTGGGATCTGGTCCCAAGATTCCAGGGCTGCAAGACTGCAGTGCTAACCACTGAACCAACGTTAGAGATGGAGGAATCATCCAAGTCAGACTGGCGAAGACCCTGACTGATAGAGGAAGGATCATGAAGGGACTGTATAGCTGTGACCGAGACAGCAATGAAACCCACTCGGGGGTATAGACAAGTTAATCCATGCATCCTTTGCAGAGAAAACCAAATGGGGCCTCAGGGTTGGAGCACTTACCCAGGACTGTTGCCCAAGGGTGCTGCAGGTCCGATAAACTATGCTGAGATTTTGATCCTAGGACCCCATGCAGCCAAAGTAATGACCGAAATTCAAACAGGTTTCAGTAGAACCCTTTGTAAATCTATGGTGTTCGTAAAAGGATTTCTTGTTGATACCAAAAATGACATCTAAGCCTTGCCGCGGAGAAAAATTGCTCTTTCCTCCTGTAGCATCAGAGACAAGCTGAGCCAGCTTCACTCTAAATAAATGGCCACTCTGGTAAGGAAGCTATGTCAGAGACTTTTTGCACAAAGAGTCCGTCTTCTATTCACGGAGCCATAAGGTCCTTCTGAACATGATGGCATTTGCCGCTGATAGTGCCAATGCAGCTAGCCGCATCCAAAGAAGAGTCCATGGAGACCATGGCTTTAGCTACCCCCGCCACGGTAGACAATGGATAGTGCTAAACTTGAGGCCTCAAAGACGGAGCGAGTCAGATTCTCTGACGGTCCGTGTGTGATGATCCATCTGGCCAGGATAGAAGGATTCTGAATACCAGACAAAATTCAGGTGGGTTCACAGCAGGAGATTCAGCTCTATCTTTCTGTAAATCAGCTGAAAACAGGGGGGTACCTCACCTTAAAAGGCTTCTGACCTGTGAGGCGTTTATCAGGTCGCTCTCAGCACCGGTTAAGTATAACCCGGGCCTCCTGGTGAATGGCAAACGCTGTATGAGGGTGATTAGTCCTCTTGAAGGGCACTGTGTGTTCTGAGACAGAACCGGAATCCTAGTCAACCTTTAGAGTCTGATTGACGGCCTCAATAAGCGAGTCCCCCATTTTCTGGAACTCTGGCGAGTGCAGATCTGGGGAAACATCCAATTCAAACTCAAAGTCTTGTTCTGCAGATCTCTGGTGAGGGAGAGCGAGATACATAGCTCACGGATGCCAAGGCCCGAGATTGCTCGGATAATCGTAGCACGGGTCCGATTTCTAGACGCCTGTACGTTTCTAGAATACTTGCGGCCCCTGCTAGCTGATGACTCCCATGTAGGACAGGGTCCATTAATATCAGACCTGCTAAACGCTCTGATCCACAGAGGAATCAGGGTTCAATCTCTTTGGCCAGAGAAGCCACGGATTGCATCAATGACGAAGCCCACTCAGGAGAACTAGCTTCACTGGGATTGGGGCAATGGAGGGTTCTGAACGCATATGTGGAAGCGGGCTTTGCATGTTAAATAAGACTAATAGTCTTATTTGACCCCTTTGGAAGCTTGGACTGCGACAAGGTGTCATGGCGCCTTTAAAACTGGGAATTACTACAGGGGAAACTGCATGCAGTCGTTGTGCCCCTTTAATGTAAAACCGTCGCCCCTGTGTGAGCTGGCCGGGTGGACCAAGATGGCCACCGGGAGTTGCAGAGGCGGTAAAGTCCCGCAGAGAGCAAGAGGTGCCAATTCGGGGGGCGGAGCCACAGCCGCGATGTCATTCTCGTGACTTCCATGAATAGGCCCAAGCCGGGGCCTAAATTTCTGCAGTCGGCGGGAGTGTTACCAGAGTTAGAAGTGAGGGGAGAAAAAGTAAAAAATAACATAAAAACGATGGGGTCTGAAAAACCAGACCCGTGTGCCTCCTACAGACACTAAGCAAGAACTGGTTCTCTGGGAGCCAGCAGCAGAATTTATGAACATTTTTCACACTCAACAAATAAAGCCTGAATAGTAAAATTCAAAAAAAAACCTACAATGCCACCATGCACATAAATATTATGAAAGTAGCACTCTTGCACATTTTACACTCAAAGGAGCCTTCATACAATTTTGTAACTTTGTAATTTTTTTGTAAATAGAAAATGTAATGTTTGTCATTATCAATTGTCTTATCCATGCAGAACATTAAAGGAAATCCCTTCCCTTCTAACCCCCCCCCTCACTTTATGAGGTAATAACTTTGGAACGCTTTAATGGATCCCACAGATTCTGAGATGGTTTTCTCGAGGCATATTGTACTTCATGATAATGGGAAAATTTGTTCAATATGATTTGCACTTATTTGTGCATAAATTGTAAATTTGGTGAAAATTTAGAAAATTTAGCAATTTTCAAACATAGAAATTTTATGTCCTTAAATTTTGAATGCAAAATTTGCTGAAATTATGAATGGACGCCATGTCGCGTTTGGAGAGCCCTTGCTGTGTAGAGTGGAAACCCCCCACAAGTGACCCCATTTTGGAAACTAGACCCCTCAAGGAACTTATCTAGATGTGTGGTAAACACCTTAAATCCCCAGGTGCTTCACAGAAGTTTATAACGTTGAGCCATGAAAATAAAAAATATGAAAATATTTTTTCCACAAAAGTGTTCTTTAGGTTTTTTTTAAATTATTTTCACAAGGATAACAGGAGAAAATGGACCCCAAAATTTGTTGTGCAATTTCTCCTGAGTATACCAATACCCCAAATGTGGTGGAAAACTACTTTTGAGGCACAGTGCAAAGATCAGACGGGAAGAAGCGCCAATATGGAGTTCAGATTTTGCTGGACTGGTTTGAGGCTGCCATGTCACATTGGTAGAGCTCCTAATGTGCCAGAACAGCAGAAAACCCCTATATGTGACCACATTTTACAAACTACACCTCTCAATAAATTCATCCAGGAGTTCAGTGATCATATTAACACCACAGGTATATCACAGAATTTTATACCATTGGGCAGTGAAGAAAAAATAATTAAATTTTACCACCAAGATTGTGTGTTAGCCCCAGATTTGACATTTTCACACTGGAAAATGGGTAAAGTGGCACCAAAATTTCTGCGGAATGTGGAAATACCCCATATGTGGCTGTACAGTACTGCTTAGCCACATGGCAAGACTCGGGAGGGACGGAGTGCTATTTGCCTGCTGGAGTTCAGATTTTCCTAGAATAGTTTGCAGACTCCATATACAGAGGCTCTAAGTTCTAGATGAGCAGAATCTCACTTCAAGTGACTCTATTTTGAAAATTATACCCCTTTGGGATTTTATCTACAGGTGTAGTGACGATTTTGACTCCATGGGTGTGAAAATTGCAAACTGCCATTGTAATGTCCGTACTTTGTAGTGCCCAGTATGCTGTGGTGCCTATGCTTCTGGAGACAGGCATCTGTAAATTAGGTGAGATGCTAAAGAAATGCCAAATATGTGGATGACAAATGTGCTTTAAGAACACTGTGGGGCTCAGAAGGGAGGGTAGGATTTGCTGAGTTTCTTTTAGGGGGGCGAGAAGCTATAGCGCTTTTCCAGAGCCTTTGTGTAACGTGAAAGCCCCCTATATTTCCATTAATAAAATGACGGACCTCAGTGGGGACTTGCTTTTTTGTGGATTGAGTTGAAGCTTTTGTTGGGAACATTTTACATAACGTTTTGGATCACATTTATCCGGCACTCTACGCTGAGCACTTACATCAGGGTTTACATCTAAATCTCTGAGTGACGTGATGCAGATGACACACCCAAGAGATCCATCCACTATAATGCGGCAGCAGAGTTACTCTGGATTCCGTCTCTGTTCAGCGGTGTCCTTCTTTTCAGAAGTGCACAAAACTGTGACGGACCACACTTTTATGAACAGACACTGCCAGATCACAGATCAGATAGAGTTCACAGTGCCTCCATCTGCCTCATTATAGGGAATCTTCCACCAGAGGTTCCATCTGAATCACGTATTTGAGAGATTTAGACAGAAACTGCGGTGTAAGTTCTCAGCACAGAGTGCAGGATAAATATGCACCGAGCCTTATTGCGATCTTTGGGAGGAAGAATGAAAAAATCAACAGCAGGTGAAGAATTGGTTTTATTTTATTTTTTTTACACCATTCCTCATGCGGTATAAGTGATTAGATGACTTTATTCTACGGGTTGGTGCAGTTACAGCGATACCAGGTTTATATCGGGTTTCTATGTTTGGTTGCTGTCACACACTAAAAGATGCGTTTTCTTGAAAAAACAAGTTTTTGCATCGCCATATGTTGGTAGCTGTAATTTTTCCATATTTTGGCTGAAGTGTCATATGAGGGCTTGTCTTTTGGTGGACGAGTTGAAGTTTTTATTGGTACCATTTTCGGGCACATGACATTTTTTGATCGCTTTCTATTCTGATTTTTGGGACGTAGAATGAACAAAAACCAGCAATTCAGGAAATGGTTTTTTTTATAAGCCATTCTGCATGTGGTAAAATTTATAAGACATCTTTAATTTTCTTTGGGTCAGTACGATTACAGCGATACCTCATTTATATAGTTTTTTTATGTTTTGGTACAATAAAAACTATTTTACAGAAACAATAATTATTTTTGCACCATTTTATTCTGAGAGCTATAACTTTTTTATTTTTCCGCTGACGGAGCTGTATGATGGCATTTTTTGCAGGACAAGATGATGTTTTCAGCTATAGCATTCTTAATTACATTCATCTTTTTGATCGCGTTTTGTTCCAGCTTTTGATCAACGGTACGATCATAAAGCATGGTTTTTTGCCTAGTTTTTTATTTTATTTTTTTAACGGTGTTCACTGCAGGGGTTAACTAGTGAGACAGTATTAAAGATCTGGTTGTTCCGAACGTGGTGTTACCAAATACGTGTACTTTTTTATTTTTGTTTTTACCTAAATAATTGTATTTATTATAAAAATATTATTAAATATAAAAATATTTTTATAATTTTTAACTTTTTTTTTTTTACTTTTTTACATTGCCATGACTGTATATCTCCTCACTGACTGAGCACAAATTATTTTTTTCTCCAGTCAGAGATCTCCATGTACAGTTAGTCTTCCATGTCCTGCTATAAAGCTGTAAGTATGCAGAACGAGAATACAAATAGTCATGGAGGATAAAGCTGAAAATAAACCCCCCCTTGTGCTCAAAGAGATTTATTTCTTTTCATGTCACAGCCCTTCTTGATGAACTATTGAAATGAATTGCTGCCCATACAATAGAAGTGAAACATTAGCCAAATTATTTCATATCGTTGGAATCTAGAATCATAGAATTTCACGGTTTGCAGTATCATCTCTACGCCGATGACACGCAGATCTACCTATCTGAACCCGACCTCACCTCCTTACTCCCCAAAATCCCACAATGTCTGTCTGCTATTTCAGCTTTCTTTTCTGCTCACTTTCTAAAACTGAACATGGACAAAACAGAATTCATCATCTTTCCCCCTTCTCACTCTTCCCCTCCACCAGACCTATCCATCAATGTCAATGGCTGCTCACTTTCCCCTGGCCCACATGCTCCCTCTCTCTCTCTCTCTCTCTCTCTCTCTCTCTCTCTCTCTCGACTCTGCCCTCTCTTTCAAGCCTCATATCCAAACCCTTGCCTCCTCCTGCAAACTCAATCTCAAAAATATTTCCCGGATCCGTGCATTCCTTGACCATGAAACCACAAAAAACCTAGTGCACTCCCTTATCATCTCCCGCCTCAATTATTGCAAACTCCTACTCTCTGGCCTCCCCTCCAGCACTCTGGCACCACTCCAATTTATCCTACACTCTGCTGCCCGACTAATCCATTGATCTCCTTAATCCCCAGCCTCTCCTCTCTGCCAAGCACTTCACTGGCTTCCTATTGTCCATACACTCCAGTTCAAAACCCTTACTATGACCTACAAGGCCATCCACAAGCTGTCTCCTCCATACATCTGTGACATGGTCTCCCGGTACTTACCCACACACAACCTTCGATCCGCTCAAGATCGCCTTCTCTACTCCCCTCTTATTTCTTCTTCCCACAACCGCATACAAGACTTCTCCTGTGCTTCCCCCATACCCTGGAACTCTCTACTCTAACACATAAGACTCTTGCCTACCACGGAAAACCTTCAAAAAGAACCTGAAGACACACCTCTTCCAACAAGCCTACAATTTGCAGTGATCTTAGTCTGCTGAACCGCCGCACGACCAGCTCTACCCTCTCCTAGTGTATCCTCACCCATCCCCTGTAGATTGTGAGCCCTCGCGGGTAGGGTCCTCTCTCCTTCTGTACGTGTATTGCTCATGTTTATTGTGCTCCTTTTCACATGTAATTTGTATTTGCTCCTTTTCACATGTAAAGCGCCCTGGAATAAATGGCGCTATATAAATGTATAATAATAATAATCTACTGACAGGCTAATGTGTATGGGGCCCTTCCGACTCTTCTGATAGCTGAAGTTAGGGTACCGTCGCACTAAAACGACGCTGCAGCGATACGACAACGATGTCGATCGCTGCAGCGTCGCTGTTTGGTCGCTGGAGAGCTGTCACACAGACAGCTCTCCAGCGACCAACGATCCCGAAGTCCCCTGGTAACCAGGGTAAACATCGGGTTGCTAAGCGCAGGGCCGCGCTTAGTAACCCGATGTTTACCCTGGTTACCAGTGTAAACGTAAAAAAAACCAAACACTACATACTTACATTCCGTGTCTGTCCCCCGGCGCTGTGCTTCTCTGCACTGACAGTGAGCGACGGACAGCCGGAAAGCACAGCGGTGACGTCACCGCTGTACTTTATGGCTGGCCGGCGCTCACCAGTCAGTGCGGGAAGCTGAAGGGGAGAGACATGACCAGACACCGGGAATGTAAGTATGTAGGGTTGTTTTTTTTTTACATTTACTCTGGTAACAAGGGTAAATATCGGGTTACTAAGCGCGGCCCTACGCTTAGTAACCCGACATTTACCCTGGTTACCAGTGAAGACATCGCTGAATCGGCGTCACAAACGCCGATTCAGCGATGTCAGCGGGAGATCCAGCGACGAAATAAAGTTTCAAACGATCTGCTACGATGTACGATTCTCAGCGGGGTCCCTGATCGCAGTAGCGTGTCAGACACAGCGAGATCGTAATTATATCGCTGGAACGTCACGAATCGTACCGTCCTACCGACCAAAGTGCCACTGTGTGACGGTACTCTTAGGGCAGAGAAGGATCCAGCACATTGGATTTACAATAGCTGATCCTTTTGTTCTCTGGGAGATAAGGCAATGCCAGGAGATTGTCAGCAGCTCTCTCACATAAAACACAGGAGTGCTTGGTGTAGCCAAGCATTGCTGTGTACAGGGGACTCTGGAGATATTGCTATCAGCTGAACGTTTAGCCATCAGCTATCTTTTGTGTATGAGGGCTTAAATCTAAAAATATATTTTTTAAGCAGTAGTTAATGGATAATTTGGAATGCTTAGAAAGGTTAATAGAAACAAACATATGTGCAAGCATACCTATTAGTATGAGTGCAATGTGTAGGTTCACAATGTGACCATTAACGGACAAAACCTAAAGTAACAAAAAATACTTAGTATTACGTAAATAAATAAATAAATAGTAGTAGTACATATAAGTAATACAGGGTACTTACTTGAAACTATTTTGATCAAAAGAGTGCAAAACTCATCCCACCGTGACAAGCAGCGCTAATCAGGATGATGCCTAACCATAGTATCTCACCTCGCAATGTTCAGGCATTTGTATCAGAGTTCCAGTGGGATCCAAAGCCATGAGTTCATAGCAGCAATTATAATAACTGTGCTATCTGGCGTATTCTAAGAAAATCATACAGTATGCTGTATTTCTTTCTGTAAATAATAATGATCTAAACATTTATACTATAAATTACAGAAATTAACATACAGAGTTGTAGCTTGAAAACTAGCCACATGGAGGCAACAACAGAAGAACTACAACCATCCATTGTTTGAACCAATCAGTGTGATAACAGAGAAATAACTCACTGCAGATACAAAAATCAAGCCATAAACTATTTAAAGGACATCTGTCAGCATAATTTTACACTCCAAACTATTCATTTTTGCATGTACAGTAGCTCTGATATGCAAACGAGGCAGCAGATCTGAAGCCTCTGCCTCCCCAGCTCTATTCCTCTCAGTGCTGCCTGCTTCTGCTTGGCTGATGGCTAGTGCTCATTACTCGAGTTTGACTAGGGTGCTAGGGTATGCAACAAGTATTGCGGATTTTCAAGTGACATGTTCAAGTCCCCACAGCCGCTTGTTTCACGGCTGTTAGACAACCATCAAACACACGGGGATTGCCCAAGTTTGTCAGGCAATCCCAGCATGTTTTGTGGCTTTCTAACAGCTGCAAAACATGTGGCCACTGGGACTCGAACATGTCAATCGAGCACCCGTGATACTTGGTGCATACCTTTGCACCCTAGGCAAACTCGAGTAACGAGCACTTGCACTCTTCATTACTGATGGCTCCTTTGCCTGAAGTCACACAATACAGAGGCTGTCGGTCAAGCAGGAGGAGGCAGCACTGGGTGGAAAATAGAGCTGGAGTGACAGAGGCTTCAGATCTACAGCCTCATTTGCATATCAATTCAAACATTGATTTATCAGGAATGGAGGAATAGATTGGCCATGTAAAGGTATGGCTGAATATATTTTTTCTAAAGAGCTCAATACGCATATGAATCATTTGGGAAGTGAAATCCTGCTGACAATTCACTTTAAGCAAGGCTATAAGAGTAAAAAAGGGGGTCTGCACCTCAATAATAAATTCATATATTTCAATATATATTTATATACATTCACCAGTATTTATGCATAGTTATCATACAATCATATCTTCAACCAAAAAGACAAAGGGTTACAATATAGATATCTACTGTATTTATATAATTGCCTTGTAATGTTTTCATTTCCTGTTCTGTCCCGATGTCACCATATCCCAGAATTCCAGGCGGAGGAAGTTCACCGACCACCATATCGGGACACCCAAGTGATGGGTGTCTCAATATGGAAACTGCTGCTGGTACCAACCTATTGCGCGGTCCCACCAGCGGAACACCGTCGCACCACACACACACACTGTATACGCCGTACGCACCACTCACACACACACACTTACAAACTTACACACTCACACACTCTTTCACATTCACACTCACACATTCACACTCACACACTCTCTCACACATTCACACTCACACATACGCAGCCTCTTGCACGGTACCAGCAGCGGAACACCCTCGCGAACACATCGCTGCCAGGATCAGCCGAATGATTCACTGACTGCCACCATCTTTGTACAGGAGGAGCGCACGCGCAGTTTTAATGTGACCGCCGCTATCTGTCTGCACAAAGATGGCGGCGGTCTGATGTACTGCGCCTGCGCAAATTACGCGCAGATGCAGTGAATCATTCGGCTGATCCTGGCGGCAGATGCGCGATATGTCTACAGGCAGAAGAAGCCGGTCACATTAAAGGGGTTTTCCCAAGTACAAAAGTTCATTTTAAAAAGATTGCCTTGCGCAGGCATGTACTACGGAGGACAGAGAATGAACTTCAATCCAATATTGCTGCCAGCATGCAGCCGGCGGGTAAGGAAAGGGTGAATCAAACACCTGAAAACTCCGCCCATATGACCAAAAACCGGTCCCGCCAAATTCAGGTAACAGGTTCCCTTTAACAGCAGCAGCTGGCACTACCACTGATCTCCGCTGTCCTCTTAAATGCCACTGTCAACTACTGACAGCAGCATGTAAGTGGTTTTTGAGGAAGGTGCATGTCCTCGAATTGTATCATTATGGCATTATGGCATGTTGGTCTATGTGATGAAAACTGTAACAAGATCTCTACAATAATTGTGATCTTGCTGCATCAAAAAATTGGAGAAGGACCCTCATTTTTCACTTGGGATGAATATTTGATGTGCAATACTTTATTGTATGTTGTATGTCTTAGCATAGGGAAGTGACCAATATTTGTTGGCTTGTATTTGCAAGAAAAGAATATAAATAATTATAGAAGAAATATTATCGTGTGATTTATGGTAGCTATTGTGAGACAATGGGAGTTTGGACAAATACTTTTATACACTGAATTGTAACTGTTGTGCCACGTAATGGTTTTTGGATATTGTAGTATTTTTTCCAACTTGCAGTCCCAGGATGGCTGATACCTAGGAAAGGAGGGCACAGCACAAGAAGGCTCTATGCTTTACAGCCTGCTCGAGGCATGTTGAAGCTGGTTGGATTGCTGGCTACAATGAAGCTGGCTGGAAGGAACCATACCGCTGGTGTGAATTGTTACTCTTGAAGACCACACTGACCCAGCAAAGCAAGCAACAGGGGGCAGGAAGCAGTATGCTCCTGAAGATTTATCTCAAGGCATCTAGGACTTGGATATCCATCATTAAATAAAATTCTGGAGCATTTTTACATTCTGCATTGCACTGTTTCCCTGTAATGCCTTCTAAATCTTACTGAATAAACTGACATCTGATTGATAGTATTGTACAATAGGTGCTCACTCAGTAGGGATGCACCCCTTTGAGAAGGGGGAGGGTCATATTCAGTGGTCAAGAAGAACCAGAATTGTTAGGTCATTGGAAGTGCAAGAATTTAAAAGAGATAATATCAGGAAAGATGACAGATTCTCTGTAAGTGGAAAAATTTGAAAAAGTAACTCCTCAAATAAAACATGTATTTTAGCATGCACAGAATTTCCAGTACCCCATATAAATACTAACCCTAAACCGCCATCCCTAGTCTATAATTACTATTTAATTGCTTATTAAGGCGACTTAAAAGGACAGCCCCAGACCAGTTAACAAAACTTACCTATGAATAAATAATGTATAGAAACCATGCCCTTTGGATTCCTTCTGCTGTTCTCAAGTGCTGAGGCTTCTTCCTCTGTAACCAAAGTGGATGCCACTGTCGCCTGTGGAAGGAAGTGGAAGTCTGAACATTGCCTAAACAAGCCTAAAGCAAGTCACCAGGCTAGTTGTCTGTGTATTTAATTTAGGCAAATTTGCAGTTGGATTATTGTACATAAATTATACGTTTTTTGTCCCAGTTCTGGTACCAGTTCTTGTTGTGGCATAGTAGACGAAGTCAGGAGTAGATTAGATTAGAAAATTTCACTTTTGTTGGAAAAAAGCTAATGCTGAGGTTATACAGGAACAGGATGATAAACTACCAAAAAGTAAAAATGTAGTGTACACCACCTACATCTACGTATATATTAATGGAGTGCTTACCAAAGTACTTGTAAGACAAAGCGGAAAGACACGTACAAAAGATTGGTTACAGTTCCTAAACTTGAACAATGTAAATAGTTATTTATTAACAAATACAGTCTATACAAGATAAAAAATAAAAATGTACACATTGGGCCAGAAACTGTTTTCTAGGCCACAAATTGGCAGTGGGATACAACCCTGTTATGACCTGGTGGTCAGGACAATAATGGACCTGGTGGTTAAGAGCACACGGAATGACCTGATAGTTACTGATAATAAAGGGCGAGCTCTGGGACGTGGGAACTCTGCTGACCGCAATCCCTAATCCTATCAAACACACTAGAAATAGCCGTGGATTGCGCCTAATGCTCCCTATGCAACTCGGCACAGCCTAAGGAACTAGCTAGCCCTGAAGATAGAAAAATAAAGCCTACCTTGCCTCAGAGAAATTCCCCAAAGGAAAAGGCAGCCCCCCACATATAATGACTGTGAGTAAAGATGAAAATACAAACACAGAGATTAAATAGATTTAGCAAAGTGAGGCCCGACTAACTGAACAGACCGAGGATAGGAAAGGTTACTTTGCGGTCAGCACAAAAACCTACAAAAAGACCACGCAGAGGGCGCAAAAAGACCCTCCGCACCGACTCACGGTGCGGAGGCGCTCCCTCTGCGTCCCAGAGCTTCCAGCAAGCAAGACAACAATAAAATAGCAAGCTGGACAGAAAAATAGTAAACCAAAGAAATACAAGCTGGAACTTAGCTTCTGCTGGGAAGACAGGTCACAAGAACGATCTAGGAGTGAACTAGACCAATACTGGAACATTGACAGGTGGCATGGAGTAAAGATCTAAGTGGAGTTAAATAGAGCAGCCAGCTAACGAATTAACCTCGTCACCTGAGGAAGGAAACTCAGAAACACCCACCAGAGGAAGTCCATGGACAGAACCAGCCGAAGTACCATTCATGACCACAGGAGGGAGCCCAACAACAGAATTCACAACAGTACCCCCCCTTGAGGATGGGTCACCGAACCCTCACCAGAGCCCCCAGGCCAACCAGGATGAGCCAAATGAAAGGCACAAACCAGATCGGCAGCATGAACATCAGAGGCAAAAACCCAGGAATTATCTTCCTGACCATAACCCTTCCACTTGACCAGGTACTGGAGTTTCCGTCTCGAAACACGAGAATCCAAAATCTTCTCCATCACATACTCCAACTCCCCCTCAACCAACACCGGGGCAGGAGGATCAACGGACGGAACCACAGGCGCCACGTATCTCCGCAACAACGACCTATGGAACACATTATGGATGGCAAAAGAAGCAGGAAGGGCCAAACGAAATGACACAGGATTGATAACCTCAGAAATCTTATACGGACCAATGAAACGAGGCTTAAACTTAGGAGAGGAAACCTTCATAGGAACATAACGAGACGACAACCAAACCAAATCCCCAACACGAAGTCGGGGACCCACACAGCGCCGGCGGTTAGCGAAACGTTGAGCCTTCTCCTGGGACAATGTCAAATTGTCCACCACATGAGTCCAAATCTGCTGCAACCTATCCACCACAGTATCTACACCAGGACAGTCCGAAGACTCAACCTGCCCTGAAGAGAAACGAGGATGGAAACCAGAATTGCAGAAAAACGGCGAAACCAAAGTAGCCGAGCTGGCCCGATTATTAAGGGCGAACTCAGCCAACGGCAAAAAGGACACCCAATCATCCTGATCAGCAGAAACAAAGCATCTCAGATATGTTTCCAAAGTTTGATTAGTTCGTTCGGTTTGGCCATTTGTCTGAGGATGGAAAGCCGAGGAAAAAGACAAATCAATGCCCATCCTAGGACAAAAGGATCGCCAAAACCTCGAAACAAACTGGGAACCTATGTCAGAAACGATGTTCTCCAGGATACCATGTAAACGAACCACATGCTGGATAAATAATGGCACCAAATCAGAGGAGGAAGGCAATTTAGACAAAGGTACCAAATGGACCATCTTAGAAAAGCGATCACAAACCACCCAAATGACCGACATCTATTGAGAGACGGGGAGATCCGAAATAAAATCCATAGAAATATGCGTCCAGGGCCTCTTCGGGACCGGCAAGGGCAAAAGCAACCCACTGGCACGAGAACAGCAGGGCTTAGCCCGAGCACAAGTCCCACAGGACTGCACAAAAGAACGCACATCCCATGACAAAGATGGCCACCAGAAGGATCTAGCCACCAAATCTCTGGTACCAAAGATTCCAGGATGCCCAGCCAACACTGAACAATGAATCTCAGAGATAACTCTACTAGTCCATCTATCAGGGACAAACAGTTTCTCCGCTGGGCAACGGTCAGGTCTATCAGCCTGAAATTTTTGCAGCACCCGCCGCAAGTCAGGGGAGATGGCAGACAAAATTACCCCCTCTTTGAGAATACCCGCCGGCTCAGGAACACCCGGAGAGTCAGGCACAAAACTCCTTGACAGGGCATCAGCCTTCACATTCTTAGAGCCCGGAAGGTACGAAACCACAAAATCAAAATGGGAGAAAAATAACGACCATCGAGCCTGTCTCGGATTCAACCGTTTGGCAGACTCAAGATAAGTCAAATTCTTGTGATCTGTCAAGACCACCACACGATGCTTGGCTCCTTCCAGCCAATGACGCCACTCCTAGAATGCCCACTTCATGGCCAACAACTCACGATTACCAACATCATAGTTACGCTCAGCAGGCGAAAACTTTCTAGAAAAGAAAGCACATGGCTTCATCACCGAGCCATCAGAACTTCTTTGCGACAAAACAGCCCCTGCTCCAATCTCAGAAGCATCAACCTCAACCTGAAATGGGAGCGAAACATCTGGCTGGCACAACACAGGGGCAGGAGAAAAACGACGCTTCAACTCCTGAAAAGCCTCCACAGCTGCAGAAGACCAATTGACCACATCAGCACCCTTCTTGGTCAAATCAGTCAACGGTTTAGCAACAGTAGAAAAATTAGCGATGAAGCGCCGATAAAAATTAGCAAATCCCAGGAACTTTTGCAGGCTCTTCACAGATGTCGGCTGAGTCCAATCGTAAATGGCCTGGACTTTAACAGGGTCCATCTCGATAGTAGAAGGGGAAAAAATGAACCCCAAAAATGAAACCTTCTGAACTCCAAAGAGACACTTTGACCCCTTCACAAACAAGGAATTTGCACGAAGGACCTGGAACACCATTCTGACCTGCTTCACATGAGACTCCCAATCATCCGAAAAGACCAAAATATCATCCAAATTGTTGTGAATTCTGTGGCTGAATTCACTCCTGTGGTCACAAGTGGTACTGCAGCTTCTGAGCTTCCTCCCTCAGGTGTTCTGGTGAGCTCGTTAACTGCTTCATTACTTAACTCCGCCTGATGCTGCTATCCTTGCTCCTTGTCAATGTTTCAGTGTTGGATCTGAGCTTCTCCTGATTGTTCCTGTGACCTGCTGCTCTGTATAGCTAAGTGCTTTTTGCTTTTTTGTTGCTTTTTTTCTGTCCAGCTTGTCTTTTGTTTTGCTGGAAGCTCTGAGACGCAAAGGGTGTACCGCCGTGCCGTTAGTTCGGCACGGTGGGTTTTTTTTGCCCCCTTTGCGTGGTTTTGCTTTAGGGTTTTTTGTAGACTGCAAAGTTCGCTTTACTGTCCTCGCTCTGTCCTAGAATATCGGGCCCCACTTTGCTGAATCTATTTCATCCCTACGTTTTGTCTTTTCATCTTACTCACCGTCATTATATGTGGGGGGCTGCCTTTTCCTTTGGGGAATTTCTCTGGGGCAAGTCAGGCCTATTTTTCTATCTTCAGGCTAGCTAGTTTCTTAGGCTGTGCCGAGTTGCCTAGGTAGATGTTAGGCGCAATCCACAGCCGCTTTTAGTTGTGTTTAGGATAGGATCAGGTGTGCAGTCTACAGAGTTTCCACGTCTCAGAGCTCGTTCTTGTATTTTTGGGTATTTGTCAGATCACTGTGTGCTCTCTGATCGCTAAGCACACTGTGTTTCTGGATTGCCTACATAACACCTGTCATTAGCAAACATAACAGTACAAGGAGCCAAAACTAATGATTCTCAATAGAGGGAAAGAAAAAGTTCTGACATCATTTTTTTTTTTTTTTTTTTTTCTGCTCTGTGTTCACTTTTTTTTTTTTCCCCTAGACATTTGGGTGATTCTGGACACAGGTGTGGACATGGATATTCAGGGTCTGTGCTCTTCAATGGATAATCTCGTTATAAATGTACAAAAAATTCAAGATACTATTGATCAGAAATCTATGTTAGAACCAAGAATTCCTATTCCTGATTTGTTTTTTGGAGATAGAACTAAGTTTCTAAGTTTCAAAAATAATTGTAAGCTATTTCTGGCCTTGAAACCTCATTCTTCTGGTAATCCTATTCAACAGGTTTTGATTATTATTTCTTTTTTGCGCGGCGACCCTCAAGACTGGGCATTTTCTCTTGCGCCAGGAGACCCTGCATTGAGTAGTGTCGATGCGTTTTTCCTGGCGCTCGGATTGCTGTACGATGAGCCTAATTCAGTGGATCAGGCTGAGAAAAATTTGCTGGCTTTGTGCCAGGGTCAGGATGATATAGAAGTATACTGTCAGAAATTTAGGAAATGGTCAGTACTCACTCAGTGGAATGAATCTGCGCTGGCAGCTTTGTTCAGAAAGGGTCTCTCTGAGGCTCTTAAGGATGTCATGGTGGGATTTCCTATGCCTGCTGGTTTGAATGAGTCTTTGTCTTTGGCCATTCAGATCGGTCGACGCTTGCGCGAGCGCAAATCTGTGCACCATTTGGCGGTACTGCCTGAGGTTAAACCTGAGCCTATGCAGTGCGATAGGACTATGACTAGAGTTGAACGGCAGGAATACAGACGTCTGAATGGTCTGTGTTTCTACTGTGGTGATTCCACTCATGCTATTTCTGATTGTCCTAAGCGCACTAAGCGGTCCGCTAGGTCTGCCGTCATTGGTACTGTACAGTCCAAATTCCTTCTGTCCATTACCTTGATATGCTCTTTGTCGTCGTTTTCTGTCATGGCGTTTGTGGATTCGGGCGCTGCCCTGAATCTGATGGATTTGGATTATGCTAAACGTTGTGGGTTTTTCTTGGAGCCTTTGCGGTGTCCTATTCCATTGAGAGGAATTGATGCTACACCTTTGGCCAAGAATAAACCTCAATACTGGGCCCAGCTGACCATGTGCATGGCTCCTGCACATCAGGAAGTTATTCGCTTTCTGGTGTTGCATAATCTGCATGATGTGGTCGTGTTGGGGTTGCCATGGCTACAAACCCATAATCCAGTATTGGATTGGAATTCCATGTCGGTATCCAGCTGGGGTTGTCAAGGGGTACATGGTGATGTTCCATTTTTGTCGATTTCGTCATCCACCCCTTCTGAGGTCCCAGAGTTCTTGTCTGATTATCAGGATGTATTTGAAGAGCCCAAGTCCGATGCTCTACCTCCGCATAGGGATTGTGATTGTGCTATCAATTTGATTCCTGGTAGTAAATTCCCTAAAGGTCGATTATTTAATTTATCCGTGCCCGAACACGCCGCTATGCGCAGTTATGTGAAGGAATCCCTGGAGAAGGGACATATTCGCCCATCGTCATCACCACTGGGAGCAGGGTTCTTCTTTGTAGCCAAGAAGGATGGTTCGCTGAGACCGTGTATTGATTACCGCCTTCTTAATAAGATCACTGTTAAATTTCAGTATCCCTTGCCATTGTTATCTGACTTGTTTGCTCGGATTAAGGGGGCTAGTTGGTTCACTAAGATAGATCTTCGTGGTGCGTATAATCTGGTGAGAATCAGGCAAGGAGATGAATGGAAAACTGCATTCAATACGCCCGAGGGTCATTTTGAGTATCTAGTGATGCCGTTCGGACTTGCCAATGCTCCATCTGTGTTTCAGTCTTTTATGCATGACATCTTCCGTGAGTATCTGGATAAATTCCTGATTGTTTACTTGGATGACATTTTGATCTTCTCAGATGATTGGGAGTCTCATGTGAAGCAGGTCAGAATGGTTTTTCAGGTCCTGCGTGCTAACTCTTTGTTTGTGAAGGGATCAAAGTGTCTCTTCGGTGTGCAGAAAGTTTCATTTTTGGGGTTCATCTTTACCCCTTCTACTATCGAGATGGATCCAGTTAAGGTCCAAGCCATCCAGGATTGGATTCAGCCGACATCTCTGAAAAGTCTGCAAAAGTTCCTGGGCTTTGCTAATTTTTATCGTCGCTTCATCTGTAATTTTTCTAGCATTGCCAAACCATTGACCGATTTGACCAAGAAGGGTGCTGATTTGGTTAATTGGTCTTCTGCTGCTGTGGAAGCTTTTCAGGAGTTGAAGCGTCGTTTTTGTTCTGCCCCTGTGTTGTGTCAGCCAGATGTTTCTCTTCCGTTCCAGGTCGAGGTTGATGCTTCTGAGATTGGAGCAGGGGCGGTTTTGTCACAGAGAGGTTCTGATTGCTCAGTGATGAAACCATGTGCTTTCTTTTCCAGGAAGTTTTCGCCCGCTGAGCGTAATTATGATGTGGGCAATCGAGAGTTGCTGGCCATGAAGTGGGCATTCGAGGAGTGGCGTCATTGGCTTGAAGGAGCTAAGCATCGCGTGGTGGTATTGACTGATCATAAGAACTTGACTTATCTCGAGTCTGCCAAGCGCTTGAATCCTAGACAGGCCCGTTGGTCGTTATTTTTTGCCCGCTTCGACTTTGTGATTTCGTACCTTCCGGGCTCTAAAAATGTGAAGGCGGATGCTCTGTCTAGGAGTTTTGTGCCCGACTCTCCGGGTTTATCTGAGCCAGCGGGTATCCTCAAGGAAGGAGTCATTGTGTCTGCCATCTCCCCTGATTTGCGGCGGGTGCTGCAAAAATTTCAGGCGAATAAACCTGATCGTTGTCCAGCAGAGAAACTGTTCGTCCCTGATAGGTGGACTAATAAACTTATCTCTGAACTTCATTGTTCGGTGTTGGCTGGTCATCCTGGAATCTTTGGTACCAGAGAGTTAGTGGCTAGATCCTTCTGGTGGCCATCTCTGTCACGGGATGTACGTACTTTTGTGCAGTCCTGTGGGATTTGTGCTAGGGCTAAGCCCTGCTGTTCTCGTGCCAGTGGGTTGCTTTTGCCCTTGCCGGTCCCAAAGAGGCCTTGGACACATATTTCGATGGATTTCATTTCTGACCTTCCCGTTTCTCAAAAGATGTCAGTCATTTGGGTGGTCTGTGATCGCTTTTCTAAAATGGTCCATCTGGTGCCCTTGGCTAAATTGCCTTCCTCCTCTGATTTGGTACCTTTGTTCTTTCAGCATGTGGTTCGGTTGCATGGCATTCCTGAGAATATTGTTTCTGACAGAGGTTCCCAGTTTGTTTCAAGGTTTTGGCGAGCCTTTTGTGGTAGGATGGGCATTGACCTATCCTTTTCCTCGGCTTTCCATCCTCAGACTAATGGCCAGACCGAACGAACCAATCAGACCTTGGAAACATATCTGAGATGTTTTGTTTCTGCAGACCAGGATGATTGGGTGTCCTTTTTGCCGTTGGCTGAGTTCGCCCTTAATAATCGGGCCAGCTCGGCTACCTTGGTTTCTCCATTTTTTTGCAATTCTGGGTTCCATCCTCGTTTCTCTTCAGGACAGGTTGAGTCTTCGGACTGTCCTGGTGTGGATTCTGTGGTGGATAGGTTGCAGCAGATCTGGACTCAGGTAGTGGACAATTTGATCTTGTCCCAGGAGAAAGCTCAACTTTTCGCTAATCACAGACGCCGTGTGGGTCCCCGACTTCGTGTTGGGGATCTGGTTTGGTTATCTTCTCATCATATTCCTATGAAGGTTTCCTCTCCTAAATTTAAACCTCGTTTTATTGGTCCGTATAGGATTTCTGAGGTTCTCAATCCTGTGTCTTTTCGTTTGACCCTCCCAGACTCCTTTTCCATACATAATGTATTCCATAGGTCGTTGTTGCGGAGATACGTGGCACCTATGGTTCCATCTGTTGAGCCTCCTGCCCCGGTTTTGGTGGAGGGGGAATTGGAGTATATTGTGGAGAAGATTTTGGATTCTCGTGTTTCTAGACGGAAACTCCAGTATCTGGTTAAATGGAAGGGTTATGCTCAGGAAGATAATTCCTGGGTTTTTGCCTCTGATGTTCATGCTTCCGATCTTGTTCGTGCCTTTCATGCGGCTCATCCTGGTCGGCCTGGGGGCTCTGGTGAGGGTTCGGTGACCCCTCCTCAAGGGGGGGTACTGTTGTGAATTCTGTGGCTGAATTCACTCCTGTGGTCACAAGTGGTACTGCAGCTTCTGAGCTTCCTCCCTCAGGTGTTCTGGTGAGCTCGTTAACTGCTTCATTACTTAACTCCGCCTGATGCTGCTATCCTTGCTCCTTGTCAATGTTTCAGTGTTGCATCTGAGCTTCTCCTGATTGTTCCTGTGACCTGCTGCTCTGTACAGCTAAGTGCTTTTTGCTTTTTTGTTGCTTTTTTTTCTGTCCAGCTTGTCTTTTGTTTTGCTGGAAGCTCTGAGACGCAAAGGGTGTACCGCCGTGCCGTTAGTTCGGCACGGTGGTTTTTTTTTGCCCCCTTTGCGTGGTTTTGCTTTAGGGTTTTTTGTAGACTGCAAAGTTCGCTTTACTGTCCTCGCTCTGTCCTAGAATATCGGGCCCCACTTTGCTGAATCTATTTCATCCCTACGTTTTGTCTTTTCATCTTACTCACCGTCATTATATGTGGGGGGCTGCCTTTTCCTTTGGGGAATTTCTCTGGGGCAAGTCAGGCCTATTTTTCTATCTTCAGGCTAGCTAGTTTCTTAGGCTGTGCCGAGTTGCCTAGGTAGTTGTTAGGCGCAATCCACAGCCGCTTTTAGTTGTGTTTAGGATAGGATCAGGTGTGCAGTCTACAGAGTATCCACGTCTCAGAGCTCGTTCTTGTATTTTTGGGTATTTGTCAGATCACTGTGTGCTCTCTGATCGCTAAGCACACTGTGTTTCTGGATTGCCTACATAACACCTGTCATTAGCAAACATAACACCAAATACACAATCAGGAATTTATCCAGGTACTCTCGGAAGATGTCATGCATAAAGGACTGAAACACAGATGGAGCATTAGAAAGCCCGAATGGCATAACCAGGTACTCAAAATGGCCCTCGGGCGTATTAAATGCTGTTTTCCATTCATTGCCTTGTTTAATAAGCACAAGATTATACGCCCCTCGAAGATCTATCTTGGTGAACCAACTAGCCCCTTTAATACGAGCAAACAAATCAGACAGCAACGGCAAAGGATACTGAAATTTGACTGTAATTTTATTAAGAAGGCGGTAATCAATACAAGGTCTCAAAGAACCATCCTTCTTGGCCACAAAAAAGAGCCCTGCTCCTAACGGTGATGACGACGGGCGAATATGGCCTTTCTCCAAGGACTCCTTTATATAACTCCGCATAGCGGCGTGCTCTGGCACAGATAAATTGAACAATCGGCCCTTAGGTAACTTACTACCAGGAATCAAATTAATTGCACAATCGCAATCCCTATGAGGAGGTAGGGTACTGGCTTTGGGCTCATCAAATACATCCCGATAATCCGACAAAAACTCTGGAACTTCAGAAGGAGTGGAAGACGAAATAGACAAAAATGGAACATCACCATGTAACCCCTGGCAACCCCAGCTGGACACAGACATAGATTTCCAGTCCAATACTGGATTATGAACCTGTAGCCATGGCAACCCCAAAACTACCACATCATGCAGATTATGCAACAGCAGAAAGCGGATATCCTCCTGATGTGCAGGAGCCATGCACATGGTCAATTGGGTCCAGTACTGAGGCTTATTCTTGGCCAAAGGCGTAGCATCAATTCCTCTCAATGGAATAGGATACTGCAAGGGCTCCAAGAAAAAACCACAGCGCCTAGCATACTCCAAGTCCATCAAATTCAGGGCAGCGCCTGAATCCACAAATGCCATAATAGAATAGGATGACAAAGAGCAAATCAGAGTAACAGACAATAGAAATTTAGACTGTACCGTACCAATGGTGGCAGACCTAGCGAACCGCTTAGTGCGCTTAGGACAATCGGAGATAGCATGAGTGGAATCACCACAGTGAAAACATAGCCCATTCCGACGTCTGTGTTCTTTCCGTTCAGCTCTGGTCAAAGTCCTATCACATTGCATAGGCTCAGGCCCATGCTCAGATAGTACCGCCAAATGGTGCACAGCTTTACGTTCACGCAAGCGTCGATCGATCTGAATGGCCAAGGACATAGACTCATTCAGACCAGCAGGCATGGGAAACCCCACCATGACATCCTTAAGGGCTTCAGAGAGACCCTTTCTGAAGATTGCTGCCAGGGCACATTCATTCCACTGAGTGAGCACAGACCACTTTCTAAACTTCTGACAATATATCTCCGCTTCATCCTGACCCTGACACAGAGCCAGCAAGATTTTCTCTGCCTGATCCACTGAATTAGGTTCGTCATGAAGCAATCCAAGCACCAGGAAAAACGCATCAACATCACGCAATGCCGGATCTCCTGGCGCAAGGGAAAATGCCCAGTCTTGAGGGTCACCACGTAACAAAGAAATAATGATCCTTACTTGTTGAACAGGGTCACCTGAGGAGTGAGGTTTCAAGGCAAGAAACAATTTACAATTATTTTTGGAATTCAAGAACTTAGATCTATCACCAAAAAACAAATCAGGAATTGGAATCCTAGGCTCTGACATCGGATTCTGAACCACAAAATCTTGAATGTTTTGTACCCTTGTAGTGAGATTATCCATCCAAGAGGACAGACCTTGAATGTCCATGTTTACACCAGTGTCCTGAACCACCCAGAGGTAAAGGGGAAAAGAGAGACAAAACACACTGCAAAGAAAAAAAAATGGTCTCAGAACTTCTCTTATCCCTCTATTGAGATGCATTAGTACTTTGGGCCACCTGTACTGTTATGACCTGGTGGTCAGGACAATAATGGACCTGGTGGTTAAGAGACAAAAATAGGGAAAAAGGAAAAAAATGGGAAGAAAATAAGTCAGCTCACCAATCCCTCAACAGTGCAATGATGTCCATGCACGGAGCCGCCTTGGTCAAGGGCGTAGTCCAGAGCCAGCAATGAAAAAGAAAAAATAATCTCCAGCATGGATCTTCTAAAAAATCAATTTATTGAAAACACTTTAAAATGCAAACATTCGCAAAGACCCCCATCTTTTCTTTGCAAATGTTTGCATTTTAAAGTGTTTTCAATAAATTGACTTTTTAGAAGATCCATGCTGGAGATTATTTTTTCTTTTTCATTGCTGGCTCTGGTGGTTAAGAGCACACGGAATGACCTGATAGTTACTGATAATAAATGACAAGCTCTGGGACGTGGGAACTCTGCTGACCGTAATCCCTAATCCTATCAAACACACTAGAAATAGCCGTGGATTGCGCCTAACGCTCCCTATGCAACTCGGCACAGCCTAAGGAACTAGCTAGCCCTGAAGATAGAAAAATAAAGCCTACCTTGCCTCAGAGAAATTCCCCAAAGATAAAGGCAGCCCCCCACATATAATGATTGTGAGTAAAGATGAAAATACAAACACAGAGATTAAATAGATTTAGCAAAGTGAGGCCCGACTAACTGAACAGACCGAGGATAGGAAAGGTTACTTTGCGGTCAGCACAAAAACCTACAAAAAGACCACGCAGAGGGCGCAAAAAGACCCTCCGCACCGACTCACGGTGCGGAGGCGCTCCCTCTGCGTCCCAGAGCTTCCAGCAAGCAAGACAACAATAAAATAGCAAGCTGGACAGAAAAATAGTAAACCAAAGAAATACAAGCTGGAACTTAGCTTCTGCTGGGAAGATAGGTCACAAGAACGATCCAGGAGTGAACTAGACCAATACTGGAACATTGACAGGTGGCATGGAGCAAAGATCTAAGTGGAGTTAAATAGAGCAGCCAGCTAACGAATTAACCTCGTCACCTGAGGAAGGAAACTCAGAAACACCCACCAGAGGAAGTCCATGGACAGAACCAGCCGAAGTACCATTCATGACCACAGGAGGGAGCCCGACAACAGAATTCACAACACAACCCATACGACCGGCATGATAACCAATAGAGCCATGTAAATGTGGTGGAAACCAAAGATACAGTTGTGCTCAAAAGTTTACATACCCTGGCAGAATTTTTGCTTTCTTGGCCTTTTTTTAAAGAATATGAATAACACCAAAACTGTATCTCCACTCATGGTTAGTGGTTGGGTGAAGCCATTTCTTGTCAAACTACTGTGTTTTCTCTCTTTAATTCATAATGACAACCCAAAACATCCAAGTGACCCTGATCAAAAGTTCACATACTCTGGTGATTTTGACCTGATAACATGCACAGAAGTTGACACAAATGGGTTTGAATGGCTACTAAAGGTAACATCCTCACCTGTGACCTGTTTGCTTGCAATCAGTGTGTATGCATGAAAGCTGAGTGAGTTTCTGGGATCCAGACAGACGCTTGCATCTTTCATCCAGTCACTGACATTTCTGGATTGTGAGTCATGGGGAAAACAAAAAAATTGTCTATTTATATTGTGAGCCCCATCGGGGACAATGCTGATAATGTGTGCAAAACTGTAAAGCGTTGCGGAATATGTTAGCGCTGTATAAAAACAAAGATTATTATTATTAATTGTCAACGGATCTACGAGAAAAGGTTGTTGAACTGTAGAAAAGAGGAAAAGGATACAAAAAGATATCCAAGGAATTGATAATGCCAGTCAGCAGCGCTCAAACTGTGATTAACAAATGGAAAATCAGGAGCTCTGTAAAAACAAAACCACGGTAAGGAAGACCAACAAAAATTTTGGCCACGACTGCCTGGAAAATTGTTCGGGATGCAAAGAAAAACTCACAAAAAACATCAGCTGAAATATTGGCCTCTCTTAAAACTAGCAATGTGGCTGTTTCAAGATGCACAATAAGGAGGCACTTGAAGAAAAATGGGCTGCATGGTCGAATCGCCAGAAAAAAGCCATTAGTGCGCAAATGCCATAAAGAATCTTGCTTACAATTCGCAAAACAGCACAGAGACAAGCCTCAAAAACTATGGAACAAGGTAATTTGGAGTGATGAGAACAAAAATTTAACTTTTTGGCCACAACCATAAACATTATATTTGGAGAGAGGTCGACAAGGCCTATGATGAAAGGAACTCTATTCCTACTGTTCCTACTGTAAAGCACGGAGGTGGATCGCTGATGTTTTGGGGATGTGTGAGCTACAAAGACACAGGAAACTTGGTCAAAGTTGAAGGAAAGATGAATGCAGCACGATATCAGTAAACACTGGAGGCAAATTTGCAATCATCAGCACGGAAGCTGCGCATGGGACATACTTGGACATTCCAACATGACGATACAAAACACAAGGCCAAGTCGACCTGTCATTGGCTACAGCAGAACAAAGTGAAGGTCCTGGCCATCTCGGTCACCTGACCTCAATATCATTGAGCCACTCTGGGAAAATTTCAAGCACTCAGTTCATGGTAGACAGCCCAGGAATTTACAGGAACTGAAGGCTTTTTCCCCAAGAAGAGTGAGCAGTTTAACCATCTGAGAAAATAAAGAACCTCATCCACAATTACCACAAAAGACTTCAAGCTGTCATTGATGTTAGAGGGGGCAATACACGGTATTAACAAATGGAGTATGTGAACTTTTGATCAGGGTCATTTGGAAGTTTTGGGTTGTCATTATGATTTAGAAAGAGAAAACATAGTAGTTTGACATTAAATGGCTTCACCCAACCACTATCCACGAGTGGAGAAAAAGTTTTGGTATTATCATTCATATTTTCTGAAAAAGGGCCAAGAAAGTAAAAATTCTGCCATGTTATGTAAACTTTTGAGCAAAATTGTAAGTATGAATGGAGACTACCCCTAAAGTGATATCAAGTAGAATTCAGTCAAGAAGAAAGGCGCAATGCACATGTACAGTGAAATGCTCGCAGACTGGTTGGCGTGGGTGTGCAGGGGTGTGGCCCCACTGGACCACAGACCAGACTTCCCTGGAAGGGGCGTAACTAGAAGCTTCCTAGGTGTTCTCTGGAGCCTTCGATGGTGAGGTCAGACTTGTGCAGTGGGTAGCTACCAGGTACCACTCTAGGGTGGAGTCTGACTGTGGATGCTGATCCAACCGGGGGACTAGACGCAGGCAGGCATGGCTGTGACACTGACTGACCGACGGATACGGCAGAGGCCCTAATGGACAGACTGGCTTGACGGAGATACAGGCAGGCAGACGGACATGGCTGGCACTCTGGCAGACAGGCGGGCACGGCTGATACTCTGGTAGGAACTGGTATATAGGCAGGTGTATGGAACTTGTTCAGACTGGAGGGTATATGGAAACAGGTAGAGACCTGTACGGCAAGTAGCTGAACAGAGGTAGAGCAAGAGCGGATGCAAAGCAGAAGCACAGGAGGCGAAGTAAGAGCAGGAGGTGGAGCTAAGAGCAGAGAAGGAGAAGGCAGAGGAGGAAGCGGAGCTAAGGATGGAGCCGCTGGGGGCGGAGCCAAGAAAGGAGCTGCTGGAGGTGGAGCCAAGAACAGAGCCACGAAAGGAGCCGCTGGAGGTGGAGCCAAGAGCAGAGACGCTGGAGGCGGAGCCAAGAGCAGAGACGCTTGAGGCGGAGCCAAGAGCAGAGACGCTTGAGGCGGAGCCAAGAGCAGAGATGCTGAAGGCAGAGCCAAGAGTGGAGATACTGGAGGCAGAGCCAAAAGCGGAGATGCTGGAGGCAACGCCAAGAGCCAGAACCGCAGGAGGAAATGCCAAGAACCAGAACCGCAGGAGGCAACGCCAAGAGCCAGAGGGTGCAGAGCCACAGGTTGTGGCGAGCAAAGCTGAGAGGCACAGAACCACAGGTTGTGGCAGAACTGAGCAGAGAAGCACAGAGCCACAGGTTGTGGCAGAACTGAGCAGAGAAGCACAGAGCCACAGGTAGTGGCGAACAGAGCAGAGAGATGCAGAACCACTGATAGTGGCAAGCAGAGCAGAGAGGAAAAGCAGAGATAAACACAGCAGAGTGAGAATGGTATACAAACAAAGAAGGAACAGGAACGGACATAGACCAGAGTTCAGACAGGAACGGACATGGATACACAAACAGAACACAGATAAAGGCCTGCGCATTGCAGCCCTCAGAGACAGAAAACAGACATGACCTGGCAGCTCAGTAGCAAGTGCTAACTGAGGGAAATAGTTTGCTCAGGCATCCTCCAATGGGTGAGGATTGTTGTGAATTCTGCTCTTGGGTTCCCTCCAGTGGTTGTAGGTGGGAATGCAGTTGTCTCTGACTCGCAGTCCTGGCCAGGTGTATTGGATGATTACAATTCTGACTGGGATATTTAGGTGTGCAGGATCCTTTAGCCCTTGCCAGTTGTCAATGTTCCTTGTGAAGTGTTGGATCACTTTCTGGCTTTTCCTGCTTGCTGCCAAATTCAGCAACGATAAGTGTTTGGTTTTTGTATCTGTGGCACACTGCTGTGTGCTTGTTTCAGTTTTATTCCTGCACTGATTGTAGGATTCACTGGAGTTGCAGATTTACGCTCCTACATCTTTTAGTTAGATGTAGGAAGTTTTTTGTATATTCTGCTGTGGATGTTTTGAAGGGTTTTTATACTGACTGCACAGAACTCTGTCCTATCCTGTCCTATCTAGCTAGAGTGGCCTCCTGTGCTAAATCCTGTTTTTCTGCCTGTGTATGTTTTTTCCTCTTCGACTCACCGCCAATATTTGTGGGGGGCTGTCTATCCTTTGGGGATTTTCTCTGAGGCAAGATAGTATTCCTATTTCCATCTTTAGGGGTATTTAGTCCTCCGGCTGTGACGAGGTGTCTAGGTGTGTTAGGTACACTCCACGGCTACTTCTAGTTGCGGTGTTAAGTTCAGGATTGCGGTCAGTATAGTGGCCACCTTCTCCAGTGAAAGTTCTCATGCGGCTCCAAGGTCACCGGATCATAACAGTACAACTGGCCCACAATGAGTTAAATGCATCTCAGAAGAGGGAAAGAAGCTCTTGAGCCATTTTTTTTTCTCCAGTCTGTTTTGTGTTCTCTTCCCTCTTAATATCTGGGTGGCTGAGGAGCCTGGTGCAAGCATGAATGTTCAGGAATTAGCTTCTCGTGTAGACCAGCTTGCTGCTAGGGTGCAAGGTATTTCTGATTATATTGTTCAGACTCCTGCTTTAGAAGCGAAGATTCCTACTCCTGATTTGTTTTCTGGTGACAGGTCCAAATTTTTGAGTTTTAAAAACAACTGTAAACTGTTTTTTGACCTGAGACCTCGATCCTCTGGTGATTCCATTCAGCAGGTAAAAATCGTAATCTTCCTGCTGCGTGGCGACCCGCAGGATTGGGCGTTTTCCCTGGAATCTGGGAATCCGGCTTTGCTTAATATTGACTCCTTTTTTCAGGCTTTAGGACGATTATTTGATGAACCTAATTCTGTGGATCAAGCTGAGAAGACCTTGTTGGCCCTGTCTCAGGGTCAAGAGGCGGCAGAACTGTATTGTCAGAAATTCAGAAAATGGTCTGTGTTGACTAAATGGAATAATGATGCTTTGGCGGCAATATTCAGAAGGGGGCTTTCTAAATCTGTTAAAGATGTTATGGTGGGGTTTCCCACGCCTTCCGGTCTGAGTCATTCTATGTTTCTGGCCATTCAGATTGACCGACACCTGCGGGAGCGCAGAACTGTGCGCGCTGTGGCGTTATCCTCAGAGCAAATTTCTGAGCCTATGCAATGTGATAGAATTCTGTCTAGAACGGAACGACAAGGTTTCAGACGTCAAAATAGGTTGTGTTATTATTGTGGCGACACTTCTCATGTCATTTCTGTCTGCCCTAAGCAGACAAAGAGGATCGCCAGTTCAATTACCATCAGTACTGTACAACCTAAATTTCTGTTATCTGTGTCCTTGATCTGCTCATTGTCATCATTTTCTGTCATGGCGTTTGTGGATTCAGGCGCCGCCTTGAAGTTAATGGATTTTGAGTTTGCCAAGTGTTGTGGTTTTCCCTTGCAGCCTTTGCAGAACCCTATTCCTTTAAGGGGCATTGATGCTACACCCTTGTCTAGAAATAAGCCCCAGTTTTGGAAACAGGTGACCATGCGCATGGCGCCAGCCCATCAGGAAGATTGTCGATTTCTGGTGTTGCATAACTTGCATGATGTTATTGTGCTGGGTTTTCCATGGTTGCAGGTACATAATCCTGTGTTGGACTGGAAGTCCATGTCTGTGACTAGTTGGGGTTGTCAGGGGGTTCATAATGATGTTCCTTTGATGTCAATCTCCTCTTCTTCACCTTCTGAAATTCCAGAGTTTTTGTCTGATTTTCAGGATGTATTCGATGAGCCCAAGTCCAGTTTTCTTCCACCGCACAGGGACTGCGATTGTGCTATTGACTTGATTCCAGGCTGTAAGTTTCCTAAGGGTCGACTTTTTAATCTATCTGTGCCTGAACATACCGCCATGCAGAGCTATATTAAGGAGTCTTTGGAGAAAGGGCATATTCGGCCATCTTCTTCACCGTTGGGAGCGGGGTTCTTTTTTGTTGCTAAAAAAGATGGTTCCTTGAGACCCTGTATAGATTATCACCTCTTGAATAAAATCATGGTCAAGTTTCAATACCCTTTACCTTTGCTTTCCGATTTGTTTGCTAGGATTAAGGGAGCTAGTTGGTTTACCCAGATTGACCTTCGAGGGGCATATAATCTTGTTCGTATTAAGCAGGGTGATGAATGGAAAACTGCGTTTAACACGCCCGAAGGCCATTTTGAATACCTTGTGATGCCATTCGGACTCTCTAATGCTCCATCTGTTTTTCAGTCCTTCATGCATGATATCTTCCGGACTTATCTTCATAAATTCTTGATTGTATATTTGGACGATATTTTGATTTTTTCCGATGATTGGGAGTCTCATGTGCAACAGGTCAGGATGGTATTTCAGATCCTTCGTGACAATGCCCTGTTTGTGAAAGGGTCTAAATGTCTCTTTGGGGTGCAGAAAGTCTCTTTTTTGGGCTTCATTTTTTCTCCTTCGTCTATAGAGATGGATCCGGTTAAGGTTCAGGCCATTCATGATTGGATTCAGCCCACATCCATGAAGAGCCTTCAGAAATTTTTGGGTTTTGCAAATTTTTATCGCCGTTTCATTGCTAATTTTTCCAGCATGGTTAAACCCTTGACCGATTTTACGAAGAAAGGCGCTGACGTGGCGAATTGGTCCTCTGTTGCTGTCTCTGCCTTTCAGGAGCTTAAACGTCGATTTACTTCTGTTCCGGTGTTGCGCCATCCGGATGTTTCTCTTCCGTTTCAGGTTGAGGTTGACGCTTCTGAGATTGGGGCAGGGGCCGTTTTGTCTCAGAGGGATCCTGTTGGTTCCTTAATGAAACCGTGTGCCTTCTTTTCCGTTAAGTTTTCGCCTGCTGAACGCAATTATGATGTCGGCAATCGGGAGTTGTTGGCTATGAAGTGGGTGTTTGAGGAGTGGCGACATTGGCTTGAGGGAGCTAAGCACTGTATTGTGGTCTTGACCGATCATAAGAATTTGATTTACCTCGAGTCTGCTAAACGGCTGAATCCTAGACAGGCTCGATGGTCCTTGTTTTTTTCCCGTTTTGATTTCGTGGTCTCGTACCTTCCAGGTTCTAAGAATATTAAGGCTGATGCCCTCTTTAGGAGTTTTTTGCTGATTCTCCTGAGGTCTTAGAGCCGGTCGGTATTCTGAAAGAGGGGGTGGTCCTTTCTGCCATTTCCCCTGATTTACGACGGGTTCTTCAGGAATTTCAGGCTGACAAACCTGACCGCTGTCCTGTGGGGAGACTGTTTGTTCCTGACAGATGGACTAGTAGAGTGATTTCTGAGGTTCACTGTTCCGTGTTGGCCGGTCATCCTGGCATTTTTGGTACCAGAGATTTGGTTGGTAGGTCCTTTTGGTGGCCTTCATTGTCACGTGATGTGCGTTCTTTTGTGCAGTCCTGTGGGACTTGTGCGCGGGCCAAGCCTTGTTGTTTCCGTGCTAATGGGTTGCTTTTGCCATTGTCAGTCCCTGAGAGGCCCTGGACGCATATTTCGATGGATTTTATTTCTGATCTTCCAGTCTCCCAGAAGATGTCTGTTATCTGGGTTGTTTGTGACCGGTTCTCTAAGATGGTTCATTTGGTGCCCTTACCTAAATTGCCTTCCTCTTCTGATTTGGTTCCGTTGTTCTTTCAGCATGTGGTTCGTTTGCATGGTATTCCGGAGAATATTGTGTCCGACAGAGGTTCCCAGTTTGTTTCTAGGTTTTGGCGGGCCTTTTGTGCTAGGCTGGGCATTGATTTGTCTTCTTCTTCTGCATTTCATCCTCAGACAAATGGCCAGACCGAGCGAACAAATCAGACTTTGGAGACTTATTTGAGATGCTTTGTGTCTGCTGATCAGGATGATGGGTGGCCTTCTTGCCATTGGCCGAGTTTGCCCTTAATAATCGGGCTAGTTCGGCTACTTTGGTTTCGCCTTTCTTTTGTAATTTTGGTTTTCATCGTTTTTCTTCTAGGCAGGTTGAGCCTTCTGACTGTCCTGGTGTGGATTCTGTGGTTGACAGGTTGCAGCAGATTTGGGCTCATGTGGTGGACAATTTGGTGTTGTCTCAGGAGGAGGCTCAACGTTTTGCTAACCGTCGTCGGTGTGTTGGTTCCCGGCTTCGGGTTGGGGATCTGGTCTGGTTGTCTTCCCGTCATGTTCCTATGAAGGTTTCTTCTCCTAAGTTTAAGTCTCGGTTTATTGGTCCTTATAGGATTTCTGAGATTATTAATCCGGTGTCTTTTCGACTGGCGCTTCCGGCCTCTTTTGCAATCTATAATGTCTTCCATAGATCTTTGTTGCGGAAATATGTGGAGCCCGTTGTTCTCTCTGTTGATCCTCCGGCCCCTGTGTTGGTTGATGGAGAGTTGGAATATGTTGTCGAGAAGATTTTGGATTCCCGTTTTTCGAGGCGGAAGCTTCAGTACCTGGTCAAATGGAAGGGTTATGGCCAGGAGGATAATTCTTGGGTTTTTGCCTCTGATGTCCATGCTGCTGATTTGGTCCTTGCCTTTCATCTGGCTCGTCCTGATCATCCTGGGGGAAGTTTTTTGTATATTCTGCTGTGGATGTTTTGAAGGGTTTTTATACTGACCACACAGAACTCTGTCCTATCCTGTCCTATCTAGCTAGAGTGGCCTCCTGTGCTAATCCTGTTTTTCTGCCTGTGTATGTTTTTTCCTCTCCGACTCACCGCCAATATTTGTGGGGGGCTGTCTATCCTTTGGGGATTTTCTCTGAGGCAAGATAGTATTCCTATTTCCATCTTTAGGGGTATTTAGTCCTCCGGCTGTGACGAGGTGTCTAGGTGTGTTAGGTACACTCCACGGCTACTTCTAGTTGCGGTGTTAAGTTCAGGATTGCGGTCAGTATAGTGGCCACCTTCTCCAGTGAAAGTTCTCATGCGGCTCCAAGGTCACCGGATCATAACAGACAATGCCTTAAGTATCAGAGGCCTCTAGACTATTGGCCAGGGACACCTTAGGGAGGTGCACACAGTCTCAATAAGAATCCGGAGTTGCTGGCGCCGCCTCCCTATGCACACAGCTAGGAAGTGTACACAGAGTAAGTGGCCATGGAGCGCACGGAACCGGCAGCAGACAGATCTCACAGCATGGCACTGGGTGAGTGAGTTGATGTAACAGGCAGGTGGGGAATGGAAGGCCATGCAGTGATGCCGATAGGGTTGTTACATACAGACAATACATTACATCACTTTAGGGGTAGTGTCCATTCATACTATCTGTCTTACCTAAATGTGGTGGATATCAGAGATCATATTTGGCCTAGGAAACAAGTTCTGGTGGAATCTGTGCAATTTAAAATATTTTGTCTTGTCTAATCTTTTGTGTTTGTTACTATATAAAGATTTACATTATTCAAATTTAGGAAGTACAACCAGTCTTTTGTATACAGTATGTCTTTCCACTTTTTGGGGGGGATACTGGTTGGTGGTAACAAACCTGTACATGCATGTTGGTTCCACGCCGAGTTCCCTAGCTTCTCAACAGCTCATTCTAAAATTGCGGGTAGAAGTTTGGCTTCTAAAAGGGAACCTTTCCTAGTTAATCAGCCATTCTGGAACTGCAGGTTGGAAAAACACTACAATAATATCCTGTAAAGGAAATATATATCATATAGATCTCACTTGCATATATACTCCTATATAATTATATATACTCATGTATACTCATATATCCACAGCTAATATATACACTATAATCAATTGCTTAAAATAGCTGACATAAACTGATATAAGCCAGACAGACTGTTCGGGGATTTTCAGCAGAAAGCGGAACAGCACCAGATGTATTAAGTGTTGATCAGATGTCTCAACTTTGTCCCAGATGCAGACTGCTACACTTTAGTTGCTTAATCAGCATTCATATGTGCATTAATCACAATATTCCATATACAGTATATTTAGATAACCAATAACAGAGGAGCTAGACTGTTGTGAATTCTGTTGTCGAGCTCCCTCCTGTGGTCATGAATGGTACTTTGGCGAGTTCTGTCCATGGACTCCCTCTGGTGGCTGTGAGTGGAGCTGCTGCTTCTGAGGTTCCTTCCACAGGTGACGTAGGTTATTCTTTGGCTGGCTGCTCTATTTAACTCCACTCAGATCGTTACTCCATGCCAGCTGTCAATGTTCTTGTACTGGTTCAGTTCGCTCTTGGATATTTCTGGTGACCTGTCTCCTCCAGCAGAAGCTAAGTCCCTGCTAGTTAAATTATTTGTTCATTGTTTCCTTGTCCAGCTGGCTATTATGATTTTTCCTTGCTAGCTGGAAGCTCTGGGATGCAGAGTGGCACCTCCGCACCGTAAGTCGGTGCGGAGGTCTTTTTGCACACTCTGCGTGGTCTTTTTGTAGTTTTTTGTGCTGACCGCAAAGATACCTTTCCTATCCTCAGTCTGTTTAGTAAGTCTGGCCTCCCTTTGCTGAAACCTGTTTCATTTCTGTGTTTGTGACTTTCATCTTAACTCACAGTCAATATATGTGGGGGGCTGCCTTTTCCTTTGGGGAATTTCTCTGAGGCAAGGTAGGCTTTATTTTCTATCTTCAGGGCTAGTTAGCTCTTCGGCTGTGAAGAGGCGTCTAGGTCGTGTTAGGTACGCTCCACGGCTATTTCTAGTTGTGTGATAGGAGTAGGGGTTGCGGGCAGCAGAGCTCCCACTTCCCAGAGCTTGTCCTGTGTGAGTTTAACCATCAGGTCGTTCCGGGTGCTCCTAAGCACCAGGTCCATAACAGTACAGCTGGCCCAAAGTATTAATGTATCTCAACAGAGGGATAAGAGAAGTTCTGAGACCATTTTTTTTTCTCTGCAGTGTTTTTTGTCTTTCTTTTCCTCTTAACCTCTGGGTGGTTCAGGACACAGGTGTAGATATGGACATACAAAGTCTGTCCTCTTGTGTGGATCATCTCACTGCAAGGGTACAAAACATTCAAGATTTTGTGGTTCAGAATCCGATGTTAGAGCCTAGAATTCCAATTCCTGATTTGTTTTCTGGAGATAGATCTAAGTTCCTGAATTTCAAAAATAATTGTAAACTGTTTCTAGCTTTGAAACCCCGCTCCTCTGGTGACCCCGTTCAACAAGTAAAAATCATTATTTCTTTGTTGCGTGGTGACCCTCAAGACTGGTCATTTTCCCTTGTGCCAGGAGATCCTGCATTGCGTGATGTAGATGCGTTTTTTTCTGGCGCTTGGATTGCTTTATGATGAACCAAATTCAGTGGATCAGGCAGAGAAAATCTTGCTGGCTTTGTGTCAGGGTCAGGATGAAGCGGAGGTGTACTGTCAGAAGTTTAGAAAGTAGTCTGTGCTTACTCAGTGGAATGAGTGTGCCCTGGCGGCAATTTTCAGAAAGGGTCTTTCTGAAGCTCTTAAGGATGTCATGGTGGGATTTCCCACGCCTGCTGGTCTGAATGAGTCTATGTCCTTGGCCATTCAGATCGATCGGCGCTTGCGTGAGTGCAAAGCTGTGCATCATTTGGCGGTATTCTCTGAGCATAGGCCTGAGCCTATGCAGTGTGATAGGACTTTGACCAGAGCTGAACGGCAAGAACACAGACGTCGGAATGGGCTGTGTTTTTACTGTGGTGAATCCACTCATGCTATATCTGATTGTCCTAAGCGCACTAAGCGGTTTGCTAGGTCTGCCACCATTGGTACGGTACAGTCTAAATTTCTTTTGTCCGTTACTCTGATTTGCTCTCTGTCATCCTATTCTGTTATGGCATTTGCGGATTCAGGCGCTGCCCTGAATTTAATGGACTTGGAGTTTGCCAGGCGCTGTGGTTTTTTCTTGGAGCCCTTGCAGTATCCTATTCCATTGAGAGGAATTGATGCTACGCCTTTGGCCAAGAATAAGCCTCAGTACTGGACTCAATTGACCATGTGCATGGCTCCTGCACATCAGGAGGATATTCGCTTTTTGGTGTTGCATAATCTGCATGATGTGGTCGTTTTGGGGTTGCCATGGCTACAGGTCCATAATCCAGTATTGGATTGGAAATCTATGTCTGTGTCCGGCTGGGGTTGTCAGGGGGTACATGGTGATGTTCCATTGCTGTCAATTTCCCCTTCCACTCCTTCTGAAGTCACTGAGTTTTTGTCAGATTACCGGGATGTATTTGAAGAGCCCAAATCCGGTGCCTTACCTCCTCATAGGGATTGCGATTGTGCTATTAATTTGATTCCTGGTAGTAAATTTCCTAAGGGCCGACTGTTTAATTTATCTGTGCCAGAGCACGCCGCTATGCGGAGTTATATAAAGGAATCCTTGGAGAAAGGTCATATTCGCCCATCGTCATCACCGTTGGGAGCAGGGTTCTTTTTTGTGGCCAAGAAGGATGGCTCTTTGAGACCTTGTATTTATTACCGCCTTCTTAATTAGATCACAGTCAAATTTCAGTACCCTTTGCCGCTGCTGTCTGATTTGTTTGCTCGGATTAAGGGGGCTAGTTGGTTCACCAAGATAGATCTTCGTGGGGCGTATAATCTTGTGCGAATTAAACAGGGCGATGAATGGAAAACAGCATTTAATATGCCCGAGGGCCATTTTGAGTACCTGGTTATGCCATTCGGGCTTTCTAATGCTCCATCTGTGTTTCAGTCCTTTATGCATGACATCTTCCGAGAGTACCTGGATAGATGCATGATTGTATATTTGGATGATATTTTGGTCTTTTCGGATGACTGGGAGTCTCATGTGAAGCAGGTCAGAATGGTGTTCCAGGTCCTTCGTGCGAATTCCTTGTTTGTGAAGGGGTCGAAATGTCTCTTTGGGGTTCAGAAGGTTTCATTTTTGGGTTTCATTTTTTCCCCTTTTACTATCGAGATGGACCCTGTTAAAGTTCAGGCCATTTATGATTGGACTCAGCCGACATCTGTGAAGAGCCTGCAGAAGTTCCTGGGCTTTGCTAATTTTTACCATCGCTTCATCGCTAATTTTTCTAGTGTTGCTAAACCGTTGACTGATTTGACCAAGAAAGGTGCTGATGTGGTCAATTGGTCCTCTGCGGCTGTAGAGGCTTTTCAAGAGTTGAAGCGTCGTTTTTCTTCTGCCCCTGTGTTGTGCCAGCCAGATGTTTCGCTCCCGTTTCAGGTCGAGGTTGATGCTTCTGAGATTGGAGCAGGGGCTGTTTTGTCGCAAAGAAGTTCTGATGGCTCGGTGATGAAACCATGTGCCTTCTTTTCTAGAAAATTCTCACCTGCTGAGTGCAATTATGATGTTGGCAATCGAGAGTTGTTGGCCATGAAGTGGGCATTCGAGGAGTGGCGACATTGGCTTGAAGGAGCCAAGCATCGCGTGGTGGTCTTGACGGATCACAAGAATTTGACTTATCTCGAGTCTGCCAAACGGTTGAATCCTAGACAGGCTCGATGGTCGCTGTTTTTCTCCCGTTTTGATTTTGTGGTTTCGTACCTTCCGGGCTCTAAGAATGTGAAGGCTGATGCCCTGTCAAGGAGTTTTGTGCCTGACTCTCCGGGTGTTCCTGAGCCGGCGGGTATTCTCAAAGAGGGGGTAATTTTGTCTGCCATCTCCCCTGATTTGCGGCGCGTGCTGCAGAAGTTTCAGGCTGATAGACCTGACCGTTGTCCAGCGGAGAAACTGTTTGTCCCTGATAGATGGACTAGTAGAGTTATCTCTGAGGTTCATTGTTCGGTGTTGGCGGGTCATCCTGGAATCTTTGGTACCAGAGATTTGGTGGCTAGATCCTTTTGGTGGCCTTCTTTGTCACGGGATGTGCGTTCTTTTGTGCAGTCCTGTGGGACTTGTGCTCAGGCTAAGCCCTGCTGTTCTCGTGCCAGTGGGTTGCTTTTGCCCTTGCCGGTCCCGAAGAGGCCCTGGACGCATATTTCCATGGATTTTATTTCAGATCTCCCTGTCTCTCAAAGGATGTCGGTCATTTGGGTGGTTTGTGATCGCTTCTCTAAGATGGTCCATTTGGTACCCTTGTCTAAATTGCCTTCCTCCTCTGATTTGGTGCCATTGTTTTTCCAGCATGTGGTTCGTTTGCATGGCATTCCAGAGAACATCGTCTCGGACAGAGGTTCCCAGTTTGTTTCGAGGTTTTGGCGGTCCTTTTGTGCTAACATGGGCATTGATTTGTCTTTTTCTTCGGCTTTTTATCCTCAGACAAATTGCCAAACCGAATGAACTAATCAGACTTTGGAAAAATATCTGAGATGCTTTGTTTTTGCTGATCAGGATGATTGGGTGTCCTTCTTGCCTTTGGCTGAGTTCGCCCTTAATAATTGGGCCAGCTCGGCTACTTTGGTTTCGCCTTTTTTCTGTAATTCTGGTTTCCATCCTCGTTTCTCTTCAGGGCAGGTTGAGCCTTCGGACTGTCCTGGTGTGGATACGGTGGTGGACAGGTTGCAGCAGATTTGGACTCATGTGGTGGACAATTTGACATTGTCACAGGAGAAGGCTCAACGTTTCGCTAACCGCCGGCGCTGTGTTGGTCCCCGACTTCGTGTTGGGGATTTGGTTTGGTTGTCATCTCGTCATGTTCCTATGAAGGTTTCCTCTCCTAAGTTTAAGCCTCGTTTCATTGGTCCGTATAAGATTTCTGAAGTTCTCAATCCTGTGTCATTTCCTTTGGCCCTTCCAGCTTCTTTTGCCATCCATAATGTGTTCCATAGGTCGTTATTGCGGAGATACGTGGCGCCTATGGTTCCCTCCGTTGATCCTCCTGCCCCGGTGTTGGTCAAGGGGGAGTTGGAGTATGTGGTGGAGAAGATTTTGGATTCTCGTATTTCGAGACGGAAACTCCAGTACCTGGTCAAGTGGAAGGGTTATGGTCAGGAAGATAATTCCTGGGTTTTTGCCTCTGATGTTCATGCTGCCGATCTAGTTCGTGCCTTTCATTTGGCTCGTCCTGATCGGCCTGGGGGCTCTGGTGAGGGTTCGGTGACCCCTCCTCAAGGGGGGGGGTACTGTTGTGAATTCTGTTGTCGAGCTCCCTCCTGTGGTCATAAATGGTACTTTGGCGAGTTCTGTCCATGGACTCCCTCTGGTGGCTGTGGGTGGAGCTGCTGCTTCTGAGGTTCCTTCCACAGGTGACGTAGGTTATTCTTTGGCTGGCTGCTCTATTTAACTCCACTCAGATCATTACTCCATGCCAGCTGTCAATGTTCTTGTACTGGTTCAGTTCGCTCTTGGATCTTTCTGGTGACCTGTCTCCTCCAGCAGAAGCTAAGTCCCTGCTAGTTAAATTATTTGTTCATTGTTTCCTTGTCCAGCTGGCTATTATGATTTTTCCTTGCTAGCTGGAAGCTCTGGGATGCAGAGTGGCACCTCCGCACCGACTCACGGTGCGGAGGTCTTTTTGCACACTCTGCGTGGTCTTTTTGTAGTTTTTTGTGCTGACCGCAAAGATACCTTTCCTATCCTCAGTCTGTTTAGTAAGTCTGGCCTCCCTTTGCTGAAACCTGTTTCATTTCTGTGTTTGTGACTTTCATCTTAACTCACAGTCAATATATGTGGGGGGCTGCCTTTTCCTTTGGGGAATTTCTCTGAGGCAAAGTAGGCTTTATTTTCTATCTTCAGGGCTAGTTAGCTCTTAGGCTGTGAAGAGGCGTCTAGGTCGTGTTAGGTACGCTCCACGGCTATTTCTAGTTGTGTGATAGGATTAGGGGTTGCGGTCAGCAGAGCTCCCACTGCCCAGAGCTTGTCCTGTGTGAGTTTAACCATCAGGTCGTTCCGGGTGCTCCTAACCACCAGGTCCATAACACTAGACAATATGGTAATTAACTAACCACCCCTAACCAGCTCCTTTCTATATGCAATTATAAATCCATGTATGTACAATAAATCATCAGTATTGGTGGAATGTTATTGTCACAATGGTGTACAGTCCATTCTTGGTGAGCGCTCAAAATACTCAGTCTTATTAGGAACGGCCACAGCACACACAGGGATAGATTTATCCAAACCACATTTCCATAACATCTGGTGCCTGCATGCAGGGCAATGGACGAAATGCATGGGGACCCTGCTGACCGGAGAGACGGAGGTGTTGGCCACGGCCTTGGTTCACAGGACGGAAACTGCGCAGCTCCATAAGTAAGGTAAGAAAATGTTATCATCTTACTTGAAAGTCCCCTGTGCCCAGGCCAGGTCTATAACTCTTACCGGTCAGGTGTGGTCACCACCGCATTCCCAGGTAGTGTAAAAAGTCCAAGCCCGTATCCAAAACCTGGGATATAAGTCAAGGTGTCTGCTGTGTGCTGTGTATGTGTTCCATGTTTGTGTAAGATCCAGGAGAAAGTTGGAACGGTGACTGTTTTGTTTGTGGTTGCTGGGTAACAGACGGCAGGAGGTCAAATTGCTCGATAAGTTATTGCAGGATTCCCGTGCATAGGAGGGACAGGTAGTCCCAGGACAGGTGTTCCCAGGCTCCAGGCTCAGGTAGTGATAACTTAGAGGGCTACCGCAGATTCCCGTAGCGCCGGCGAGCCAGTTACGACAACCGGACTGGGGCAGTAGGATCCCCGCTTGTTGTGTTTCTCACTCAGGCGGCCCTGGCACAGGTGTGCCCAGTGCGATTGGCAGTAGTCTGTTCCCAGAGCAACCTGCACGTGTCACAGAATAATAAAGAGGGCATCGGTTCTCCCAGACGTCTGTATCTGTTTCTGTTCATGTCATGCACTGTTGCTTTAAGTGATAACAGTTGTAAGTGCATACAATTGTAAAGAGAAGTTTTTTCCTTCTCCACGTTTCTCCTCTGCTGTTAGCAAAGATATATGCATTGTAAATCACACTGTCACATCTGTTTTTGCAACGTTTCCTATTTCTGCATTCTGAGACGTGAGCTAGCTACAGTGTAGCAATTTTTGAAGAAGTGAAACTAAGTGGTATCTATCATTTTTGCTGTATTTGTTTTTAGATACGTGATTTTAGTGACTTTGGATACAGCAGCATAAGAAAGGGGAAGTGTATGTGTCTGACTGCGTTTGAGCACAGAAAAAGTGTTAATAAAGCCGTTTTATCTTTTTACTCTTTGAAGTATTCCTTCTGTCTTTTTACTTTTTGCCGTTTTTTTTCTGTATCAAAAATTTAAGTTTGTCTTCTTGTACCAACTTTTTTGAAAGTTTTTCTTTTCTTTTCTGTTTTTATACCAATCTTTTTGGAAATTTTGTTGTTGTTTTTTTCCTTTCTTGTTTGTTTTTTGTTTTTGCCATGGGGAGTAAGATGGGCATACAGGAGGTTTTTTTTTATATTCCTGGAGAGCAAACAGCCCCCCAGATAGTGGCAGAACACGAAGCTGTCAAGTATGTGAAGAATTTTAGAAGGTATAAAGTATGTGAAATCCATCAGAATGGCAGAATTCAAGCTGCGGAATGGTATCACGTATTGAGAAAGGAAAATAAGGGAAGTTAGCTGATGTTAAATTGCTAAATACTAATACATGGTATAAAGTAGCAGCAGAGCTTACATCGTTTAGGTGGTACAGAAAGATATGTGAGCAAACCAAGAAGTGATTTTTATGTGTATAGGATGGGGAAAGGTATTAAGCCATCAGCGCCTCCCCATAGGGAGACATTAGGCATGTGCAGTCTGCTCTCAACAGAATCCATGGTATAGGGAGTTTTTGCACAGTATGTGGCGCGCCCCGTCCCTCCCTATAGGGAGAGGGCATCATTGTTCCAACCATGCCCTCTCAGACTGCACAGAGTGGGGAGGAATTCTCTTCTCTGTCCTCTTTCTCTGTCACTCTTTCTCACCTCCTTCTTCACTCTCTCTCCTCCTTCTCCACACCTCTCTACTCCTCCTTCTCCACACCTCTTTCCACCTTCTTCACTCCCTCTCTTTTCCTCTCCTCACCTCTCTACTCCTCCTTCATCTCCACACCTCTTTCCTCCTTCTTCACTCACCCTTTTTCTCTCCTCCTTCTTCACTCCCCCACCACACCTATCTCCTCCTGCTCTTCCTTCTCCACATCCATCTCCACACCTCTCTTCTCCTCCTCTTCTCTCTCATCCACACCTCCCATCTTCTCCTCCTTCTGTTCCTTTTTCTCACTCCTCACCTCCTCCTCCTATACACCTTTCATCAACCCCTCCTTCTTCTTCATCTCCTCCTTCTCCTGCCTACTGCGCACCTTACACCTCTCTTTCTCCTTCTTCTCTGCCCCATATATCTCCTCATGTTTCACAATCTTCTTCTTCTTTGTTGCCGGCTGGGCCAATGCCCAATTCAAACAATGTGGTGTCTCTGTATCCAGTGCTCACAGCACAAGGCACCCCTTCTATGTCCCTGGCACAGTCCAGCCATGGCCAGTTATGATATCAGGGGAAGAAGGTGAAAATCCCCTTACACACAATGCAGTAGGCAACCTCCAGATACACCAGGCAGCAGACAGCTCAGCCCTGGGTGCAGAGGGGGGAGGACTGACATCACCATCTGCTGATAATGTACAACTTCAGCATCGGTCAGAGCTGCCTACATTCACACCAACATAGAACTATAAGCCTAATCCACCACAGCTTCAGCAATGGGGAGACATCCTCACACAAAAAGGCAACTTCTAAGTCCAAAATCAGCCAGTGTATGACCCCAGCACACGCTATCACAACTATTCCTCTGATGAAGAGGGAACATCATACATGCTGCCTAGGGTTGAGCGAAACGGGTCGAACATTTTCAAAAGTCGCCGACTTTTGGCTAAGTCGGGGTTTCATGAAACCCGATCCGACCCCTGTGCGGGGTCGGCCATGCGGTACGCGACTTTCGCGCCAAAGTCGCGTTTCAATGACGCGAAAAGCGCCATTTCTCAGCCAATGAAGGTAAACGCAGAGTGTGGGCAGCGTGATGACATAGGTCCTGGTCCCCACCATCTTAGAGAAGGGCATTGCAGTGATTGGCTTGCTGTCTGCGACGTCACAGGGGCTATAAAGAGGCGTTCCCGCCGACCGCCATCTTACTGCTGCTGATCTGAGCTTAGGGAGAGGTTGCTGCCGCTTTGTCAGAAGCAGGGATAGCGTTAGGCAGGGTCCATTAACCACAAAACCGCTTGTGCTGCAGCGATTTGCACTGTCCAACACCACCCTCGGTGTGCAGGGACAGTGGAAGTTTTTTTTTTTTTTTTTTTCCCCTCAGCGCTGTAGCTCATTGGGCTGCCCTAGAAGGCTCCCTGATAGCTGCATTGCTGTGTGTACGCCGCTGTGCAAACCAACTGCTTTTTTCAAAGCACAAATCCTCTTGTTCCTTCCTTTCTGCACAGCTATCTTTTTTGTTTGTCCACACTTTTTATTTCATTTGTGCATCAGTCCACTCCTTATTGCTGCCTGCCATACCTGGCTGAGATTACTGCAGGCAGGGAGATAGTAGCTGCCTGCCATACCTGGCTGAGATTACTGCAGGCAGGGAGATAGTAATTGTAGGACATTCCCTGTTTTTTTTTTTTTTTTTTTTTTTGGTGGGAGATTAAGATTGGCAATTTGGCATTTCTGCTAGAGTGCCATCCCTGTGTGTGCCATCTCTCTCACATAGTGGGCCATAGAAAGCCTTTTCATTTTTCTGTATTTTTTTTGTGGGGTGTATAAATTCTCCCTGATAAAAATACAGTGGGAGATTAATATTGGCCTTTGGGCTTGTGTGCCAGTCCTGAGTGTGCCATCTCTCTCACAAATAGTGGGCCATAGAAAGCCTATTTTATTTTTTTTTGGGTTTTATAAATTCTCCCTGAAAAAAAGGGAGATTAATATTGGCCTCTGGGCTTGTGTGCCAGTCCTGAGCGTGCCATCTGTGCCAGCCCTGAGCGTGCCATCTCTCTCACAAATAGTGGGCCATAGAAAGCCTATTTATTTTTTTTTTTGGTTTTATAAATTCTCCCTGAAAAAAAGGGAGATTAATATTGGCCTCTGGGCTTGTGTGCCAGTCCTGAGCGTGCCATCTGTGCCAGCCCTGAGCGTGCCATCTCTCTCACAAATAGTGGGCCATAAAAAGCCTATTTAATTTTTTTTTTGTTTTATAAATTTTCCCTGAAAAAAGGGAGATTAATATTGGCCTCTGGGCTTGTGTGCCAGTTGTGAGCGTGCCATCTGTGCCAGTCCTGAGCGTGCCATCTCTCTCACAAATAGTGGGCCATAGAAAGCCTATTTAATTTTTTTTTTGGTTTTATAAATTTTCCCTGAAAAAAGGGAGATTAATATTGGCCTCTGGGCTTGTGTGCCAGTTGTGAGCGTGCCATCTGTGCCAGTCCTGAGCGTGCCATCTCTCTCACAAATAGTGGGCCATAGAAAGCCTATTTAAATATTTTTTTGGTTTTATAAATTCTCCCAGAAAAAAAGGGAGATTAATATTGGCCTCTGGGCTTCTGTGCCAGTCCTGAGCGTGCCATCTGTGCCAGTCCTGAGCGTCCCATCTCTCTCACAAATAGTGGGCCATAGAAAGCCTATTTTTTTTTTTTTTTGGGTTTTAGAAATTCTCCCTGGAAAAAAAAAGGGAGATTAATATTGCCCTTTGGGCTTGTGTGCCAGTACTAAGCGTTCCATCTCTCTCTCTCTCTCAGTCAGTGGGCCATAGAACGCCTATTTTTGGTTTTATTTGTTTTCTAAATTCTCCCTGAAAAAATCATTTTATTTTATTTGGTTTCTAAATTCTTCCTGATAAAATCATATTTTTTTTATTATTTTTTTTTCTAAAGTCTCCCTGAAAAAAAAAAAAAAAAACAGTGGGAGATTAATATTGGCCTTTCTGCTTGTGTGCCAGTCTTGACTCCTGGGTGCGTCATCTCTCAGTCAGTGGGCCATAGAACGCCTATTTTTGGTTTTATTTGTTTTCTAAATTCTCCCTGAAAAAATCATTTTATTTTATTTGGTTTCTAAATTCTTCCTGATAAAATCATATTTTTTTTATTATTTTTTTTTCTAAAGTCTCCCTGAAAAAAAAAAAAAAAAAACAACCAAAAAAAACAGTGGGAGATTAATATTGGCCTTTCTGCTTGTGTGCCAGTCTTGACTCCTGGGTGTGCCATCTCTCTCTCTCTCTCTCTCTCTCTCTCTCTCCAATTGTGGTCCATAGAAAGCCTATATTTTTTTTCCTTGATTTGGGTTCTAAAATCTACCAGAGAAAATAACTACATCAATCATTGGTAGAAAAATATTGGCCTCTGGGTTTGTGTGCCACTCCTGACTCCTGTGTGCGTCATCTCTCAGTCAGTGGGCCATAGAACGCCTATTTTTGTTTTTATTTGTTTTATAAATTCTCCCTGAAAAAATCATTTTATTTTATTTGGTTTCTAAATTCTTCCTGATAAAATCATATTTTTTTTATTATTTTTTTTTCTAAAGTCTCCCTGAAAAAAAAAAAAAAAAAAACAAACAAAAAAAACAGTGGGAGATTAATATTGGCCTTTCTGCTTGTGTGCCAGTCTTGACTCCTGGGTGTGCCATCTCTCTCTCTCTCTCTCTCTCTCTCTCTCTCCAATTGTGGTCCATAGAAAGCCTATATTTTTTTTCCTTGATTTGGGTTCCAAAATCTACCAGAGAAAATAACTACATCAATCATTGGTAGAAAAATATTGGCCTCTGGGCTTGTGTGCCACTCCTGACTCCTGTGTGCGTCATCTCTCAGTCAGTGGGCCATAGAACGCCTATTTTTGTTTTTATTTGTTTTATAAATTCTCCCTGGAAAAATCATTTTATTTTATTTGGTTTCTAAATTCTTCCTGATAAAATCATATTTTTTTTATTATTTTTTTTTCTAAAGTCTCCCTGAAAAAAAAAAAAAAAAAACAAACAAAAAAAACAGTGGGAGATTAATATTGGCCTTTCTGCTTGTGTGCCAGTCTTGACTCCTGGGTGTGCCATCTCTCTCTCTCTCTCTCTCTCTCTCCAATTGTGGTCCATAGAAAGCCTATATTTTTTTTCCTTGATTTGGGTTCCAAAATCTACCAGAGAAAATAACTACATCAATCATTGGTAGAAAAATATTGGCCTCTGGGCTTGTGTGCCACTCCTGACTCCTGTGTGCGTCATCTCTCAGTCAGTGGGCCATAGAACGCCTATTTTTGTTTTTATTTGTTTTATAAATTCTCCCTGGAAAAATCATTTTATTTTATTTGGTTTCTAAATTCTTCCTGATAAAATCATATTTTTTTTATTATTTTTTTTTCTAAAGTCTCCCTGAAAAAAAAAAAAAACAAAAAAAAAAACCAAAACCCCCCAAAAAATGGGAGATTAATATTGGCCTTTCTGCTTGTGTGCCAGTCTTGACTCCTGGGTGTGCCATCTCTCTCTCTCTCTCTCTCTCTCTCCAATTGTGGTCCATAGAAAGCCTACATTTTTTTTCCTTGATTTGGGTTCCAAAATCTACCAGAGAAAATAACTCCATCAATCATTGGTAGAAAAATATTGGCCTCTGGGCTTGTGTGCCACTCCTGATTCCTGTGTGCGTCATCTCTCACTCAGTGGCCCATAGAAAGCATATAGTTTGTTACATTTGTTTTCTAAATTCTCCCTGCAAAAATCTATTTTTTTTTTTTTGGGGGGTTTCTAAAGTGTTCCTGAAAAAAATAAAAATAAAAAAAAAATAATAGTGTGACATTAATATTAACATTTGTGCTTCAGTGACAGTCCTGCGTGTGGGGCATCTCTCTAATTTGCAGCCACCAAAAAAAGAGTGTGTAACATTGGGCCTGATTTTCGCTGTGGTCTCACCAACCTGTAAAGGGGTAGCTAAATCATACTGAAGTTATAGCTCACCGTGTAAGTTGTGTGACTGCAACAAATAACGTTAGTTTGGTTACGTTTTTAAAACAATGAGGAAGTCTAGTGGAAGAGGTCGTGGCCGGGGGCGTTCATTGTCAGCTGGTAATGAGGGTAGTGGTAGTGGTGGAGCATCAGGTGGTCGTGGGGAAAAAAATATTGCACCTAAGTCTGGAGCTGTGGAGCCAGGTTCGTCGTCCGGCTACACAAGGCCTCGAACGCTCCCTTTTCTGGGATTAGGAAAACCGCTTTTAAAGCCGGAGCAGCAAGAGCAAGTTTTGGCTTATCTTGCTGACTCAGCCTCTAGCTCTTTTGCCTCCTCTCGTGAAACTGGTAAAAGTAAAAGCAGCGCGTCGTTAGTGGATGTTCACGGTCAGGGACAAGTCACTTCCTTGTCCTCTTCAGCAAAAACAACAACAGAGAAGAATGCAGCAGGCGACACAATGGGTTACTCCATGGAGCTCTTTACACATACCGTCCCTGGCTTAGAAAGTGAAGCAGTTAACAGTCCATGCCCATTACAAGTTGAATCTGACATGGAGTGCACTGACGCACAGCCACAGCCAGACTACTATGCTGGTCCTTTGACTCAGACCACAACATTGCCCTCGCAGGGTGCTGATCAAGAATCAGACCCTGATGAGACTATGTTGCCCCATCACGAACGCTATACCACCGAACGACACGGTGACACAGACGAAGTTGCGCAGGAGGTACAAGAAGAGTTATTAGATGACCCAGTTCTTGACCCCGATTGGCAGCCATTGGGGGAACAGGGTGCAGGCGGCAGCAGTTCTGAAGCAGAGGAGGAGGAGGGGCCGCAGCAGGCATCAACATCGCCACAGGTTCCATCTGCCGGGCCCGTATCTTGCCCAAAACGCGTGGCAAAGCCAAAACCTGGTGGAGGACAGCGTGGCCATCCGGTTAAAGCTCAGTCTGCAATGCCTGAAAAGGTATCCGATGCTAGAAAGAGTGCAGTCTGGCATTTTTTTAAACAACATCCAATTGATCAGCGCAAAGTCATCTGTCAAAAATGTTCTACTTCCTTAAGCAGAGGTCAGAATCTGAAAAGTCTCAATACTAGTTGCATGCATAGACATTTAACCACCATGCATTTGAAAGCTTGGACTAACTACCAAACGTCCCTTAAGGTTGTTGCACCCTCGGCCAATGAAGCTAGTCATCAACGCAACATCCCTTCCGGCAGTGTAGGACCACCATTTAGCGCACCACCTGCTGTATCTGTGCAGGTATCTTTGCCAGGCCAAAGCAGTCAGGGTCAGGGAATCACCAGTTTCGTAGTAGGAAACACTGCATCTAGGGCACCGGCGGCAACAATACCATCTCCCACCGTCTCTCAGTCTGCCATGTCCACCGGCACCCCCGCTAGTTCCACGATCTCCAGCTCTCCAGTCCAGCTCACCCTACATGAGACTATGGTTAGAAAAAGGAAATACTTAGCCTCGCATCCGCGTACACAGGGTTTGAACGCCCACATAGCTAGACTAATCTCGTTAGAGATGATGCCCTACCGGTTAGTTGAAAGCGAAGCTTTCAAAGACCTGATGGACTACGCTGTACCACGCTACGAGCTACCCAGTCGACACTTTTTTTCCAGAAAAGCCATCCCAGCCCTCCACCAGCATGTTAAAGAGCGCATCGTCCATGCACTCAGGCAATCTGTGAGCACAAAGGTGCACCTGACAACAGATGCATGGACCAGTAGGCATGGCCAGGGACGTTACGTGTCCATCACGGCACACTGGGTAAATGTGGTGGATTCAGGGTCCACAGGGGACAGCAAGTTTGGGACAGTTCTGCCTAGCCCACGGTCTAGTAAACAGTTGTCTGTAGCCGTTCGCACCCCCTCCTCCTCCTCCTCCTCCTCGTCCTCCTGCAGAAGCAAGAGCTCGTCCACAGACCGCAGTCGCACAAACACTCCATCCGCACCTGCCACTGTTGCACACCAGGTCTCCCATTATGGGGCAGCTACTGGCATACGTCAGCAGGCTGTATTGGCTATGAAGTGTTTGGGCGACAATAGACACACCGCGGAAGTTCTGTCCGAGTTCTTGCAGCAAGAAACGCAGTCGTGGCTGGGCACTGTAGATCTTGAGGCAGGCAAGGTAGTGAGTGATAACGGAAGGAATTTCATGGCTGCCATCTCCCTTTCCCAACTGAAACACATTCCTTGCCTGGCTCACACCTTAAACCTGGTGGTGCAGTGCTTCCTGAAAAGTTATCCGGGGTTATCCGACCTGCTCCTCAAAGTGCGTGGACTTTGCGCACATATCCGCCGTTCGCCTGTACACTCCAGCCGTATGCAGACCTATCAGCGTTCTTTGAACCTTCCCCAGCATCGCCTAATCATAGACGTTGCAACAAGGTGGAACTCAACACTGCACATGCTTCAGAGACTGTGCGAACAGAGGCGGGCTGTTATGTTTTTGTGGGAGGATACACATACACGGGCAGGCAGTAGGATGGCAGACATGGAGTTGTCAGGTGTGCAGTGGTCGAAGATTCAAGACATGTGTCAAGTCCTTCAGTGTTTTGAGGAATGCACACGGCTGGTTAGTGCAGACAACGCCATAATAAGCATGAGCATCCCCCTAATGCGTCTGCTGATGCAAAGTTTGACGCACATTAAGGATCAGGCGTCTGCACCAGAGGAAGAGGAAAGCCTTGATGACAGTCAGCGATTGTCTGGTCAGGGCAGTGTACATGACGAGGTACCGGGCGAAGAGGAGGTGGAGGATGAGGAGGATGATGGGGATGAGTATATTTTTAATGAGGAAGCTTTCCCGGGGGCACGGGAAATTGGTGGCGTGGCAAGGCCGGGTTCTGGTTTTTTGAGGGACACAAGTGACGTAGATTTGCCTGCAACTGCCCCTCAACCAAGCACAACCGCAGATTTGACAACGGGAACTTTGGCCCACATGGCGGATTATGCCTTGCGTATCCTCAAAAGGGACACACGCATTACAAAAATGATGAACGATGACGATTACTGGTTGGCCTGCCTCCTTGATCCTCGCTATAAAGGCAAATTGCAAAATATTATGCCACATGAGAACTTGGAACTAATATTAGCAACAAAACAATCAACTCTTGTTGACCGTTTGCTTCTGGCATTCCCTGCACACAGCGCCCGTGATCGTTCTCACACGAGCTCCAGGGGCCAGCAGACCAGAGGTGTTAGAGGGGCAGAAATCAGAAGTGGCGTTGGCCAGAGGGGTTTTCTGACCAGGTTGTGGAGTGATTTTTCTATGACCGCAGACAGGACAGGTACTGCAGCATCAATTCAAAGTGACAGGAGACAACATTTGTCCAGTATGGTTACAAACTATTTTTCATCCCTTATCGACGTTCTCCCTCAACCGTCATTCCCATTTGATTACTGGGCATCCAAATTAGACACCTGGCCAGAATTGGCAGAATATGCATTGCAGGAGCTTGCTTGCCCGGCAGCTAGTGTCCTATCAGAAAGAGTATTCAGTGCTGCAGGTTCAATACTAACAGAAAAAAGGACTCGTCTGGCTACCCAAAATGTAGATGATCTAACCTTCATTAAAATGAACCACAACTGGATTTCAAAATCTTTTGCCCCACCCTGCCCGGCTGACACCTAGCTTTCCTATGAAAAGGTCTTGCCTGTGGACTATTCTGAATGACTTTTCCAATCTCGTAATTTTCTTCACCTGATTGTCCAGCATACGACATGTTTCCACCTCACGAAATGGCCAAACTCCCCACACGGGGCCGTGCTATCGCCACTTTGCGCTTGGACCCTTGAGAGTGCTGTTTGTCTGAAGAGGTGGGTGTGGCCGCTTTTGGTCGACGGCACTGCCACTGGGTCCCTCATAGTACAATAAAGTGTCTCTGGCGGTGGTGGTGCGCACCCAACGTCAGACACACCGTTGTAATATGAGGGGCCCTGTGCCTGTACCGCCGGCCACAAGACAGTTCCCCCCCCCAGCTCAAACAGTGCTCTACCACTAGCAAAATTATCTCTCACAGCTTCACCAATGTGTAGTCTAGGCGCTGACATCCTTCAATGCCTGGCACTGACAATACCATTGTTTTGACATTTTTGTTATGTTAGGCCTTCGAAGCCTGTCTGCGGTCCCTTCTTTCTACAACTACTACACTGACCAGGCCACTGCTGGCCGTGTTACCCTGGAACCAATTTAAAAGTGCCTACAGTCAGCCCAATTTTGTTATGTTAGGCCTTCGAAGACTGTCTGCCGTCACTCCTTCCACTAGACTTCCACTGACCATACACTGCTGCCCATGTACCCCTGGAACCAATTTAAAGTGCCTACAGCCAGCCCAATTTTGTTATGTTAGGCCTTCGAAGCCTGTCTGCGGTCACTCCTTCCACTAGACTTCCACTGACCAGACCACTGCTGCCCGTGTACCCCTGGAACCAATTTAAAAGTGCCTACAGCCAGCCCAAGTTTGTTATGTTAGGCCTTGGAAGCCTGTCTGCGGTCACTCCTTCCACTAGACTTCCACAGACCAGACCACTGCTGCCCGTGTACCCCTGGAACCAATTTAAAAGTGCCTACAGCCAGCCCAAGTTTGTTATGTTAGGCCTTCGAAGCCTGTCTGCGGTCACTCCTTCCACTAGACTTCCACTGACCAGACCACTGCTGCCCGTGTACCCCTGGAACCAATTTAAAAGTGCCTACAGCCAGCCCAAGTTTGTTATGTTAGGCCTTGGAAGCCTGTCTGCGGTCACTCCTTCCACTAGACTTCCACTGACCAGACCACTGCTGCCCGTGTACCCCTGGAACCAATTTAAAAGTGCCTACAGCCAGCCCAAGTTTGTTATGTTAGGCCTTCGAAGCCTGTCTGCGGTCACTCCTTCCACTAGACTTCCACAGACCAGACCACTGCTGCCCGTGTACCCCTGGAACCAATTTAAAAGTGCCTACAGCCAGCCCAAGTTTGTTATGTTAGGCCTTGGAAGCCTGTCTGCGGTCACTCCTTCCACTAGACTTCCACAGACCAGACCACTGCTGCCCGTGTACCCCTGGAACCAATTTAAAAGTGCCTACAGCCAGCCCAAGTTTGTTATGTTAGGCCTTGGAAGCCTGTCTGCGGTCACTCCTTCCACTAGACTTCCACAGACCAGACCACTGCTGCCCGTGTACCCCTGGAACCAATTTAAAAGTGCCTACAGCCAGCCCAAGTTTGTTATGTTAGGCCTTGGAAGCCTGTCTGCGGTCACTCCTTCCACTAGACTTCCACTGACCAGACCACTGCTGCCCGTGTACCCCTGGAACCAATTTAAAAGTGCCTACAGCCAGCCCAAGTTTGTTATGTTAGGCCTTGGAAGCCTGTCTGCGGTCACTCCTTCCACTAGACTTCCACTGACCAGACCACTGCTGCCCGTGTACCCCTGGAACCAATTTAAAAGTGCCTACAGCCAGCCCAAGTTTGTTATGTTAGGCCTTCGAAGCCTGTCTGCGGTCACTCCTTCCACTAGACTTCCACAGACCAGACCACTGCTGCCCGTGTACCCCTGGAACCAATTTAAAAGTGCCTACAGCCAGCCCAAGTTTGTTATGTTAGGCCTTCGAAGCCTGTCTGCGGTCACTCCTTCCACTAGACTTCCACAGACCAGACCACTGCTGCCCGTGTACCCCTGGAACCAATTTAAAAGTGCCTACAGCCAGCCCAAGTTTGTTATGTTAGGCCTTGGAAGCCTGTCTGCGGTCACTCCTTCCACTAGACTTCCACTGACCAGACCACTGCTGCCCGTGTACCCCTGGAACCAATTTAAAAGTGCCTACAGCCAGCCCAAGTTTGTTATGTTAGGCCTTGGAAGCCTGTCTGCGGTCACTCCTTCCACTAGACTTCCACTGACCATACACTGCTGCCCATGTACCCCTGGAACAAATTTAAAAGTGCCTACAGCCAGCCCAAGTTTGTTATGTTAGGCCTTCGAAGCCTGTCTGCGTCCCGTTCTTTCAACTACAACTACACTGACCAGGCCACTGATGGCCGTGTTCCCCTGGAACCAATTTTAACTTGCCTACAGCCAGCCCAATGTTAGGCCTTTGATGCCTGTCTGCCGTCACTCCTTCCACTAGGCCTCCACTGACCTGTCTATTGCTGCCCGTGTACCCCTTGAACCAACATCATTAAATATAAAAAAAATTAATTTGATTATAAAAAATAAGATCGTGTTGAGATCTCAAATGCAGACATTTTAACAATCAAAACAAACACACAACAAATATCTGGAACTGTACTACAAAGGTCCAACAGCTACAATTTCTTTCTCCTGCAAGAAGTTAACTGAAAGTTTTTTGGAGTTGTTAACACAGATATGGCATCCACCGAGTGTTGTCCTGTCGCGTCTCCTTTAAATTATTTCCAATAAGATGTTAAACTATTAATTTAATAAAATCAATAATTAAAAAAATAATTGAGTAAGTCAAAAGCACATTGCAAATAAACATTAATTACAAATCAAGAAGCATGGCGCGTCCGAGGGTGAGTAGATACCGAATAAGAATATAATCACCCTCGGACGCGCAATGCTTATTTACAACAGCCTTCCATCCTAAGAATCAGCCCTTCCGTGGTGTAGAGAGAGGTTGTGTTACACTCCAAGGTGTTCCCCAGGTTGCCTTTCCTGAGCTTCGATCTTCCGGCTCTCGTTTAGTAGCTGTTGGAAACTACGCTGCATTAGGCCTACTAATTGTGTATGGGTGAAACAGTGGCGCATCTGCGGTCCCTCCTTCCACTAGGCCTCCACTGACCTGTCTACTGCGGCCCGTGTACCCCTTGAACCAACCTAATAAAATATTTAAAAAATTAATTTGATTATAAAAAATAAGATCGTGTTGAGATCTCAAATGCAGACATTTTAACAATCAAAACAAACACACAACAAATATCTGGAACTGTACTACAAAGGTCCAACAGCTACAATTTCTTTCTCCTGCAAGAAGTTAACTGAAAGTTTTTTGGAGTTGTTAACACAGATATGGCATCCACCGAGTGTTGTCCTGTCGCGTCTCCTTTAAATTATTTCCAATAAGATGTTAAACTATTAATTTAATAAAATCAATAATTAAAAAAATAATTGAGTAAGTCAAAAGCACATTGCAAATAAACATTAATTACAAATCAAGAAGCATGGCGCGTCCGAGGGTGAGTAGATACCGAATAAGAATATAATCACCCTCGGACGCGCAATGCTTATTTACAACAGCCTTCCATCCTAAGAATCAGCCCTTCCGTGGTGTAGAGAGAGGTTGTGTTACACTCCAAGGTGTTCCCCAGGTTGCCTTTCCTGAGCTTCGATCTTCCGGCTCTCGTTTAGTAGCTGTTGGAAACTACGCTGCATTAGGCCTACTAATTGTGTATGGGTGAAACAGTGGCGCATCTGCGGTCCCTCCTTCCACTAGGCCTCCACTGACCTGTCTACTGCGGCCCGTGTACCCCTTGAACCAACCTAATAAAATATTTAAAAAATTAATTTGATTATAAAAAATAAGATCGTGTTGAGATCTCAAATGCAGACATTTTAACAATCAAAACAAACACACAACAAATATCTGGAACTGTACTACAAAGGTCCAACAGCTACAATTTCTTTCTCCTGCAAGAAGTTAACTGAAAGTTTTTTGGAGTTGTTAACACAGATATGGCATCCACCGAGTGTTGTCCTGTCGCGTCTCCTTTAAATTATTTCCAATAAGATGTTAAACTATTAATTTAATAAAATCAATAATTAAAAAAATAATTGAGTAAGTCAAAAGCACATTGCAAATAAACATTAATTACAAATCAAGAAGCATGGCGCGTCCGAGGGTGAGTAGATACCGAATAAGAATATAATCACCCTCGGACGCGCAATGCTTATTTACAACAGCCTTCCTTCCTAAGAATCAGCCCTTTCGTGGTGTAGAGAGAGGTTGTGTTACACTCCAAGGTGTTCCCCGGGTTGCCTTTCATGAGCTTCGATCTTCCGGCTCTCGTTTAGTAGTTGGTGGAAAAGTACACAGCATTAGGCCTACAAAATGGGTATGGGGTGGAGAGAGATGGTGTGTTACACTCCAAGGTGTTCCCCAGGTTGCCTTTCCTGAGCTTCGATCTTCATGCTCTCGTTTAGTAGGTGTCGGAAAGTAGGCTGCATTAGGCCTACAAATTGGGTATGGGGTGGAGAGAGATGGTGTGTTACACTCCAAGGTGTTCCCCAGGTTTCCTTGCCATTGCTTCGGTCTTCCGACTCTCGTTTAGTAGTTGTAGAAAAGTACACAGCATTAGGCCTACAAAATGGGTATGGGGTGGAGAGAGATGGTGTGTTACACTCCAAGGTGTTCCCCAGGTTGCCTTTCCTGAGCTTCGATCTTCATGCTCTCGTTTAGTAGGTGTCGGAAAGTAGGCTGCATTAGGCCTAAAAAATGGGGAATGGGGTGGAGAGAGATGGTGTGTTACACTCCAAGGTGTTCCCCAGGTTTCCTTGCCATTGCTTCGGTCTTCCGACTCTCGTTTAGTAGTTGTAGAAAAGTACACAGCATTAGGCCTACAAAATGGGTATGGGGTGGAGAGAGATGGTGTGTTACACTCCAAGGTGTTCCCCAGGTTGCCTTTCCTGAGCTTCGATCTTCATGCTCTCGTTTAGTAGGTGTCGGAAAGTAGGCTGCATTAGGCCTAAAAAATGGGGAATGGGGTGGAGAGAGATGGTGTGTTACACTCCAAGGTGTTCCCCAGGTTTCCTTGCCATTGCTTCGGTCTTCCGACTCTCGTTTAGTAGTTGTAGAAAAGTACACTGCATTAGGCCTAAAAAATGGGTATGGGGTGGAGAGAGATGGTGTGTTACACTCCAAGGTGTTCCCCAGGTTGCCTTTCCTGAGCTTCGATCTTCATGCTCTCGTTTAGTAGGTGTCGGAAAGTAGGCTGCATTAGGCCTACAAATTGGGTATGGGGTGGAGAGAGATGGTGTGTTACACTCCAAGGTGTTCCCCAGGTTTCCTTGCCATTGCTTCGGTCTTCCGACTCTCGTTTAGTAGTTGTAGAAAAGTACACAGCATTAGGCCTACAAAATGGGTATGGGGTGGAGAGAGATGGTGTGTTACACTCCAAGGTGTTCCCCAGGTTGCCTTTCCTGAGCTTCTATCTTCAGGCTCTCATTAAATTGTGGTTAAATGGAACAACTGCATTTGGCGTACTAGTTGGTTTGGGGCCTACTATCGGTGTCTGCCACTCCTTGCTGTTCTCCTCCACTGAACAAAGCTGTGCCGCCTGTTTACTACGGTTGCCAATTTTGAACTGCATTTCGACTACTTACTGATTTGGCCCTACTCTCTGTGTCAGCCTCTCATTCCAGTTGTCCTCCACTGCAATGCCCCCTGGTTATTCCTGTGTTACCAATTTTGAACTGCATTTAGCCCACTTTCTTCTTTGGGCCTATATCTGTGTTTCCACTTCATCGTGCCCATTGCCCAGCCAGTGATAGATGAGTCTGCTGGTACATTGACCCATAACGCAACATTCCCCGTGCACGCTACACAACAACATTGTGACCCTGCTGAAAGTCAGGTTGCTCTTCCCGCATACCATACCACCTTACACGGGGACAAAGAGGAAGGTGCAGATGAAAGTGCAGGTTCCTTCATCAGGTGGGGGGAGGAATACTAGTTGGCGACGTCACTGGCACAGGGCCTCTCATAGTACGCAAAAGTGTTGCTGCCGGTGGGAGGCGCCCCCGCCGTGCAAACACACCGCTGTACTTTGAGGGGCCCTGTGCCAGTGCCAATGCCAACGAGTGGGCCCCCCCTGCTTGCTCAGGTTCACAGCACTTGCAAAGTTGAAATACTTACCTCTCCCTGCTCCACTGCCGTGACGTGGTCCAGATTTCCTGGGCCCACTAATTACTTGAACCAGCCCTACCCCCCACAACTTTAGCCAAATGACCCCCAATTTCAAATGCCTTCCAATTATTATAAGGTAAATTACGCTTGACAAGCTTCATTAAGAAGAATGGATGGTTTTGACATTAAAATGGGCACTCTAGGTGTTTTCCTGGCCCCCACTCACTGCCGACTATGCTGCCCCATTGACTTGCATTGGGTTTCGTGTTTCGGTCGATCCCGACTTTACGTCATAATCGGCCGATTTCACTCGACCCGACTTTGGACATAGTCGGGTTTCGCAAAACCCGGCTCGACTCTAAAAAGGTCAAGGTCGCTCAACTCTAATGCTGCCTAGTACTAGGAAAAGAAACCCACAGGCACCAAGAATGCAGGGGCAGATAGAGGCACCACCATTACACTATCTGCACTTCACCCCAAGTCAGGTGACAATCTTCCAGACCCAGGGATGCATCCCATGCCATTTTACTGACGAATGTAGCAGAACCAGCGAACATGAGCAGCCACCTAGAATGATCTCTGGGCTATAAATGGAAATAAAAGCAGGTGATGCACTCTGGCCAATCATGTACAATTCAAACTTCCAGCAGAATTAGATGTACACGCTTGGGAGTCAGGGCCACAGCTAATTGAACAGCTCGGAGAGTGGGCCAAAGGCAGATTGACAGGACAAGCCCTCAGCTTACATGACATGAGCCAAGACAAGACAGAATCTGTAGAGAAGATTCATGGCAGAGTAATGCTAGTTTTCCAAGACTTAGGCTTCACCATTCATGACCAGATACACAGGTCTTTGTGCATGGACTGAGACAGCCAATCAGGAAACCACTGATAGTGGCTAGGCCCGAGTACAGGTCAATAGCAGTGGACTGACCCAGCAAAACGGGTCATGTGCGCCTAAGGTGCAGGAGGATGGTTCAATATACACAGATATGTACCGGAAAGAGACCTCTGTCAATGCCCTCCTGCACTCCACATCCTCACATCCCCCCTCCACGATAAGGGCCATCCCCGTAGGACAATTCCTTCGGGCTCGAAGGATTTGTACCTCGGATTCCTTGTTTGAGGGACATGCTGTGGACCTTGGGGAGAGGTTTAAAGCACGTGGGTATAGCGGTCGTTCAATTAAGAAGGGTTACCTTAGAGCTAGAAAAACTAAAAGAAATGACTTATTGGTTGATAGGAAAATAGACAGTAGAAAGAATAAAAATTGGGATGGGCAACCACGATTTATATCCACCTACAACCACAGATGGGATCTGATGAGATCCATTATGAATAATGTTGAGCGATACCTTCCGATATCGGAAAGTATCGGTATCGGATAGGATCGGCCGATATATTAAAAAAATATCGGATATCGCCGATACCGATACCCGATCCCAATGCAAGTCAATGGGACCAAAATATCGGAATTAAAATAAACCCTTTCTTTCCTTGTAGGTTCATTCTACATGAAGGAAAACAACTAAGAATAATGCAGGATGTATTTGGGGAGGTGGCGGAGACATTAAAGTCATAGAGGTTTAGCCCAATCAAATAGAATAGCATGTTTTTTTTGTTTTTTTTTAAAGACGTTCGGAGTGACAAAGATATTGACTATGTAAATATTTTTTTTATTTTGTCAGATATTGATGTTTCACTATTCCACGCCCTTCCCCTTCTTTTTTTTTACTTTTCCCACATTTTCATCTTCATCATCATCAGCATCTTTGACATCAACTTCTTCTTCACCTTATTCATCTTCTTCTTCATCCTTTACCTTTTTTTTTTTTTTTTATTACATTCTTCATATTCATTTTATTCAACTATTATTATTCTTCCTATTCTACATATTCATTTTATTCAACTGTATTATTCTTCCTATTCTACTTCTTCATCATATTCTCATTTGTGACAGGCATTCCCGTAGTTGTTATCTATAAAAGTTGGAAGATTACACCTTCCGTTCTGCCAGTCACAAAAGTTACATTTGTCCGCGTTCAGTTTGGCCTGCAGCATCAGGCTTTATCCAGGGGCACCACGAGGAGGAACGGACTCACCCCCATACACTGCTTAGTCTTCTTCTGCATATAATTGAGATAATATCTTGTGCTCTGATATTAAGTGTTATGCTTAATGTTCTTCTGCTCTTTGTTCTGCAGCCTCTTGTTCTTCTGCTTCTCGGTCTTCCATGTCGTCGTCTCCAGTGTCGTCATCTCCGCCGTCGTCTCCGCCGTCGTCGTCGCCGTCGTCGTCGTCGTCATCGGGGTGGTCTTCCGGGTTGTCGTCGTCGTCGTCATCGGGGTGGTCTTCCGGGTCGTCGACTTTAGGGTCTTCAACTTGGAAATGTAGCAGAAGGTACAAGAAGGCTGAGAAAATGCCAAGAACCTGATGATGGAACTGGAACTCGGATGGCTACCCGAAGGTTCAAGAGCCTATGGAACGTAGGACCAGCTGACGTTACTGGAACCCGGTTACTAAGCAGGAGGTACCCGTGCTAAAAAGCACTACCAAGGACCGCCTGACGTTGGCGGAACTCGGATACCCAGAAGGAGGCACCTAAGCCAAAGGCTCTGCCTGGAACCAGCTGACGGTACTGGAACCAGGATGGGGAGCAGAAGGTACAAGAGCAAAAGACACTGCCGAGAACCAGCTGACGGTACTGGAACCCGGATGGGTAGCCGAAGGTCCAAGAGCCAATGGAACTACCGAGGACCAGCTGACGTTACTGGAACCCGGTTACTAAGCAGGAGGTACCCGTGCCTGAAAGCACTACCAAGGACCACCTGACGTTGGTGGAATTTGGATACCCAGAAGGAGGCACCTAAGCCAAAGGCTCTGCCCGGAACCAGCTGACGGTACTGGAACCAGGATGGGGAGCAGAAGGTACAAGAGCAAAAGACACTGCCGAGAACCAGCTGACGGTGCTGGAATCAGGTGGTGGACCCAAAGGCCCACAGGAGAGGAGAGAACAGCTAGGCCGCGAGGCAGCCGCAGTTACCGAACCCCAACAGTCCTACAGGGGGAGCTGGGCCTACTGGCACTACAGAACCAGCCTTGACTACCAGTTCACGCAGCCCACATAGGAAGCTCCTAAACTGGAGGCACCCTGGAGTTGGCTAACCCGACCGCACCACGACGGGGCAAGCATAGGCGTCTCAGTGAGCTTGACACAACCCGGAAACAGCTGACGGTGCTGAAACCAGGTTTGGCACGAGGGAGTACCTGTGACAAAAACACTGCCGAGAACCAGCTGGCGGTGCTGGAACCCAGATGCGTTGCCCCAGTGTGCAAGAGCCAATGGCACGACCGAGGACCAGCTGACGGTGCTGGAACCCGGTTACTAAGCTGTAGGTGCCCGCGCTTAAAAGCACTACCAAGGACCGCCTGACGTTGGCGGAACTCAGATACCCAGGAGGAGGCACCTAAGCCAAAGGCTCGGCCCGGAACCAGCTGACGGTGCTGGAACCAGGTGGTGGACCCGAAGGCCCACAGGAGAGGAGAGAACAGCTAGGCCGCGAGGCAGCCGCAGTTACCGAACCCCAACAGTCCTACAAGGGGAGCTGGGCCTACTGGCACTACAGAACCAGCCTTGACTACCAGTTCACGCAGCCCACATAGGAAGCTCCTAAACTGGAGGCACCCTGGAGTTGGCTAACCCGCCCGCACCACGACGGGGCAAGCATAGGCGTCTCAGTGAGCTTGACACAACCCGGAAACAGCTGACGGTGCTGAAACCAGGTTTGGCACGAGGGAGTACCTGTGACAAAAACACTGCCGAGAACCAGCTGGCGGGGCTGGAACCCAGATGCGTTGCCCCAGTGTGCAAGAGCCAATGGCACGACCGAGGACCAGCTGACGGTGCTGGAACCCGGTTACTAAGCTGTAGATGCCCGCTCTTAAAAGCACTACCGAGGACCGCCTGGCGTTGGCGGAACTCGGATACCCAGGAGGAGGCACCTAAGCCAAAGGCTCGGCCCGGAACCAGCTGACGGTGCTGGAACCAGGTGGTGGACCCCAAGGCCCACAGGAGAGGAGAGAACAGCTAGGCCGCGAGGCAGCCGCAGTTACCGAACCCCAACAGTCCTACAGGGGGAGCTGGGCCTACTGGCACTACAGAACCAGCCTTGACTACCAGTTCACGCAGCCCACATAGGAAGCTCCTAAACTGGAGGCACCCTGGAGTTGGCTAACCCGACCGCACCACGACGGGGCAAGCATAGGCGTCTCAGTGAGCTTGACATAACCCGGAAACAGCTGACGGTGCTGAAACCAGGTTTGGCACGAGGGAGTACCTGTGACAAAAACACTGCCGAGAACCAGCTGGCGGTGCTGGAACCCAGATGCGTTGCCCCAGTGTGCAAGAGCCAATGGCACGACCGAGGACCAGCTGACGGTGCTGGAACCCGGTTACTAAGCTGTAGGTGCCCGCGCTTAAAAGCACTACCAAGGACCGCCTGACGTTGGCGGAACTCGGATACCCAGGAGGAGGCACCTAAGTCAAAGGCTCGGCCCGGAACCAGCTGACGGTGCTGGAACCAGGTGGTGGACCCGAAGGCCCACAGGAGAGGAGAGAACAGCTAGGCCGCGAAGCAGCCGCAGTTACCGAACCCCAACAGTCCTACAGGGGGAGCTGGGCCTACTGGCACTACAGAACCAGCCTTGACTACCAGTTCACGCAGCCCACATAGGAAGCTCCTAAACTGGAGGCACCCTGGAGTTGGCTAACCCGACTGCAACACGACGGGGCAAGCATAGGCGTCTCAGCGAGTTTGACACAACCCGGAAACAGCTGACGGTGTTAAAACCAGGTTTGGCACGAGGGAGTACCTGTGACAAAAACACTGCCGAGAACCAGCTGGCGGTGCTGGAACCCGGATGCGTTGCCTATCAAAGATTGTCTTCCTACAGCCCCAACTAGCGGTGTTGGAGCAAAGGGTAAGCAGGGGGAGCAGAGTGTAGGCCAAAGCCTGCACTGGAGTCAGCTTTGTGTCTGCGTTGCGTTTGCAGGACACTTTGCCGGCTACACAGTGGGGGAACAGCAGGCGGTGCTGAACCCCACTAACACATTGGCTGGTGTTTTTCTCTGTGCAGCTAGCACTTCCGGGCAAAAACTAGCGTTGTTACAGCCCAGGGTCAGCAGGAGGAGGAGAGGAGCAGAGTGTAGGCCGAAGCCTAGTTGAACCAATTTCAAAGGTAACCTTTAACCCCCCCTCAGGTGTTGCAAGGTACAAGAGCCACACCTTGTGCAGCATTAATGCTGCACAAGTAAAAGGTTGCTCTATTTAGTTTGCTCCTTGTACACGCTGAATAAAACACGTACACTATTTAGCCCATTATACTGTCAAACAGTAGTGGAGGCGTGACTTGTCTTTTTAAGGAGATGCAGCACAGGTGTCAAAATTTACACCTAGGTGCTGGGCGCAGATTGCTGAGCGTTGTTATTTGCTGTACAGGAGTCTGCGCTCTTGTTATCCCTTGGCCATGCGCTGTGAGCGATGCCTGTCTTCTCACCTCATTTCATGTTGGCCGGTGCGGTTAGCGATGGCCATGAAACCCAGACCCGCAGTGTCTTTTAATAAAGTCACACTGCAGAGCTGGGATTCGTGACCTTGCGCAGTAAATTTTGTCACCTGTCCCTCATGTCCTTACACCTGCATCAGACTGGGCGGCCTCATCTGATCCCTTCTCGCATGCCGCGGCCATGAGGCCGCACATTCTGAAGAAGGCGGAAGGAGATGAGTAAAGACAGGCGAAGATATCCACTGCTCGTGCCCATCAATCACACCCTCGCAGTCAAAATAAGTAAGACAACGAGGAGCGTGGTTTCAGGCAGGGCGGACGCACAGCCGCAGCCAGCCAACCAAAGATGTCAGAAGACGGGCAGCGCTAACAAGGGGGGTGCTGTGTGTCATTAAAAAGGAAAGTCACACCTCAGGGACATTGTAATGGTCTGTAATGAGACACATTTTTTACGTGTTTAATTAAACGTGGGCAAGTAGACAAAGTCAGCCACCTTGTACAAATGCAGCAGTACTGCTGTACAAGGTGGCTGTTATACATAGAAACACCTTGGGGTGGGTGGCAGGTTCCCTTTAATTTCAGTTCATGTGCCTGCGTGGCGTTTGCAGGTCACGTTGCCGGCTACACAGCAGGGGAACAGCTGGCGGTGCTGAACCCCACTAACACATTGGCTGGTGTTTTTCTCTGTGCAGCTAGCAATTCCGGGCAAAAACTAGCGGTGTTAGAGCCCAGGGTCAGCAGGAGGAGGAGAGGAGCAGAGTGTAGGCCAAAGCCTGCACTGGTGGCAGCTTTTGTTCTGTTGTGCCTGCGTGGCGTTTGCAGGTCACGTTGCCGGCTACACAGCTGGGGAACAGCTGGCGGTGCTGAACCCCACTAACACATTGGCTGGTGTTTTTCTCTGTGCAGCTAGCACGTCCGGGCAAAAACTGGCGGTGTTAGAGCCCAGTGTCAGCAGGAGGAGGAGAGGAGCAGAGTGTAGGCCGAAGCCTAGTTGAACCAATTTAAAAGGTAACCTTTAACCCCCCTCAGGTGTTGCAAGGTACAAGAGCCACACCTCGTGCAGCATTAATGCTGCACAAGTAAAAGGTTGCTCTATTAATTTTGCTCCTTGCACACGCTGAATAAAACACGTACACTATTTAGCCCATTCTACTGTAAAACAGTAGTGGAGGTGTGACTTGTCTTTTTAAAGAAAAGCAGCCCAGGTGTCGAAAATAACACCTTGGTGCATGGGCGCAGCTTCCTGAGCGTTGTTATTTGCTGTACAGGAGTCTGCGCTCTTGTTATCCCTTGGCCATGCGCTGTGAGCGCTTCCTGTCTTCTGACCTCATTTCATGTTGGCCGATGCGGTTAGCGGTGGACATGAATCCCAGACCCACAGTGTGTTTGGAAAAAATCACACTGCGTGGCTGGGATTCGTGCCCTTGTGAAGTTAATATGTTTGCCGCTCACACATGTCCTTACACCTGCTTCAGACTGGGCGGCCTCATCTGATCCCTTATCGCATGCCACGGCCATGAGGCCACACAGTCTGAAGAAGGCGGAAGGAGATGAGTTAAGACAGGCGAACATATGCACTGCACATGCCCATCAATAACACCCTCGCAGCCAAAATATATGAGACAACGAGGGGCGTTGTGTTGGGCAGGGCGGACGCACAGGCACAGGCAGCCAACCAATGATGTCAGAAGACGGGCAGCGCTAGCAAGGGTGGTGCTGCGTATCATTAGAAAGGAAAGTCACACCTCAGGGACAGTTGAATGGTCTCAATGAGACACATTTTGTACGTGTTGAGTTCCACGTGGGCAAGGAGAAAAAGTCAGCCACCTTGTACAAATGATGGTATAGCAAATCCCAAAGTCATATTAGTAGTCTGGGAAAAAACACATGTGTGTTATATATAGCCAGACACATCAAGTCCGCTCCATATAATCTAAATAGAGATAGGAGAACCCGGAGCATAATATAAACAATTGCTTTATTAATACAAAAATTAAAAACAACATATATCAGTAGTATTTAAGGTGCAGATATTTCCATGATTAACATAGATAAGGGGAAAACCACCCCTCTAGAGTCCCCAAATTGCACGAAACAAACATGGAAGAAAGTGAATGTAGAAAGCCTTCCTATGCAGTGTAACCTAGTGCAAAGCGGCAAGCTGATCAGTAATGCAGTGCCGATCCAAATAACCAAAGTGTAAATGTAATAGATCCACGCAAGTCAGCTTACCAGCTCAAAGGGGAGACAGAGGAGGGGAAACCCACCAGGATAACGTCCCCGACGCGCGTTTCGCGGCTAAAACACGCCGCTTCTTCAAGGGAGTACTGAATAATGGGCGACCAGGACCTGCTAATAACCTAGCTGACCTCCGTCACATGTCCATAGCCGGCCAATGATGGCGGCCCCAGCGGCGCATGCGCACGGCGACGGACAGGTCTCCCATGGGGGCAGGGCGTCAGGCCCAGAGCGCACGCGCCGGGAAGCATCCCGGGGCGCCCGCACAGAGCACACAGACGCCCGCCCACATGAGAGAGCCGCCCATCAGTCGGGCGATGCGCACGGCTACCAAAAGATGACAGCAATAGCTGCCACAAATACCGGCCGGCAATAGGAACATAGTAACCCCAAATGTCATAAAGAAGTGAGACGAGAGGAGGTGCGGCAAAGTATTACCAGACCCCAGATAGAAGAGTGCCGCTGGTATGTACTATATGATGCTAACGTGCTAGTAACAAATAGATAAATATCCGAAGAAAAAAAATATCCGAAGAAAAAAAGGTCGTGGCTTAAAGAGGGTGGCAGTACATGGACACATACATTATGCAAATATAGAAAAGATATATATATATCTGGAATTCATATCGTATTATACAGCAGTGCGCACATATATAAATACCATCCTACAGTTATGTACCACAACACAAGGCAAAAAAGGTCCATTAGTAGTACACAGGTAGCACACGACCAGCTTCTATTCACATGGGCATTGACGTCTCAATAGATGATGGAAATAATGACGTGATGAATCCAAACGACCAGAGGGGGAAGGAGGCAGCGGTCAGTAGAAAGCCCGCAGGTAGGAACAATTACTGATAATAGAAACGGAAAAACAAAGATTAAAAATAGAGACAAAACTTAAAAACAGAAAAATTGATCCGGCAGGTAAATGATGGAAACCCATATATACAGAGCCTAAAAGATAACAAATGGCTAGAGATACGGAGCAAAGCTCAGGGACTCATTGAGGCCTCTAGGAGTCATACAATCCAGCATAACAATCCATTTTGTTTCAATCTGCGCAAGCCGTTTTTTATTATCCCCGCCCCTCACGCCCAGATGTAATGCATCAATCCCCCGAACAGAAAGTAATTTTGAGTTACAGTTGTGATGCAACTGAAAATGTCGGGGGAGCGTTTTTAGTTCAGTCCCTGTGGGCACCGTCCTGGCTGCGTCAATGTCCCGCACATGCTCACGTACTCGGACCCTAAATTCACGTGTAGTGAGACCCACGTAAATCTTCGGGCAAGGACAGGTGGCATAATATATGATGTTCGTAGTCCCGCAAGAAATGCGTTGTCTGATTTGAAAAGTTCTAGAGCCGTCACTAGACTTAAAATCGGAGCAGCGCAGGACATTGGCGCAGGCAAGACAGTGCCCACACGGGATGCAACCTGGGCGCGGGCCAGTGGTACCAAAAGGATTTGCCAGAGTGGGAATGTAATGGCTCCTAACCAACATGTCACCAAGATTCATCCCCCTTCTTGGAGTCATAAGGGGCAGGTCACCCAGGGCGACACGCAGGGACGGTTCGGTCTTAAGGACAGGCCAGTGTTTTTTGAGGATTGAACGCATGCTCTCCCACTCATGATTGAAGGTGGAGATGAATCTGATGTGTCCACCTCCATCCTCAGCCCGACGTCGAGTGGTAGAGTGCAATAGGTCACTCCGTGGGGTTCTACGGGCACGATCGTAGCCGGCTTTAATAGATCTGCGGCTATAGCCACGAGCTATAAACCTCTGTTTTAGATCGTTCGCCTGTGATTCGAATTTCACCTCAGAGGAGCAAATTCGCCGCATCCTGAGGAACTGTCCGACCGGGACGGCCCTTACGGTGGCAGGGTAATGAGCAGAAGTAGCATGCAATAGAGAGTTGACGGAGGTGGACTTCCTGAAGACATCCGTCTGGATGCGCCGGTCGGAGTCAATCTCCAGACGGACATCCAGGAAGTCCACCGCAACCTTACTAGAAGTATGTGTAAGCCGTATGTTTAATCTGTTGTTATTTAGAGTCTGCATAAAATCCCCGAGCTGGCGGGCAGACCCCCCCCACAAAAACAAAATGTCGTCAATATAACGATACCAGCACAGCACATGGGCTGCGGCAGGTTGGCCCTCGTCACCAAAAATACCCCTCTCCCAGGCGCCAAGGAAGAGGTTGGCGTACGAGGGCGCACAAGCCGCGCCCATGGCCGTGCCACGTATCTGTAAATAAAAATTGTCCTTAAAGACAAAAAAATTGTGGGTGAGGATGTACTCCACCAGCTCGAGGATAAGCTCACACAGAGGGCCGTCCAGGTCGGAGGCCCCCAGAAAGCGGCGAACAGCATCTAACCCATGGGAGTGATCTATGCACGTATATAAGCCCTCGACGTCGGCTGTAACTAGAATTGTATCATGATCCACAAGGATGCCATCAACCCTCGACAGAACGTCCGTAGTGTCTTTAATGTATGACGGTAGAGTTTCAACGAATGGTTTGAGATAAAAGTCGATGAATTGACACACAGGATCACAAATGCCATCAATACCTGACACAATTGGACGTCCCGGAGGGTTAAGGGCATCGTTGTGGATCTTAGGCAACAAATAGAATGTGGGGACCCTAGGTGACTTGACGGTTAATCCGTCAAGTACCTGTTTGGTAATGATGTTAGCTTCAAAGGCCCCCCCAATAGAGATGGGCTAGTGATATTCAGTCTACTAAGGCTAAGAAATTTCAGCGAGATGCCCAGGATAAACAACTATGCCGAGTATATAGATGGCAGAACTCCTTTGGACGGTCTCGTGTTAGATCTAGGAATAACTATCAGTCCAGATCTAGATCCACCTCTACACGTTCCAATAGATCCACCTATGACGATGATCTAACCACCATGCCGCAACCCAGTGGTTCAACCCCTGTAGGACTTACTGATAATAAAAGAATGGCTACAAGACAACTCGCCAAAACCAAGACCACTGGAGGAAGGGCCGCCCAGGTAAATACGCAGGGGCAATTGCAAGTAGTGAATCTGTCTACACATATTCTTTCAGTGGATCAGGTGGATGTTCTTAGTAGAGGCTTGACATTCTCCCCTACTAATTCTTTCAATTACTTTTCAGCATTAAAAGATCTTCATTTGTTCTCACGTAAGCTGATTCTTAAGAAACTTCACACTAGTAGATACACCGATGTTGAGATGAGCGAAAGTGAGAGAGAGACCCTTCGCGACTTGGAGGATTTGCTTGAGGAACAATGAATACCTAGTCCAAGTAAGTTTCCATCTTCCACTCGTCCTAAATCCGCCAGGTTTCCCCCCTTGTCCTTGTCACCAGCGATTGAAATCTTCACCAAATTGGTGGGTGATGATTTAAAAAAACTATCTTCACGGCGTACATATGATAATCTAACGTCACAACAACGCCATGCCATCAAACAATTGAAAGAAATGAAAGACGTAGTATTTAAACCGGCGGACAAGGGGGGGAACGTGGTGGTTTGGCCCTGTGCGAAATACAAGCGGGAAGTTTTCCGCCAACTTAAGGACTCTAATACTTACCTCAAGCTCTCCTCCAATCCCATGGTCTCTTTCTCACGGGAGCTACAAAAAATATTGGGGGGGGCCTTTGAAGCTAACATCATTACCAAACAGGTACTTGACGGATTAACCGTCAAGTCACCTAGGGTCCCCACATTCTATTTGTTGCCTAAGATCCACAAGGATGCCCTTAACCCTCCGGGACGTCCAATTGTGTCAGGTATTGATGGCATTTGTGATCCTGTGTGTCAATTCATCGACTTTTATCTCAAACCATTCGTTGAAACTCTACCGTCATACATTAAAGACACTACAGACGTTCTGTCGAGGGTTGATGGCATCCTTGTGGATCATGATACAATTCTAGTTACAGCCGACGTCGAGGGCTTATATACGTGCATAGATCACTCCCATGGGTTAGATGCTGTTCGCCGCTTTCTGGGGGCCTCCGACCTGGACGGCCCTCTGTGTGAGCTTATCCTCGAGCTGGTGGAGTACATCCTCACCCACAATTTTTTTGTCTTTAAGGACAATTTTTATTTACAGATACGTGGCACGGCCATGGGCGCGGCTTGTGCGCCCTCGTACGCCAACCTCTTCCTTGGCGCCTGGGAGAGGGGTATTTTTGGTGACGAGGGCCCACCTGCCGCAGCCCATGTGCTGTGCTGGTATCGTTATATTGACGACATTTTGTTTTTGTGGGGGGGGGGTCTGCCCGCCAGCTCGGGGATTTTATGCAGACTCTAAATAACAACAGATTAAACATACGGCTTACACATACTTCTAGTAAGGTTGCGGTGGACTTCCTGGATGTCCGTCTGGAGATCGACTCCGACCGGCGCATCCAGACGGATGTCTTCAGGAAGTCCACCTCCGTCAACTCTCTATTGCATGCTACTTCTGCTCATTACCCTGCCACCGTGAGGGTCGTCCCGGTCGGACAGTTCCTCAGGATGCGGCGAATTTGCTCCTCTGAGGTGAAATTCGAATCACAGGCGAACGATCTGAAACAGAGGTTTATAGCTCGTGGCTATAGCCGCAGATCTATTAAAGCCGGCTACGATCGTGCCCGTAGAACCCCACGGAGTGACCTATTGCACTCTACCACTCGACGTTGGGCTGAGGATGGAGGTGGACACATCAGATTCATCTCCACCTTCAATCATGAGTGGGAGAGCATGCGTTCAGTCCTCAAAAAACACTGGCCTGTCCTTAAGATCGAACCGTCCCTGCGTGTCGCCCTGGGTGACCTGCCCCTTATGACTCCAAGAAGGGGGATGAATCTTGGTGACATGCTGGTTAGGAGCCATTACATTCCCACTCTAGCAAATCCTTTTGGTACCACTGGCCCGCGCCCAGGTTGCATCCCGTGTGGGCACTGTCTTGCCTGCGCCAATGTCCTGTGCTGCTCCGATTTTAAGTCTAGTGACGGCTCTAGAACTTTTCAAATCAGACAACGCATTTCTTGCGGGACTACGAACATCATATATTATTCCACCTGTCCTTGCCCGAAGATTTACGTGGGTCTCACTACACGTGAATTTAGGGTCCGAGTACGTGAGCATGTGCGGGACATTGACGCAGCCAGGACGGTGCCCACAGGGACTGAACTAAAAACGCTCCCCCGACATTTTCAGTTGCATCACAACTGTAACTCAAAATTACTTTCTGTTCGGGGGATTGATGCATTACATCTGGGCGTGAGGGGCGGGGATAATAAAAAACGGCTTGCGCAGATTGAAACAAAATGGATTGTTATGCTGGATTGTATGACTCCTAGAGGCCTCAATGAGTCCCTGAGCTTTGCTCCGTATCTCTAGCCATTTGTTATCTTTTAGGCTCTGTATATATGGGTTTCCATCATTTACCTGCCGGATCAATTTTTCTGTTTTTAAGTTTTGTCTCTATTTTTAATCTTTGTTTTTCCGTTTCTATTATCAGTAATTGTTCCTACCTGCGGGCTTTCTACTGACCGCTGCCTCCTTCCCCCTCTGGTCGTTTGGATTCATCACGTCATTATTTCCATCATCTATTGAGACGTCAATGCCCATGTGAATAGAAGCTGGTCGTGTGCTACCTGTGTACTAATAATGGACCTTTTTTGCCTTGTGTTGTGGTACATAACTGTAGGATGGTATTTATATATGTGCGCACTGCTGTATAATACGATATGAATTCCAGATATATATATCTTTTCTATATTTGCATAATGTATGTGTCCATGTACTGCCACCCTCTTTAAGCCACGACCTTTTTTTCTTTGGATATTTTTTTTCTTCGGATATTTATCTATTTGTTACTAGCACGTTAGCGTCATATAGTACATACCAGCGGCACTCTTCTATCTGGGGTCTGGTAATACTTTGCCGCACCTCCTCTCGTCTCACTTCTTTATGACATTTGGGGTTACTATGTTCCTATTGCCGGCCGGTATTTGTGGCAGCTATTGCTGTCATCTTTTGGTAGCCGTGCGCATCGCCCGACTGATGGGCGGCTCTCTCATGTGGGCGGGCGTCTGTGTGCTCTGTGCGGGCGCCCCGGGATGCTTCCCGGCGCGTGCGCTCTGGGCCTGACGCCCTGCCCCCATGGGAGACCTGTCCGTCGCCGTGCGCATGCGCCGCTGGGGTCGCCATCATTGGCCGGCTATGGACATGTGACGGAGGTCAGCTAGGTTATTAGCAGGTCCTGGTCGCCCATTATTCAGTACTCCCTTGAAGAAACGGCGTGTTTTAGCCGCGAAACGCGCGTCGGGGACGTTATCCTGGTGGGATTCCCCTCCTCTGTCTCCCCTTTGAGCTGGTAAGCTGACTTGCGTGGATCTATTACATTTACACTTTGGTTATTTGGATCGGCACTGCATTACTGATCAGCTTGCCGCTTTGCACTAGGTTACACTGCATAGGAAGGCTTTCTACATTCACTTTCTTCCATGTTTGTTTCGTGCAATTTGGGGACTCTAGAGGGGTGGTTTTCCCCTTATCTATGTTAATCATGGAAATATCTGCACCTTAAATACTACTGATATATGTTGTTTTTAATTTTTGTATTAATAAAGCAATTGTTTATATTATGCTCCGGGTTCTCCTATCTCTATTTACCTTGTACAAATGCAGCAGTACTGCTGTACAAGGTGGCTATTATACATAGAAACACCTGGGGGTGGGGGGCAAGCTCCCTTCAATTTCAGTTCATGTGCCTGCGTGGCGTTTGCAGGTCACGTTGCAAGCTACACAGCAGGGGAACAGCTGGCGGTGCTGAACCCCACTAACACATTGGCTGGTGTTTTTCTCTGTGCAGCTAGCAATTCCGGGCAAAAACTAGCGGTGTTAGAGCCCAGGGTCAGCAGGAGGAGGAGATGAGCAGAGTGTAGGCCGAAGCCTCCACTGGTGGCAGCTTTTGGTCGGTTGTGCCAGCGTGGCTTGTGCTGGACACGATGCCGGCTACACAGCAGGGGAACAGCTGGCGGTGCTGAACCCCACTAACACATTGGCTGGTGTTTTTCTCTGTGCAGCTAGCACTTCAGGGCAAAAACTAGCGGTGTTAGAGCCCAGGGTCAGCAGGAGGAGGAGAGGAGCAAAGTGTAGGCCGAAGCCTAGTTGAACCAATTTCAAAGGTAACCTTTAACCCCCCCTCAGGTGTTGCAAGGTACAAGAGCAACACCTTGAACAGCATTAATGCTGCACAAGTCAAAGGTTGCTCTCTTCATTTTGCTCCTTGCACACGCTGAATAAAACACGTACACTATTTAGCCCATTACACTGTCAAACGGTAGTGGAGGCGTTACTTTTCTTTAGAAGAAGACGCAGCACAGGTGTCAAAATTTACACCTAGGTGCTGGGCGCAGACTCCTTACCGTTGTTATTTGCAGTACAGGAGAGTGCGCTCTTGTGTTATCCCTTGGCAATACCCTGTTAGTGCAGGCCGTCTTATGACCTCATTTCATGTTGGCCGGTGCGGTTAACGATGGCCATAAATCCCAGACCCACAGTGCCTTTCCATAAAGTCGCACTGCGGTGCTGGGATTCGTGGCCTTGTGCAGTAAATATGTTCGCCACTCACACATGTCCTTACACCTGCTTCAGACTGGGCGGCCTCAGCTGATCCCTTATTGCCTGCCACGGCCATGAGGCAGCACAGTCTGAAGAAGGCAGAAGGAGGGGAGTGAAGACAGGCGAACATATGCACTGCTCGTGCCCATCAATCACACCCTCGCAGTCAAAATATATGAGACAACGAGGGGCGTTGTGTCGGGCAGGGCGGACGCACAGGCACAGCCAGCCAACCAATGATGTCTGAAGACGGGCAGCGCTAACAATGGGGGTGCTGCGTGTCATTAAAAAGGAAAGTCACACCTCAGGGACATTGTAATGGTCTCTAATGAGACATATTTTGTACGTGTTGAGTTCCACGTGGGCAAGGAGAAAAAGTCAGCCACCTTGTACAAATGCAGCAGTACTGCTGTACAAGGTGGCTGTTATACATAGAAACACCTGGGGGTGGGGGGCAGGCTCACTTCAATTTCAGTTCATGTGCCTGCGTGGCGTTTGCAGGTCACGTTGCCGGTTACACAGCAGGGGAACAGCTGGCGGTGCTGAACCCCACTAACACATTGGCTGGTGTTTTTCTCTGTGCAGCTAGCAATTCCGGGCAAAAACTAGTGTTGTTAGAGCCCAGGGTCAGCAGGAGGAGGAGAGGAGCAGAGTGTAGGCCGAAGCCAGCACTGGTGGCAGCTTTTGGTCAGTTGTGCCAGCGTGGCTTGTGCTGGACACGATGCAGGCTACACAGCAGGGGAACAGCTGGCGGTGCTGAACCCCACTAACACATTGGCTGTTTTTTTTCTCTGTGCAGCTCGCATTTCCGGGCAAAAACTAGCGGTGTTTGAGCCCAGGGGCAGCAGGAGGAGGAGAGGAGCAGAGTGTAGGCCGAAGCCTGCACTGGTGGCAGCTTTTGGTCAGTTGTGCCAGCGTGGCTTGTGCTGGACACGATGCCGGCTACACAGCAGGGGAACAGCTGGCGGTGCTGAACCCCACTATCACATTGGCGGGTGTTTTTCTCTGTGCACCTAGCACTTCCAGGCTACAACTGGCAGTGTTATAGCCCAGGGTCAGCAGGAGGAGGAGAGGAGCAGAGTGTAGGCCGAAGCCTAGTTGAACCAATTTCAAAGGTAACCTTTAACCCCCCCTCAGGTGTTGCAAGGTACAAGAGCCACACCTTGTGCAGCATTAATGCTGCACAAGTAAAAGGTTGCTCTCTTAATTTTGCTCCTTGCACACGCTGAATAAAACACGTACACTATTTAGCCCATTCTACTGTAAAATAGTAGTGGAGGCGTGACTTGTCTTTTTAAAGAAAAGCAGCACAGGTGTCGAAAATAACACCTTGGTGCATGGGCGCAGCTTCCTGAGCGTTGTTATTTGCTGTACAGGAGTCTGTGCTCTTGTTATCCATTGGCCATGCGCTGTGAGCGCTTCCTGTCTTCTGACCTCATTTCATGTCGGCCGTTGCGGTTAGCGATGGACATGAATCCCAGACCCACAGTGTGTTTTCTAAAAATCACACTGCGTGGCTGGGATTCGTGGCCTTGTGCAGTAAATATGTTTGCCGCTCACACATGTCCTTACACCTGCTTCAGACTGGGCGGCCTCATCTGATCCCTTATCGCATGCCGCGGTCATGAGGCCACCCAGTCTGAAGAAGGCGGAAGGAGATGAGTGAACACAGGCAAATATATGCACTGCACATGCCCATCAATTACACCCTCGCTGTCCAAAAAAATAAGACACCGAGGGGCGTTGTTTCGAGCAGGGCAGACGCACAGGCGCAGCCAGCTAACCAATGATGTCAAAAGACGGGCAGCGCTAACAAGGGTGGTGCTGCGTATCATTAGAAAGGAAAGTCACACCTCAGGGACAGTGGAATGGTCTCAATGAGACACATTTAGTACGTGTTTAATTAAACGTGGGCAAGGAGAAAAAGTCAGCCACCTTGTACAAATGCAGCAGTACTGCTGTACAAGGTGGCTGTTATACATAGAAACACCTGGGGGTGGGGGGCAGGCTTCCTTCAATTTCAGTTCATGTGCCTGCGTGGCGTTTGCAGGACACGTTGCCAGCTACACAGCAGGGGAACAGCTGGCGTTGCTGAACCCCACTGACACATTGACTGGTGTTTTTCTCTGTGCAGCTCGCATGTCCGGGCAAAAACTGGCGGTGTTAGAGCCCAGGGTCAGCAGGAGGAGGAGAGGAGCAAAGTGTAGGCCGAAGCCTGCACTGGTGGCAGCTTTTGGTCGGTTGTGCAAGCGTGGCTTGTGCTGGACACGATGCCGGCTACACAGCAGGGGAACAGCTGGCGGTGCTGAACCCCACTAACACATTGGCTGTTGTTTTTCTCTGTGAAGCTCGCATTTCCGGGCAAAAACTAGCGGTGTTAGAGCCCAGGGTCAGCAGGAGGAGGAGAGGAGCAGAGTGTAGGCCGAAGCCTAGTTGAACCAATTTCAAAGGTAACCTTTAACCCCCCCTCAGGTGTTGCAAGGTACAAGAGCCACACCTTGTGCAGCATTAATGCTGCACAAGTAAAAGGTTGCTCTATTTAGTTTGCTCCTTGCACACGCTGAATAAAACACGTACACTATTTAGCCCATTATACTGTCAAACAGTAGTGGAGGCGTGACTTGTCTTTTTAAGGAGACGCAGCACAGGTGTCAAAATTTACACCTAGGTGCTGGGCGCAGATTCCTGAGCGTTGTTATTAGCTGTACAGGAGTCTGCGCTATTGTGATCCCTTGGCCATGCGCTGTGAGCGCTGCCTGTCTTCTCACCTCATTTCATGTTGGCCGTTGCGGTTAGCAATGGATATGAATCCCAGGCCCGCAGTGTGTTTTCAAAAAATCACACTGCGTGGCTGGGATTCATGGCCTTGTGCAGTAAATATGTTTGCCGCTCACACATGTCCTTACACCTGCTTCAGACTGGGCGGCCTCAGCTGATCCCTTATCGCCTACCACGGCCAGGAGGCCGCACAGTCTGAAGAAGGCGGAAGGAGATGAGTTAAGACAGGCGAACATATGCACTGCACATGCCCATCAATCACACCCTCGCAGCCAAAATATATGAAACGAGGGGGGTTGTGTCGGGCAGGGCGGACGCACAGGCACAGGCAGCCAACCAATGATGTCAGAAGACGGGCAGCGCTACCAAGGGGGGTGGTGCGTGTCATTAAAAAGGAAAGTCACACCTCAGGGACATTGTAATGGTCTGTAATGAGACACATATTTTACGTGTTTAATTCTACGTGGGCAAGGATAAAAAATCAGCCACCTTGTACAAATGCAGCAGTACTGCTGTACTAGGTGGCTGTTATACATAGAAACACCTGGGGGGGTAGGACCAGGTTCCCTTTAATTTCAGTTCATGTGCCTGCGTGGCGTTTGCAGGTCATGTTGCCGGCTACACAGCAGGGGAACAGCTGGCGTTGCTGAACCCCACTAACACATTGGCTGGTGTTTTTCTCTGTGCAGCTAGCACTTCCGGGCAAAAACTAGCGGTGTTTAAGCCCAGGGTCAGCAGGAGGAGGAGAGGAGCAGAGTGTAAGCCGAAGCCTGCACTGGTGGCAGCTTTTGTTCTGTTGTGCCAGCGTGGCTTGTGCTGGACACGTTGCCGACTACACAGCAGGGGAACAGCTGGCGGTGCTGAACCCCACTGACACATCACCTAGTGTTTTTTCTGTGTAGACAACACTTCCAGGTGGCAACTGACAGTGTTGAAACCCAGGGAATCAAAGAGGAGCAGAGTGTAGGCCGAAGACTGCAGTGGAGCAAGTTGAAAAGGAACCTTTAACCCCCCCCCCCCCAGGCATTTGTTGCTGAAAGAGCCATCTTGCACAGCAGTAATACTGCACATGGAAAATGGTGGCTCCGAAAATTATGCTCCTTGCAAACGCTGAAGTACACACTCATATAATGTGTCCCCTCACACTGTCAAACCGTCCCGGAAGTGGGACTTTCCTTTGTAATGTGACACAGCAAAGCCGTCATTCCAACCCCCTTGGTGCCGTGCGCCACCTCCTCAACGTTGTTTGGTTCTGTCACAGAGCCCGCACTGTAATGTTATCCCTTGGCCATGCACAGTTACCGGTGCCCGTCTTCTGACATCATGTAGGTGTCAGGCTGGCAGTGCCTGTGCGTCCAAGCTGCCCGAGATCCAACCTTGCAGTGTCATCTAATGTAGTCCCACTGCGGGCCAGGGATCCATGGGCATGCGCAGTGCATATCATCGCCTCTCACTCACCTCCTTCCTGCTTCTTCAGACTGTGCGGCGTCACGGCCGTGGCATGCTATTAGGGATCAGCTGACGCCGCCTAGTCTGAAGAAGCATGAAGAAGGGGAGTGAGAGGCTAGTATATGCACTGCGCATGGCCATGGATACCAGGCCCACTGTGGGATCTCATTAGACGACACTGCGAGGTGGGATTTCGGGCATCGTGGACGCACAGGCGCAGCCAGGACGACAACAAATGATGTCAGAGGACGGGCAGCGCAAACTGTGCATGGCCAAGGGATAACATAACAGCGCAGGGTCCATGACGGAATCAAACAACGCTAAGGAGCCAGCGCACGGTGGCAAGGGGGTAGCAATGACGGCTGTGCTGCGTCACATTACAAAGGAAAGTCCCACCTCCAGGACGGTTGGACGGTGCGAGGGGACACATTACATTAGTGTGTAGTTCAGCGTTTGCAAGGAGCATAATTTCAAGAGCGACCTTTCCCTTGTGCAGTATTAGTGCTGCACATGGTGGCTCTTTCAGTAACAAACGCCTAGGGGGGGGGGACAGGTCCCCTTACATTTTAGTTGTGCCAGCGTGGCGGTCGCATGACATGTTGCCGGATACACAGCTGGGGATCAGCTGATGTTACTGAACCCCAATAACAGAGGAGCGACTGTTGACTGTGCAGACAGCACTTCCAGGCACCAACTGGCGGTGTTAGAGCCCAGGGACAGCAGGAGGAGCAGATTGGAGGTATTGCCGAACACACAGCTGGGGATCAGCTGACGTTACTGAACCCCAATAACAGAGGAGCGACTGTTAACTGTGCACACAGCACTTCCAGGCACCAACTGGCGGTGTTAGAGCCCAGGGTCAGCAGGAGGAGCAGAGGAACAGAGTGTAGGCCGAAGCCTGATTGGAGTAAGTTGAAAGGGAACCTTTAACCCCCCCCCCCAAGACGTTTGTAGCTGAAAGAGCCATCTTGTGCAGCACTAAGGATGCAAAAGGAAAAGGTTGCTCTTTTAATTATGCTCCTTGCAAACACTGAAGTAAACACTAAAAATGTGTCCCCTTATACCGTTCAACCGTCCCGGAGGTGCGAATTTCCTTCGTAATGGGACACAGCACAGCTGTCATTCCTATCCCCTTGGTGCCGTGCGCTGCCTCCTCAGCGTTGTTTTAAGCTGTCACGGAGCCTGCGCTGTTCTGTTAGCCCTTGGCCATGCCCAATTAGCGCTGCCTGTCTTCTGACATAATTTGGTGTCAGGCTGTCAGTGCCTGTGCGTCCACGCTGCTCCAGATCCCACCTCGCAGTCTCGTCTAACGTAATCCCACTGCGGGCCTTGGATCCATGGGCATGCACAGTGCATATACTCGACTCTCACTCCCCTCCTTCCCTCTTCTTCAGACTGTGCGGTGTCACGGCCGTGGCATGCTATTAGGGATCAGCTGACGGCGCACAGTCTAAAGAAGGCGGAGGGAAATGAGCGAGAGCCCGAGGGGAAGATATGCACTGCGCATGCCCATGGATCCCAGGCCCGCAGTGTGACTCAATCAGAAGACACTGCGAGGCGGGATCTCGGGCAGCGCGGCTGCACAGGCACAGCCAGCCTGACACCAAATTATGTCAGAAGACAGGCAGTGCAAATAGGGCATGCCCAAGGGATAACAGAACAGCGCAGGCTCCGTGACAGCTTAAAACAACGCTGAGGAGGCAGCGCATGGCACCAAGGGGGTAGGAATGACGGCTGTGCTGCGTCACATTACGAATGAAAGTCCCAGCTCCGGGATGGTATAACGGTATCAGTGAACACATTTTATAAGTGTTAAGTTCTGCGTGTGCAAGGAGCTAAACCAAAAGAGTTACCTTTTCCTTGTGCAGCATTACTGCTGCACAAGATGGCTCTTTCAGTAACAAACGACGGGGGGGGGGGGGGGGGAAACAGGAGAGGACAGTCGCATGCGACGGTCTGTTAGTACACCACCTGCGGCACTAAAGACACGTTCCGATAAGACACTAGCCGCAGGGCAAGCCAGCACCTCCAATGCATACTGGCTTAGCTCTGGCCATGTATCCAGCTTAGAGACCCAAAACTTGAACGGGGAAGAGCCGTCTGGGAGTACAGTAAGAGGGCAAGCCATGTAGTCTGTCACCATCTGACGGAACCGTTGCCTCCTGCTGACTGGAGCCGCCGGTGATGGTGTAGACATTTGGGGCGGGCACACAAAAGAGTTGTGCCATACTGGGCTTGCCTTGGGCAGAGGCACTGCTTCTGCTCCCTCTTTGGGCAGAGCCTCCCCCACTGCCTCGACGCACTGAGCTGCTTTGTAAAGCACTAGCAGCACTCCTCTCAGTTGGACAGGAGAAGATGATGGAATTCACCAGTGTGTCGTGGTACTCCCACAATTTACGCTCCCGGGTCAACGCTGGGATGAGGTTTTGGACGTTGTCCCGGTAGCGAGGATCGAGGAGGGTGAACACCCAATAATCAGGCATGTTGAGAATGTGGTCGATGCGGCGGTCGTTTCTCAGGCACTGCAGCATGAAATCCACCATGTGCTGCAGAGTGCCAACTGGCCCAGAAACGCTGTCCCCTGCTTGAGACATGATCTCTGCCCGCTCGTCATCACCCCACCCTCGCTGTACACACTGACCACTGGACAATTGTGTCGCTCCCTCCTCTGGACGGAGCTCTTCCTCCTCCATTGACTCCTCCTCATCCTCCTCACAAATTGGCCCCTGCGTACCCCTTTGTGAGGAACCACGTGGCGCTGACTCTCCAGAAGCTGATGGAAAAGGTGACTCCTCATCCTCCACCTCTTCCACAACATCATCCCTTAACCCTTGCAAAGTTTGCTGAAGCAGGCAGATAAGGGGGACAGTCATGCTGACTAGTGCATCATCTGCACTTGCCATCCACGTGGAATAATCAAAAGGACGCAAAACCTGGCAGACGTCCTTCATAGTGGCCCACTCTGTGGTTGTGAAGTCTGATCGGAGCTGACTGCGACTTCTTTGCGCCTGATGCAGCTGGTACTCCATAACTGCTTGCTGCTGCTCAAACAACCGCTCCAACATATGTAACGTGGAATTCCACCGGGTAGGTAGGTCACATATGATGCGGTGTTCCGGAAGGCGGAATCGGCGCTGCAGAGCAGCAATGCGGGATCTGGCCAAGTTGGAACGCCGCAAGTGAGCACACTCTAGGCGGACCTTGTGCAGCAGGGCATCAAGATCCGGATAGTCCCTCAGAAAACTCTGCACAACCAAATTGAGCACATGTGCCAGACATGGGATGTGAGTGAGGTTGCCAAGGGCCAAAGCTGCCACCAGATTTCGGCCATTGTCACACACTACCATGCCTGGCTGGAGATTCGCTGGCAGTAACCACACATCGCTCTCCTGCTTGATGGAATTCCAGAGCTCCTGCGCTGTGTGGCTTCGATTCCCCAATGAAACTAGTTTCAAGACAGCCTGCTGACATTTGGCCACGGCTGTGCTCATGTCGGTCATAGGTAAACGTTCACGGGTCCATGTGGAGGTGGACTGTGACGGCTCCTGCAGAGTTGATTCTGAGGAACTTGTGTAAGAGGAGGAGTCAATGCGTACAGACTGGATTCCTGCAATCCTTGGAGTGGGCAGGATACGTCCTGCGCCACTCGCACGATCTGTACCTGGCTCAACAACATTAACCCAATGGGCAGTGAGGGAAACGTATCGCCCCTGTCCATGCTGACTGGTCCACGCATTGGTGGTGAGGTGGACCTTGCTACTGACAGCGTTCAGTAGCGCATGTTTTATGTTTCCCTCAACATGCCTGTGCAGGGCAGGGACAGCTTGCCTGCTGAAGTAAAAGCGGCTGGGCACCTTGTACTGTGGGACTGCCAATGCCATCAAGTCACGGAAGCTGTCAGTCTCCACCAGCCTGAACGAGAGCATTTCCAGGGACAACAGTTTGGCAATGCCTGCATTCAGAGCCTGTGCTCGGGGGTGGTTGGCCGAGAATGCCCGCCTTTTCTCCCATGCCTGTACTACCGATGGCTGTAGAGTAGACTGGGAGTGTGAGGATGACTGGGAAGGTGGTGCTGTGGGTGGAATTACACAAGGTCTCTGGACAACAGTGCCAGAGGTTCTTCCATGGCGATCCTGGGAGGAAGCCAAACCAGCTGTGCGTGAGCTGGAGGAAGAGGCAACACGAGCTGAAGAGGTGGTAGCTGCCGCTGTTGGTTGGCCTACATCTTCAGTCTGTTTCTGTAACTCCACCGCGTGCCTGGTCCGCACATGTTTCCACATATTTGTGGTATTGAGGTTGCTGACATTTTTCCCTCTTTTTACTTTCTGATGACACAGCTTGCATTTGACAAAACAAATGTCATCTGCAACTGTGTCAAAAAAGGACCAGGCACTGCAAGTCTTGGGAGCGCCCTTTTTGGCTTTGGAAAGAGACAGGCTCCTAACGGGTGCCAAAGTGGAGGCTACAGGCTCCGCAGTCTTCCCCCTCCCTCTCCCTCTTTGGCCCGTAAGGGGAATCTCTTCCTCAGAGCTGCTCCCACCACCTTCCTGTTCCTCACGCCACGATGGGTCAACGACCTCATCATCTCCACTACCCTCTGCCACCAACTGCTCCTCCTGGGTAGTCTCGGCAGCACAGTACGCACCAGAAAGCGGCACCTGAGTTTCATCATCAGATGCGTACTGCGCTGTGGTCACCGGAGGCACTGGCCCACCCGCCTCTTCAGAGTCAGAGAGACAAAGCTGTTGGGCATCACTGCACACTGCCTCTTCTTCCATTTCTCCAATGCTGCTTGGCTGGCCCCCTGTTTCCAAGCCAAGAGATTCAGAGAACAGAAGTAGAGACGGCTCCTGTCCTGGGCTCTCTGACTGCCTGGCCAATTTGGCAGGTGGTGAAGAGACAGATGGCTGCTCTCCAGTGGTCTGTGCCTGAGAGGATGTGGCACTAACTGAAGTCGATGCCGAGGCGTTAGCTGCCATCCACCCGACAACGGCTTCAATTTGGTCTTCACGCAGCAGCGGTGCACGGCGCTCTCCGACAAAGCTGCGCATGAAGGACTGTTCCCTGCTGAAACTGAGTGACGACGAGTCACCGGCGCCCGCAGCAGGCACAGAATCACCACGTCCTCTCCCTGCTCCTCTCCCTGCTCCGTGCCCACGCCCACGTGCCTTACTCCCTGCCCTCTTCATCTTGGTTGACAGATAAAGATAAGCAGAAAAGTACTAAGGCCTTAGTGTGCTTATTCCTCAAATGCTCCTCCTAACAGGTGTAAGAAACACTAATGTTGTAAAGTGTGGACTAAACTTTACTATTTTTCAAATGTGGCCTACACAAGTGTTAAGTTGTGTTTGGTGAACTTTACGCTTTTTTTTTTTGCAGATCGGGTTACAGAGCTAGTTTAAATCACACGGAGACCGTGCAGACAGCCGTAAACGGCGCTGCAAGGCCCAAAAAACCTCCTCTAGGTTATCCTATTTAGTGTTTTTCCACTATTTAGCTGGAGACGGGTGGAAAGACACTAATAGGGAATTTTTTTAAAAAATTTTAAACAGGCTGCACTATTTGAAAAAAAGGAAATTTTTTTTCAAGGTATGAGGCAGTAACGCACCCTGAGCTGAATCCAACCGGCTATGGCTGCACACAGACTACAGGGCGAGCTGCGCTCACACAGAGACCGTGCAGACAGCCGTAAACGGCGCTGCAAGGCCCAATAAACACCCTCTAGGTTATCCTATGTAGTGTTTTTCCACAATTTAGCTGGAGACGGGTGGAAAAACACTAATAGGAAATTTTTTTTTTAAATTTTAAACTGGCTGCACTATTTGAAAAAAATGAAATTTTTTTTCAAGGTATGAGGCAGTAACGCACCCTGAGCTGAATCCAACCGGCTATGGCTGCACACAGACTACAGGGCGAGCTGCGCTCACACAGAGACCGTGCAGACAGCCGTAAACGGCGCTGCAAGGCCCAAAAAAACCCCTCTAGGTTATCCATGTAGTGTTTTTCCACAATTTAGCTGGAGACGGGTGGAAAAACACTAATAGGAATTTTTTTAAAAAATTTTAAACAGGCTGCACTATTTGAAAAAAAGGAAAATTTTTCTCAAGGTATGAGGCAGTAACGAACCCTGAGCTGAATCCAACCGGCTATGGCTGCACACAGACTACAGGGCGAGCTGGGCTCACACGGAGACCATGCAGACAGCCGTAAACGGCACTGCAAGGCCCAAAAAACCCCCTCTAGGTTATCCTATGTAGTGTTTTTCCACAACTTAGCTGGAGACGGGTGGAAAAACACTAATAGGAAATTTGAGAAAAAATGTGCAGCAGGCTGCACTATGAGCAAAAAAGGACAACTGTGTGAGGCAGTGTGAACCCCCCCTGAGCTGAATACAACCGGGTATATGGCTGCACACAGACTACAGAGTGAGCTGCACACACACACAGAGACCTTGCAGAACGCTGTTAAAACAGCGCTGCAAGGCAAGAGCAAGGTGAACAGTGAAGAACACACAGCGTTTTGCTAAATTAGCCTTTGGAAAGGAAAATAAAGCAATTAGCTATCTCAACTGGCCCTCAGTTAGAACACAGCGTCCTGTCCCTAACTGAAATCACAGCAGAGTGAGCGCAAAATGGCGGCAGCGTTTTTTATAGTGCAGAGTGACATCATTTCAGCAGCCAATCACAGCCTTGCCAGTACTTACATGCCCACCATGCTAAACAGGATGTGCCCACACTTCCAATCATTCCTCATTGGCTGCTACGTTCAGTTTGAATTCTGGGAACTTCCGATTCCGGTATCCGATACGCGGGAAGTATCGGAATTCGGTATCGGAATTCCGATACCGCAAATATCGGCCGATACCCGATACTTGCGGTATCGGAATGCTCAACACTAATTATGAACAAACATTGGTCTGTCTTATTGACAGACGTTACTTTGCACAAACATTTGTCTGATCGCCCTCTGATGACAGCACGCAGGAGTGTTAATATACGCGACATGGTGGTACATAGCCACTATGTCGCAAAAACACCTGGCCTGTTTGGTGTGGGACAGCAGAGAAGTGGCTTTTTTCCGTGTGGGAGTTGTCTTGCGTGTAAGAACTTGGTGTGGTCCACATCGTTCGCGTCATCGGATGGAAGAAATTTCAAAATTAGGGAGCATATTACATGCAGCTCTACCTTCGTAGTTTACTACGCGGTGTGCACGTGCAATTTGATTTATGTTGGATTAACCTCACGCGAACTGCGTGTCCGCGTTCGTGAACATGTACGTGACATCATGGGAGCCCGAGACGCGAACGATGTGGACAACTTGAAACCAATACCGAGACACTTCCGCTTACACCATCACTGTGACCCCAAACATTTGAAGATATGGGGGATTGATAGAGTGCGTGCTGGCATTAGGGGGGGCGATCTGAAGCGTAAATTAGCGCAATGTGAGTGTAGGTGGATAACGCTACTCAACACCATCTCCCCATCAGGGCTTAACGAACACCTTAGTTTCAGTTCCTTTTTATAAATTTTGTCTTCAGTATATTTTACTTTTTATTTTTTACTGTTTGAGCTATGTTTTGTATCTGTGTCTAATATAGTGTATTTATGTTTCTATCATTCCTGTGTATAGTCTTTATGCCCTGCAGCATATGTGTGCTTATGTATTGAATCTTCTGGATGGGATTTGTGGATCAATATGATACTGTCCATGACTGAAGCACTGCCATCAGGCCTCTTCACTGAACTATTCACGTTCACGAAAAATGGAAAATCTAATGGCGGACAATATAAAGCGGATGTATCTTCACGTGTTTATTGTATTATTATTATTTATTATTATTTTTTTTTGTGTGTTTTATTGTTATTATTAGTATGATATATTTATTTATATATTCTTTTTATGTTGTATTTATTAGTTTCACAGTGTGATTCATCTGGTATGTTCACCCTTTGGTGTGTTGGGAGGAATCTTGTCACATCAGTTACAGCCCGCTGTGATCTGTATTTGATTAAGTGTGAAAATGACATATATTGAGCAATTCTCCGCGAACATTTATTGTTACTGAATGATGTACGGTGTATATAACGCTATTATGCTCTGTATGTTTTTGGGCTGTAGTGACATCTGATGTGCTAATATGCTTCCCGCTATTTTCACTAGCACCTGTATCATATTTTATCATTGTGTAGTCCGCTGCCTACTTTTATGCACTTATTGCACTTTGCTCCATGTAATCTCGCATATGCGAGTGATGGTTGTTAGGGTTTCACGCCTACCTGTTGTTCAGTGCCTAGTGCGCATGTCTTCTATGGTCTGCGGCCGGGGCATTGTGGGCGGCACCCTGTAATGACGTCTGCGGGTCAGTGGCGTCACTAGTACGCGACTGTGAACCGCAGCGCCATGTTGGATGCGGCCCGGGATGCATTTCCCGGCGGGACTAATGGGGGACATGCGCCGCAATTAGGCGCACCTGATCCGGAACGCCAGGCATTATAAAATCAGGCCCAGTACAATGTACTGCACTGCCTCCTGACGAAGCCGACGCGAAACGCGCGTTGGGGCTGCGGCGGTGACCCCTGGAGACCGTAGAGTGACTACATGGGTAAGAGCCACTAAACCGGTTTAAGTATGATATAGGCCGCTTTTTCATTAGTGGCACCCCACTTGGGGAGGTGTAGGTCTTCACCTGTAGACTTCCGGATGCGGTGGCATCTTTACCTTAAAATTTGCACTTAATGGCATTTTGATTGTAAAATTGTATTAGCGGTTTACTGGGGTTTACCGTTGCTTGGACTTTTTCAGTGCTATCCCGAGTCTCCCTTATTGTATGTTCTGTATATGTTATGACTTTGTGGTTTTAAATATTATAAAATAAAAACGTATATTTTTACATTTCTAAATATGGGACGTAGACTCCATGTTTTTTCTTGGATTTTCTACATGTGCGCCTAAGAGACTGTTTATTGCCAATTGCTGCCAAAACTGCCGCTATTATAGCGCCAAGAAGAGCGCGATGGAAGAAGAGGCGTACCTTCGTGGGTGGAGCCAGCTGGAAAGAGGGCGAAGAAGGAAACGGGTGCCGCGCTGCTGAGAACGTCGGAAGTGGTGCCAGAAGTGAAGATGCTGCAATGTGCCGAGCGACACACTGGAAGAACCGCTGCAGACTCCGGAGGGGAGACACCGACCTCGATAAGGTTAGCAAAGGGGAGAAGCTATGTCAGACCAGGAGGAAGAAGTGGTGGCAGATGCAGCCGCAGCCCCTGTAATGCCCCAAGACCTCGAGTTGGATGCAGCTGCTGGTCTCATGGCATCCCCGGGCATCGCCACGGTACGCACCTGCAGGCCCCATCTTACCACCAGGCCCTGCAGGGCCCGCAACTTCAATCAGCAGGCCGGATCCCACTGCCGCTACACTGCCCATCATGCCGTTGTCCACAGTAGTCAAAGGGATTGAGCCCCAACCAGGAGTGCAGAAGACGGCCCCTCTCATGGTGACCACTGACCTGGAAGCGCAAACCACCCTACAAAGACAGAAGTGTCAAGTGTTACAAGTGTGGCAAGTTTGGCCATTTCCGGAACCAGTGCAGAGCACCCATGCAACCCAAGAGTTGTTCCAGAGAAACAGGTCAAGGAAGATGTACAGAAAGCAGTGAAGTACCCCGTCCATAGGACAGGGGCATGGAAGCCAGGTCCGCAAGACACCACGCTCCTGACATGTAAAACCCCATCTGCAGGACCAATACCTCAAATTACCCTGAAAGTGGATGGCGTTGTCAGATCTTTTCTTCTGCACACTGGTGCAGCCAGAAGTGTGATGAGACATGTGGAACTCCCCGATCCCACCTGCCTATCAGAATCCTCTGTGTCTTGCGTGGGCATTGATGGTCAAGTCAGACATTCCCAGCCTACAAAGCCTCTGAGCGTGTGCACTCAGCCAGGACACTCTATCCTGTCCCAGTTTGTGGTGTCAGGGACTTGCCACTCAATCTGCTGGGAGCGGACCTACTGCAGAAGCTGAAGGCAACCACAGTGTTCCAGGAAGATGGGACCGTGACACTTTCTTCATCCCTGACCCAAGAAGAATCATGCAGGTGGCCCTACAAGAACCTCAAACAACCGACGGAGGCCTACCGAAAGTCTATGGTCTAAGGGACCCCAGGACGTGGTAAAAACTCAAGTTGCCCCAGTACGGGTGTCACTCAAGCCAGGTACCCCGTACCTTCGTAGGGCCCAGTATCCCCTGTCCATCGCCTAAAGTCAATTTGTCTCTGACCAACTGGAAATAGGAATCATTGTTCCATGCACATCTCCTTGCAATACCCCACTTTTTCTGGTCAAGAAAAAGAATGTAAAAGGAGAGCCAGCCAAGTTCAGAATGGCACATGACCTGAGAGCTGTGTTTGAACCTCCAATTGTGCAGAATCCGCACACTCTGCTCTCAAATGTGCCTGCCACAGCAAAAGTGTTCACAGTGACCGACCTGGCTAATGTTTTCTTCAGTGTTCCCCTTCACCCGCATGACCAGTACCAGTTTGCCTAAATGCACCAGGGGGCACAGCACACATGGACAGTGATGCCAAAGCGGGCCCAGAACAGCCCGTCACAGTTCACCAAAGCAATGTCCACAGTCCTCGCCAACTGGGTCACAGAACATGCAGAAGCAACCCTGCTACAATACGTGGATGATCTACTCCTTTGTGCAGTTGACGTTGACACGTGTAAAGCCCATTCCTTGTTTCTCCTATTCTACCTTGCTGAGCAGCACTGCAAGGTCTCAAAGAACAAAGTTCAGTGGTGTCTGAAGCGAGTTATGTTCCAGGGACACTGTATTGCTCACCAGATGAAACCCCTGACAGATGACCGGATGACCACTGTGGAGAAGATGGTTCCTCCAACAACTCCAAAGACGCTACAGGCCTTCCTTGGTCGTTTCGTATTGCAGAGCTTGGATCCCTAATGCCTCAGTCCTAATGCAGCCTCTGTATGATTGCGTCAACGTAACCCGTTCCTCCTGACAGATGCAGCCTTCAGCTCGTTCAAGAGGTTAAAAGACTCTGTAGTCTCAGCGCCAGCACTAGGCCTGACTACGAGAAGCCATTCCGTCTCTACCTGATGGAAAAAGAAGGCCTTCAGGGGGGAAAGCAGAGACCTTTAGGCTACTTTTCAGCTCGCCTGGATCCAGTTGCAAGGGGAGCCCCCTCCTGCATGAGAGCAGCATTTGCAGCACACGCCCTCCTGGACAGGACTGCTGACATCATTCTTGGATATCCATTAGAAATCCTGGCTCCGCATGACATCTCAGCAATCCTCAACCAAACTCAGCCAAAACATCTCTCCACCGCCAGGCATCTTCGCCTCCAGTGCCCGACAATGTCACCATCTCCAGATGCACAGTCCTCAACCCGTCCACTCTACTCCCACTCCCAAGGGGGATACAGATATGGACCCTCAGATCAAAATTCTGATGCTCTATCTGCATGATACCTTCCGCAGGGATTTGGATTTGTTTCGGACGGATGACCATGATTGCTTCAGCATCATGCAACAGGAAACAGCAGGACTACCCAAGGTGGCAAAAGAGCCACTGACCAACCAAGAGTTGATCCTCTATGTGGATGGCTCCAGATTTGCAGATGATGAAGGAAGATTCCACATGGGATGTGCCGTGACCAGCAATAAAGAGATCCTGTGGTCCAGAAGTCTGCCGCCTAGTCTGTCAGCCCAGGAAGCAGAACTGATAGCGCTGACAAAGGCCTGCCAGATTGCAGAAGGCAAAACTGCGAACATATACACCGATTCAAGGTACTCACATGGCATAGCACATGACTTTGGACCCATCTGGGCTGCAAGGGACTTCATCACAGCAAGCGGAACAACCGTGAAGCATCATGGAGCCATCAAGGACCTGCTGGTAGCACTCCAACTTCCAAAAATGGTGGCAATACTAAAGGTCAAAGCACATGGAAAACTGAACACAGCAGAGGCACAGGGCAATAACATGGCGGATATGGCAGCCAAAGAAGCAGCCAAAGGAAGACAATATGGAGAAGTGGGAGAGGTTGTAGAGCCGGATGGCTACTACATGACGACTGAAGACAAAAAACCTAACCAGATGACGTCCTGGGATCTGCTCAAAAAGCTGCAAGAGCAAGCCCCAAAAGGACAAGAAGGAATGCTGGATGCGGAGGGGAGCAACACATGAAGAAGGAATGGTATACACAATGGACTACAAACCCTGTTTACCCCGAAGCATGTACCCTATGGTGGTCCAGTGGGCACATGGGTCCACACACAGATCAAAGACACAGATGAATGATCTGATTGGTGCTTACTGGTTCGCTCCATGGATCTCCACCCTACCAGCCAAGTTCACTAGCAGCTGTTTGACCTGCGGCAAATGCAACCCTGGATGAGTGGAGAAAGTTCCCATACATCATCTTGCCAGACCACTGTACCCCTTCCAGAGGATCCAGATGGCGGCATCGGGATGTGGTCTAAGTGGAGGATTCGAATATGCCCTTGTGGTTGTGATCTCAGGATGGCCAGAAGTTTTCCCAGTGAAGAACCAGTCAGCAAAGACTACTGCAAAAAAGCTACTCTCAGAGATGGTATCAAAACCACCTTTCCATAACAAAATACTTATAGAAAAAAGAGGATATCACTGATAGTATAAAAAGTACAATATTTATTGAAAAAGATAAAATGACAAACAACAAGAAAATACCTATTACTAAAATACGCTGGGAGCAACACCTGGTCGGGACAACAAAGTCCACAAAACCCATACAAAATATGGATATAGTAACAATAGTATAAACAGTGTAAGCAGTATATATGGCGTAGCAAGACAATAATCACTTAGGCATCTGATACAAGATATTACTGAAAAAAGGGGAGGGGGAGAGATACAAAATTATAGCTCTAACTGGGGAGAGTACGATACCGTTAAACAAATCCCCAAAGAGAACATGTATCAATCCTGCTGCTAACGATGTAAATGCAGGCCAGATGTATACACAGATTGATATATCTCCAGCATGCCTGCTACAAAAGATTTCACATGCATAATCCCTATCAATATCTGCCTCAATGTCCCTAAGGCTGTGTTCACACGTTGCGGTTTTTTCGCGGTTTTTCCCGATAAAAACGCTATAAAACCGCCAAAAAACCGCATACAATAAGCATCCCATCATTTAGAATGAATTCCGGATGTGTTGTGCACATGATGCGTTTTTTTCCGCAAAAAAACGCATACCGCACAAAATCCGGACATGCTCTATCTTTTTGCGGTTTTTCTGCAGATTTCCCACTCCAAAATGCATTGGGAAGTGTCCGGAAAAAAACGCGGAAAAAACGAGTCAAAACCGCGGCAAAAACGCGTCAAAACCGCGGCAAAATCACGGCAAAAACGCATGCGGTTTTCTTGCGGATTTCATGCAGAAAATGTCCGGAATTCTCAGGAATTTTCTGCATGAATTCCTGAACGTGTGCACATAGCCTAACAGGGAATCTGTAAGCTGTATAACATGATAGCTAGTAATGTTTATTATAGAGATGCATAGAAAATAACTAATACTGCCTGCTACAAGGGTATATGGGCATACACTCCTAATATAAGTCATATGTAAACCTCCCTACCCGGGAACTTAATAAAGTGCATGCCACACCGGCCCATAAGCCATAAACACTAAGTATAATATGAAGGATAAACTTACATGGATTCTAATTGTCCCAACCAAGAGCGTTCCACAGCGACCCCGACAGCGCCGTTTCGCCTGACTGGCTTCCTCAACAAGGGGGCGTAAGTGTCTTACATCCGGCTACTCTGACTATATATAAGCCCAGCACAGCTGACAATAAGTGTCTCCTGATGAATATACAACAGCGCATGCGTCAATAAATGCGCGTAACACATATAGGCGACTACCGATACTACGCACAGCTAACAGCAAGCGTCTCCTGATGAATGTGCAACGGCGCATGCGCAAGTCCGTGCGCGTCACACAAAAAGGCGACTTCCGGTACACCGCACGTAGAGAGTGAGCGAGCAACGCTACACTCCCCCCTGCACGGCGTCGGAAGTCACCATGACAACGCCAGACCAGCGCATGCGCGCATCATCAACAGAGGCAAGAGTCTAAACAAATAGACCCACGGCAGGAAAGGAACGAAAGGACGCCCATGGAGCTGATAGAGAAAAAAAGTCCCCAGGGCAGCGCGATCCTAATGGCACCAATTCCCATCTATTGATACATAACAAATAGATCCTAGGCAATAAAGGAATGCTGGAACGCCCATAGAGCAGATGATAGAACAAGGGGTTCCCAGGGCAGCGCAATCCTAATAACACAAATACTCATTTATAGACACACAAATCTCCAAGGGGACACAGGCAACCAGAATAATCGCCGGATAACATACTCTAAATAAATATATATATATATTCATCAGTAGTGGAAGAATCAATGACCTATATCCTATATTAGAATTAGCCCTTATGTACATAATGGTGTAAACATCAATATAATATAAAACTGCCATAAATAGACAAGTATCTCTACGTTATCAGTGCAATAACACTATCTACCACTGCATATTCATATTGCAAAAAATTATTATACATGATGTGAAACAAATATTTCCCATAGTAATTACAAGACCAAAATATAAGAATAAAGGACCACAAAACTAATGCTACATACTAATACTTATTATAAAAGAGATAACAATATTTATAAATAAGCAATTAAACATCATTCTATAGCCGTATCTTCTAATGTTCTTTTTCTTCCTTATTCGTCTGTAGATGGAGACCTCAAAAGGGACAACAATCACCAACAAGCTTCAACGCCAGGTAAGTAGCCACCAATATAAGCAATGGATAACTATCAAAAATAAAAGAAAATTAATATAAAAATAATACAAGACACAAACGAACACAATTAAAAACAGGGATACAGGACTATGAATAGAGATGTAGAAATGGACAAACTACTAAGAGATTATAAACTGCCAAAAGAACACATATTAATGTCCCAAACACTACAGACAGAATATTAATATACTTCAAGAGAAAATATATATATATTTTTTCAAGCCTACAAAAATGAACCAAAACCCTGCGTCTCATTAAGACCATCAGGGGCTAGAGTACCAAGCAAATAAATCCACTTGCTCTCTTTTTGCGCAAGTATTTTAGCCACGTTACCGCCTCTTCTCCCCACATGGATTTGATCGATTGCCTGGATTTTAAGCCCTCTAGGGTCAGACTTGTGGCAAAGTTTAAAATGTCTCGATAGAGTTTTCAAGGTACTTGGATCGGTTATAGTAACAGATTTTTCAATATCTCTCACGTGTTCTCTTGTTCTAACACGTAATTCACGTGTAGTTAAACCGATATAAACTTTGCCACACAGACACTGGGCATGATAAATAACATTTTTGGATGTACATGTCAGCCTCTTTCTTATTTCAAAGACTCTAGATCCGTCATGGTTAACAAACGACTTACTTTTAAACATATTACTGCAACCCTTGCACATATTGCACGGAAAGAAACCATTCTCACCAAATGTACCTGTTGCAGAACCAGTTGCTGAATAATGACTGTGTACGAGAAGGTCTTTAAGATTCCTCGATCTTCTCGGAACCATCAATGGCCGATCCGGCAAAATTGTTTTCAAAACTGGATCCGTTTGCAAGATATTCCAATGCTTTCGCATAATCCCACATAATTCCGGCCATTGTTTGTTGAACCTCGTAATAAATCGTACTTCACTTGTTGCCTTTTTAGAAGTCATCAACTTATTTTCATTACCATATAATAATTCATCTCTAGAGACCATAGCGGCTTTTTTGCGGCCTTTTTTAATTTGACAATTACTATATCCTCTATCAGAGAACCTTCTGGCTAGATCCGATGCCTGGTGTTCATAATCATCTACAGTGGTACAGATTCTCTTGATTCTGAGAAATTGCCCAGTTGGAATGCCATTAATTGTAGACCTATGGTGGGCAGAAGAGGCATGCAGCAGCGTGTTGGTTGCTGTGGGTTTCCTGAACACATTGGTAATTATGTTGCCATCTTCCAATACCCTAATATCCAGATCTAAAAATTCCACTTTTCTGCCAAAATTATAGGTCAACTTAATGTTACATTGATTTTGATTTAATTTCTTCATGGCTGCGGGCAATTTATCAATAGAATCTTCCCATATGAATAGGATGTCGTCTATATAACGACTCCACCCTTGTATGGCATGACTATCCCACTCATCATCCTGGAATATCTGTCGTTCCCAGTACCCCATGAATAAGTTCGCATAAGCCGGGGCACAAGTGGCCCCCATGGCAGTACCTTGTTTTTGTATAAAGACTTCATCTTTGAATAGGAACACATTATGTTCCAATACAAACTTTAAAAGTACCAGGAGGAGTTCTATCAAAGATGTTTCTAGGTTACTCTCATACAGATAATGGGCCACAGCTTTCAAGCCATCATCATGCTTAATGGACGAATATAGAGCCTCTACGTCAGCTGTAACTAAAACAGCTCCTTTCTCCAACTGTAACGTATCCAGTCTTTTCAACATCATTGTGGTGTCCTTGATGTAAGAAGGCAAGGAGGACACTAACGGCTGCAGGTAATAGTCTATAACCGTACATATTATCTCACAAAGACTTCCATTTCCCGCCACAATTGGCCTACCTGGTGGGTCCAATGAATTTTTATGCAATTTAGGTAAAAGGTAGAATGTGGCCATTCTGGGCTGTAGTTTTAAAACAGCCTCCACCAGTCTTTTAGGGATGATGCCGTCATCAAACGCAGACTCAAGTATAGCCACAAGTTCACCTTGAAATTTAGTAAGAGGATTATAACATAATTTTTTGTAACAATTAATGTCATTTAAGATTTTATAGGCCTGTTTTTCATACATTTTACAAGGCCAAATGACAGTATTACCACCTTTATCAGCCTGCTTGATGACGACATCATCCCATGACTGCAACTCCCTCAGAGCCACATTCTCCTTAGCACTAATATTGGACACCCAACCAGGTATCCGAGGCAGACGTTCTACTTCTTTAGTTACCATTTTGATGAAAATATCCACGGCGGAACACATATTGAGACTGGGAAATTTGTTCGATTTCCCCAACAAATGTGTGGGAAACTTACCAGGCATTTCCTGATTGTTTTCTTCAATGAGTTCTTCCAAACATCTCAATGCCTCCTTTCTCTATCAGCTCCATGGGCGTCCTTTCGTTCCTTTCCTGCCGTGGGTCTATTTGTTTAGACTCTTGCCTCTGTTGATGATGCGCGCATGCGCTGGTCTGGCGTTGTCATGGTGACTTCCGACGCCGTGCAGGGGGGAGTGTAGCGTTGCTCGCTCGCTCTCTACGTGCGGTGTACCGGAAGTCGCCTTTTTGTGTGACGCGCACGGACTTGCGCATGCGCCGTTGCACATTCATCAGGAGACGCTTGCTGTTAGCTGTGCGTAGTATCGGTAGTCACCTATATGTGTTACGCGCATTTATTGACGCATGCGCTGTTGTATATTCATCAGGAGACACTTATTGTTAGCTGTGCTGGGCTTATATATAGCCAGAGTAGCCGGATGTAAGACACTTATGCCCCCTTGTTGAGGAAGCCAGTCAGGCGAAACGGCGCTGTCGGGGTCGCTGTGGAACGCTCTTGGTTGGGACAATTAGAATCCATGTAAGTTTATCCTTCATATTATACTTAGTGTTTATGGCTTATGGGCCGGTGTGGCATGCACTTTATTAAGTTCCCGGGTAGGGAGGTTTACATATGACTTATATTAGGAGTGTATGCCCATATACCCTTGTAGCAGGCAGTATTAGTTATTTTCTATGCATCTCTATAATAAACATTACTAGCCATCATGTTATACAGCTTACAGATTCCCTGTTAGGGACATTGAGGCAGATATTGATAGGGATTATGCATGTGAAATCTTTTGTAGCAGGCATGCTGGAGATATATCAATCTGTGTATACATCTGGCCTGCATTTACATTGTTAGCAGCAGGATTGATACATGTTCTCTTTGGGGATTTGTTTAACGGTATCGTACTCTCCCCAGTTAGAGCTATAATTTTGTATCTCTCCCCCTCCCCTTTTTTCAGTAATATCTTGTATCAGATGCCTAAGTGATTATTGTCTTGCTACGCCATATATACTGCTTACACTGTTTATACTATTGTTACTATATCCATATTTTGTATGGGTTTTGTGGACTTTGTTGTCCCGACCAGGTGTTGCTCCCAGCGTATTTTAGTAATAGGTATTTTCTTGTTGTTTGTCATTTTATCTTTTTCAATAAATATTGTACTTTTTATACTATCAGTGATAGCCTCTTTTTTCTATAAGTATTTTGTTATGGAAAGGTGGTTTTGATATGAAGCATTTGAGGTGTGTCTTGCACTATCTATGGATATATGAGATTATTATAGTGTATTTTCTGTTTTCTAACAGAGTGTCCAAATACCATAATATGGACCTGAAAGCCAGGGAGAATAATTGGCGGTCCAAAGCGTGTGATTTGTTTAAACAGGGAAATTCTTCGGGATTACAGGATACGATTGAAAATAGAGATCTTTCTGCTCAGTATAAGAATGCTATCTACAAAAAAACTAAGACATGGTGGAATAAGACCACTTTGGAGAACTATGTGACCAGAAATATTGTACCAAGAGGTTTGCGTGTACAGGTATACCCTTCTTTTGATTTGGAAGATTCGGAGTTGATACTAAAATGGAAGAAAGCCGCTATTACCTGCTCAGTGGAATTTATGAAAATCATTATTGAAAAAAATGTTGCTAGTATGGAAATATTGGACAGTGAAATTGAGGAATTACACAAGTCTTTAAAGAACCAATTAACGGCAGATAGGATGGAAAACTTGATTCAGACACTTGAGAAAGAAATTGATAAAAAAGAGGCTGAAATCAGTGAACTTAAACTCAAGAAATTTATTAGAGATACAACTGATTTTGAAACTGACAAGATATTTAGGTGGCAACTTCCTAAAAAGAAGCCTACTAAATTAGGCTTGAAAACAGTAAGATCAGCAAGTGAGCTATCTGCTTATGCTGAAAGTAGTACCTCATGTAGTGAGGCGGAGAGTTCCAGTGAGGTGTCTACACGTACCAGAGCATCTAATAGAGACAATAGAAAATATCCTGATATTTTCTATAATAAAAAGACCAACAAACGCGGCAATGATAGATTGAAGGTAATTAATCTATCGGAGCATATTCTCACAGAGTCTCAGATACAACTTCTTGAAAAGGGCCTAACGTTCTCACCTTCTTCATATTTAGATAAATTCGAAGTGGTAAAGGATTTACATCTGTTTGCACGTAAAATCATTTTGCAAAAAATGCATCATAGACCTGATCCAAATAGTTTTATTACCACGGATGTAGAAAGGGAGGCATTGAGATGTTTGTAAGAACTCATTGAAGAAAACAATCAGGAAATGCTTGGTAAGTTTCCCACAAATTTGTTGGGGAAATCGAACAAATTTCCCAGTCTCAATATGTGTTCCGCCGTGGATATTTTCATCAAAATGGTAACTAAAGAAGTAGAACGTCTGCCTCGGATACCTGGTTGGGTGTCCAATATTAGTGCTAAGGAGAATGTGGCTCTGAGGGAGTTACAGTCATGGGATGATGTCGTCATCAAGCAGGCTGATAAAGGTGGTAATACTGTCCTTTGGCCTTGTAAAATGTATGAAAAACAGGCCTATAAAATCTTAAATGACATTAATTGTTACAAAAAATTATGTTATAATCCTCTTACTAAATTTCAAGGTGAACTTGTGGCTATACTTGAGTCTGCGTTTGATGACGGCATCATCCCTAAAAGACTGGTGGAGGCTGTTTTAAAACTACAGCCCAGAATGGCCACATTCTACCTTTTACCTAAATTGCATAAAAATTCATTGGACCCACCAGGTAGGCCAATTGTGGCGGGAAATGGAAGTCTTTGTGAGATAATATGTACGGTTATAGATTATTACCTGCAGCCGTTAGTGTCCTCCTTGCCTTCTTACATCAAGGACACCACAATGATGTTGAAAAGACTGGATACGTTACAGTTGGAGAAAGGAGCTGTTTTAGATACAGCTGACGTAGAGGCTCTATATTCGTCCATTAAGCATGATGATGGCTTGAAAGCTGTGGCCCATTATCTGTATGAGAGTAACCTAGAAACATCTTTGATAGAACTCCTCCTGGTACTTTTAAAGTTTGTATTGGAACATAATGTGTTCCTATTCAAAGATGAAGTCTTTATACAAAAACAAGGTACTGCCATGGGGGCCACTTGTGCCCCGGCTTATGCGAACTTATTCATGGGGTACTGGGAACGACAGATATTCCAGGATGATGAGTGGGATAGTCATGCCATACAAGGGTGGAGTCGTTATATAGACGACATCCTATTCATATGGGAAGATTCTATTGATAAATTGCCCGCAGCCATGAAGAAATTAAATCAAAATCAATGTAACATTAAGTTGACCTATAATTTTGGCAGAAAAGTGGAATTTTTAGATCTGGATATTAGGGTATTGGAAGATGGCAACATAATTACCAATGTGTTCAGGAAACCCACAGCAACCAACACGCTGCTGCATGCCTCTTCTGCCCACCATAGGTCTACAATTAATGGCATTCCAACTGGGCAATTTCTCAGAATCAAGATAATCTGTACCACTGTAGATGATTATGATCACCAGGCATCGGATCTAGCCAGAAGGTTCTCTGATAGAGGATATAGTAATCGTCAAATTAAAAAAGGCCGCAAAAAAGCCGCTATGGTCTCTAGAGATGAATTATTATATGGTAATGAAAATAAGTTGATGACTTCTAAAAAGGCAACAAGTGAAGTACGATTTATTACGAGGTTCAACAAACAATGGCCGGAATTATGTGGGATTATGCGAAAGCATTGGAATATCTTGCAAACGGATCCAGTTTTGAAAACAATTTTGCCGGATCGGCCATTGATGGTTCCGAGAAGATCGAGGAATCTTAAAGACCTTCTCGTACACAGTCATTATTCAGCAACTGGTTCTGCAACAGGTACATTTGGTGAGAATGGTTTCTTTCCGTGCAATATGTGCAAGGGTTGCAGTAATATGTTTAAAAGTAAGTCGTTTGTTAACCATGACGGATCTAGAGTCTTTGAAATAAGAAAGAGGCTGACATGTACATCCAAAAATGTTATTTATCATGCCCAGTGTCTGTGTGGCAAAGTTTATATCGGTTTAACTACACGTGAATTACGTGTTAGAACAAGAGAACACGTGAGAGATATTGAAAAATCTGTTACTATAACCGATCCAAGTACCTTGAAAACTCTATCGAGACATTTTAAACTTTGCCACAAGTCTGACCCTAGAGGGCTTAAAATCCAGGCAATCGATCAAATCCATGTGGGGAGAAGAGGCGGTAACGTGGCTAAAATACTTGCGCAAAAAGAGAGCAAGTGGATTTATTTGCTTGGTACTCTAGCCCCTGATGGTCTTAATGAGACGCAGGGTTTTGGTTCATTTTTGTAGGCTTGAAAAAATATATATATATTTTCTCTTGAAGTATATTAATATTCTGTCTGTAGTGTTTGGGACATTAATATGTGTTCTTTTGGCAGTTTATAATCTCTTAGTAGTTTGTCCATTTCTACATCTCTATTCATAGTCCTGTATCCCTGTTTTTAATTGTGTTCGTTTGTGTCTTGTATTATTTTTATATTAATTTTCTTTTATTTTTGATAGTTATCCATTGCTTATATTGGTGGCTACTTACCTGGCGTTGAAGCTTGTTGGTGATTGTTGTCCCTTTTGAGGTCTCCATCTACAGACGAATAAGGAAGAAAAAGAACATTAGAAGATACGGCTATAGAATGATGTTTAATTGCTTATTTATAAATATTGTTATCTCTTTTATAATAAGTATTAGTATGTAGCATTAGTTTTGTGGTCCTTTATTCTTATATTTTGGTCTTGTAATTACTATGGGAAATATTTGTTTCACATCATGTATAATAATTTTTTGCAATATGAATATGCAGTGGTAGATAGTGTTATTGCACTGATAACGTAGAGATACTTGTCTATTTATGGCAGTTTTATATTATATTGATGTTTACACCATTATGTACATAAGGGCTAATTCTAATATAGGATATAGGTCATTGATTCTTCCACTACTGATGAATATATATATATTTATTTAGAGTATGTTATCCGGCGATTATTCTGGTTGCCTGTGTCCCCTTGGAGATTTGTGTGTCTATAAATGAGTATTTGTGTTATTAGGATTGCGCTGCCCTGGGAACCCCTTGTTCTATCATCTGCTCTATGGGCGTTCCAGCATTCCTTTATTGCCTAGGATCTATTTGTTATGTATCAATAGATGGGAATTGGTGCCATTAGGATCGCGCTGCCCTGGGGACTTTTTTTCTCTATCAGCTCCATGGGCGTCCTTTCGTTCCTTTCCTGCCGTGGGTCTATTTGTTTAGACTCTTGCCTCTGTTGATGATGCGCGCATGCGCTGGTCTGGCGTTGTCATGGTGACTTCCGACGCCGTGCAGAGGGGAGTGTAGCGTTGCTCGCTCGCTCTCTACGTGCGGTGTACCGGAAGTCACCTTTTTGTGTGACGCACACGGACTTGCGCATGCGCCGTTGCACATTCATCAGGAGACGCTTGCTGTTAGCTGTGCGTAGTATCGGTAGTCGCCTATATGTGTTACGCGCATTTATTGACGCATGCGCTGTTGTATATTCATCAGGAGACACTTATTGTTAGCTGTGCTGGGCTTATATATAGTCAGAGTAGCCGGATGTAAGACACTTACGCCCCCTTGTTGAGGAAGCCAGTCAAGCGAAACGGCGTTGTCGGGGTCGCTGTGGAACGCTCTTGGTTGGGACAATTAGAATCCATGTAAGTTTATCCTTCATATTATACTTAGTGTTTATGGCTTATGGGCCGGTGTGGCATGCACTTTATTAAGTTCCCGGGTAGGGAGGTTTACATATGACTTATATTAGGAGTGTATGCCCATATACCCTTGTAGCAGGCAGTATTAGTTATTTTCTATGCATCTCTATAATAAACATTACTAGCTATCATGTTATACAGCTTACAGATTCCCTGTTAGGGACATTGAGGCAGATATTGATAGGGATTATGCATGTGAAATCTTTTGTAGCAGGCATGCTGGAGATATATCAATCTGTGTCTACATCTGGCCTGCATTTACATCGTTAGCAGCAGGATTGATACATGTTCTCTTTGGGGATTTGTTTAACAGTATCGTACTCTCCCCAGTTAGAGCTATAATTTTGTATCTCTCCCCCTCCCCTTTTTTCAGTAATATCTTGTATCAGATGCCTAAGTGATTATTGTCTTGCTACGCCATATATACTGCTTACACTGTTTATACTATTGTTACTATATCCATATTTTGTATGGGTTTTGTGGACTTTGTTGTCCCGACCAGGTGTTGCTCCCAGCATATTTTAGTAATAGGTATTTTCTTGTTGTTTGTCATTTTATCTTTTTCAATAAATATTTTACTTTTTATACTATCAGTGATAGCCTCTTTTTTCTATAAGTATTTTGTTATGGAAAGGTGGTTTTGATATGAAGCATTTGAGGTGTGTCTTGCACTATCTATGGATATATGAGATTATCTCAGAGATGGTATGCAGATATGGGGTCCCAGAAGTGATAGAGAGTGACCAGGGACCCGCATTCACAGCAAATCTCACACGGGAGATCTGGTCAGCAGTAGGGTCAGATTTAGGCCTACACACTCCCTACAATCCCCAGAGTAGCCTACAATCCCCAGAGTAGCGAGAAAGTAGAAAGACTGAGTGGGACACTTAAGAACATGATGTTGAAAGTTGCCCAAGAGACAAACAAACCATGGCGGAGACACTCCCAATCACACTACATAGTGTTAGGCACACTCCCAGAGGCCCCAAAAAGATATCACCATATGAAATTTTGTTTGGGTCAAGTCCCAGGTTAGAGGTATTCTTCCCTCAGCAGCTGACTATGCAATATGATACTTTGTCTGCTTATGTAATTGAACTCACCAAGAAACTTGCTAATATCCATTCTCAAGTTTTTTTCTTCATTGCCAGATCCAGATTCAGTGTCCGGTATGCACTCCTTGAAGCCAGGAGACTGGGTGTTGGTGAAAAAGTTTGTAAGGAGAACACCACTCGGTCCCATATTTGATGGTCCTTTCCAAGTGCTGCTGATGACACCAACCTATGTAAAACTGGAGGGAAGACCCACTTGGATCCACGCATCACATTGCAAGAAAGCTCCCCTACCAGAAGATGACACCCAAGCCAGAATGATGTTGTGGATGCCGTCTGACCGGATAGATGACCTACCTGATAAAGAATACACACCGCTGACTACACATGCTGCTGACTAAGAGACTGATTGCAACGAACCCCCGTTAGGGACAGATCTCCTGACCGCCCATTTGCAAAAAGTCTGTACGGAGGGGGGTGTATGCGCTAGGCATGCGTCAGCTCACCGGCAGCATAAAAGAGTTGCAGCGCTTTGGGACAGGAGGCTAGGATTAGAGCAAGTGATATCTAAGGGGGGATTGTGATGGAAATATATATCATATAGATCTCACTTGCGTATATACTCCTATATAATTATATATACTCATGTATACTCATATATCCACAGCTAATATATACACTATAATCAATTGCTTAAAATGTCTGACATATACTGATATAAGCCAGACAGACTGTTCGGGGATTTTCAGCAGAAAGCGGAACAGCACCAGATGTATTAAGTGATGATCAGATGTCTCAACTTTGTCCTAGATGCAGACCGCTACAGTTTAGTTGCTTAATCAGCATTCATATGTGCATTAATCACAATATTCCATATATATTTAGACAACCAATAACAGAGGAGCTAGACAATATGGTAATTAACTAACCACCCCTAACCACCCCTAACCACAATAAATCATCAGTATTGGTGGAATGTTATTGTCACAATGGTGTACAGTCCATTCTTGATGAGTGCTCAAAATACTCAGTCTTATTGGGAACAGCCGCAGCACATACAGGGATAGATTTATCCAAACCAAATTTCCATAACAATCCAAAAACCCTTAAGTGGCACAACAGTTACAATTCAATGTATAAAAGTATTTGTCCAAATTCAAATTTAGGAAGTACAACCAGTCTTTTGTATACAGTATGTCTTTCCACCTTTTTTTTTAATAGGATAGTGGTCACAGACCTGTACATGCATGTTGGTTCCATAATGAGTTTAACAGCTCTTCAACAGCTCATTCTAAAATTGCAGGTTGAAGTTTGGCTTTTAAAAGAGTACAACATTGTGCCATTTGTAGCACAGACTTATCTCATATGTCTATGGCTATGGGTGCCCTAATCTGCGATGCCTATGAGAAGACCAGAAAATGAAAATCCATATTGCACACTGGCCGCGTAAACCTCTGCATTGGACAAACAACTGTGTATCAGCTAGGCAGGGATCATACATACGCGAGATAAGGCCGAGTCTTGCAGGTGAAAACCCAGCTCTGGCACTCCGGAGCGGAGCGTGCAGCTCCATGTATTGCTGTGCGGCTGCACGCTCTGCTCCGGAGTGCCGACGCCAGAGCTGGGTTTTCACCTGCGAGACTCGGCCGTATCTCGTATATGTGTGATCCCGGCCTTGTGGTCAAAGTGTTTCTTTATAGTGTACTCCAAATCTGAGTAATCATCAGCCAAACTATTACATGCTTTAAGAATAAATCCTCTGCACTTACCATTCAGTCAAAAAGTGTGGCTATTCCCTATTACCATGGAGAGGTCACAGCCTCTGTATTTTGCAGCTGCTACACTTTCACAACCTATGGTTTTGTCGGAGATCTTGCTCAACCACAGATCACGCTACTACATTACAAGCCCTATTTAATATCATAGACAGTAAAAGCCTTGTTGTGCATTATTTAGCTTGACAGACTTGGCAAATCACTTTTTGCTCAAAGACACATGCCACTTTGAATTAAAACAATTGAATTTAATATGGAGCAATGTCTTTGTGGATATTTAGGAATACAGTTTAGTTATCATTGCCAAGAACAAGCTGATGTTTTATGACGTACATCCTAGATGACATTTACAGACTTTAGAGCATAGTCTACTGAATTCTGTTTATGACTATAATATGGTAGATGGAGATACTGCATCCAACATGAAAAAAGAATCTAAAGCAATAAACTGAAGCTGTCAAGTGATTCAACCTTCCCTAATGACCAGCAAAATGAATTAGAGGCAACCTTTCTTATTAACAATTCCTGTTTCACTCCGAAACGGTGAAGAATTTTTGGAGAAAACACATTTTAAACAGACAGCCCAAATCATGATGACTGAGTTGACTAGTCAGCGATGAGGGTCCCGACAACTTTTACCTGTCCGGCTGTGCATGAGTGGCAGGTCTATCTGGTGTTTTAGATCAGTGATAACTTGTTGCTAGGTGGAGTTCGGACTGCTGGTGCCTACACAGACTGGTAAAACAAGTAACTTTTATTAAAGTCACAAAATGGAGCATCATGTGAGATGCCCGACTGCCATTCCATTCTTACCCACTAGAAAAAGCCACAGAGTGGTTGAGCATGCACATTGCTGCCTCATTCTAACGTGGATAAAAGTGCACCATTACTGACTGGTGAGTGTCCCAGTGGTCAGCTTCCCACTGATCAACAAGTTTTCATCAGACAAATGCTTTGATTTTATCACCATTTAGTGTTAAAAAGTAGCTCTTCTGTGGAACTCAAACCAGGCAGGCTACCCTGCACTCCCCTTGCACATCAGTGAACTTTGGATGCCCATCACGGTGTTGTAATGATCATCTTGTCTTGGCCACTGTTGGTAAGTACTAAACATTACATATCAAAAAGCATTTTTGACCAGTCGTCTGTTCATCACAATTTGGCTCTTGTCAACATCAAACTCATCTGGGGAGATATAATCAGGACTTCTACCGTTAATCCTTCACTGGAACACCACAAAAATCCATAGAAGGGTTAAAGCTTGTCTGCATTTTTAAGGAATCAGGTTTAAAGGTGTCCATATTTACTCTAAAGTACAAAAAACAGTCTTTGCAAGTAAGATCTTACAATGGAAGTACTAGATGTCTCAGACTGCAAAGTCAAACATTAGCAATTAAGTACACTATGAATGTAATTAACCACTGCCTTGTCTGTTGTTACTTGATCCAATTGATCGCTTTGTGGATCTGTCAGACTTCTCTACACCTGGATAACACTTTCGTACTTCAAAATTAAAAAGGATGGATAGAGCATCGATGAGGAATAATAATACTGTCGCTGTCCCTATTGTTCCATAAATAGGCTACAATGTCATTGGGGTATTACTAGTAAAATCCTATTCAGGGGTCATCACTAAACCCTTAAGGTGCTTTCACACAGCATTCAGGCATCTGTTTAGTGGCTCCGTCAGGGTTTGTGCCCGAACTGCCTACAAAATGGGATTCGGAAGTATGCACCGATAGGGTCATTGACTATAATGGTGCCAACAGAGTGAATGTGTGCTCTATCATACATAATTTTTGGGCATTTTTTAAAAACAGGCAGGGAAATGCTTTATCTCTCAGAAAGAATCATTTGAGATCCCCTGCTGTAATACTCTAATACTAGTGAGGCAATGACCGGTGTTATATGCAAGAGTCGCTATGTCTCCCCCAGGATTCGCACAGAAGCACATAGAGGCCGTGGGAGTGCATTGCAGTCACAAGTTGTTTTCACAAGGGTAACAGAAAAAAAATGGACCCCAAAAATTGTTGTACAATTTCTCCTGAACATGACAATAACCCATATATGGGAGTAAACCACTGTTTGGGTGCATAGCAGGGCTTGGAAGGGAAGGAGCGCCATTTGACTTTTTGAATACAAAATTTGTTGGAATAATTAGCAGACTTCATGTCGCATTTGGAGAGCCCCTATTGTGCCTAAACAGTGGAACCCCCCCAAATGTGACACTATTTTGAAAACTAGACCCCTCAGGTAACTGATGTAGATGTGTGCTGAGCACCTTGAACCCTCAGGTGCTTCTCAGAAGTTTCTAACAGAAAAAATAAAAAAATAAAAATGTTTGCACAAAAGTTTTTTAGCCCCCAATTTTGCATTTTTAATAAAAGTATCAGGTTAAATTGCATCATACAATTTGTTGTGCAATTTCTTCTGAGTATGCCAATACCCAATAGGTGCAGGAAAACTAATGTTTGGGCACCAAGCAGGGCTCGGAGGGGAAGGAGTGCATATGACTTTCTGAAAGCAAAATTTGCTGGAAAAATTAGTGGATGCCATGCCCTGTTTGGAGAAACCATGATGTGCCCTCCCCCCCCAAAAAAAAAAAGTGACACCATTTTGGAAACTAGAACCCTCAGGGAACTTATCTAAATGTGTGCTGAGCATCTTGAACCCGCAGGTGCTTTACAAAAGATTATAACGTAGAAATGTGAGGAAAAAAAAAATCACATTTTTCCCACAAAAATATTTTGCTAGTCCATATTTTTTTGTTTACCTTGAGGAGAAAATGGACACCAGATTTGGTTGTGCAATTTCTCCTGAGTACTCAGGTACCCCATATGTGGTGATAAACCACTGTTTGGGCGCAGGGCTCAGAAAGGAAGGAGTGATGTTTTGGAAAACATATTTTGATGGAATGGTCTGCAGGTGTCATGTCGCGTTTGGAGAGGCCCTGATGTGCCTAAACAGTAGAACCCCCCCCCACAAGTGACACTATTTTGGAAACCAGACCCCCCTCAAGGAATGAATCTAGATGTGTGGTGGGCACCATCAACTTCTGCATTACAGAAGTTTATAATGCCGAGCTGTGAAAATTAAAAAAAAACAACAAATTTTTCCTGCAAAAACGTTATTTTAGCCCTAAATGTTTTCATTGTCACAAGGAAAAAAGGAGAAAATGGACCTGAAATTTGTTGTGCAATTTCCCCTGAGTATGTAAATATCCTATAAGTTGGATGTAAACTACTATTCGGGAGCAAAAAGGTGCATGTTCATGGTCCGGATTGTCGGCGCTTTGGACGGAGTGGAAACCCAGCTCCGCCAAAAACTCCTCCCCTTCCATACACGCGGTGAATCCGGATGTGTTCATTGCACACATCCAGAATCGCCGCACCCTATACATAGGACTGTGTTATTTACCTTGCGGAGACAGAGTGCAAGGTAAACAGACATGCTGCATTCTAAAAAGGGCCCCAGGATGCATGTTCGTACGCATAGTGGAGACGGGATTTCATAAAATCCCCTCCACTATGCTGTAACATCTGGACGCTGCGGGTTGAACGCTGCGGTTGTACACAGCGTTCAATCCGCATGTAATCCGGCCTGTGGACACATACCCTAACAGGGCTCAGAAAAGACAGGGTGATGTTTTGGAATGCAAACTTTTATGGAATAGTCTGTCGGTGTCATGTTGCATTTGGCGAGCCCATGATATGCCTAAACAGTGGAAAACCCCCACAAGTGATTACGTTTTGGAAGCTAGACCCCACAAGGAATCTATCTAGATGTGTCGTGAGCACCTTCAACCTGCAGATGCTACACAGAATTTTACAACGCTCAACTGTGGAAATGAAGAAAAAATATTTTTCACCAAAAAATGTTTTAGCCCCAAATTTTTTCATTTTCACAAGGACAGCAGGAGAAAATAGACCCGAAAGTTTGTTGTGCAATTTCTCCTGAGTACCCATATGTAGTCAAAAATACTTTTGAGGCACAGTGAAAATCTCAAAAGAGAATAGCCATATTAATTATAATCTTTATTTTTATATAACGCTAACATATTCTGCAGCGCTTTACAGTTTGCACACATTATCGTCGCTGTCCCCGTTGGGGCTCACAATCTAAATTCCCTATCAGTATGTCTTTGGAATGTGGGAGGAAACCAGAGTACCCGGAGGAAACCCACGCAAATGCGGAGAGAACATACAAACTCTTTGCAGATGTTGTCCTTAGTGGGGTTTGAACCCAGGACTCCAGCGCTGCAAGGCTGCTGTGCTATCCACTGCGCCACCGAGTTCATATTTTGCTGAACTGGTTTGAGGGTGCCATGGCACATTGGCAGAGCCCTTAAGGTGCCAGAACAGCAGAACCCTCAATAAGAAACCCCATTTTACAACCTACACGTCTCAATGAATTCATCTAGAGGTGCAGTGATCATATTGACACCAAAGGTGTGTCACACAATTTTATACCATTGGGCTGTGAAGAAAAAAATAACATTTTTACCACCAAAATTTTGTTTTAGCCCCAGAGTTTACATTTTCACACTGGGAAATGGGTAAAAATGGCACTAAAATTTGTCCCACAATTTCTGCTGAATGTGAAAATACCCCATATGTGGCTGTACAGTACTGCTTAGCCACACAGAGTAATGGAGTGCTAATTGCCTCCTGGAGCGAGGATGTTCCTAGAATAGTCAGCGGACTCCATATACAGAGCCCCTAAGTGCTAGAAGAGCAGAACATCCCCATTTTGGAAATTATAGCCCTTTGAAAAATGTACCTACAGGAGTAGTGACTATTTTGACTCCATGGATGTTTTTCAGAAACAAGAAGTAGTGGATGTTGCTAAGTGAAAATTGCAAACTGCAGCTGTAGTGACCAATACATTATGCCGAGCTCATGCTTCTGGAGACATGCACTCGTAAATTAGGTGGGCTCGCATCACTACACAAATGCCAAACATGTGGGCGCTACATGTGGTTTAGGTACACTGTGGGGTTCAGAAGGGAGAAGGACATTTGGAAGCGCAGAAATCTCTGGATTTCTTTTGGGGTGTGAGGAGCCATTTTGTTTTTCCAGAGCATTTGTACTACCAGTAACGTGGATGTCCCGTATATTTCCATTAACAGATGACAGACCTGAGTGGGGAAGTAGGGATTTGCTTTTTTGTGGACTGATTTGAAGCTTTTATTGGGAACATTTTACATAACCTTTGGGATCACATTTAACCGGCACTCTACACTGAGCACTTACTTTGGGGTTTCCATCTAAATCTCCGAGTGACGTGATTCAGATGAAACCCCTGAGGAATCCAATCACTATAGAGAAACAGCAGAATTACTCTGGACTTCATCTAGCCACTGTTCAGCGTTGTCCTTCTTTTCAAAAGTGCACAGAACTGTGGCCGACAGCATTTTTATGCACGCCTAAAAAAATGTGAGCTGGCTGAGACTTACAGTGATCTTTGGAAGGCAGAATGAACAAATCAACCGCAGGTGAATTGGCTTTATTTTTTACCTTGTTCCTCGTGCGGTAACGTGATTAGATTACTTTATTCTTTTGGTCGGTGCAATTACAGTGATACTAGATTTATAATGGATTTTTATATTTGGCTGCTGTCAAACACTAGAAGACGCTTTTTTTTTTGCAAAAACTTGTGCACTGCCATATTTTGAGAGGTATAATTTTTCCATATTTCGGCCAACACAGTCATTTGAGGGCTTGTTTTTGTGGGATGAGCTGACATTTTTATTGGTACCATTTTCAGGCACATAACACTTGTTGATAGCTTTCTATTCCAATTTTTAGGAGGCAAAATGAACAAACACCAGGATTTCAGGAATTGTTGTTTAAAATGCTGTTCCGCGTGTGTTAAAATTGATTAGGCAGATTTAGTCTTCAGGTCAGTACGATTACAACGATACCACATCCACATAGTTTCTTTATGTTTTGGCACTTTTACAAAACTATTTTATAGAAAAAATAATTACTGAGAGATATAACTTTTTTATTTTTCCGCTGATAAGCTGCCATATGGCTCAGTATTTTGCGGGACAAGATTATATTTTCAGCTATACCATTTTTACTTACATTCGTCTTTTTAATCGCCTTTTATTCTACTTTTTTTTTTCGTCTGTGTGATGAAGCATATTTTTTGCCTCGTCTTGTTAATTTTTTTTATGGTGTTCAATGAAGGGGTTAACTGGTGGGGAGGTTTTATAGGTCGGGTTGTTCCGGATGCGGCATACAAAATATGTGTACTGATTTTTCATACAAATAATTATGGTTACAAAATATATATACTGTGTATATATATATATATATATATATATATATATATATATATATATACTAGATTGTGGCCCGATTCTAACACATCGGGTATTCTAGAATATGCATGTCCCGTAGTATATGGACAATGATGATTCCAGAATTCGCGGCAGACTGTGCCCGTCGCTGATTGGTCGAGGCAACCTTTATGACATCATCGTCGCCATGGCAACCATTATGACATCTACGTCGATACTGTGCCCGTCGCTGAATCAGAAACGTGGGATTTCTACGTCCTTTATGACATCATCGTCGCTGTGCCCGTCGCTGATTGGTCGAAGCCTGGCAGCCTCGACCAATCAGACGCGGGATTTCCAGGACAGACGGAAAAACCCTTAGGCAATCTAGCTATATAATCTATATATATAATTGCCTAAGAGTTTTTCCGTCTGTCTGTCTTTCTGTCTGTCTTTCTGTCTGTCTTTCTGTCTGTCCTGGAAATCCCGCCTCTCTGATTGGTCGAGGCCGCCAGGCCTCGACCAATCAGCAACGGGCACAGCGATGATGATGTCATAAAGGACGTAGAAATCCCACGTTTCTGATTCAGCGACGGGCACAGTATCGACGTAGATGTCATAATGGTTGCTATGGCGACGATGATGTCATAAAGGTTGCCTCGACCAATCAGCGACGGGCACAGTCTGCCGCGAATTCTGGACCCATCATTGTCCATATACTACGGGGACATGCATATTCTAGAATACCCGATGCGTTAGAATCGGGCCACAATCTAGTCTATATATATAATTGTCTAAGGGTTTTTCCGTCTGTCTGTCTGTCTTTCTGTCTGTCCTGGAAATCCCGCCACTCTGATTGGTCGAGGCCGCCAGGCATCGACCAATCAGCGACGGGCACGGCATCGACGTAGAAATCCTGCGTCTCTGATTGGTCGAGGCCGCCAGGCCTCGACCAATCAGCGACGGGCACAGCGACAATGATGTCATAAAGGACGTAGATATCCCGCGTCTGATTGGTCGAGGCCGCCAGGCCTCGACCAATCAGCAACGGGCACAGTATCGTCGTAGATGTCATAATGGTTGCCATGGCGACGATGATGTCCTAAATGTTGCCTCGACCAATCAGCGACGGGCACAGTCTGCCGCGAATTCTGGAATCATCATTGTCCATATACTACGGGGACATGCATATTCTAGAATAACCGATGCGTTAGAATCGGGCCACAATCTAGTAGATATATAATTGTCTAAGGGTTTTTCCGTCTGTCTGTCTGTCTTTCTGTCTGTCTGTCCTGGAAATCCCGCCACTCTGATTGGTCGAGGCCGCCAGGCCTCGACCAATCAGCGACGGGCACGGCATCGACATAGATGTCATAATGGTTGCCATGGCGACGATGATGTCATAAAGGTTGCCTCGACCAATCATCAACGGGCACAGTCTGCCGCGAATTCTGGAATCATCATTGTCCATATACTACGGGGACATGCATATTCTAGAATACCCGATGCGTTAGAATCGGGCCACAATCTAGTTATATATATATATATTTTTTTTTTTTCTTTGTTTAAAAAATATCTTTACAACTTTTTTTTTTTTTTTTTACCTAGTCCCATTTTTTCACTTTCTGCAGTTATAAGGTATAGCAATGTGGGAGAATTGCTATAGGTTATAGCCTGTTAATCCTGCAGACCCAAGTTAGTTATACCATGAACTGTGCTTGATCTAACTAACTTGCTAGTATCTGGTGACCCGGATGTCATGGGATCACCATGGCAACGATCGGGACCCAGCAATGACGGACAATGACAGAGGGGCTTTCTTCCCTGCATTTAGGGGGTAAAGTGCCGGGAGTGGTGCAGGCACTGCTTCTGTCACTTAGTGCCGGGTGTCAGCTGTCTGAATCAGCTGACACTTGGCTGTGATACCGCGCACACAGCCTCTGTGCGTTACAATCAACTGCTTGTACCTCGTTTTTTACACCACATCAGTCAAGTGGCAATGCAATCTGTCCCAGTCTGTCACATAAGGTGAAAAAAATATATCTAGCAGTTTACCATGACCTCGACATGTTTCCTCACCTTAGATTATGATTCATGAGGAGGTTTTTGATAGATAGCTTATCAGGAGATACTTTGGTGTCATTTCAGAAAGATCATGATGCCTGTCTCTAAGCAGGATTCTGTTCCGAAAGCAGCCTGAAAAACTACTACCTAAATTCTCAAAAGAATGAACATATACATTTCCATATAAAAATGAATTGCTGGTCATATGTTCAGTATCTTTAAACCACTTCAGTTGTCAAAACATGCCAAACAGTTAAATGAAGAGTTCGACATTCTACAGGTCGTTTCAGCTCTGAAGATGCCGTACACTCCAACCCTTCGCCCCAAAGCCTATTTTCACCTTCCTGACACAGTCAATTTTTTCAATTCTGACCAGTGTCACTTTATGTGGTAATTAGAGATGGGCGAACCCAAACATTAAAGATTGGGGTCCGTACCGAACACCTACTGTTCGGGCATGGACCCCGAACACAGACTTCACCAGGAAGTCCGTGTTACTGTTCGGCACCCCGAACACCAGTTGTTTCTCACGCCTCTGATCAGAGGTAAAATCATTACCGCTGGTCAGACAGCCACAGTTCCCACGCTGTCAAATGACGGCGTGGTATCGCAGCTGTGATTGGAGGTAAGAAGTTTACCTCTGGTCACTAGTGTCGGCTAAAGGAAATACTATTCCCATCAGCCTATCCCTGCTGCCTCTTAACAGTGAGAGCAGGTGGGGAAGTATTCACCAGCCGGCGCCTGTGCTCTAAATAAATATTTAAAATAAAAAACGGCGTGGGTTGTCCTGTATTTTTGATAACCAGCCAGATACCGGAACTCGAACCTTTTTTAACTGTTTGGCCAAACCGACCGGACCCGAACATCCAGGGATCCGTCTGTCTCTAACGGTAACGCTTCAATGGATCCCACTGATTCTGAGAATGTTTTTTTTCGTGACATATTGAACTTCATGCTAGTGGTAAAATTTTTTCGAAATGACTTTATTATATGCGTTTGTGTGTGGAGAGTTTGGAATCTTGACAAAAATGTCACAATTTTCAAACTTTTAATTTTAATTTCCTTAAAACAGTCATGCAGTGCAAAATAATTTATAAATAACATTTCCCATATGTCTACTTTACATCTGCATCAGTTTTGAAACATAACATTTAAAGGGTTAAAAGTTTATCAGCAATTTCTAATTTTTCCCAACAAAATTTCTAAAATGATGTTTTTTAGGAACCACATCACATGTGATTTTGAGGTGTCTGTATGACATAAAATACCCAAAAGTGACAGCATTCTAAAATTGCACCCCTCAAATTGCTCAAAACGACATTCAAGAAGTTTAACCCCTTCCTGACATTTGACGCCGCGTAGGCGTCATGAAAGTCGGTGCCAATCCGACCCATGACGCCTATGTGGCATCATGGAAAGATCGCGTCCCTGCAGATCGGGTGAAAGAGTTAACTCCAATTTCACCCGATCTGCAGGGACAGGGGGAGTGGTAGTACAGTCCAGGGGGTGTGGCTTCACCCCCCGTGGCTACGATCGCTCTGATTGGCTGCTGATAGTGAAACTGCCAATCAGAGCGATTTGTAATATTTCACCTATTAAAACTGGTGAAATATTACAATCCAGCCATGGCCGATGCTGCAATATCATCGGCCATGGCTGGAAACACTGATGTACCCCCACCCCACCGATCGCCCTCCAAATCCTCCGATCAGTCCTATGCACCGCTCCGTTCTGTGCTCCGCTCCCCCCGTGCTCTTGTCCGCTCCCCCTGTGCTCCAATCACCCCCCCGTGCTCCGATCCAACCCCCCTGCACTCTGATCCAACCCCCTGCACTCCGATCCACCCCCCGTGCTCCGATCCCCCATGCTCCGATCCACCCCCCGTGCTCCGATCCACTCCCCCGCGCTCCGATCCACCCCCCATGCTCCGATCCCCCCCCCATCCCATCATACTTACCGATCCTCCCGGGGTCCGTCCGTCTTCTCCATGGGCGCCGCTGTTGTGAATTCCGCTCTTGGGCTCCCTCCGGTGGTTGTAAGTGGCACTTTTGTGAGTTCTGCTCTTGGGCTCTCTCCGTTGGTTTTAACCCCTTCCCGACCTTTGACGCATACGCTGCGTCATGAAAGTCGGTGCCATTCCGACCCATGACGCAGCATATGCGTCATGGAAAGATCGCGTCCCTGCAGATCGGGTGAAAGGGTTAACTCCCATTTCACCCGATCTGCAGGGACAGGAGTTGTACTTTAGCCCAGGGGGGGTGGCTTCACCCCCTCGTGGCTACGATCGCTCTGATTGGCTGTTGAAAGTGAAACTGCCAATCAGAGCGATTTGTAATATTTCACCTAAAAAAATGGTGAAATATTACAATCCAGCCATGGCCGATGCTGCATTATCATCGGCCATGGCTGGACACACTAATGTGCACCCACCCCACCCCTCCGATCGCCCCCCCAGCCCACCGATCTGTGGTCCGCTCCCCTCGGTCCTGTGCTCCGCTCCCCCGTCCTCCTGCCCGCTCCCCCCGTGCTCCAATCACACCCCCGTGCTCCAATCAAACCCCCCCGTGCTCCAATCAAACCCCCCCGCACTCCGATCCCACCCCCCGCACAGCGATCCCCCCCCACACAGCGATCCCCCCCGTGCTCCGATCCACCCGCCCGCACAGCGATCCCCCACTCCGTGCTCCAATCCACCCCCCGTGTTCCGATCCACTCCCCCGTGCTCTGATGCCCCCCGTGCCCTGATCTCCCCCCCCTTATACTTACCTGGCCTCCCGGGGACCGTCCGTCTTCTTTCCTGGGCGCCGCCATCTTCCAAAATGGCAGGCGCATGTGCAGTGCGCCCGCCGAATCTGCCGGCCGGCAGATTCGTTCCAGAGTGAATTTTGATCACTGAGATATAATCTATCTCAGTGATCAAAATAAAAAAAAGTAAATGACCCCCCCCCCCTTTGTCACCCCCATAGGTAGGGACAATAAAAAAAATATATATTTTTTTTCCACTAAGGTTGGGGTAAGAACTAGGGTTAGGGTTAGGGTTAAGGGTAGGGTTAGGGGTAGGGCTAGGGTTAGGGTTTCGGTTTGTGCACACGTATTCTGGTCCTCTGCGGATTTTTCCGCTGCGGATTTGATAAATCCGCAGTGCTAAACCGCTGCAGATTTATGGCGGATTTACCGCGTTTTTTCTGCGCATTTCAATGCGGTTTTACAACAGCGATTTTCTATTTGAGCAGTTGTAAAACCGCTGCAGAATCCGCAGAAAGAAGTGACATGCTGCGGAATGTAAACCGCTGCGTTTCCGTGCAGTTTTTCTGCAGCATGTGTACAGCGATTTTTGTTTCCCATAGGTTTGCATTGAACTGTAAACTCATGGGAAACTGCTGCGGATCCGCAGCGTTTTCCGCAGCGTGTGCACATACCTTTAGAATTAGGCTATGTGCACACGGTGCGGATTTGGCTGCAGATTCGCAGCAGTGTTCCATCAGGTTTACAGTACCATGTAAACATATGGAAAGCCAAATCCGCTGTGCCCATGGTGCGGAAAATACCGCGCGGGAACGCTGCGTTGTATTTTCCGCAGCATGTCAATTCTTTGTGCGGATTCCGCAGCGTTTTACACCTGTTCCTCAATAGGAATCCGCAGGTGAAATCCGGACAAAAAACACTGGAAATCCGCGGTAAATCCGCAGGTAAAACGCAGTGCCATTGACCCGTGGATTTTTCAAAAATGGTGCTGAAAAATCTCATACGAATCCGCAACGTGGGCACATAGCCTTAGGGCTAGGGTTGGGTTGGAATTAGGGTTGTGGTTAGGGTTAGGGGTGTGTTGGGGTTACGGGTGTGTTGGGGTTAGGGTTGTGATTAGGGTTATGGCTACAGTTGGGATTAGAGTTAGGGGTGTGTTGGGGTTAGTGTTGGAGTTAGAATTGAGGGGTTTCCACTGTTTAGGCACATCATGGGGTCTCCAAACGCAACATGGCGCCACCATTGATTCCAGCCAATCTTGTATTCAAAAAGTCAAATGGTGCTCCCTCACTTCCGAGCCCCGACGTGTGCCCAAACAGTGGTTTACCCCCACATATGGGGTACCAGCATACTCAGGACAAACTGCACACCAGGGGCTCTGCAAACGCAACGTGACGCCCGCAGACCATTCCATCAAAGTCTGCATTTCAAAAGTCACTACTTCCCTTCTGAGCCCCCACGTGTGCCCAAACAGTGGTTTACCCCCACACATGGGGTATCAGCGTACTCAGGAGAAACTGGACAACAACATTTGTGGTCCAATTTCTCCTGTAACCCTTGGGAAAATAAAAAATTCTGGGCTAAAAAATTATTTTTGAGGAAAGAAAACGTATTTATTATTTTCACTGCTCTGTGTTATGAACTTCTGTGAAGCACTTGGGGGTTCAAAGTGCTCACCTCACATCTAGATAAGTTCCTTTCGGGGTCTAGTTTCCAAAATGGGGTCACTTGTGGTGGGTTTCTACTGTTTAGCCACATCAGGGGCTCTGCAAACGCAACGTGACGCCCGCAGAGCATTCCATCAAAGTCTGCATTTCAAAACGTCACTACTTCACTTCCGAGCCCCAGCATGTGCCTAAACAGTGGTTTACCCCCACATATTGGGTATCAGCGTACTCAGGAGAAACTGGACAACATTTTTGAGAAAATAATTTTTATTTTTTATTTTCATGGCTCTGCGTTATAAACTTCTGTGAAGCACTTGAGGGTTCAAAGTGCTCACCACACATCTAGATTAGTTCCTTTGGGGCTCTAGTTTCCAAAATGGGGTCATTTGTGGGGGATCTCTAATGTTTAGGCACACAGGGGCTCTCCAAACGCGACATGGTGTCCGCTAACAAATGGAGCTAATTTTCCATTCAAAAAGTCAAAAGGCGCGCCTTCCCTTCTGAGCCCTGCAGTGTGCCCAAACAGTGGTTTACCCCCACATATGAGGTATCAGCGTACTCGGGAGAAATTGCTCAACAAATTTTAGGATCCATTTTATCCTATTGCCCATGTGAAAATGAAAAAATTGAGGCGAAAAGAATTTTTTTGTGAAAAAAAAGTACTTTTTCATTTTTACGGATCAATTTGTGAAGCACCTGAGGGTTTAAAGTGCTCACTAGGCATCTAGATAAGTTCCTTGGGGGGTCCAGTTTCCAAAATGGGGTCACTTGTTGGGGAGCTCCAATGTTTAAGCACACAGGGTCTCTCCAAACGCGACATGGTGTCCGCTAACGATGGAGATAATTTTTCATTCAAAAAGTCAAATGGCGCTCCTTCCCTTCCGAGCCTTACTATGTGTCCAAACAGTGGTTTACCCCCACATGTGAGGTATCGGTGTGCTCAGGAGAAATTGCCAAACAAATTTTAGGATCCATTTTACTGTTGTCCATGTGAAAATGAAAAAATTGAGGCTAAAAGAATTTTTTTTGTGAAAAAATAGTACTTTTTCATTTTTACGGATCAATTTGTGAAGCAGCTGGGGGATTAAAGGGCTTACTATGCATCTAGATAAGTTCCTTGGGGCGTCTAGTTTCCAAAATGGGGTCACTTGTGGGGGAGCTCCAATTTTTAGGCACACGGGGGCTCTCCAAACTTGACATGGTGTCCGCTAAAGAGTGCAGCCAATTTTTCATTCAAAAATTCAAATGGCGCTCCTTCCCTTCCAAGCCCTGCCGTGCGCCCAAACAGTGGTTTACCCCCGCATATGAGGTATCAGCGTACTCAGGACAAATTGGACAACAACTTTCGTGGTTCAGTTTCTCCTTTTACCATTGGGAAAATAAAAAAATTGTTGCTGAAAAATCATTTTTGTGACTAAAAAGTTAAATGTTCATTTTTTCCTTCCATGTTGCTTCTGCTGCTGTGAAGCACCTGAAGGGTTAATAAACTTCTTGAATGTGGTTTTGAGTACCTTGAGGGGTGCAGTTTTTAGAATGGTGTCACTTTTGGGTATTTTCAGCCATATAGACCCCTCAAACTGACTTCAAATGTGAGGTGGTCCCTAAAAAAAATGGTTTTGTAAATTTCGTTGTAAAAATGAGAAATTGCTGGTCAAATTTTAACCCTTATAACTTCCTAGCAAAAAAAAATTTTGTTTCCAAAATTGTGCTGATGTAAAGTAGACATGTGGGAAATGTTATTTATTAACTATTTTGTGTCACATACCTCTCTGGTTTAACAGAATAAAAATTCAAAATGTGAAAATTGCGAAATTTTCAAAATTTTCGCCAAATTTCCGTTTTTATCACAAATAAACACAGAATTTATTGACCTAAATTTACCACTAACATGAAGCCCAATATGTCACGAAAAAACAATCTCAGAACCGCTAGGATCCATTGAAGCGTTCCTGAGTTATTACCTCATAAAGGGACACTGGTCAGAATTGCAAAAAACGGCAAGGTCTTTAAGGTCAAAATAGGCTGGGTCATGAAGGGGTTAAGTGGTATGGCTGCTCCTTGGATTTAGCAGTCGGCAGCTGCTTCCACTGATTGTCTTTCTGCTCGGCTATTTATGCCTGGCTCTTCCCTTCAGCCAGTGCCACTTGTCAATGGTTCCTGGTTGGATTCACATCTCTCTTGGATTTCCCTGTTATCCTGACCAGTTCAGCAAAGTTAAGTTCTTGCTTGCTCTTTTCAGTCTACAGGTTGTGGACTTATCCGTTCTGTGCTTTCTATGTTTTGTCCAGCTTGTCAGTATGGATTAATTCTGTTAAGCTGGAAGCTCTGGGAAGCAGATTTACCCTCCACACCTTTAGTCAGGTGTGGAGATTTTAGTAAACTCTGTGTGGATTTTTTGTAGTTTTTAATACTGACCGCACAGTATTCCATCCTGTCCTATCTATCTAGCTGGACTGGCCTCCTGTGCTACATCCTGGTTTCATTCTGTGTATGTCTTTTCCCTCTCCACTCACAGTCATTACTTGTGGGGGGCTATCTATCCTTTGGGGATTTTCTCTGAGGCAAGATAGTTTTCCTGTTTCTATCTTTAGTGGTAGTTAGTTCTCAGGCTGTGACGAGGTGCCTAGGGAGTGTCAGGAGCATCCCACGGCTACTTCTAGTGTTGTGTTGAGCTTAGGGACTGTGGTCAGTACAGGTACCACTTCCTTCAGAGCTCGTCCCATGTTGCTCCTAAACCACCACTTCATAACAGTACAAGTGGCCAAAAATGAATTAAATGCATCTCAAAAGAAGGAAAAAAAAAATTCTGAGCCATTTTTTTTTTTTGTGCTCTGTTTTGTCTTTTTTTTCCTCTTGATCTCTGGGTGGTTCAGGATTTATGTTCTGGCATGGATGTTCAGGGTTTGTTTTCTCGTGTGGATCAACTTGCTGCAAGAGTACAGAGTATCCAAGATTATGTTGTCCAGACTCCGGCTTTGGAGCCTAGAATTCCTGCTCCTGATTTGTTTTTTGGGGACAGATCCAAGTTTTTGAACTTTAAAAATAACTGCAAATTGTTTTTTGCTTTGAAACCCCGTTCTTCTGGTGATCCCATTCAGCGAGTTAAAATCATCATATCCTTGCTGCGTGGTGACCCTCAGGACTGGGCATTCTCACTTGAATCAGGGGATCCGGCATTGCTGAATGTAGACGCATTTTTTCAAGCGCTCGGATTATTGTATGACGAACCTAATTCTGTGGATCATGCAGAAAAAACCCTGTTGGCCCTGTGTCAAGGTCAGGAAGCGGCAGAATTATACTGCCAGAAATTTAGGAAATGGTCTGTGCTCACTAAATGGAATGAGGATGCTCTGGCTGCTATTTTCAGAAAAGGTCTTTCTGAAGCCCTTAAAGATGTTATGGTGGGCTTCCCTACGCCTACTGGTTTGAGCGAATCTATGTCTCTAGCCATTCAGATTGATCGGCGTCTGCGCGAGCGCAAAGCTGTGCACCATATGGCAGTGTCCTCTGAGCAGAGTCCTGAGCCTATGCAATGTGATAGGATTTTGACTAGAACAGAACGGCAGGAATTCAGACGTCAGAATATGCTGTGTTTTTACTGTGGTGATTCTGCTCATGTTATTTCTGATTGCCCTAAGCGTACTAGGACGGTCGCTAGGTCTGTTACCATCAGTACTGTACAGCCTAAATTTCTTTTATCTGTGACCCTGATTTTCTCATTGTCGTCCTTTTCTGTCATGGCATTTGTGGATTCAGGCGCTGCCCTGAAGTTAATGGACTTAGAATTCGCCAGGCGCTGTGGTTTTTCCTTGCAGCCTTTGCAGAGCCCTATTCCTTTGAGGGGCATTGATGCTACACCATTGGCCAAGGATAAACCTCAGTACTGGACGCAGATGACCATGTACATGGCTCCAGCACATCAGGAAAATTGCCATTTTCTGGTGTTGCATAACCTGCATGATGTTGTTGTACTGGGTTTTCCATGGTTACAGGAACATAATCCGGTGCTGGATTGGAAAACTATGTCTGTGACTAGTTGGGGTTGTCAAGGGGTACATAGTGACGTTCCTTTGATGTCAATTTCCTCTTCCCCCTCTTCTGAGGTCCCTGAGTTTTTGTCGGATTTCCAGGATGTATTTGATGAGCCCAAGTCCAGTTCCCTTCCTCCACATAGGGACTGTGATTGTGCTATTAACTTGATTCCTGGTTGTAAGTTCCCTAAGGGCCGACTTTTCAATCTGTCTGTGCCAGAGCATGCAGCCATGCGGAGCTATGTTAAGGAATCTTTGGAGAAGGGGCATATTCGGTCGTCTTCGTCACCATTGGGAGCGGGTTTCTTTTTTGTTGCTAAGAAGGATGGCTCCTTGAGACCCTGTATAGATTATCGTCTTCTAATAAGATCACGGTCAAATTCCAATACCCCTTACCTTTGCTTTCTGATTTGTTTGCTCAGATTAAGGGGGCTAGTTGGTTTACTAAGATTGACCTCCGAGGGGCATATAATCTTGTTCGTATTAAACAGGGTGACGAATGGAAAACTGCATTTAATATGCCCGAAGGCCATTTTGAATACCTCGTGATGCCATTCGGGCTCTCTAATGCTCCATCTGTGTTCCAATCTTTCATGCATGATATTTTCCGCAATTATCTTGATAAATTCATGGTTGTATATTTGGATGATATTTTGATTTTTTCCGATGATTGGGAGTCTCATGTGAAGCAGGTCAGGATGGTATTCCAGATCATTCGTGATAATGCTTTATTTGTGAAGGGGTCTAAGTGCCTATTCGGAGTTCAGAAGGTCTCTTTTTTGGGTTTTATTTTTTCTCCCTCGTCTATGGAAATGGATCCTGTTAAGGTCCAAGCTATTCATGACTGGATTCAACCCACATCTGTGAAGAGCCTTCAAAAATTTTTGGGCTTTGCTAATTTCTATCGTCGTTTCATTGCCAACTTTTCCAGTGTGGTTAAGCCCCTTACTGATTTGACGAAGAAAGGCGCTGATGTGACGAATTGGTCCTCTGCGGCTGTTGAGGCCTTTCGGGAGCTTAAACGCCAATTTACTTCTGCCCCTGTGTTGCATCAGCTGGATGTTTCTCTTCCTTTTCAGGTTGAGGTTGACGCTTCTGAGATTGGGGCAGGGGCCGTTTTGTCTCAGAGGGATTCTGATGGTTCTTTGATGAAACCGTGTGCTTTTTTTTCCAGAAAGTTTTCGCCTGCGGAACGCAATTATGATGTCGGCAATCGGGAATTGTTGGCTATGAAGTGGGCGTTTGAGGAGTGGCGACATTGGCTTGAGGGAGCTAAGCACCGCGTTGTGGTCTTGACTGATCATAAGAATCTGATTTACCTCGAGTCGGCCAAGCGGCTGAATCCTAGACAGGCTCGATGGTCCCTGCCTGTTTTGATTTTGTGGTCTCGTATCTACCGGGATCTAAGAATGTTAAGGCTGATGCCCTCTCTAGGAGTTTTTCGCCTGATTCTCCTGGAGTCCTTGAGCCGGTTGGCATTCTTAAGGAAGGGGTGATTCTTTCTGCCATCTCCCCTGATTTGCGGCGGGTGCTTCGGGAATTTCAGGCTGATAGGCCTGACCGCTGTCCAGTGGGGAAGCTGTTTGTTCCTGATAGATGGACAAGTAAGGTCATATCTGAGGTTCATTGTTCAGTGTTGGCTGGTCATCCTGGGATTTTTGGTACCAGAGATTTGGTTGCTAGGTCCTTTTGGTGGCCTTCCTTGTCGCGCGATGTACGTGCTTTTGTGCAGTCCTGTGGGACTTGCGCCCGGGCCAAGCCTTGCTGTTCCCGCGCTAGTGGGTTGCTTTTGCCTTTGCCGGTCCCTGAGAGGCCCTGGACGCATATTTCCATGGATTTTATTTTGGATCTTCCTGTTTCCCAGAAGATGTCTGTTATCTGGGTTGTTTGTGACCGGTTCTCTAAAATGGTCCATTTGGTACCTTTGCCTAAGTTGCCTTCCTCCTCAGATTTGGTTCCATTGTTTTTTCAGCATGTGGTTCGTTTGCATGGCATTCCGGAGAATATTGTGTCTGACAGAGGTTCTCAGTTTGTCTCTAGGTTTTGGCGGGCCTTTTGTGCTAGGATGGGCATTGATTTGTCTTTTTCTTTGGTGTTTCAACCTCAGACTAATAACCAAACTGAGCGAACTATTCAGACCTTGGAAACCTATTTGAGATGCTTTGTGTCTGCTGATCAGGATGATTGGGTGGCTTTCTTGCCGTTGGCCGAGTTTGCCCTTAATATTCGGGCTAGTTCGGCTACTTTGGTTTCACCTTTCTTTTGTAATTTTGGTTTTCATCCTCGTTTTTCTTTGGGGCAGGTTGAGCCTTCTGATTGTCCTGTGTGGATTCTGTGGTGGACAGGCTGCAGCAGATTTGGACTCATGTGGTGGACAATTTGAAGTTGTCTCAGGAAAGGGCTCAACGTTTTGCTAACCGCCGTCGGTGTGTTGGTCCCCGGCTTCGTGTGGGGGATTTGGTTTGGTTGTCTTCTCGTCATGTTCCTATGAAGGTTTCTTCCCCTAAGTTTAAGCCTCGGTTTATTGGTCCTTATAACATTTCTGAAATTATCAATCCGGTGTCTTTTCGTTTGGCTCTTCCAGCCTCTTTTGCCATTCATAATGTTTTCCATAGATCTTTGTTGCGGAGATATGTAGTGCCCGTTGTTCCCTCGGTTGATCCTCCTGCCCCGGTGTTGGTTGAGGGAGAGTTGGAATATGAGGTTGAGAAAATTTTGGATTCTCGTTTTTCGAGGCAGAGGCTTCAGTATCTTGTCAAGTGGCAGGGTTATGGCCAGGAGGATAATTCTTGGGTTGTTGCCTCCGATGTCCATGCCGCCGATTTGGTTCGTGCTTTTCACTTGGCTCGTCCTGATCGGCCTGGGGGCTCTGGTGAGGGTTCGGTGACCCCTCCTCAAGGGAGGGGTACTGTTGTGAATTCCGCTCTTGGGCTCCCTCTGGTGGTTGTAAGTGGCACTTTTGTGAGTTCTGCTCTTGGGCTCCCTCCGGTGGTTTTAAGTGGCATGGCTGCTCCTTGGATTTAGCAGTCGGCAGCTGCTTCCACTGATTGTCTTTCTGCTCGGCTATTTATGCCTGGCTCTTCCCTTCAGCCAGTGCCACTTGTCAATGGTTCCTGGTTGGACTCACATCTCTCTTGGATTTCCCTGTTATCCTGACCAGTTCAGCAAAGTTAAGTCCTTGCTTGCTCTTTTCAGTCCACAGGTTGTGGACTTATCCGATCTGTGCTTTCTATGTTTTGTCCAGCTTGTCAGTATGGATTAATTCTGTTAAGCTGGAAGCTCTGGGAAGCAGATTTACCCTCCACACCTTTAGTCAGGTGTGGAGATTTTTGTAAACTCTGTGTGCCGTCAGTATTAAAAACTACAAAAAATCCACAGTATTCCATCCTGTCCTATCTATCTAGCTAGACTGGCCTCCTGTGCTACATCCTGGTTTCATTCTGTGTATGTCTTTTCCCTCTCCACTCACAGTCATTACTTGTGGGGGGCTATCTATCCTTTGGGGATTTTCTCTGAGGCAAGATAGTTTTCCTGTTTCTATCTTTAGGGGTAGTTAGTTCTCAGGCTGTGACGAGGTGCCTAGGGAGTGTCAGGAGCATCCCATGGCTACTTCTAGTGTTGTGTTGAGCTTAGGGACTGTGGTCAGTACAGGTACCACTTCCTTCAGAGCTCATCCCATGTTGCTCCTAAACCACCAGTTCATAACAAGCCGCCATCTTCCAAAATGGTGGGCGCATGCGCAGTGCGCCCGCCGAATCTGCCAGCCGGCAGATTCGTTCCAAATTGCATTTTGATCACTATGATATAACCTATCACAGTAGTCAAAATAAAAAAAAATAGTAAATGACCCCCTCCCCTTTGTCACCCTCATAGGTAGGGACAATAATAAAATAAAGATTTTTTTTTTCCACTAAGGTTAGAATAGGGTTAGGGTTTCGGTATGTGCACACTTATTCTGGTCCTTTGCGGATTTTTCCGCTGCGGATTTGATAAATCCGCAGTGCTAAACCGCTGCGGATTTACCGCGGTTTTTCTGCGCATTTCACTGCAGTTTTACAATTGCGATTTTCTATTGGAGCAGTTGTAAAACCGCTGCGGAATCCGCAGAAAGTGACATGCTGCAGAATGTAAACCGCTGCCTTTCCGTGCAGTTTTTCTGCAGCATGTGTACAGCGATTTTTGTTTCCCATAGGTTTACATTGAACTGTAAACTCATGGGAAACTGCTGCGGATCCGCAACGTTTTCCGCAGCGTGTGCACATACCTTTAGAATTAGGCTATATGCACACGGTGCGGATTTGGCTGCGGATCCGCAGCGGATTGGCCGCTGCGGATTCGCTGCAGTGTTCCATCAGGTTTACAGTACCATGTAAACCTATGGAAAACCAAATCCGCTGTGCCCATGGTGCGTAAAATACCGCGCGGAAACGCTGCGTTGTATTTTCCGCAGCATGTCAATTCTTTGTGCGGATTCCGCAGTGTTTTACACCTGTTCCTCAATAGGAATCCACAGGTGAAATCTGCACAAAAAACACTGGAAATCCGCGGTAAATCTGCAGGTATAACGCAGCGCCTTTTACCCGCGGATTTTTCAAAAATGATGCTAAAAAATCTCACACGAATCCGCAACGTGGGCACATAGCCTTAGGGTTAGGGTTGGAATTAGGGTTGTGGTTAGGGTTGTGATTAGGGTTATGGCTACAGTTGGGATTAGGGTTGGGGGTGTGGGGGGGTTAGTGTTGGAGGTAGAATTGAGGGGTTTCCACTGTTTAGGCACATCAGGGGTCTCCAAACATGGCGCCACCATTGATTCCAGCCAATCTTGTATTCAAAAAGTCAAATGGGGCTCCCTCACTTCCGAGCCCCGACGTGTGCCCAAACAGTGGTTTACCCCCACATATGGAGTACCAGCATACTCAGGACAAACTGTGCAACAATTACTGGGGTCCAATTTCTCCTGTTACCCTTGTGAAAAAAAAAATTGCTTGCTAAAACATCATTTTTGAGGAAAGAAAAATGATTTTTTCTTTCCCGGCTCTGCGTTGTAAACGTCTGTGAAGCACTTGGGGATTCAAAGTGCTCACCACATATCTAGATAAGTTCCTTGGGGGGTCTAGTTTCTTAAATGGGGTCACTTGGGGGTTTCTACTGTTTAGGCACATTAATGGCTCTGCAAACGCAATGTGACGCCCCCAGACCATTCCATCAAAGTCTGCATTTTAAAAGTCACTACTTCCCTTCTGAGCCCCGACGTGTGCCCAAACAGTGGTTTACCCCCACACATGGGGTATCAGCGTACTCAGGAGAAACTGGACAACAACTTTTGGGGTCCCATTTCTCCTGTAACCCTTGGGAAAATAAAAAATTCTGGGCTAATTATTTTTGAGGAAAGAAAACGTATTTATTATTTTCACGGCTCTGCGTTATAAACTTCTGTGAAGCACTTGGGGGTTCAAAGTGCTCACCACACATCTAGATAAGTTCCTTTTGGGGTCTAGTTTCCAAAATGGGGTCACTTGTGGGGGGTTTCTACTGTTAAGCCACATCAGGGGCTCTGCAAACGGAACGTGACGCCCGCAGAGCATTCGATCAAAGTCTGCATTTCAAAACGTCACTACTTCACTTCCGAGCCCCGGCATGTGCCCAAACAGTGGTTTACCCCCACATATTGGGTATCAGCGTACTCAGGAGAAACTGGACAACAACTTTTGTGGTCAAATTTCTCCTGTTACCCTTGGGAAAATAAAAAATTGCAGGCTAAAAGATCATTTTTGAGAAAATATTTTTTTATTTTATTTTCATGGCTGTGCGTTATAAACTTCTGTGAAGCTCTTGGGGGTTCAAAGTCCTCATCACACATCTAGATTAGTTCCTTTGGGGGTCTAGTTTCCACAATGGGGTCATTTGTGGGGGATCTCCAATGTTTAGGCACACAGGGGCTCTCCAAACGTGACATGGTGTCCGCTAATGATTGGAGTTAATTTTCCATTTAAAAAGCCAAATGGCGTGCCTTCCCTTCCGAGCCCTGCCGTGCGCCCAAACAGTGGTTTACCCCCACATATGGGGTATCAGCGTACTCAGGACAAACTGGACAACAACATTTGGGGTCTAATTTCTCCTATTACCCTTGGCAAAATAGGAAATTCCAGGCTAAAAAATCATTTTTGAGGAAAGAAAAATTATTTTTTATTTTCATGGCTCTGCGTTATAAACTTCTGTGAAGCACCTGGGGGTTTAAAGTGCTCAATATGCATCTAGATAAGTTCCTTGGGGGGTCTAGTTTCCAAGATGGGGTCACTTGTGGGGGAGATCCAATGTTTAGGCACACAGGGGCTCTCCAAATGCGACATGGTGTCCGCTAACAATTGGAGCTAATATTCCATTCAAAAAGTCAAATGGCGCGCCTTCCCTTCCGAGCCCTGCCGTGTGCCCAAACAGTGGTTTACCCCCACATGTGAGGTATCGGTGTGCTCAGGAGAAATTGCCCAATAAATTTTAGGATCCATTTTATCCTGTTGCCCATGTGAAAATGAAAAAATTGAGGCTAAAAGAATTTTTTTGTGAAAAAAAAGTACTTTTTCATTTTTACAGATCAATTTGTGAAGCACCTGGGGTTCTAAGTGCTCACTATGAATCTAGATAAGTTCCTTGGGGCGTCTAGTTTCCAAAATGGGGTCACTTGTGGGGGAGCTCCAATTTTTAGGCACACGGGGGCTCTCCAAACGTGACATGGTGTCCGCTAAAGAGTGGAGCCAATTTTTCATTCAAAAAGTCAAATGGCGCTCCTTCCCTTCCAAGCCCTGCCGTGCGCCCAAACAGTGGTTTACCCTCACATATCAGGTATCAGCGTACTCAGGACAAATTGGACAACAACTTTCGTGGTTCAGTTTCTCCTTTTACCATTGGGAAAATAAAAAAATTGTTGCTAAAAATCATTTTTGTGACTAAAAAGTTAAATGTTAATTTTTTCCTTCCATGTTGCTTCTGCTGCTGTGAAGCACCTGAAGGGTTAATAAACTTCTTGAATGTGGTTTTGTGCACCTTGAGGGGTGCAGTTTTTAGAATGGTGTCACTTTTGGGTATTTTCAGCCATATAGACCTCTCAAACTGACTTCAAATGTGAGGTGGTCCCTAAAAAAAATGGTTTTGTAAATTTCATTGTAAAAATGAGAAATTGCTGGTCAAATTTTAACCCTTATAACTTCCTAGCAAAAAAAAATTTGTTTCCAAAATTGTGCTGATGTAAAGTATACATGTGGGAAATGTTATTTATTAACTATTTTGTGTCACATAACTCTGTGGTTTAACAGAATAAAAATTCAAAATGTGAAAATTGTAAAATTTTCAAAATTTTCGCCAAATTTCCATTTTTATCACAAATAAACGCAGAATTTATTGACCTAAATTTACCACGAACATGAAGCCCAATATGTCACGAAAAAATAATCTCAGAACCGCTAGGATCCGTTGAAGCGTTCCTGAGTTATTACCTCATAAAGGGACACTGGTCAGAATTGCAAAAAACGGCCAGGTCATTAAGGTCAAAATAGGCTGGGTCATGAAGGGGTTAAAAACCCTCTAGGCGTTTCACAGTAATTAGAGCAATGAAGAAAGAAAAAATTAACATTTTAATTTTTCCCATAAAAATGTTCATGTAGCACCAAATTTAGCATTCTTCCAAGGGTAACAAGAGAAAATGAACACTATCTGTTGTACAATTTCTCCTGAGTGTGCTGATACCCCATATGGAGCCAATTCACTTTTTGAACACAAAATTGGCTGGAATAGATAGCGGGCACCATGTTGTGTTTACAGAGCTCCTGATGTGCCTAAACAGTGGAAACCTCCCCCCAAGTGATTCCATTTTGGAAACTACACCCCTCTAGGAACTCATCTAGAGGTGTAGTGAGCACCTTGATCCCACAGGTACTTCAAAGAATTTTATAATGTTGAGCTGTGAAAATGAAAAAATACATTTTTCCCACAAACATGAAAGGATCATGTCCCATGGGATCATGCCCCCAATTTTTCATTTTCACAAGGGTAACACGAGAAAATGGACCATACAATTTGTTTTGCATTTTGTCCTCAGTACACCAGTACCCAATATGTGGTAGAAAACTACGGTATGGGCACATGGCAGGGCTTGGGAGTGAAGGAGTGCCAAATGAGTTCTGTAGTGCAATTTAGGCTGGAACAGGTTGCAAATGCCCCTGACATACCAAAACAGCAGAAACCCCCACAAGTGACACAATTTTGGAAACTTGAGAATTTCATCTAGTCGTGTAGTGAGCATTTTTAACCCTCAAACAGTACACAGAATTATATAACATTGGGCTGTGTCAATTGAAAATTACCATTTTTTTCCACTAAAATGTTACATTGGCTCCAAGTTTTTAATTTTCAAAAGGGGTTAATAGGAGAAAATGGACCACAAAATATGTTGCACAATTTCTCCTGAGTACGTCATTACCTCATATGTGGTTGAAAACTGCTTTTTAGGTACAGTGCAAAGTTCAGAAAGGAAAAAGCGCCATATTATAGTACACATTTTGCTGGAATGGTTTAAGGGTGCCATGTCACATTGGCAGAGCCCCTAAGATGCCGGAATAAAATAAGTGACTTCATTTTACAAACTACAGCTTTCAATTAATTCATCTAAGGGTGCAGTGATCATATTGACATCACGAGTGTATCACAGGAACCTATACCATTGGGCAGTGCAGAAAAAATACCGTAATTACATTTTTGCCACAAAAATTTAGAATTAGCTCTAGACTTTTGATTGTCACATGGGGAAATGGGGAAAAGGGTAAAAATGACAACAAAATTGGTCACACAATTTCTGCTGAATGTGGCAGTACGGCTTGGCTACATGGCGAGGCATGTGAGGGAAGGAGTGCTTTTTGACTCTTGGAGAACAAATGATCATAAAATAATTTGCAGACTCCATATGAGAATAATGGGGATAGGGGAAAATACAGTATGTGTAAGTGGGTTGAGAGCTGGCTCAGGAATAGGAAACAAAGGGTGGTTTATTAATGGAGCACACTCGGCCTGGGTAGCGGTTAGCAGTGGGGTACCACATGGGTCAGTATTGGGCCCTCTTCTTTTTAACATATTTATTAATGACCTTGTATGGGGCATTTAAAGTAGAATTTCAATATTTGCAGATGACACTAAACTCTGCAGGGTAATCAATACAGAGGAGGACAATTTTAAATTACAGGATGATTTATGTAAACTAGAAGCTTGGGCTGATAAATGGCAAATGAGCTTTAATGGGGATAAATGTAAGGTCATGCACTTGGGTAGAAGTAATAAGATGCATAATTATGTGCTTAATTCTAAAACTCTGGGCAAAACCGTCAATGAAAAAGACCTGGGTGTATGGGTGGATGACAAACTCATATTCAGTTGCCAGTGTCAGGCAGCTGCTACAAAGGCAAATAAAATAATGGGATGCATTAAAAGAGGCATAGATGCTCACGAGAAGAACATAATTTTACCTCTATACAAGTCACTAGTTCGACCACACTTAGAATACTGTACACAGATCTGGTCTCCGGTGTATAAGAAGACATAGCTGAACTACCTGATACTCTGCTTTGGTGTTCTGTTTAATATGTCTACATATGTGGGGAGTTATAGGCATGACTTATATGACTTTCTTCCTCTTTTCCCTTTGATCTAGGATATGTCCTCACTCCACGGTTACTTAGGACTTAATATGTCCGATTGTTATGGATTCTTCCTCTGTTATTGTACACAACCTGTCAATATATTGATTTGTATGTTATATAGTGTATTTAATTTGGGTTTATTATCCTGCAGATAATTGCCTTGATAAAGGCCTTATGAGCCGAAACGTTGGCATCCTGTATGATCGGTTGTGACTTTAATAAACATATTTTGCTTGGATTACCTTCGAGTCCTCGGATTAGTCTGTATACATTTTACTATTTTTTCTGAGAACTCTACATTATTCATACTAGATCCCCCTGATCTTTTTGTTTGAACTAGAGCGGGTGCAGAGAAGAGCGACCAAGGTTATTAGAGGACAGGGGGGTCTGCAATACCAAGATAGGTTATTACACTTGGGGCTATTTAGTTTGGAAAAACGAAGACTAAGGGGTGATCTTATTTTAATGTATAAATATATGAGGGGACAGTACAAAGACCTTTCTGATCTTTTTAATCATAGACCTGAAACAGGGACAAGGGGGCATCCTCTACGTCTGGAGGAAAAAAGGTTTAAGCATAATAACAGACGCGGATTCTTTACTGTAAGAGCAGTGAGACTATGGAACTCTCTGCCGTAAAATGTTGTAATGAGTGATTCATTACTTAAATTTAAGAGGGGACTGGATACATTTCTTGAAAAGTATAATGTTACAGGGTATATACACTAGATTCCTTGATAGGGCGTTCATCCAGGGAACTAGTCTGATTGCCGTATGTGGAGTCGGGAAGGAATTTTTTTCCCCAAGGTGGGGCTTACTCTTTGCCACATGGGTTTTTTTTGCCTTCCTCTGGATCAACATGTTAGGGCATGTTAGGTTAGGCTATGGGTTGAACTAGATGGACTTAAAGTCTTCCTTCAACCTTAATAACTATGTAACTACAGGTCCTTCTCAAAAAATTAGCATATAGTGTTAAATTTCATTATTTACCATAATGTAATGATTACAATTAAACTTTCATATATTATAGATTCATTATCCACCAACTGAAATTTGTCAGGTCTTTTATTGTTTTAATACTGATGATTTTGGCATACAACTCCTGATAACCCAAAAAACCTGTCTCAATAAATTAGCATATCAAGAAAAGGTTCTCTAAACGACCTATTACCCTAATCTTCTGAATCAACTAATTAACTCTAAACACATGCAAAAGATACCTGAGGCTTTTATAAACTCCCTGACTGGTTCATTACTCAAAACCCCCATCATGGGTAAGACTAGCGACCTGACAGATGTCAAGAAGGCCATCATTGACACCCTCAAGCAAGAGGGTAAGACCCAGAAAGAAATTTCTCAACAAATAGGCTGTTCCCAGAGTGCTGTATCAAGGCACCTCAATGGTAAGTCTGTTGGAAGGAAACAATGTGGCAGAAAACGCTGTACAACGAGAAGAGGAGACCGGACCCTGAGGAAGATTGTGGAGAAGGACCGATTCCAGACCTTGGGGAACCTGAGGAAGCAGTGGACTGAGTCTGGTGTGGAAACATCCAGAGCCACCGTGCACAGGCGTGTGCAGGAAATGGGCTACAGGTGCCGCATTCCCCAGGTAAAGCCACTTTTGAACCATAAACAGCGGCAGAGGCGCCTGACCTGGGCTACAGAGAAGCAGCACTGGACTGTTGCTAAGTGGTCCCAAGTACTTTTTTCTGATGAAAGCAAATTTTGCATGTCATTCGGAAATCAAGGTGCCAGAGTCTGGAGGAAGACTGGGGAGAAGGAAATGCCAAAATGCCTGAAGTCCAGTGTCAAGTACCCACAGTCAGTGATGGTGTGGGGTGCCATGTCAGCTGCTGGTGTTGGTCCACCGTGTTTCATCAAGGGCAGGGTCAATGCAGCTAGCTATCAGGAGATTTTGGAGCACTTCATGCTTCCATCGGCTGAAATGCTTTATGGAGATGAAGATTTCATTTTTCAGCACGACCTGACACCTGCTCACAGTGCCAAAACCACTGGTAAATGGTTTACTGACCATGGTATTACTGTGCTCAATTGGCCTGCCAACTCTCCTGACCTGAACCCCATAGAGAATCTGTGGGATATTGTGAAGAGAAAGTTGAGAGACGCAAGACCCAACACTCTGGATGAGCTTAAGGCCGCTATTGAAGCATCCTGGGCCTCCATAACATCTCAGCAGTATCACAGGCTGATTGCCTCCATGCTACGCCGCATTGAAGCAGTCATTTCTGCCAAAGGATTCCCGACCAAGTATTGAGTGCATAACTGAACATTACTATTTGATGTTTTTTTTGTTTGTTATTAAAAAACACTTTTATTTGATTGGATGGGTGAAATATGCTAATTTATTGAGACAGGTTTTTTGGGTTATCAGGAGTTGTATGCCAAAATCATCAGAATTAAAACAATAAAAGACCTGACAAATTTCAGTTGGTGGATAATGAATCTATAATATATGAAAGTTTAATTGTAATCATTACATTATGGTAAATAATGAAATTTAACACTATATGCTAATTTTTTGAGAAGGACCTGTATATACAGAGCCCCTAAGGGCCAGAAGAGCAGAACCTTCATTGCGGAAACTACACCCCTCAGGGAATTTCTGTGCAGGTGTAGTGACAATTTTCACTCCATTGGCGTTTGACAGAAACAAGTTGCACTGAACGTTGCTGACTGAAAATTTTAAATCTGTCAGTGTAGTGCCCGGTGTGATGTAGTGGCCAGACATTGAGCTCTGCTCGTTTTTGTGGAGTAATGGACCTTGTAAATTAAGCAGGCTCTCACCGTTACAGAAAATGGCAAACGTAGACAATAACTGCAGTTGTACTGCCCATACATTGTAGTGCCTATACATTGTGCCCAACTCGTGCTTCCAGAGACATGCACCTATAAATTAAGCGGACTTGCTTTTTTTGTGCATTCATTTGAAGCTTTTATTGGTAACATTTTACATAACATTTTGGATCATGTTTATCTTGTGCGCTATACTGAGCAATCACATTGGGGTTCCCATCTAAATCTCCGGGTGACGTGATTCAGATGAAACCTCTGAGGGATCCATTCACTATAATGAGGCAGCAGTTACTGTGGACTATGTCTGGCCTGTGTTCTTTTCAGAGGGGTACAAAACTGTGGCAGACCGCACTTTTATGCACACTTATAAAGTACGGGCACCGCTAGATCACAGGCCAGACAGCGCCCAGTGTCTCCATCTGCCTCATTATAGGGAATCTGAGGATGTGTGCACACGTTGATTTTGATGCGGATCCACAGCGTTTTTGGACTTGCGGAATTGCATCAAATCTACATTGCAGTGCACAAGCAATGTTAGTCAACGTGAAATCTAGACTTGGTGTGCACATGCTGCGGAAAAATTAGCACGGATTTGCGTTTTATTTTTCGCAGCATGAGAATTCTACTTGCGGATCTGCAGCTTTTCGGCACCCATTCAGTCAGTCAAATCTGCAGCAAAACTGCAGGTGTTAAAAGATTTGCGGTTTTGCATGCGAACAACACTGCAGATAGGGAGGAGGAAGTGTGAGTGGGCGGAAACTATGTGTGTCTGTGTGTGGGCAGGCATCGTCCGGCTATGTCTGCTGTCACATAGAACAGTGACAGCATTAGCCGATGATGGGATAGTAGTCTCATCATCCGGCTACTGTGTTGAATAGTAAATTCATACTCACCAAACAGCTAATACCCAATGCCCTTGATCGCCTGCAAAAAATAAACCAACAGTATACTCCCTGTTCCGATGTAATCCATTTAATAACGATTGTCCCACGACGATCTCCTTTGTAGAGCTGTCACATCAGGAGATGTGACTGCTCTACAGAGGCTCCGGTGATACAGTGACCAGATGTCATCTTCCTGCAGTGGATCACTCCGCCACCTAGAAGTCACCGGAGTTCGCCCTGTCACTTGCGGCACCACGCAGTTCTCACGCAGCTGTAGTGCCATAAAGTGAGAGCACAAGCTCAGATGAACTACACTGCGGGAGGATCACCTCCAATGTATCGTCAGAGGCCCCTGTAGAGCAGTCACATCTTTTGTTGTGACAGCTCTACATAGGAGATCGTAGTGGGACAGTCGTTATTAAATGGATTACATTGGATCAGGGAGTATTTGTGTTGGCTTATTTTATTTTTTTTGCAGGAGATTGAGGGCGTCGCAGGAATTAGGCATATAATAAATATGGGAAACTGTGTTGTTTTATTTCATTAAAAGACTTTATTCTGGCTGTGTCTATTTAACATATAACAACTATAGGATTAGTAATTGATAGGTGTCTTATTGACGCTTCTCCATTACTAAGCCATGGGCTTGATGTCACCTTACAATACAAAGGTGACATCAACCCCACAACTATTACTCCACTTGCCACCGCTATAGGGCAAGTGGGAAGAGAGAGGCTAAGTGCCAGAATTGGCGCATCTTAGAGATGCGCCATTTCTGGGGCAGCTGAGAGCTGGTATTTGCAGCCGGGAGGGAACAATATCCATGGCCCCTTCCTAGGCTATTAATATCAGCCCGAAGCTGTCTGCATAACCTTTTCTGGTTATTAATTTTAGGGGGACCCCAAGTCATGTTTTTTGGGGCCCCCCTATTTTAATAGCCAGTAAAGGCTAAATATACAGCTGTGAGATATTAATAGCATGGGAAGCTCCATGTGTATTACCTCCTTCCCAGGCTATAAACATCTGCCCCCAGTCGCTGGCTTTCCCTGTTCTGGTTTTGAAAATTGCACGGGAGCCCAAGCAATTTTTTTTCAAAAATTAAACAGATATTGTGCTTAAGGCCGGGGTCACAGTTGAGAGAACTCGCACGAGTCTCGCACCTCAATAGCCGACACTGCCGCCGGAACCGAAATGTGCAGCTGCATGTATTTCTTTGCAGCTGAATGCTCCGGTCCGAGTGCTGGCGGCTGTGTCGGGTACTGAGGTACAAGACTTGTGTGAGTTTCTCGCAACTGTGACCCCGTCCTAATGCAGATTTTGTGTGTGTGTGTCTTTATTCAACTCTTTATGTACCATTTTATTATGTTCATTACTAAACATCGGGCTTGGTATCATCTATCTATTCACTTATATTTGTTTTGTGTGTGTGTAAACATTATGTTTGAACATGGTATGTGATGATATTATGGACTTCAATGGAGTATGTAAAAAGAAGAGGTTAGACAAAGAAATGACATCACAATTCTTTTTTTTGTTAAATAATCTATATACAGTGGGGCAAAAAAGTATTTAGTCAGTCAGCAATAGTGCAAGTTCCACCACTTAAAAAGATGAGAGGCGTCTGTAATTTACATCATAGGTAGACCTCAACTATGGGAGACAAACTGAGAAAAAAAAATCCAGAAAATCACATTGTCTGTTTTTTTAACATTTTATTTGCATATTATGGTGGAAAATAAGTATTTGGTCAGAAACAAACAATCAAGATTTCTGGCTCTCACAGACCTGTAACTTCTTCTTTAATAGTCTCCTCTTTCCTCCACTCATTACCTGTAGTAATGGCACCTGTTTAAACTTGTTATCAGTATAAAAAGACACCTGTGCACACCCTCAAACAGTCTGACTCCAAACTCCACTATGGTGAAGACCAAAGAGCTGTCAAAGGACACCAGAAACAAAATTGTAGCCCTGCACCAGGCTGGGAAGACTTAATCTGCAATAGCCAACCAGCTTGGAGTGAAGAAATCAACAGTGGGAGCAATAATTAGAAAATGGAAGACAAACAAGACCACTGATAATCTCCCTCGATCTGGGGCTCCACTCAAAATCCCACCCCGTGGGGTCAGAATGATCTCAAGAACGGTGAGCAAAAATCCCAGAACCACGCGGGGAAACCTAGTGAATGAACTGCAGAGAGCTGGGACCAATGTAACACACTACGCCACCATGGACTCAGATCCTGCAGTGCCAGACGTGTCCCACTGCTTAAGCCAGTACATGTCCGGGCCCGTCTGAAGTTTGCTAGAGAGCATTTGGATGATCCAGAGGAGTTTTGGGAGAATGTCCTATGGTCTGATGAAACCAAACTGGAACTGTTTGGTAGAAACACAACTTGTCGTGTTTGGAGGAAAAAGAATACTGAGTTGCATCCATCAAACACCATACCTACTGTAAAGCATGGTGGTGGAAACATCATGCTTTGGGGCTGTTTCTCTGCAAAGGGGCCAGGACGACTGATCCGGGTACATGAAAGAATGAATGGGGCCATGTATGGTGAGATTTTGAGTGCAAACCTCCTTTCATCAGCAAGGGCATTGAAGATGAAACGTGGCTGGGTCTTTCAACATGACAATGATCCAAAGCACACCGCCAGGGCAACAAAGGAGTGGCTTCGTAAGAAGCATTTCAAGGTCCTGGAGTGGCCTAGCCAGTCTCCAGATCTCAACCCTATAGAAAACCTTTGGAGGGAGTTGAAAGTCCGTGTTGCCAAGCGAAAAGCCAAAAACATCACTGCTCTAGAGGAGATCTGCATGGAGAAATGGGCCAACATACCAACAACAGTGTGTGGCAACCTTGTGAAGGCTTACAGAAAACGTTTGACCTCTGTCATTGCCAACAAAGGATATATTACAAAGTATTGAGATGAAATTTTGTTTCTGACAAAATACTTATTTTCCACCATAATATGCAAATAAAATGTTAAAAAAACAGACAATGTGATTTTCTGGATTTTTTTTTCTCAGTTTGTCTCCCATAGTTGAGGTCTACCTATGATGTAAATTACAGACGCCTCTCATCTTTTTAAGTGGTGGAACTTGCACTATTGCTGACTGACTAAATACTTTTTTGCCCCACTGTATATATATAATTGTCTAAGGGTCACTTCCGTCTGTCCTTCTGTCACGGTTATTCATTCGCTGATTGGTCTCGGCAGCTGCCTGTCATGGCTGCCGGGACCAATCAGTGACGGCCACAATCCGATTAGTCCCTCCCCTACTCCTCGGCACTCACTGCCCGGCGCCCGCTCCATAATCCCCTCCACTCACCGCTCACACAGGGTTAATGGCAGCGGTAACGGCCCGCAGTGTAACGCACTCCGTTACCGCCGCTATTAACCCTGTGTGTCCCCAACTATTTACTATTGATGCTGCCTATGCAGCATCAATAGTAAAAATAATAATAATAAAAAAAACCTGCCATACTCAACATCCGCTGCCTTTCCCGCTCCTCGGGATGCTCCATTGCAAGCGGCAGCTTCCGGTCCCAGGGCTGGTGTGCGACAAGGACCGACCGCGACGTCATCTGTCATGATTCCAATGGCAGGGAATCACAAAAGGACAAGCACCAACGAGCTCTAGGGTGATGGAACCTGAGCTGACCGCGACCCTAAACCTGAACACACAAATAACAATAGCCGGGGAACGTGCCTACGTTGATCCTAGACGTCTCGCACCAGCCGAAGATCTAACTTCCCCTATTAGAAGAAACACAGACCTCTCTTGCCTCCAGAGAAATACCCCACAGAAATAGCAGCCCCCCACATATAATGACGGTGAAATGAGAGGAAGGCACATACACAGTATGAAAACAGATTCAGCAAAATGAGGCCCGCTAAAACTAGATAGCAGAGGATACAAAAGTAAACTGCGCGGTCAGCAAAAAACCCTTCAAAAAACCATCCTGTAATTACTTGAACTCATGTTCCAACTCATGGAACATGAGGAGCAATTACAGCCCACTAAAGCAACCAGCAGCAAAGAAACAATTATATGCAAGCTGGATAAGACAAAAATAAAGCAAAACGTGGAACAAGAAAATCAAAACTTAGCTTGCCCTGAAGATTACTGAAGCCAGAAGCTGAGGTAACAAAACACTCTGATAACCTTGATAGCCGGCGGGGAAACGACAAGAAAGCCCAGTTAAATAGGAAACTCCCAAATCCTAATAGAACAGGTGGACACCAGAGACAGCAGAACACAAATCACCCAGTACCATCAGTAACCACCAGAGGGAGCCCACAAACAGAACTCACAACAGTCATCATAGGTCCTGCTCACACCAGCCCTGGGACTGGAAGCTGCCGCTTGCAATGGAGCGGTCCCAGGAGCGTGGCGAGGAGCGGGAAAGGCGGCGGATGGTGAGTATAGCAGGACTTCAACGTGCCTTCGGAAGGTGTTTATTTTTTTTTTAAGTCTCTATACTACGTGGCTCTGTGCTGGGCAATATACTATGTGGCTGGCCAATATACTACGTGGCTGGGCAATATACTACGTGGTTCTGCTATATACTATGTGGCTGGGGAATATATCGTACTACGTGGCTCTGCTATATACTGTGTGGCTTGGCAATATACTACATCACTGGGCAATATACTACGTGGCTGGGCAACATACTACGTGACTGGGCAACATACTACGTGGCTGGGCAATATACTACGTGACTGGGCAATATACTACGTGGCTGGGCAATATACTACGTGGCTGGGCAATATACTACGTGGCTGGGCAATATACTACGTGGACATTCATATTCTAGAATACCCGATGTGTTAGAGTCGGGCCACCATCTAGTATATCTATATTTAGCTTACAAAAACGCATACAAATCCGCATGAAAAAAAACACATGAAAATCAGCATCAAAAACATGCAGATTTTTAACTGCGTTTTCTGCCAAGAGAGGAAGAATCTGTGCAGAAAATGTCATAGGCAAATTTGCAATGTGTGCAAATAGCCTTAAGTTGGGGGTTCCATCTGAATCACATATTTCAGAGATTTACACAGAAATCCTGGTGTAAGCGCTCAGTGTAGAGCGCAAGACGTAAGCAGAGCCTTAGGCTATGTGCACACGTAGGAAAAGAGGTGCAGAATTTTCTGCACAAAATCCGCATCTTCTGGCAGAATCCACAGCTGCGGCTTTGCCGCGGTTTTTACACAGATTTTGTGCGGTTTTTATGCGGAATTGATGCAGATTTTCTGCGGTTTTTGCCACTGCGGATTTTTAACATGGAGGGGTGCAGAAACGCTGCAGATCCACACAAAAGAAGTGACATGTGTTATGGCTGGCAATCAGGCAACACAGCGTGCAGTAATCAGCGCACATACAGAGATCTGGCAATAACCAAAAACAATAGGACGAGCTCTGAGACGTGGAATCTCTGTAGACTGCAGTACCTGATCTATCCTCACACAACTATAAAGCAGCAGTGGATTGCGCCTAACAACTACCTATGCAACTCGGCACTGCCTGAGGAGCTGACTAGCCTGAAGATAGAAATACAAGCCTGACTTACCTCAGAGAAATACCCCAAAGGAATAGGCAGCCCCCCACATATAATGACTGTTAGCAAGATGAAAAGACAAACGTAGGAATGAAATAGATTCAGCAAAGTGAGGCCCGATATTCTAGACAGAGCGAGGATAGCAAAGAGAACTATGCAGTCTACAAAAAACCCTAAAACGAAAACCACGCAAAGGGGCAAAAAGACCCACCGTGCCGAACTAACAGCACGGCGGTGCACCCCTTTGCTTCTCAGAGCTTCCAGCAAAAGTTAATAGCAAGCTGGACAGAAAAAACAGAAAACAAACTAGAAGCACTTATCTAGCAGAGCAGCAGGCCCAAGGAAAGATGCAGTAGCTCAGATCCAACACTGGAACATTGACAAGGAGCAAGGAAGACAGACTCAGGTGGAGCTAAATAGCAAGGCAGCCAACGAGCTCACCAAAACACCTGAGGGAGGAAGCCCAGAGACTGCAATACCACTTGTGACCACAGAAGTGAACTCAGCCACAGAATTCACAACAGACATGCACTTGTTTGAAATCCGCACTGATTTTTCTGCACCATGTGCACAGCTATTTTTTTATCCCATTCATTTACATTGTACTGTGCATCACAGTGCAGATCTGCAGTGTTTCTGCGCGGAAAAATCTGCTGCAGATCCGCAGCAAATCCGCATCGTGTGCTCATAGCCTTACTGCGATCTTTGGTTGGCAGAATGAACAAATCAACAGCAGGCGAAAAATTGGTTTTATTCATTTTTTACGCTGTTTCTGGCACTTTATAAGTGATTAGATGACTTTATTCATAGGGTTGGTGCGATTACAGTGATACCAGATATATATCTTTTTTAGGTTTGGCTGCCATCACACATTAAAAGATGATTTTTTTTTCAAAATAAAGTTTTTGCATCGCCATATTTTGATAGCTTTATTTTTTTCTATATTTCTGCAGACAGTCATGTTAGAGCCTTTATTTTGTGGGATGAGTTGACACTTTTATTGACACCATTTTCGGGCACATAACGTTTTTTGATAGTTTTCTATTACATTTTTGGGAGGCAGAAAGAACAAAAACTCGAATTTTTATGCCATTTTGTGTCTGGTAAAATTGATAAGGCAGCTTTATTCTTCAGGTTTGTATGATTACAGCGATACCACATTTATATTTTATTTTGTGTATTGCCGCTTTTACACAATATAAACTATTCTATAGAAAAAAGTATTGTTTTTGCCTCACTTTATTCTGAGCTATACATTTTTTATTTTTCCGCTGATGGACCTTTATGCCTGCTTGTTTTTTGTGGGACAAGCTGGCCTTTTTCAGCTATAGCATTTTTATTTACTTCTTTTATTATGCTTTATTCCACTTTTTTTTGGTCTGTATGATGAAAAAGCATAGTTTCTTGCCACTTTTTTATTTTTACAGTGTTCACTGAAGGAGTTATCTAGTGGGACAGTTTTATAGGTCATGTCCTTCCGGATGCGGCAATACCAAATGTGTACATAAAGTTAGTTATTGAAATATTAGTTTTGCATTTTTTATTTTGTGATTTTTTTAAAAATATTTGTACAATTTTTAAAACTTTTTTTTTTCACCTGATACCGATCGATGTCGCTGTCACTATTGATAGTGGTGTTAAAGGAGTTAAAAGTCCACGATTGGTGCTAGCACTGATCGTGTGCGTTGCTGCATGGTGTCAGTTCTCATATAGTGCTGATACCCACATTCGATTGCGGCGGCGCTTGGCTTGAGCCCGTGTGATCATCATGTCGTAAATGTATGGCGGTTTGCGGGAAGGGGTTAAAATAGAAGGAAATGGGAAGGTCCAAAAGCATTTTTGAAGAGTTCATGTTTGAAAAACTGCCAGCAGTTTCTTCATTGTTGAAATGAAGTAAACAAAAAAAATCTGGAAAATGATAGTAAAAATAGACACCCTAAAAACAAAGGACAAATGCTCCAATAAACAGCAGTAGTCAAAAAAGATAAAGTAGTCTTCAAAAAAAATAAAAATCTTTAAAAGGCGCTGTAAGAGGAAATACCGACAGCGTTCCATGAAACATCTTCCTCTTGAAAAACTCGTCAGGTTTGCTCACCTGAAAAAGTCATCTTGTGCACTTACCCTATTTTATGTTAGGCGATCTTATTTTACAACTGACATCTGTTAGGCCCCTTTCACACATCAGTTTTTTGCCATCAGTCACAATCAGTGGGCTCGATGGATCCGTAGCAGATTGTGAAAAACTGATGCGACGGATTCGTGTTTTCGATGGATCCAACCTGCGGATCTGGGTAATTGGATCCGAAATAAATCAGAGCATGCTCAATTCAAAAAACGTAATCCTGTGCCCATAGGCTTCCATTTGAGCAAACGACAAACGGCGATGGATCCGTTGCTGTCCGATTTTTCAACATACACAAAAAACATTACTTTGTCCGTTGTCTCCGGCCGCCAGATGAACAATTTTCGCCAGATCCAGCAAACGACGGATGAAACGTGAGGTCATCTGTCACTAATACAAGTCTGTGAGAAAAAAAAAAACGGATCTGGCGGCATCAGTTGCCAGATTCTTTTTTTTCAAAATTCGACGGATTGCGACTGGTAGCAAAAAACATATGTGTGAAAGGGGCCTAAAAGTAAAGGCACGCATACAGTTTAAATAGCTGTTGGCCGAAAACTCATTTAACTGCCAGCTATCTCATGACCACACCATACACAAACCGCAGCCCGCCACGTCATTTTGTGGGACCCCAACCTTCTGTATACAGTAGATTCCATGTCAGAGGAAAAAGTCATTGCACACCGCTCAGGAGCAGGAATGATCATACATAGAGCACTGTGTAACCATATGTGGGCCGCCATACATCTGCCCCGAGTGCTTGAGGGGTGACCAATTATGCATGCAGCTCTCATGAATTGTGAAATATAGCCAGACAGATACTACAACTCCTAGTCTTCAATGAGTGCAGTGTCTCCTCCTCTCTAGAAAACCGGATTGGGGAGTCATGGAAGTGGAACCCACATCTTATAAAAAATGTATGGCATATACTTTGTACATGGCATAAACTTCCAAAAGAGAATACCCCCTTTAGATTGCAGCCCGTGAAAATAATCAAAGAGAACCTGTCAGCACGATTTTGAATTATGAAGTAAAGACCTGGCTGTAATACTGATTACATTGATACATTTGGTGAAGAAATCCACATTATTGTTCTTCTGTAATCAGCACGTGAAGTTTTCTGCTAATTGGATCCTTCTCCATCTGTGATTCTCCAACCCTCTGTCTGCCTTTGGTCCGTGAATGACCAGTCGCTGCCGAGATTTCACAGACAGGAGGTAGCAGAGGGGACAGGGAGTCACAAAGAGGGAGAAGACCCCATGTACTGTCCAGCCCCTGTGCATAGAGCTCGAAGTAGCACAAAACTTTCAATTCTGATTGCAGAAGGACAAGAATGCAGATTTTCTCATCAAGGGTACCAATATTACAGCTAAATCTTTACTTTATATTTCAAAATAGTGCTGACAGGTTATCTTTAAATATAACAATGTGGCCCTTGGAACAGAAAAGGGTCAGCTGGTATCACATAGATTGGATGCTTCTCCGGTCTTAAACCTAAGGGCTCGTTAAGAAGAGCGTATAATCTGTGCATATACAAAACAGGTGAAATACAGTTAGCTGAAGGTCCAATGCAAATTAATGTAGTAGTTCACATGTACGGTTTTACACACGGACGGATGATCTGCATGTAAAAAGATCACAGCGTACACTAATCTGAGCCATATTTCAAATTATATTTGCCCATTATAAATCAATGGGTGTGTAAAAAAAACTGATCACATTCAGGTTACCATTCACATGTTATTTACTTTTCACAGATCCATTACAATTATTGACACAGGAAGCTGTATTGACCTTTTTTATATTATTCATGTAAAAATTGGATGGCATAAGGATGAATAAAACGGACACGTGGATGTAAAAACGGATGTACGGATGTAAAGAAATGGCCAAACAGATTGCATATGGATGAAAAATAGTCTGTCTTTAATGGACGAATGGCTGATTTTGCTTACACCCATCTGAATGCAGTCTCACATATAATGCACTTAGGTCCGCACGGGTGGAAAAAAAATTCTGGATTTGCACAGGTGAATTAGGGTTTGTTCACATCTGAGGCTAAATATGCTGAATACAATGTGATAAAAAAAAAAACGCATTGCACTTGCACCAATGGTATTCACAGAGGCAGTGTTCATTTATCTGCGAGTTCTCCTCAGCAGGAATTGGGGTGAGGAAAAAAACCGTAGCATGCAACGTATGGCAGCCTAAAACGTCCGAGACTCGCCAAAGCAAGTCTATGGATTTGAGAAAAACAAATGGACGGCTCACGGACTATGCGCATGCCGCCCGATTTTTACATGCATCTCAAAGGAACCACGAAATGTCATCAGCCAAGTACAGGAAGTTCACAACCAGAACCGTCAAATAGGGGAACACGACGAAATTAATTGATTAAATAAGGCTAGATACTAGTGATGAGCGAACGTTCTCAGATAAGGTGTTATGTGCTGAGAGACTTTATACACACAGATGTGAGGACCCCTTACCGGGAGCCCAGAGACCCCAAACATCTCACCCACACACGACGCTGCCTGTCCTGATACTGAGAGGAGTGGATTGTCACACAGATGTGAGGACCCAGTACCAGGAGCCCAGAGACCCCCAACATCTCACCCACACACGACGATGCCTGTCCTGATACTGAGAGGAGTGGACTGTCACACAGATGTGAGGACCCCTTACAGGGAGCCCAGAGACCCCCAACATCTCATCCACACACGACGCTGCCTGTCCTGATACTGAGAGGAGTGGATTGTCACACAGATGTGAGGACCCAGTACCAGGAGCCCAGAGACCCCCAACATCTCACCCACACACGACGATGCCTGTCCTGATACTGAGAGGAGTGGACTGTCACACAGATGTGAGGACCCCTTACAGGGAGCCCAGAGACCCCCAACATCTCATCCACACACGACGCTGCCTGTCCTGATACTGAGAGGAGTGGATTGTCACACAGATGTGAGGACCCAGTACCAGGAGCCCAGAGACCCCCAACATCTCACCCACACACGACGATGCCTGTCCTGATACTGAGAGGAGTGGACTGTCACACAGATGTGAGGACCCCTTACAGGGAGCCCAGAGACCCCCAACATCTCATCCACACACGACGCTGCCTGTCCTGATACTGAGAGGAGTGGATTGTCACACAGATGTGAGGACCCAGTACCAGGAGCCCAGAGACCCCCAACATCTCACCCACACACGACTCTGCCTGTCCTGATACTGACAGGAGTGGACAGTCACAGAAGTGAGGACCCCGCACCAGGAGCCCAGAGACCCCCAACATCTCACCCACACATGACGCTGCCTGTCCTGATACTGACAGGAGTGGACAGTCACAGAAGTGAGGACCCCGCACCAGGAGCCCAGAGACCCCCAACATCTCACCCACACATGACGCTGCCTGTCCTGATACTGACAGGAGTGGACAGTCACAGATGTGAGGACCCCGTACCAGGAGCCCAGAGACCCCCAACATCTCACCCACACACGACTCTGCCTGTCCTGATACTGACAGGAGTGGACAGTCACAGATGTGAGGACCCCGTACCAGGAGCCCAGAGACCCCCAACATCTCACACATACATGACTCTGCCTGACCTGACAGAGACTACAGACTGGCGCCATATCTGGAGAAACTCCCGGACCCCAGAGACCGCCAGATCCTGAGCCGATATAGACTCAGCGCCCACAGTCTGGCCATCGAATGTGGCCGACACAGGCAGAGCTACAAGCCCAGGGAGGAAAGACTGTGCCAACACTGTGATCAGGAGGCCATAGAGGACGAAACCCACTTCCTGCTACACTGCTCCAAATACTCAGCAGTGAGGGACACTCACTTCAGGAGACTCTCACATCTCTTCCCAGACTTCATCACCATGAAGGAGGAAGAGAAAACATATATCCTGCTGGGAGAAGAAGAGAGAGCGGTGGAGATGGCAGAGCGGTATGTGAGCGAATGCCATAGACTGCGAGAAAGAGAAATATGATGCCATGGACTATAGCCCCCAACCTGGACCTGCCCTATCCACCTCCCCTATGCCATGGTCTATAGCCCCCACAATGGATCTGCCCCATCCACCTCCCCTATGCCATGGTCTATAGCCCCCACAATGGATCTGCCCCCATCCACCTCCCCTATGCCATGGTCTATAGCCCCCACAATGGATCTGCCCCCATCCACCTTCCCTACAGCTCCTACCCAACATCCCCACAGTCCCTATCCCTATAGCCTTTATACACTTGCTTTGGCAAAACTGATGTGTATTTGGTCCTGACAAAGCTTCTTTGAATCTTGAATGGACAGTAACACAGATGTGAGGACCCCGTACCGGGAGACCAGAGACCCCCAACATCTCACACATACATGTATACCTGTCCTGACAGGAATGGACAGTCACACAGATGTGAGGACCACTTACAGGGAGCCCAGAGACCCCCAACATCTCTCACACGACTGCCTGTCCTCATACTGACAGAAGTGGACAGTAACAGATGTGAGGACCCCGTACCGGGAGCCCAGAGACCCCCAACATTTCACCCACACACGACGCTGCCTGTCCTGATACTGACAGGAGTGGACAGTAACACAGATATGAGGACCCTGTACCGGGAGCCCAGAGACCCCCAACATCTCACACATACATGACTCTGCCTGTCCTGACAGGAGTGGACAGTCATACAGATGTGAGGACCCCGTACCAGGAGCCCAGAGACCCCCAACATCTCAGATACATGACTCTGCCTGTCCTAACAGGAGTGGACAGTCACAGATGTGAGGACCCCTTACAGAGAGCCCAGAGACCCCCAACATCTCACCCACACACGACGCTGCCTGTCCTGATACTGAGAGGAGTGGACTGTCACACAGATGTGAGGACCCCTTACAGGGAGCCCAGAGACCCCCAACATCTCACCCACACAAGGCACTGCCTGTCCTGATACTGAGAGGAGTGGACAGTCACACAGATATGAGGACCCCGTACCAGGAGCCCAGAGACCCCCAACATCTCACCCACACATGACTCTGCCTGTCCTGATACTGACAGGAGTGGACAGTCACAGATGTGAGGACCCCGCACCAGGAGCCCAGAGACCCCCAACATCTCACCCACACAAGGCGCTGCCTGTCCTGATACTGAGAGGAGTGGACAGTCACACAGATGTGAGGACCCCGCACCAGGAGCCCAGAGACCCCCAACATCTCACCCACACATGACTCTGCCTGTCCTGATACTGACAGGAGTGGACAGTCACAGATGTGAGGACCCCGCACCAGGAGCCCAGAGACCCCCAACATCTCACCCACACATGACGCTGCCTGTCCTGATACTGACAGGAGTGGACAGTCACAGATGTGAGGACCCCGTACCAGGAGCCCAGAGACCCCCAACATCTCACCCACACATGACGCTGCCTGTCCTGATACTGACAGGAGTGGACAGTCACAGATGTGAGGACCCAGTACCAGGAGCCCAGAGACCCCCAACATCTCACACATACATGAATGCCTGTCCTGACAGGAATGGACAGTCACACAGATGTGAGGACCACTTACAGGGAGCCCAGAGACCCCCAACATCTCACACACGACTGCCTGTCCTCATACTGACAGCAGTGGACAGTAACACAGATGTGAGGACCCCGTACCGGGAGCCCAGAGACCCCCAACATCTCACACAAACATGACTCTGCCTGTCCTGACAGCAGTGGACAGTCACACGTGGGGACCCCATACCAGGAGCCCAGAGACCCCCAACACCTCACCCACACATGACGCTGCCTGTCCTGACAGGAGTGGACAGTCACACATATGTGGGGACCCCGTACCAGGAGCCCAGAGACCCCCAACATCTCACCCACACATGACGCTGCCTGTCCTGACAATGACAGGAGTGGACAGTCACACATATGTGAGGACCCCGTAGCGGGAGCCCAGAGACCCCCAACATCTCACACATACATGAATGCCTGTCCTGACAGGAATGGACAGTCACACAGATGTGAGGACCACTTGCAGGGAGCCCAGAGACCCCCAACATCTCACACACGACTGCCTGTCCTCATACTGACAGAAGTGGACAGTAACACAGATGTGAGGACCCCGTACCGGGAGCCCAGAGACCCCCAACATCTCACACAAACATGACTCTGCCTGTCCTGACAGGAGTGGACAGTCACACAGATGTGAGGACCCCTTACAGGGAGCCCAGAGACCCCCAACATCTCACCCACACATAACGCTGCTTGTCCTGATACTGACAGGAGTGGACAGTCACACAGATGTGAGGACCCCGTACCGGGAGCCCAGAGACCCCCAACATCTCACCCACACACGACGCTGCCTGTCCTGATACTGACAGGAGTGGACAGTCACACAGATGTGAGGACCCCGTACCGGGAGCCCAGAGACCCCCAACATCTCACCCACACATAACGCTGCTTGTCCTGATACTGACAGGAGTAGACAGTCACACAGATGTGAGGACCCCGTACCGGGAGCCCAGAGACCCCCAACATCTCACACATACATGACTATGCCTGTCCTGACTGGAGTGGACAGTCACAGATGTGAGGACCCCGTACCGGGAGACCAGAGACCCCCAACATCTCACCCACACATAACGCTGCCTGATCTGACTGGAGTGGACAGTCACAGATGTGAGGACCCCTTACAGGGAGCCCAGAGACCCCCAACATCTCACCGACACACGACACTGCCTGTCCTGATACTGACAGGAGTGGACAGTAAGACTGATGTGAGGACCCCCTACAGGGAGCCCAGAGACCCCCAACATCTCACACATACATGACTGCCTGTCCTGACAGGAGTGGACAGTCACACAGATGTGAGGACCCTTTACAGGGAGCCCAGAGACCCCCCAACATCTCACCCACACACGACGCTGCCTGTCCTGACAATGACAGGAGTGGACAGTCACACAGATGTGAGGACCTCGTACCAGGAGCCCAGAGACCCCCAACATCTCACACATACATGACTCTGCCTGTCCTGACAGGAGTGGACAGTCACACAGATGTGAGGACCCCTTACAGGGAGCCCAGAGACCCCCAACATCTCACCCACACATAACGCTGCTTGTCCTGATACTGACAGGAGTGGACAGTCACACAGATGTGAGGACCCCGTACCGGGAGCCCAGAGACCCCCAACATCTCACCCACACACGACGCTGCCTGTCCTGATACTGACAGGAGTGGACAGTCACACAGATGTGAGGACCCCGTACCGGGAGCCCAGAGACCCCCAACATCTCACCCACACACGACGCTGCCTGTCCTGATACTGACAGGAGTGGACAGTCACACAGATGTGAGGACCCCGTACCGGGAGCCCAGAGACCCCCAACATCTCACACATACATGACTATGCCTGTCCTGACTGGAGTGGACAGTCACAGATGTAAGGACCCCGTACCGGGAGACCAGAGACCCCCAACATCTCACCCACACATAACGCTGCTTGTCCTGATACTGACAGGAGTGGACAGTCACACAGATGTGAGGACCCCGTACCGGGAGCCCAGAGACCCCCAACATCTCACCCACACACGACGCTGCCTGTCCTGATACTGACAGGAGTGGACAGTCACACAGATGTGAGGACCCCGTACCGGGAGCCCAGAGACCCCCAACATCTCACCCACACACGACGCTGCCTGTCCTGATACTGACAGGAGTGGACAGTCACACAGATGTGAGGACCCCGTACCGGGAGCCCAGAGACCCCCAACATCTCACCCACACACGACGCTGCCTGTCCTGATACTGACAGGAGTGGACAGTCACACAGATGTGAGGACCCCGTACCGGGAGCCCAGAGACCCCCAACATCTCACACATACATGACTATGCCTGTCCTGACTGGAGTGGACAGTCACAGATGTAAGGACCCCGTACCGGGAGACCAGAGACCCCCAACATCTCACCCACACATAACGCTGCCTGATCTGACTGGAGTGGACAGTCACAGATGTGAGGACCCCTTACAGGGAGCCCAGAGACCCCCAACATCTCACCGACACACGACACTGCCTGTCCTGATACTGACAGGAGTGGACAGTAAGACTGATGTGAGGACCCCCTACAGGGAGCCCAGAGACCCCCAACATCTCACACATACATGACTGCCTGTCCTGACAGGAGTGGACAGTCACACAGATGTGAGGACCCTTTACAGGGAGCCCAGAGACCCCCCAACATCTCACCCACACACGACGCTGCCTGTCCTGACAATGACAGGAGTGGACAGTCACACAGATGTGAGGACCCCTTACAGGGAGCCCAGAGACCCCCAACATCTCACCCACACATAACGCTGCTTGTCCTGATACTGACAGGAGTGGACAGTCACACAGATGTGAGGACCCCGTACCGGGAGCCCAGAGACCCCCAACATCTCACCCACACACGACGCTGCCTGTCCTGATACTGACAGGAGTGGACAGTCACACAGATGTGAGGACCCCGTACCGGGAGCCCAGAGACCCCCAACATCTCACCCACACACGACGCTGCCTGTCCTGATACTGACAGGAGTGGACAGTCACACAGATGTGAGGACCCCGTACCGGGAGCCCAGAGACCCCCAACATCTCACACATACATGACTATGCCTGTCCTGACTGGAGTGGACAGTCACAGATGTAAGGACCCTTTACAGGGAGCCCAGAGACCCCCAACATCTCACCCACACATAACGCTGCCTGATCTGACTGGAGTGGACAGTCACAGATGTGAGGACCCCTTACAGGGAGCCCAGAGACCCCCAACATCTCACCGACACACGACACTGCCTGTCCTGATACTGACAGGAGTGGACAGTAAGACTGATGTGAGGACCCCCTACAGGGAGCCCAGAGACCCCCAACATCTCACACATACATGACTATGCCTGTCCTGACAGGAGTGGACAGTCACACAGATGTGAGGACCCTTTACAGGGAGCCCAGAGACCCCCCAACATCTCACCCACACACGACGCTGCCTGTCCTGACAATGACAGGAGTGGACAGTCACACAGATGTGAGGACCTCGTACCAGGAGCCCAGAGACCCCCAACATCTCACCCACACATGACGCTGCCTGTCCTGACAATGACACGAGTGGACAGTCACACAGATATGCCACCACCCAGCCACTATGGAGCCCTGCCTCGGTGTACGTGGTGCCGGATGCACCCTTTACTACCTGAGGACACGAGTATCAGGAAATGTGCGGAGTGAGGGGCAGCGGGCCCGGTGCGAATAAAGGTATGAGACGTGCGGCTCCCGGGCTGTGCGGTGAGCGGGGCTGCCGGGCACAGCCTGAGGTACCACACAGCAGGCTCCAGCACAGCTTCCGCTCCCGGCCTGGGATGTGAATGAAGCCGCCAAAACCACCGCTTCCTCCTCCTCCCTCCCCCCGCCGTACACCGGAAGGAGGGGGATCCCAGAGCACCGGAGAGGAGGGCGCAGGACCCCAACGAGCAGGCCGATCCCCCCAGCTAGGCCCGGGCCGCTTCCTGGTTACCAGCTGCCGTTGTCAGGGAGGAGGGAGAAGGAGAGCGGGTCACGGCGGTGGGTCAAAGGGGAAAGGTCAGCCACCCAGCATCCTCCGGGTTGGAAACACAGCCATCTTGGTTCTGCGAGACAAGAAAATTCATGCGGTGAGTGTTTTTATTCGCCTGCGCCGTCACTGGCGGCCGTCCTCCCTCCCCGGCCGGGCTCGGAGCCCCGTCAGGGACGGCTGTGACGAAGAGCCGGCGGCCGGGCTGCCGGGAGCGGGAGCGAGGCCCGGGCGGCCGCCGCGGCTTTTGTCTGGATGTGGCCGGGGAAGGAGCTGCTGGCTGGAGGAGGAGGCGGCTCCGGGGGGCTGCAGGGAGATGCCGGGGCCGCAGTACTAGAGGCGCAGGCTGCGTCCAGGCCTAGCTGAGGGGGCTCCTGGCGGACGGCTAGGCCCCCCGTGCTGTGCAGGCTCGGCAGACCCTACATGACACGTCCAACTGTCACTTCCTGACGCGGTAGGCCCACCTTGTGCCCCCCTGGCCAGGCTGTAGGGCAGAGCATCTCCTGGACTCGGCCTCCTACATGGTTGTCAGGAGTAACCAGAGCAGTGACAGCTGGTTGCTATGGGCAACGTCTCCTGGTCTTTATCCTGGCGTCCGCCAGTTACTTATGGAGAGTAGATGTCGGTGATGGGCGCCAGGATTTATGCCCATCCACCGGCTCTCGTCATGGTAACTACCACACACTCCTGGCAAATAACATCTCGCATCTGGTGGCAGACGGCACCCACCAATGTGTTGCCAGGACGCGTTTCCTACTGTAACTTTATCAGGCTCTTGTTCGGGACCCCCGTGATGTGCAAACTTTCATCTCCTTTGATTTGCCCCTAAAATCGATATTTGGCTCTAAAGAAGGGATTGTCCTGGTTGCCCTTAGCGACCGGACTGTGGTCTTCTTCTTTTATCAGGGCTTTGTGAGGCCTTACTGTGGTCCTGAGGGAAGTTTAAGGGAGCGGTGGAGTGTGTGACGACTGCAACGTCCGATTGTTGGGTTATTCGGGGCAGCGACGTCCTGCTCTGTAAAGTGGGCCCAGTCTGCTAATGTGTGGCTCCTCGGCACCCAGGCCCGAGAGCTAACATAATCTACCTGATGTGTGCTAGCCAGGCTCAGGTGATGGAGGAAAGCCTTAGGCTACGTGCCCACGTTGCCGTTTCGTGTGCCGATTTTTCCGCACCGTTTTTGAGGAGCAGGTGTAAGACGCTGCGGAATCCGCACAAAGAATTGACATGCTGCAGAATAAACAACGCAGCGTTTCCGCACAGTATTTTCCGCACCATGGGCACTGCTGATTTGGTTTTCCATAGGTTTACGTGGTACTGTACACCGCATGGAAAACTGCTGCAAAGCCGCAGCGGATCCGCAAAGTGTGCACATGGCCTTGGTGACAGCATCAGATAGTTTTCTGGAATTGTTACTCATATTTACACCAGAAAATCTCACGTTTTTTACTTGGTCTCTGATGGTGGTGTTTTTTGTTTTTTTTTCCTTGTTCCGGCATCTGTCCATTCCTAAAATCCAGGCCCCAACTTCCTCTTTGCGCCTTATATTCCCTAGATTGGATCGACATGTCACAACCTGCTCCCTAACGTAGAGTTTGTTCTTAGGAATTGTCATATACATGAGATTATTTCTCATTTATTAAGGCCGGGGTCACACCAGCTGGTCAGTTGCATAGAAATACATGCAGCCGCACACTCCGGTCCCGAGCGCCGGCGGCAGTGCCGGGCATTGATGAGAGTTTCTCGCATTGTACTCGCAAGTGTGAGCCCGGCCTAACAGATTTGATAGGATTATTTTTTTTCTATAGGGTCGCAGCTATTGAAAAGAACTCCTCTCCATCTGTTCTCAACGTCTAGGTCTTGACAGGCCGCAGCGGTGGCTTCCTGAATACAGTGCATGTGACCACTGCAGCCAATCATTGGGTTTTGCGACATGCTGATGTAGGCAGCGCAATCCACTGAGCTCATCGATTGGCTATAATTTTCAACAGCTGCAGCTCTTTCTGTAAACATATATCTTGTAAGCCCTTCCTTTTAGACAAGTATTCCTCTGATTTGCCAACAGTTTTGTAGGTAAGAAGAAGCCACAATGTCATCTACAGGTAGTGATGGGGGTGTGGAGACCACAGAAACATAGTAATTGTGTGAGCCACAGTCCCGGCTAAAGATGCTCTCACATATGCCGAAAAGCACAGTTTGTGTGCCACGTGGCCAACTGTTGCACAGGTTTTACTGCACAATTGTGTCATTTTTGGTTGCCTGACTTTTACAGGAGAAAGAAGTAATTTGAAGTAGGTGAAACATAAATTCTGTACCTGAGTTTTGTGTCGTATAGTATGTAGCACCTATTCTTGAATTACTTATCAAATCAGCATTTTTCACAAGTATTAGTAGTGAAGAACAAATGATGAGCGCAGGTCAGTTGTCTGCTCCAGTCCTTTGTTTTTAGTTTCCGGACAGGCTTTGGGACCAGGACTGTTGCTCTCCTGACATGTCTGATTTAGTAAATCTTTGTATGACTTGGCATCCTTTCTGAGAACTTTACATTTGTTGCTCCTTTGTCATTCCTCCTGGAAATTTCCGACTACATTTTCCTCGGTCTTTGACATGTGTTCATAGCATCTGGGATGGAGGAGAAAAGGGAAAATTTAATAATGGTTTTCCTGTCTCTTGGAGTGAGGCCCGATCACAATTTTGGAATGTTACGGACCGACAACACAAACACGCTCTGACTTTGTAGAGTGTTTTCTTGATTTTGCTAAATAGTTTTATCTACTAAATAATTGTCTAAGGGTCACTTCCGTCTTTCTGTCCTTATGTCTGTCTGTCTGTCACGGATATTCATTGGTCCGCGGCCTCTGTCATGGAAATCCAAGTCGCTGACTGGTCGTGGCTGATTTGCCGCGACCAATCAACGATGGGCACAGTCCCGAAGAAAATGGCTCCTTCATCCCCACAGTCAGTGCCCGGCGCCCGCATACTCCTCTCTAGTCACCGATCACACAGGGTTAATGGCAGCGTTGACCGCGGTGTAACGCACTCAGTTAACGCTGCTATTAACCCTGTGTGACCACCTTTTTACTATTCATGCTGCCTATGCACCATGAATAGTAAAAATATCTAATGTTAAAAATATTAAAAAAAATAAAAAATAGTTACCATATATACTCACCGTCCGGTAGCCCCCCGGATCAGGAACCGGCCTTTTCCACTCCTCGCGACGCCCCGGTGACCGCTCCATGCATTGCGGTCTCGCGAGATGATGACATGCGGTCTCGCGAGATCGCTACGTCATCATCTCGCAAGACCGCAATGCACTCTTCAGACCGGAGCGCGTAAGGAGCGTCGGTAACCGCTTCAATCCGGGGGCCAACGGAGGGTGAGTATATCACTGTTTTTTGTTTTAATTCTTTTTTTTTAACTGGGATATAGTGCCCATATTGCTATATACAACGTGGGCTGCGCAATATACAACGTGGGCTGCGCAATATACAACGTGGACTGCGCAATGTACTGTGTGGGCTGTGCTATACACTACGCATACATATTCTAGAATATCCGATGCGTTAGAATCGGTCTACCATGTAGTGGTGTAATAAATTGCTGAATATGAATGGCAGGTGTTCAGTGCTATCAAGGTTCAGTACTGTAGGATTTTTGCATCTCCTTACTGATGAAAATCCACAGGCAGGCGCCGTCTGTCTTAGAGCAGGGATGTGACTGTCTCATCGCTCTGTTCTGCTGACCGGTTCTCAAAGTAAGGACTCGGCCACCTCTCTTGTTTCCCATGTACAAGTGCTATCATTCTTTTTTACAGACAAGTCCAGCAATATCTTTACATGCAAATGAGGCTGTGAATCTGGACCCTCTGTCACTCCAGCTCTATTCACACCCTTCCCCTCCATCTTCACTATTGTTGCTTCCTGCTTGACTGAAAACCTCTATGTTGTGACTTCATGCAAAAGGAGGAGGGAATAGAGTTGGAGTGACAGAGGCTTCAGATCTACAAATAGCTCTTCATGCTCATTTGCACATTTAATTTGACTGTTGCTTGAGTAATGAAGAACGGACTGCCCATGTAAAGGTATTGCTGGACTTTTCTTTGAAAGAGCTTAAAAGGAACCTGTCACCTGAATTTGGCGGGACTGGTTTTGGGTCATATGGGCGGAGTTTTCGGGTGTTTGATTCACCCTTTCCTTACCCGCTGGCTGCATGCTGGCTGCTGTATTGGATTGAAGTTCATTCTCTGTCCTCCATAGTACACGCCTGCACAAGGCAAGATTGCTTTGCGCAGGCGTGTACTATGGAGGACAGAGAATGAACTTCAATCCAATATTGCAGCCAGCATGCAGCCAGCGGGTAAGGAAAGGGTGAATCAAACACCCGAAAACTCCGCCCATATGACCCAAAACCAGTCCCGCCAAATTCAGGTGACAAAGTCCCTTTAACGTCCATATACGGTAAATAGTTTGGGGTGTGAAATCCTATTGAATGATTCCTTTTAACTATTTAGCTACTGCTGAAGTCCAAAGCAGTACATTAAGATATGTGCAATTGGGTAGATTGCAGCTGCCACTTAATAGTCAAAATTGATCATTAGTGCTGCAAAAAGTCACAGTGCAGCCCAGGCCTTAAGGTACCGTCACACTAGACGATATCGCCAGCGATCCGTGACGTTGCAGCGTCCTCGCTAGCGATATCGTCCAGTGTGACACGCAGCAGCGATCAGGCCCCTGCTGTGCTGTCGCTGGTCGGGGAAGAAAGTCCAGAACTTTATTTCGTCGCTGGACTCCTGCAGACATCGCTGAATCGGCGTGTGTGACACCGATTCAGCGATGTCTTCACTGGTAACCAGGGTAAACATCGGGTAACTAAGCGCAGGGCCGCGCTTAGTAACCCGATGTTTACCCTGGTTACCTTCCTAAAAGTAAAAAAAACAAACACTACATACTTACCTACCGCTGTCTGTCCCCAGCGCTGTGCTCTGCTCTCCTCCTGTACTGGCTGTGAGCGTCGGTCAGCCGGAAAGCAGAGCGGTGACGTCACCGCTCTGCTTTCCGGCCGCTGTGCTCACACAGACATTACAGGAGGAGTGCAGAGCACAGCGCTGGAGGACAGACAGCGGTAGGTAAGTATGTACTGTTTGTTTTTTTTTACTTTTAGGATGGTAACCAGGGTAAACATCGGGTTACTAAGCGCGGCCCTGCGCTTAGTTACCCGATGTTTACCCTGGTTACCGGCATCGTTGGTCGCTGGAGAGCGGTCTGTGTGACAGCTCTCCAGCGACCAAACAGCGACGCTGCAGCGATCCGGATCGTTGTCGGTATCGCTGCAGCGTCGCTAAGTGTGACGGTACCCTTAGTCTGTTGGTTGGCTGTATACGTTTTTTTTTTTTTTGCTGACAATGACCATAAAAAAGACAAACCTGACTCTTGTCCCTTGTTGATCCTAGTGACAGTGCAAACTTGTCCATTCAGATCAATAGGTCTGTAAAGAAAAACGATTAACCCTTTTTTTTTTGTAATCAAGTAAAAAATTTGTCATAATGGTGATGAAAATGGACCTGAGGACAAAAAATAGATGACTACATGATAGAGCACACTGATAAGCTGTTTCCCCCCCACCCCATGTATGACAAGAAAAATGAATGAACAAATGAGGTCTAAGCACTTTCACACAAGCAAATAAGAAACAAAAAAATCATTTAGCATTTCATCCAGAACAGTGGGATGATATTTTTTTCTCACTGCATCCGTATACAATCCGTTTTTCTAGTCGGCAGCTACTAATCATTTACATTTTCCTATATTACAGAATTGCAACGTAGTCTTAAAAATCTGATGTTATACTGTGGCTCCGTATGGCATACAATTTTTTTTCTTGCACATCCATAGACGTGAATGGGTGAGTCTCATCCAATTTAGAAAGGAAACTAGTACATGCTGCAATATTTTTATTTCTTTTCCCACACACTGATTCAGTCCATATCTCATCTGCTCTGCTGCATTGACTAAAGGTACCGTCACACATAACGATTTTGTTAACGATGTCGTTGCTTTTTGTGACGTAGCAACGATATCGTTAACGAAATCGTTATGTGTGACAGCGACCAACGATCAGGCCCCTGCTGGGAGATCGTTGGTCGCTGGGGATAGTCCAGCACTTTATTTCGTCGCTGGATCTCCCAGTGACATCGCTGAATCGGCGTGTGTGACGCCGATTGAGCGATGTCTTCACTGGTAACCAGGGTAAACATCGGGTTACTAAGCGCAGGGCCGCGCTTAGTAACCCAATGTTTACCCTGCTTACCATTGTAAATGTAAAAAAAACAAACACTACATACTTACATTCCGGTGTCTGGTCATGTCCCTCGCCTTCAGCTTCCCGCACTGACAGTGAGCGCCGGCCACCGTACAGCAGAGCACAGCGGTGTCGTCACCGCTGTGCTTTACGGCCGGTGCTCAGTCAGTGCGGGAAGCTGAAGGCGAGGGACGTGACCAGACACCGGAATGTAAGTATGTAGTGTTTGTTTTTTTTACATTTACGCTGGTAACCAGGGTAAACATCGGGTTACTAAGCGCGGCCCTGCACTTAGTAACCCGATGTTTACCCTGGTTACCCGGGGACTTCGGGATCGTTGGTCGCTGGAGAGCTGTCTGTGTGACAGCTCTCCAGCGACCAAACAGCGACGCTGCAGCGATCGGCATCGTTGTCTAGATCGCTGCAGCGCCGCTAAAATGTGACGGTACCTTAACATTAGTCCAAGTGCTGTCCATTTTTTTCACGAACAGCACTCGGACTGAAAATGCGGTTGTGTGAACAAGCCCTTACTGAAAGTTGAAATTTTCTGCAGCGTCTATTCATATGCACATGAAAAAATTGTCATTTTTTTCGTCTCCATTTGCAGGAAAAAAAAAACCTTCTGCAAATGCTAAATGTAAAAGCCAAAAATTAAATGGCACGTGGGTTAGCCTTATTTAGGTTGTGTTATTACATTATCATATCTTACATTAGGTTATATGCATGCAATGATCTTTTTCAGGCAGATTATTCTTAAAAAAACAAACAAAAAAACCCACTGCAAACCCCCCATAGAGAATTTTGGCTTGGAAACCATGAAGCGATTAAAAGAAAGCATGTTCATTCTTTGGGATGGCGTTCACTAGTTATCGTTTAAATCAGTATTTCCCAAACTCCAGTCCTCACGGACCCCACGGGTCATGTTTTCAGGATTTCCATAGTGTTGCACAGGTGAGACAATTCCTGATGCCTTGATGATACTTGTACTACTTGAGCAATACTAAGGAAATCCTGAAAACAATACCCATGGGGTCCGTGAGGACTGGAGTTTGGGAAACACTGGTTTAAATCATTGAAAAAGGCCGCCACCAGCGGAGTTCCTGCTAAAACGACCTCAAGACTGCTTCAGAAAAAATACCGCCATATTCTTGGCAGGTGCGCCTGTGTCTTAACGATGCCATGTGCATATATCCTTATGCAGGACTAAGCTTTAGGCCGGGATCACACATACGAGTCTCGCATGTTAATACCTGGCATTGCCGACGGCACTCTGGACCATAGCATGCGGCCGCATAGCAATACATGCAGCCTCATGCTCCGCTCCTGAGCGACAGTGGCAGTGCCAGTATAAATATCCGAGACTCGGTCGTATTTCTCACATGTGTGATCCCGGCCTTAGCCGGGGTCACACTTGCAGGTGTAATGCGTGAAACTCGCACATCAGTATCCTACACTGCCGCCGACACTTGGGATCGGAGTGTTCAGCTGCATAGAAATACATTCAGCTGCCCACTCCAGTCCTGAGTGACGGTGGCAGTGCCAGGTACTGATCCCGCGAGACTCGGGCGTATTTTTCATATTATACTCGTAAGTGTGACCCCGGCGCTAGACAGATCAACATGGCAAATCTGCAGCAGAAATACGTGTTGGCTTCAGATTTTTGCTCAGATTCCTTTAGTATATGTGCATTCTATTTACTATAGTGAAATAATAAGCGTGCTAATACATTGTAAGGCTTGGCTGGGAGATATATATGTACTTAGTATGCACATTTAGCACGTATTCCAGGAGTTCTCCCATACCATGCACTAAGGCTATGTGCACACGTTGTGGATTAGGCTTAGGAATTTCTGGTGCGGATTCTGCCTCTCCTGGCAGAGAACGCACCTGCGGATTTGTCGTGTTTTTTTTTTCTGCGGTTCCGCAGCGTTTTTTTGTGCGTTTTTGCTGCAGTTATTCTGCGGATTTGCTGCGTTTTTTACCCCTGCGGTTTTCTATAATGGAATGGGTACAAAAACGCTGCAGATTCATAAAAAATAAGTGACATAATACTTCTTTTAAACCGCAGCGTTTCCGCAGCGGATTTTCCGCAAAGTTTGCACAGCATTTTTTTTCTCATTGATTTACATTGTATTGTAAATCATTTCCGGATCTGCAGCGTTTCTGCACTGCAAAAAAACGCTGCGGATCCGCAGAGAATCCGCAACGTGTGCACATAGCCTAAGTGTGGATCCGCAGCGGATTTTTTTCCACGCAGAAACGCTGCAGATCCGCACTGTGATTTACAGAACAAATAAATCAATGTGGAAAAAAAAAAGCTGTGCAGATGGTGCGGAAAAATCCGTGCGGAAACGCTGCAGATTTCAAAGAAGTGCATGTCACTTCTTTTGTGCGGATCTGCAGCGTTTCTGCACCCTTCCATTCTAGAAATCCGTAGTGGTAAAAACCGCAGAAAATCCGCACAAAATCTGCGGCAAATCTGCACCTGTGGATTCTGCCAGGAGATGCAGATTTTGTGCAGAAAATTCTGCACCCCATTCCAAAACGTGTGCACATAGCCTAAATGTGTCCAGAGAATTGTATTACCCGGGATGGCTGCCAAGAAAGTGGGATTGGTGTAGCTTAGGCTACGTTCACATTTGCGTTGTTGTGTGTTGCATCGGCGACGCAACGCAAAACGCATGCAAAAACGCATTGTTTTGTGACGCATGCGTCCATTTTTGGCTTGATTTTGGACGCAAAAAAAATGCAACGTGCTGCGTCCTCTGCGCCCTGACGCTTGCGCCAAAAATGCCGCATGCGTCACAAAACGCAAGACAACGCATGTCAATGCACCCCCATGTTAAATATAGGGACGCATGCGTCGCCGCGGCTGCGCCCGACGCAACGCTAATGTGAACGTAGCCTTAGTGGACTGTGCTAGTTTTCTTTTTAGGGCTTGTTTTCACTTGCGAGGAACACGTCCGTGTCTCGCATGTGGAAACGAAGCTCTGGCACTGTGGAGCGGAGCGTGCGGCCGTATAGCAACACATGGAGCCGCACGCTCCGCTCCGGAGTGCCGGCACCAGAGCTTCGTTTCCACATGCGAGACACGGACGTGTTCCTCGCAAGTGAAAACAAGCCCTTAAAGTGGGACTCTGGACAGCAGATACAACTGTTTTGTATCTTCTGGAGGTCTTCGATTCCTTTCCAGGTCATACGTCACACAGAGGCCATAATTGTGATGTGTATCGAGCCCTGCTGGCATCTCTTTGGATGTCCTATTTGTACATAATATACATGATTGAGCATTCTTATCTAATCACTACCATCATCATCATCACTGCTTATTATATTCTGCCCCTTACTCGTGCGAGTCGTGAGCTTAGTTATTGCTAGCCGCTATGTTTTGTGCTTCCATGAATAGAACGATTCTTGTGTATCTGCAATTTATGAGCTTAATCATTTTACCCCTCTGAGATTAAAATGAATGAATGAATTAATAATTGGTATGACAGAGTAATTACGGTTGTCTTGAATATACTTGGCTGTTTATGTGCTCAGATTTTTTTTTAAGTGTATTAGTACCAAGCATGCAGTTATGCAAGCAGGACATAGGCCACAATCTGAATACATTCTATAGAACTTCTTATCTGTTCCAATAGGTTTTGAGGTAAAGTTTGTCATACTGTGAAATAAACAATAATGAAAATTGCACAAACTTTTCATCTTTACTAAATTTATAGTCTTCTAGTGATGATGGAGCCCTTCTTAGAGCACTTTCCCACACTGCATGTAGCAGCATTAATCACCACATTTTTTTTTTTTTAAATTCTTTTTAACCCCTTCACCCTCAGGAATTTTTTTTTTACCTTCATGACCAGGCCAAATTTTAGGCTATGTGCACACGCTGCGGATTACTCTGTAGATTTTTCCGGACTGAGTTTGGTAAATCCGCAGGTAAACCGCACTGCTTATTTACCGCGGTTTTTGTGCGATTCCACCTGCGGATTCCTATTACAGAGCAGGTGTAAACCGCTGCGGAATCTGCACAAAGAATTGATATGCTGCGGAATAAACAACGCAGGGTTTCCGCACGTTTTTTTTCCTCAGCATGCGCACTGCGGATTTTGTTTTCCATAGGTTTACATGGTACTGTAAACGCACGGAAAACTGCTGCGAATTTGCAGCCGCCGATCCGCAGCAAAATCCGCAGCGTGTGCACATAGCCTTACAATTCTGACCATTGTCACTTTAAGGTAGTAACTATGGAACGCTTCAACGGATCCCACTGATTTTTTTTTTTATTCATGACCTTGCATTTCATGATGATGTTAAAACGTCTTCGATATGACTTGCATTTATTTGTAAAAAAAAATAATGGAAATTTGGCAAAAACTTTTGGAAAAGTTTCAAACCTTATATTTTTATGACCATAATTCAGAAAGTTATGGAACACAAAATAGTTCATAAATAACAACATTTCTCACATGTCTACTTTACATCAGCACAATTTTTGAAACATTATTGTAAGTAAGTTAGAAGGGTTAAAAGTTGACAAGCGTTTTTTAACTTTTCCAGCACTTTGCAAAACTGCTTTTTCTGGGACCACATTAGATTTGAAGTGACTTTGAGGGGTCTATATGACAGAAAATACCCCAAAATGACATAATTCTAAAAACTACACCCCTCAAGGTGCTCAAAACCACATTCAAGAAGTTTAACCCTTCAGGTGCTTCACTGCAATTAGTGAATTGTGCAAGGAAAATAATGAACATTTAACTTTTTTGCACAACAATTTACCTTTAGACCCAATTTTTTTATTATCACAAATGTAACAGGAGAAAATGGACCCCAAAATGTGTTGTGCAATTTCTCCTGAGTGTGCTGATGCCCCTTATGTGGGGGGAAAAATCACTATTTTGGCACATGACCGGGCTCAGAAGGGAAGGAGCCATGTCTCGTTTGGAGAGCTTTTTTTCTTCATCACGGACAGGGAAGTTGGTCAGAGTTGATGAGAAGATGGATAGAACTAAATACAGGGCAATCCTGGGGGAAAACCTGTTAGAGGCTGCTAAAGACTTGAGATTTGAGTGCAAATATTCACCTTCCAGCAGGACATTAACCCTAAACATACTGATGAGTTTTTTTTTTAGCCCCACATTTTTCATTTTTACAAGGTTAACAGGAGAGCTTGCACCATATAATATGTTGTGCAATTTCTCTGGAGTACACCAATACCCAATATGTGGAGTAAAACTACTGTTTGGGCACACAGCAGGGCTTGGAAGGAGAGCCATTTTGACTTTTTGAATAAATAATTTGCTGAAATAATTAGCAGATGCCACGTCGTGTTTGGAGAGCCCCTGATGTGCCTTAATAGTGGAAACACCCACAAGTGACACCACTTTGAAAACTAGACCCTTCAGGGAACTTATCTAGATGTGTGATGAGCACCTTTAACCCCTAGGTGCTTCACAGAAGTTTATAACATAGAGCTGTGAAAATAAAAAATCACATTTTTGCCACCAAAACTTTTTTAGCCCCAATTTTTTTTATTTTCACAAGAGTAACGTGAAAAAAATGGATTCCATAGTTTGTTCTGCAATTTCTCCTGAGTACACAAATACCCCATATGTGGGGGGAAAACTACTGTTTGGACGCACGGCTCAGAAAAGATGAAGTGACGGTTTGTAAGGCCGCATAGAAATACATGCAGCTGAACGCTCTGGTTACGAGTGTCGGCAGTAGTGCCGAGTATTGATGCGAGTGTCTCGCATTGCACACGCAAGTGTGACCCCAGCCTTACACAGACTGACGGAATGGTCTGCGGGTGTCATGTCGTGTTTGGAAGGCCCCTGATGAACAGTGGAAAACCGCCACAAGTGACCCCATTTTTAAAACTAGACCCCTCAAGGAATCTATCTAAATTTGTCGGGAGCACCTTGAACCCATAGGTGCTCCACACAATTTTACAATGTTGATCTGTGAAAGTGAAAAAAAAATATATTTTTTTTTCCTGCAAAAAAATGTATTTTAGTCCTAAATTTTTTCATTTTCAGAAGGATGGGAGAAATTAACATCTAATTTGGTTGTGCAAGTTCCCCTGAGCTATAATGGCGACGGATTCCTTTTTTTTTTAAACTAAGCATGCGTCTTCCATTCTGGGGTCTCTCTCTCTCTCTCTCTCTCTCTCTCTCTCTCTCTCCCCCCTCCCCCCCTTAAGTGCTAAAAAGAGCAGATTCCACTCCTCCAAGTGATCCCATTTTGGAAATTGTACCCCTATGAGAATTTATCTACAGGTGTAGTGACCATTTTGACTCCATGGGTGTTTTCCAGAAATAAGCAGCAGTGGATGTTGCTGAGTGAATATTGCAAACTGCTTTTGCAGTGACCAGTAAGTTTTAGTGACAATTAAGTTATGCCCAGCTCTTGCACCCGTAAATTAGGTGGGCTCTCATGGCTACAGAAATGCCAATCGTGTGGATTAGGCACACTTGGGCTCAGATGGGAGTGGGCATTTGGATTTGGGTGCACAGAATTTACTGAATTTGGTTTGGGGGTTGAGGAGCCATTTAGCTTTTCCAGATCCTTCGTACTACAAGTAACGTGGAAGCCCCCTATATTTCTTTCTATATTTCTAAGTGGGGACTTGCTTTTATTGTGGATTGAGTTCAAACTTTTATTGGGATGATTTTACATAACGTTTGGAATCATATTTATCCTGCACGCTACACTAAGCACTTAAGGTACCGTTACACTAAACGACTTACCAACGATGATGACCAGCGATACGACCTGGCCGTGATCGTTGGTAAGTCGTTGTGTGGTCGCTGGAGAGCTGTCACACAGACAGCTCTCTCCAGCGACCAACGATCCGGGGAACAACTTCAGCATCGTTGAAACCATCTTCAACGATGCCGAAGTCCCCAGGTAACCAGGGTAAACATTGGGTTACTAAGTGCAGGGCCATGCTTAGTAACCCGATATTTACCCTGGTTACCATTGTAAAAGTTAAAAAAAAAAAAAAAACACTACATACTCACATTCCGATGTCTGTCATGTCCCCCGCCGTCAGCTTCCCGCACTGACTGTGTCAGCGCCGGCCATAAAGCAGAGCACAGCGGTGACGTACCTTTACATCCATGCTGTGGAGTCAGTCGGTGTCAAGGAAATTAAGGAGTCGGAGGTTTGGTTTACCGACTCCACATCCCTGGTATGAGGGAGTCATGGAGTTGGTGTCATAGAAATTGAGGAGTTGGAGTCAGAGGTTTGGCTTACCGACTCCACAGCCCTGCTTACATCGGTGTTTACATCTAAATTTCCTAATGATGTGATTCAGATGTAACCCCTGAAGGAGCTATTCACTATAATGAGGCAGCAGAGTTACTCTGGACTCCATCTGCCTAATTTTAGGAATTCTTAAACCACGGGTTCTGTCCGAATCACTTATTTCAGAGTTTTAGACGGAAACCTCTGTGTAAGCGCTCAGTGCAGGGCGCAGGATAAATGTGAACCGAGCCTTACTGCGATATTCGGGAGACAGAATGAACAAATCGACAGCATGTGAAGAATTGTCTTTATTTATTTTATGCCGCTTCTCGTGTGATATAAGTGATTAGATAACTTTATTCTTCTGGTTGGTTCGATTCCAGATTATATTGGGTTTTTACATTTAGCTGCTGTCACACACTAAAAAAAATGCTAGTTTTTGAATCGCCATATTTTTACAGCTATAATTTTGCCATATTTTGGCCAACAAAGTCCCAGGCATCTCTTTTTCAGAGAAACCATATTTACATTCGTGTTTTTGATTGCATTTTATTCCACTTTTATGGATGATAAAGCATTGTTTTTTTGCCTTTTTTATTTTGTTTTACAGTATTCACTAAAGGGGTTAACTAGTAGGACAGTTTTATAGGTTGGGTTGTTCTGGACGAGGCAATACCAAATATGTGTACTTATTTTTATAGGGGAAAAAAAATTATGGGTCCCATATATTTACATTTTTTTATCATTATTTTGTGATCTACTTTTTTTAACCTCTTTCTGCCATAGGACGGAATAGTACATCCTATGGCAGAACCCCCGCTTTGATTCGGGCTCCTTCAAGTGAGCCTGCATCAAAGCCGGGACATGTCAGCTGTTTTGAACAGCTGACGTGCCCGCAATAGGTAATCGCTATCCACCCGCACCTATTAACTAGTGAAATGCCACTGTCAAACTCTGACAGTGGCTTTTAACCAGCGGTTCCGGCCATCGGGCTGAAAATGTGCGCAACGGTGGCCCCCGTCGCATGATTGTGGGAGTCATTGGTGTGTTGGCATAACAACCAGAGGTCTCCTGCAGACCTCTATGGTTGTTGATGCCGGATTGATATGAGCGCCATCCTGTGGTCGGCGCTCATAGCAATGCTATAATGTAGCTACATAGAGGCGATCTGAGCATCGCTCCTATGTAGCAGAGCTGATCAGGCTGTGCCAACTTCTAGCCTACCATGGAGGCTATTAAAACACGGCAAAAGTAATAAAAAAAAAAAACATTTTTAAAAATATGAAAAAAATATAAAAGTTCATATCACACCCAACTTACGCCCCATTCAAAATAAAACAATAAAAAATATCAAACCTACACATATTTGGTATTGCTGCATTCAGATATATCAATAAAAAAAAAAAGAATTAACCTGATCGCTAAACGGTGTAGCGAGAAAAAAAATTAAAACGCCAGTTACGTTTTTTTGGGTCGCTGCGACATTGCATTAAAATGCAATAATGGGCGATCAAAAAAACGTATCTGCACCAAAATGGTATCATTAAAAGCATCAGCTCGGCACCCAGAAAATAAGCTCTCACCCAACCCCAGATCGCAAAAAATGGAGATGCTATGGGTATCGGAAAAAGGTGCAATTTTTTTTCCAGCAAAGTTTGGACTTTTTTATTGTTTAGATAAAAAAAGAACCTAGACATGTTTGGTGTCTATGAACTCGTAATGACCTGGAGAATCATAATGGCAGGCTCTGAGAAGGAGAGGAGCAAAAAACAAAAACCATTCCCGGTGACCTCTTGAAGCTCATCAAGAGAATGCCAAGAGTTTGCAAAGCAGTCATCAAAGCAAAATGTGGCTACTTTGAAGAACCTAGAATATAAGACATAATTTCAGTTGTTTCACACTTTTTTATTAAGTATATAATTCCACATGTGTTAACTCATAGTTTTGATGCCTTCAGTGTGAATGTACAATTTTCATAGTCATGAAAATACAGAAAAATCTTTAAATGAGAAGGTGTGTCCAAACTTTAGGTCTGTACTATATATATATATATATATATATACACACACACACACACACACACACACACACACACACACACACTTCAATTATTTGGAAGGGGTTACATTTAAGCATGGGTGTTTATACATTACCCAATTAGTTTTGACATGTTTGGGGGCTCTTTTATAATTGCTTTTGAATTGGACCTGTCACTTGCACAAAAAAATTTAGTGAAATACCTTGATAAAAAAAAAAATCACCTGAGCTCTCCTGATTTTTGCCGCTCTCTTCCATTTCGATCTGCATCGCTCCAATCTAACTTTGTTGCTCTTGACATGTAGTATGTAAAATCTCTGCTTACAGTCCAATTGGGCATTTCTTCAGTCTTCTCGGTGGGGTGCGTGATTGTTGACTTTTATCCTTAATTCCCAGATGTTGCCGATCACTGCTCAACTGGTAGATTGCCAATCACAGCTGGACAGCTAATGTGTGGGAGGAAGTGGTGATTGCAGTCTCTGAGAAGACTCTGAAGTAACCCTCATTTTGTCTTCAAGCAGAAATTTCACATACTGCGCCCCAAAGTCAATAATTGTTAATCTCTCTGCAATGGAGTAAGGCAGCACAAAACTGTGAAGTTAAATAAATAAGGCAGCACACTGCAGCGCTAGAACATACAAACTTGAAATACGAAATTTGAACTGCATTACTGCACTAGAAATATGAAAAATGAGAGCGTTTAGCGCATAAAAATGGCCAATTTTATGTGTACCTGGTAGCCACTTTACGGCATCTCTCTTATACCAGGTCCTACGCTTGCCTTACCTCGCTGAGAATAAACGTCTCCATCTGAATGGGTACATGTGAAACCTCTTCCTAGACTAAAATTCTCTCTCTCTATGGAGGGGTATTGGACCTGCTGTAATTAAAACACCTGTGGCTAGAAGGCGGAGTGCGCGATCAGAAGGCTAGAGAATACATTTCAAAAACCTGACCTGCACATCCAAACATAGACTAAGTGTGAACAGGTGCTGAACCTAGAGTCGCCAACTCGTATATAGTTAAATAAATAAGGCAGCACACTGCAGCGCTAGAACATACAAACTTGAAATACGAAATTTGTGCACTCCGCCTTCTAGCCACAGGTGTTTTAATTACAGCAGGTCCAATGGTTCTGGAGCCCCACTGCTGTTCCATGCTTGGGTGTGACTCATGGATGTGTAAATCTGTAACTCCATGCAGATATTGCCCCAGTGCTCCAAGGCTAAATGTCAACTTTCTATGGAAATGCCTGAACCGCTTTGCTTTAAAGTATTAATCTCATCTACTGATTGTCTTACCGCTGTCTCTAACATCATGTCCTCCCTCTATCTGAAACTAAACCTGTCAAAAACTGAACTCCTCGTGTTCTCTCCCTCTACTAACCTACCTTTGCCTGACATTGCCATCTCCGTGTGCGGTTCCACCATTACTCCAAAGCAACATGCCCGCTGCCTTGGGGTCATCCTTGATTCTGACCTTTCATTCACCCCCTACATCCGATCACTGGCTCGCTCTTCTTACCTGCATCTCAAAAACATTTCTAGAATTCGCCCTTTTCTTACTTTCGACTCTGCAAAAACTCTGACTGTTTCACTTATTCATTCTCGTCTGGACTATTGTAACTCTCTACTAATCGGTCTCCCTCTTGCAAAACTCTCCCCGCTCCAATCTGTCCTGAATGCTGCAGCCAGGATCATATTCCTCACCAACCGTTACACCGATGCCTCTACCCTGTGCCAGTCATTACACTGGCTACCCATCCACTCCAGAATCCAGTACAAAACTACTACCCTCATCCACAAAGCACTCCATGGCTCAGCACCACCCTACATCTCCTCCCTGGTATCAGTCTACCACCCTACCCGTGCCCTCCGCTCCGCTAATGACCTCAGGTTAGCATCCTCAATAATCAGAACCTCCCACTCCCGTCTCCAAGACTTTACACGTGCTGCGCCGATTCTTTGGAATGCACTACCTAGGTTAATACGATTAATCCCCAATCCCCACAGTTTTAAGCGTGCCCTAAAAACTCATTTGTTCAGACTGGCCTACCGCCTCAATGCATTAACCTAACGATCCCTGTGTGGCCTATTTATAATAAAAAAAAAAAAAGGTTCCTCGCATCATGTTCTCATACACTTTATGCAGTATTAGCCCTCTGTGTCTGTACTGCTACATACTTAGGCAGGTAACTGGTTCATGCAGCTTTACATGAACACCTGAGCCTTACACTATAGCTGGTCCGAATAACTAAAGCAATTGTTACCATCCACCTCTCGTGTCTCCCCTTTTCCCCATAGTTTGTAAGCTTGCGAGCAGGGCCCTCACTCCTCCTGGTATCTGTTTTGAACTGTGATTTCTGTTATGCTGTAATGTCTATTGTCTGTACAAGTCCTCTCTATAACTTGTAAAGCGCTGCGGAATATGTTGGCGCTATATAAATAAAATTATTATTATTATTATTATTATCTACTTTCTGCAGAATAATTTCCATACAGAAATTGACCTGTGATGTAGATCTTTCAATCTGCGCATTTCCTTTTGCTGCCTATTGTCACCATACATTTCACTTCATCAAATAAAGTGGGCTGAAATATCCTGTAAGTCTCTGTCAGTTTGCTGCAGGAGCGGCACTGCATGAATCCTTCCTAACTGTCTATAATCACGGATTCCTGAAGGCTGTATGTCCTGCTGTGCTTGTAATCAGATACTGGAGATAGCTAGCTGGGTCATACAGTTGAAGTCAAAATTATTCAGCCCTTATTACACATTAGGTTTGTTCGCAAAATTTACACATTTTCTGCTGTTTGCTATAAACTAATTGAACAAGAAAAATTGGAGGTTGGAAAGTCCAGTGACGTTTATGCTTTAGCTTGTTCATAGTAGACATGACGGTTTCTCCTAGTATTTCTTGATGCTTAATTGTATCCATCTTGTCCTCAACATGCTGCAGGTTTTCAGTCCCAGACGAAGAAAAGCAGCTAGAGAGTAACACCGAACCACCACCATGCTTCACTGTAGGCAGTGTATGCACTTCAGCGTATGCTTTATTCTGCCTCCTATAGACATACCCCTTTGATCTTTAGTGATGAAAAGTTGCAGGTTTTTTTTATCACTGTGCCATAGAACAGAATTCCGAAACTGTAGCTTTTTTTTTTTTTTAGTACATTGGAGTCTACTTTTCCAGTGCTATTGGGTCAGTAGAGGTCTTTCAGGCCACCTATGGAGATGTCACTGTCTAGTATTCACCATACTGTGGAAACTGAAACCTCAGAGCCTGCTGCCACCAAATCTTGCTGCAGATCTTTTGCAGTCACTCAAGGGTTTTCGATCACCTGTCTCCTCAGGAGTCTGATGGCAGATGGTGACAGCTTCCTCTTTCTACATCCAGGTAGTGTTGCCAGTGTTTCTTCAACTTTAACCATGCTTTCAAACATATCTCTAGGGACATTCAATGCCTTGCTGTCTTTTCATATCCTTTTTCTTGATTGTGCAAGGCAATGATCTATTCTCCTTAGGTTACCGTCACACAGTGGCATTTTGATCGCTACGACGGTACGATCCGTGACGCTCCAGCATCGTAACAATATCGCTCCAGCGTCGTAGACTGCTGTCACACTTTGCAATGTACGACGCTGGAGCGATAATTTCATGATGTATGTGCGATGTAGAAGCCGTTGGTTACTATGCGCACATCGTATACGATATATGTTACACCATGCGATCATGCCGCCACAGCGGGACACTAGACGACGAAAGAAAGTTTCAAACGATCTGCTACGACGTACGATTCTCAGCGGGGTCTCTGATCGCAGGAGCATGTCAGACACTGCGAGATCGTAACTATATCGCTCGAACGTCACAAATCGTGCCATCGTAGCGATCAAAATTGCACTGTGTGACGGTACCCTAACCCCGAGCCTGTTTTCACCTTCATGACCAGGCCAAATTGTACAATCATGACCAGTAGTGTCACTTTGAGGTAATGACTGTGAAACTCTTCAATGGATCCCAGTGATTCTGAGGCTGTTTTTTGGTGACTCATCGTGATTTATGTCAGTGCTAAATTTAGGTCGAAATTATTTGCGTTTATTTGTGAAAATATTGGAATTTTGGCAAAAATATTGAAAATGTTTATATCCTTAAAACATCCGTGCTGCACAAAATAATTTATAAATAACATGTGCCACATGTCTACTTCCAAGTGATTCATGGAATTGTATAATATTGGGCTGAGTCCATGGAGAATTTATCTACAGGTGCAGTAACAATTTTGACATGGGTGTTTGTCAGAAACAACCAGCAGTGAACATTGCCAAGTAAAAACTGCAAATCTACCATTGTAGTGCCCACTCATTGAGCTCAGCTCATTCGTCTGGAGACATGGACCCCGTAAATTAAGCGGGCTCTCATCACTACAGTAAATGCCAACCATCGATGCTAACTGTGGTTTAGGCACACTGTAGGGCTCAGAAGGAAGGGGGGCATTTGCATTTGGTAGCTGGATTTCCTTTGGGGTGGCCGAGGAGCCATAGCGCTTTTTCAGAACCTTTGTGCTATCAGTAACGCATAAGCCCTCTATATTTCCAGTGATACTTGATGGACCTGAGTGGGGACTTTTTTTTTTTCTTGTGGATTTACAGTAGTTGAAGCTTTTATTGGGAACATTTTACATAACATTTGGGATCACATGTGTCCTGCATTCTACGCTGAGCATTTGCATCAAGGTTTCCATCTAAATCTCTTGAGTGATGTGATTCAGATGAAACTATGAGGGATCCATTCACAGTAATAAGGCAGCAGAGTTACTCTGGACTCCATCTGGCCTCTGTTCAACCGTGTCCTTCTTCTTTTCAGAGTTGCACAAACCAGGACTGTGGAGTCGGTAAGCCAAACCTCCGACTCCTCAATTTTCATGACACCGACTTCACCAAAATGGACTCCGACTCCACAGACCTGTGTTCAACTGCGCTTTTGTGCACGCCTAAAAAGATGGACAGCCCCAGATCATAGGCCAGACAGTGTCCACAGTGCCTCCAACTGACTCACAGGGAATATTCCGCCAGGGGGGTCCGTCTGAATCACGTATTTCAGAGATTTACATGGAAATCCTCATGTGAGTGCAGGATAAATGTGAGCCAAGCCTTAGGCCGGCGTCACATTAGCGAGTTTTACGGACGTATGAGAGGCGCAGAAAATACGGATTGCACACGGACCAATGATTCTCTATGTCCCAGCTCCTATCTGCTGTATTTTACGCATCCATATTATACGGTCTTGTACGGCCGTAGAAATCGCAGCATGCTGCGTTTGTCAGCGTATTGCGCAAAAAATCCGCCAATGAAAGTCAATGGGGATGAGAAAAATACGGATTACACACGGACCAACAGTGTGACTTGCGAGAAATACGCAGCGGTGTTCTAGAGAAAAGCCGGCAATTCAGTGTGGTGTACAGTAAAATCACAGAATAAATGTCTACACATAGTATAGGGTCGTGTGTGTATGTATGTATGTATGTATATATATATATATATATATATATATATATATATATATGTATATGTATGTTTTAACGAATATTTGAGCACATGGATCCATTGTATGTCCGTTTTGCAAGCCGGCGAGAAAATCTCACTGTACGGATGCCATACGGATTACATACGGAGGATGAGATGCGCAAAATACGCTGACACACCCTGCCTACGGATGACATACGGATCACTATTTTGGGAACACTTCTGCGTATTACGGCCGTAACAAACGGACCGTATTTTCATACGCCTAGTGTGACGCTGGCCTTACTGCGATCTTCGGGCGGCAGAATGAGCAAATCAACAGTAGGTGAAGAATTGGATTCAATTTTATACTGTTCGTCTTGCAGTATAGGTGATTAGTCTGTGCGAATACAGCGATTATATAATATTCATATTTTTTTATGTTTTGGCTGCTGTCACACACACAGTCTTTGCATCGCCATATTATGAGAACTATAATTTTTCTGTATTTCTGCTGACCGTAATGTGAGGGCGATGGACGAGTTGGGTTACACACTTTTTTTTTTTTTTTTTTTTAATCGCTTTGTATTCCGACTTTTGGAAGACAGAATGAACAAAACCCAGCAAATCAGGAATTTGTTTTCTGGGGGTTTATCTTTATGCTGTTCAGTGTGGTAAAAGTGTTAAGGTTGCTTTATTCTTCAGGTCAGTACGATTACAGTGATTCCACGTTTATATAATTTTTTTTGTGTTTTGTCGATTTTACACAATAAAAACTTTTTTTTATAGAAAAAATATTGTTTCTGCATCACTATATTCTGAGAGCTTATAGCCTTTTTATTTCTTTGCTGACGGAGCTGAATGGCAGCTTGTTTTTTTTTGCGGCACAAGATGGCATTTTCAGCTGTATAATTTTTATTTGCTTTCGAATTTTTGATCATATTATATTCCGGTATTTGTTCAGCGATGTGATGAAAAAGCATAGTTTTTTGCCACGTTATTTATTTTTTACGGTAAAGGGGTCAACTAGTCAAACTATTTTATATGTCAGGTTGTTACTGCGATATCTAATATATGTACCGTACTTTGTTTTTACTTAATGTATTTATTGTATTGATATTTTTCTTTTTTTGTGTGATTTTACAACTTTTAAAACTTTTTTTTTTTTTTTGTAAACTTATATACCTTGTTCCTTTATGGGACATCAACTTGCCCTGCCCTGATTGCTGATTTAATACTTGCTGGGCATTAGCTCAATGCATCGCAGACAGGGTGAAGGTGTCAGTTCCTGCTCTGAGCAGGAGCCTACAGGCCACCGTACCTGGGTGACACTGTAGCTGTCTTTCGGGCCATGGTCACAATGGATACCATTGGAACAATGCAGTCGTGTTGTACTGATTGGAGCAGAGACGGACCGTCCTTCCTGCTATATGCCGATCCTTGTCACTAGTGACAGCGGCATCAGAGGGGTTTTACTAGTAAAAAGATCTAAATGTTAAAAATAAGAAAAATAAATCATTATATACTCATCTTCCGGCGCCTTTCCCGCTCCTCGTGACGCTCCGGTGACCGGTCCATGACCGGAGCGTCACGAGGAGCATCGGTAAACGCCTTGCCTGGACCCGGGGGGGCCGACGGAGGGTGAGTATATAACTATTTTTAATTTTAATTCTTTTTAACAGGGTGGCCCACATTGCTATATACTACGTGGGCTGTGCTATATACTGCGTGGGCTGTGCTATATACTACGTGGCTGTGGTATATATTACGTGGCTGGGCCATATACTACATCGCTGTGCTCTATACTATGTGGCCTCTGTTATACTGCATGGGCTGTGCTATATACTACGTGGCTGGGCAATATACCGCGTGGCTGGGCAATATACCGCGTGGCTGGGCAATATACCGCGTGGCTGGGCAATATACCACGTGGCTGGGCAATATACCACGTGGCTGGGCAATATACCACGTGGCTGGGCAATATACCACGTGGCTGGGCAATATACTATGTGGCTGGTCAATATACATGGCTGGGCAATATACTATGTGGCTGGTCAATATACATGGCTGGGCAATATACTACGTGGGCTGTGCTACATACTACGTGGGCTGTGCTACATACTACGTGGGCTGTGCTACATACTACGTGGGCTGTGCTGCCTACTACGTGGGCTGTGCTGCATACTACGTGGGCTGTGCTGCATACTACGTGGGCTGTGCTGCATACTACGTGGGCTGTGCTGCATACTACGTGGGCTGTGCTACATACTACGTGGGCTGTGCTACATACTACGTGGGCTGTGTTATACGCTACTTGGCTGTGCTATATTTCTCTGCTGTATCTGTGCATCGTGGTATGTGTTAAAGAGGGGGGCCCACTGAGACTCTTTCGCCTGGGGCCATCAAAAACCTGGAGGCAGCCCTGGCTTCACTGATTGGTCACGCCCGGCCGCGAACAATCAGCGACAGGCACAGTCCGCCCGCGAGTTGGCGCGGAATTTGAACCACGCTTCGCTAATTGATCGCGGCCGACCGAATCCTGTGTATAAATTGCATTATTCTGAAAACTTCATAAATAAACTACATGCATATTCTAGAATACCCGATGCGTTAGAATCTGGCTACCATCTAGTATTAAAATAAAGATCAAGGAAGCAGCCAGCTGCTGCTTTCACTTCCTCCTGATTACTTACAAGTACGAAGGAGGAGATAGTGACGCCAGCGTAGATTGGGTGCTGGGCTCATGTGCCATAACAACCGCACGTGAGCCCTGGGAACACGAGTGTCAACACATCTGAAATAGTGCGAGCACATGAGGTGTGAGTATGTTTTTATTTCATCTGGGGGAAACATTGGGAATAAGAAGGGGTTGTCCACTACTAGGACAACCCCTTACTGAACTAAATGTTTGGCCCTGGTAACATAATAAAGCCTATACTTGCCTACCTTGCTTGCTCTGTACCAGCGGTGTGAGCACTCGTGGTCTCGAAGCTCTGGTTAGGTTGAAGGACTCGTGATGCCCGGCGCCTAATCAGCGCTGGCGTCACTGTCCCCACCTACGTACGTTTTGAACATGATGAGGAAGTTCGGGCTGCAGCTGATCTGACTTTCTCTTCATGTTCAATTCATATGAAGGCGGTGACAGTGATGCCAGCGCTGATTGGACACGTGGAATGGAACCACGTGTCATTCCACCGCACCAGAGGTACAGGACCGCGAGTGCTGAGTCATTACAAAGAGAGTGATCCATTTCAAGTGTTTATTGAACAAAGCTGGAACAGAGCTAGCACGGGAGGGGAGTATAGTTTTTTTTATTTATTTTTATCAGGGCCTAACATTTTTCTCAAGAAGGGGTTGTCCTAGTAGTGAACCAACACCTAAGTCTGGATTCAGTTGGCTTTGGAATCATTGGGATGAGTGGTGGAACTACAAGTGCTTCTCACAAAATTAGAATATCATTAAAAGGTTAATTTATTTCAGTTCTTAAATACAAAAAGTGAAACTCGCATGTTATATAGAATCATTAGAGTAATCTATTTCAAGTGTTTATTTCTGTTAATGTTGATGATTATGGCTTACAGCCAATGAAAATCTGAAATATTGGCCTACTGAAATGTATGTTCCGTAAATGCACTCAATACTTGGTCGGGGCTCCTTTTGCATCAATGCGGTGTAGCATGGAGGCGATGAGCCTGTGGCACTGCTGAGGTGTTATGGAAGCCCAGGTTGCTTTGATAGCAGCCTTCAGCTCATCTGCATTGTTGGGTCTGGTGTTTCTCATCTTCCTTTTGACAGTACCCCATAGATTCTCTATGGGGTTAAGGTCAGGCGAGTTTGCTGGCCAATCAAGCACAGTGATAGTGTTGTTTGTAAACCAGGTATTGGTATTTTTGGCAGTGTGGACAGGTGCCAAGTCTTGCTGGAGAATGAAATTTCGATCTCCAAAAAGCTTGTCGGCCGAGGGAAGCATGAAGTGCTCTAAAATTTCCTGGTAGACTGCTGCGCTGACTTTGGTCTTGATAAAACACAGTGGACCTACACCAGCAGATGACATGGCTCCCCAAACCATCACTGATTGTGGAAACTTCACACTAGACCTCAAGCAGCTTGGATTGTGGCCTCTCCACTCTTCCTCCAGACTCTGGGATCTTGATTTCCAAATGAAATGCTAAATTTACTTTCATCTGAAAACAACACCTTGGACCACTGAGCAACAGTCCAGTTCTTTTTCTCTTTGGCCCAGGTAAGACGCTTCTGGCATTGTCTATTGGTAATGAGTGGCTTGACACAAGGAATGCGACACTTGTAGCCCATGTCCTTGATACGTCTGTGTGTGGTGGCTCTTGAAGTAATGACTCCAACAGCAGTCCACTCCTTGTGAATCTCGCTCAAATTTTTGAATGGCCTTTTCTTAATCCTTTCAAGGTTGCGGTTATCCTAGTTGCTTGTGCGCCTTTTTCTACCACACTTTTTCCTTCTACTCATCTTTCCATTAATATTCTTGAATACAGCCTTTGAACAGCCAGCTTCTTTAGCAATGACCTTTTGTGGCTTACCCTCCTAGTGGAGTGTGTCAATGATAGCCTTTTGGACATCTGTCAAGTCAGCAGTCTTCCCCATGATTGTGGAGCCTACTGAAACAGACTAAGGGACCTTTTTAAACTCTTAGGAAGCCTTTGCAGGTGTTTTTGTTAATTATTCTAATTTACTGAAATAATGACTTTATGGTTTTCATTGGCTGTAAGCCATAATCATCAACATTAACAGAAATAAACACTTGAAATACATCACTCTGTTTGTAATGACTCTATATAATGAGTTTCACTTTTTGTATTGAAGAACTGAAATAAATTAACTTTTTGATGATATTCTAATTTTGTGAGAAGCACTTGTACCTGCCAATACATGCACTAGTTTCGTACAGACCAGTATAGTGCATGCTGTGATTTCACTAATAAGCACTAGCACATAGGCTTCTGTTGATCTGTGGCAGTCTTATTTGTACACCGGCTGTAAAAAGTCGTCTGAACAAGGTCTAAAGGTAAATTTACCAGGCCCATAGTTCTGATAGTTTATGTCGGATACCTGTACGTCACTGTATAAGCATACTGGTGTTGATGCCACCTATAGAAGCCCATGAAGGCCAGGTGCCCACGATCCGGAACTTGCAGCCCTTTGGATGCAGCGTCTGTTCGCTCCATCCAAAGCTCTGCCATCTATTGAACGCAGGTGAATCCACATGTGATCACTGAATCATGCTGATTCACCGCGCTCAATACAGTCAATTGATGTAATTTCTCTTGCAGATACTCGCGTCTCCGCAAGATAAATAGACTTGCTGCGGTCTGGGAAAAAGTGCCGCGTGTCCGAAGGTGGTCCGCAGGGTCTCTGGACGCATAGTGGACATGGGATTTCTAGAAATCGCATCCACTGTGCGGTCACAGCTGGCCACCGCAGGTTTGATGCTGCATAAATTCACAGCGTCAGACCCACAGCAGCTCCTGATCGTGGGCCAGTACCCCCTAGGTTATGTGCACACGTTGCAGATTTTGATGCGTTTCCGCAGTGTTTTTGGACGCATGGAATTTCATCAAATCCAGGGTGTAGTACAGTAACAATGATAGTCAATGGGAACTTGAGAATTGCTGTGCACATGGTGCGGAAAAATCGCGCAGATTCGCTTCATTTTTTCCCTGCAGCATGTCAATTCTTTGTGCAGAAACAGTGTTTCTGCACCCATTGACTACACATTGGGTGAGGCAAATCCACACATCAAAAAACGTATGACAATCCGCAAGCAATCTGCAAGAAATCCGCATCAATTCCGCAAGCATTTTGGCCTGTGTTTTCTGCCAAGAGATGCAGATTCTGTGAGGAAAATTCCGCAGGCCAATCCGCAACGCGTGCACATACCCTTACAGATTTCAATGTTACAGAATTGCAATGTATCCATAAAAAAATAGATTCAGTAAGTGAAAAAATTGTTCAACTGCGCTGCCCCATTGAATGATATTGGTCTGAGTGCTGCCAGTAATTTCCACAGACAGCTCTCAGACCCAAAATACAGTCCTATGAACAGCTCTTGGGGCGCATTTTCAGTATATAAACTCCCTGCTTTCCTGTTGCATATGCCAAACATACCGTGCGAATACATCCTCACTTCAATGCATGATTTGTTTTGTAGGAAGTGTATTAGGCTATGTGCACACGTTGCGGATTTGATGCTGCGGATCTGCAGCTGTTTTCCATGCGTTGTACCGTACCATGTGAACGTATGGAAAACAAAATCCGCAGTGCCCATGCTGCGGAAAATACTGGGCGGAAACACTGTGTTGTATTTTCTGCAGCATGTCAATTTTTTGTGCGGATTCCGCAGCGTTTTACACCTGTTCCTCAATAGGAATCCGCATGTGAAATCTGCACAAAAACCGTGGTAAATCCGCGGGTAATCCGCAGTACGGTTTACCTGCGGATTTTGCAAAAACAGTGCGGAAAAATCCGCACATCAATCCGCAACGTGTGCACATAACCTAAGAAGAACTTCTCTGAGTATTAGTTAACTCTTTGAAGACCAGCACTTTTGAATTGAGCACTTGTGAACGTAATTCTGGTTGTCGGCTGAAGTCTGCTTGTTCTGTATGTATGACAGACTTGTGTACTCGCCAGTAGTTTTCTTTGCAGTATTTGCCAGCTGAACTCCTGCATGGTTTAGCCCAAATAAAAGGCATCGTTCATGTCCTTTTTTTTCATGATGCTTTTACGGTACCTACTAGTGCCATGCTATGCTTATGATCACTTGTGGTGCTGTTCTGTGGTCCTCTGTGTAACATATTCCTGAAGCCTTTGCTGCAGTGCTGGAGTCCACTCTCATGCAGTAATGATTTTCTATAATGTCCGTAGCCGTTTATTTAACGGGAAAGGGTTTTTACTTGATCTGCTTAGAGCAGTGGTATGTGGTTCTAATATTTATTGTCAGAAAATCTTATAAATCCTACAGTGAATCCGTACATAGACTGTTATGTCAGACATTATTGTGCTACGGGCACTGTGTTGCCATCATCATTATCTGCGATAGGAGTTTATTTTTTTTTCCCCCCCACGTGGAGAACTTCAGTGGCACTGTCCATGCAATCTCATCATACAAGAAGTTCTGGTGATTGATCTGATGATCCCGTTTAATGGCATGTAATTTTATTGTGGTAGTCACAATGTGATCATATGACTTGTGGCAACACAAACCATGAACGTTCAGATAGAAAGGAACAACTGAATAAAGTAATATTAGCTATCGTAAATTCTATATATTGGGGGCCTAGTGAAAGAATTAATTGGGAAAAAGAACAAACTGGAATGTTACTTTAAAGTAGCTCTCCTAATGAACTATTTATTGGCTAATCGATTCTGAACACCTCAGATGTATGTTGGGGAGCAATTCCTGCACCACTCGAGATGCTGTGTGAGCCAGCAAAGCTTTACAGGGGCCATATGGTTGAAAAGTGGATAGGAAAAGCACTGGCTCCCAGCATTGGCCCTTTGCTCTTCTGAGTTTGTGTGGCCGTGTTTCAGCTTTGGCAGCTCACATGGCGTCCTACCCTGTAGAACAGTAGTTGCTTTCCATTGTAAGTCTTTAAAACTGCCATTGATGCTCCATAGACTTACATTGAGAAAACAAGTTCCAGTCCACAATAAACCAAATCCTGGTGTAAGCTGCCTGGGTTGACTTGCGGTTATGTGGTTCAGATGTTCCGCAGTCTTTGGAACCGGAGAAGACTACATACATATTCTAAGGAAGTCACCAATAAAACTTTTGATGCTCCATTTTGAGTAATGAAAGGTACAGTAGCCACTCACGCACTGACTTGAGTCGTTCATTATTGCAGCCACATGATTATATCACAACGTAATTGCATTTCCATAATTCCATCTGAACCGCTCTACTTTGTAAACATTTAGTGCCCGATTTCCACATCTCCCAAATGGGTACCAAACATCACTGGTGCCATAAGTTTTGCGTTATCTTCTATCTATAAGTACGATTTACCTAGCCTGGACAGTTGCTTTAAGATGTACACAGGAACATCCTAAATCGGTATCATTGTCAATATTTCACCAGACAATGTGGTCTAGACATTGGCTTTAATGAAAGTCAATAAAACGTTGGCATAGTGAGTGATCACAATACCGTATATAAGAAACCTGCTGTCAGCCGGCCAAGATTGTCATTTGAACTTGAAGGATCTCCTCTTTCTTTATTAAGTGTATTTTTTGAACGGCAGAAATTTCTCGGACTGGTCCCATTCATGCGAATGATCCATAAAAAAAATTGATGTGTTTGCATGAGAAACCACCTCAATTCAGATGATGGGAGTCACCCAAATTGCTGCAACAAATTTGCCACTTGTGAACATAACCTAAACGTGAGTGGGAATACAGTTTTATAGTAAAAAAAAATAATCCTTTTGTTTGCATTAGATAAAAAAAAATATCAGTAAAACTTCTAACAATCCACCGCTGCTGACTTTCTACAAAAGTAGCATTGCTCTGCATCTGACAAGTGATGTCAAGCAGCAAATGAACCTGCGATGTTACCTGTTAATGAAGCTTCTACATAGTTACATAGTTATTAAGGTTGAAGGAAGACTATATGTCCATCTAGTTCAACCCATAGCCTAACCTAACATGCCCTAACATGTTGATCCAGAGGAAGGCAAAAAAACCCCATGTGCAAAGAGTAAGCTCCACATTGGGGAAAAAAATTCCTTCCCGACTCCACATACGGCAATCAGACTAGTTCCCTGGATCAACGCCCTATCAAGGAATCTAGTGTATATACCCTGTAACATTGTACTTTTCCAGAAAGGTATCCAGTCCCCTCTTAAATTTAAGTAATGAATCACTCATGACAACATCACACGGCAGAGAGTTCCATAGTCTCACTGCTCTTACAGTAAAGAATCCGTGTCTGTTATTATGCTTAAACCTTTTTTCCTCCAACCGCAGAGGATGCCCCCTTGTCCCTGTTTCAGGTCTATGATTAAAAAGATCATCAGAAAGGTCTTTGTACTGTCCCCTCATATATTTATACATTAAAATGAGATCACCCCTTAGTCTTCGTTTTTCCAAACTAAATAGCCCCAAGTGTAATAATCTATCTTGGTATTGCAGACCCCCCAGTCCTCTAATAACCTTGGTCGCTCTTCTCTGCACCCGCTCCAGTTCAGCTATGTCTTTCTTATACATCGGAGACCAGAACTGTGCACAGTATTCTAAGTGTGGTCGAACTAGTGACTTGTATAGAGGTAAAATTATATTCTCCTCATGAGCATCTATGCCTCTTTTAATGCATCCCATTATTTTATTTGCCTTTGTAGCAGCTGCCTGACACTGGCCACTGAATATGAGTTTGTCATCCACCCATACACCCAGGTCTTTTTCATTGACGGTTTTGCCCAGAGTTTTAGAATTAAGCACATAATTATACATCTTATTACTTCTACCCAAGTGCATGACCTTACATTTATCCCCATTAAAGCTCATTTGCCATTTATCAGCCCAAGCTTCTAGTTTACATAAATCATCCTGTAATATAAAATTGTCCTCCTCTGTATTGATTACCCTGCAGAGTTTAGTGTCATCTGCAAATATTGAAATTCTACTCTGAATGCCCCCTACAAGGTCATTAATAAATATGTTAAAAAGAAGAGGGCCCAATACTGACCCCTGTGGTACCCCACTGCTAACCGCTACCCAGTCCGAGTGTGCTCCATTAATAACCACCCTTTGTTTCCTATCCCTGAGCCAGCTCTCAACCCACTTGCACATATTTTCCCCTATCCCCATTATTCTCATTTTATGTATCAACCTTTTGTGTGGCACCGTATCAAAAGCTTTTGAAAAGTCCATATACACTACATCCACTGGGTTCCCTTGGTCCAATCCGGAACTTACCTCTTCATAGAAACTGATCAAATTAGTCTGACATGAACGGTCCCTAGTAAACCCGTGCTGATACTGGGTCATGAGGTTATTCCTCTTCAGATACTCCAGTATAGCATCCCTTAGAATGCCCTCCAGGATTTTACCCACAGTAGAGGTTAAGCTTACTGGCCTATAGTTTCCGAGTTCAGTTTTTGTTCCCTTTTTGAATATTGGCACCACATTTGCTATACGCCAGTCCTGTGGCACAGACCCTGTTATTATGGAGTCTTTAAAGATTAAAAATAATGGTCTATCAATGACTGTACTTAATTCCTGCAGTACTCGAGGGTGTATCCCATCCGGGCCCGGAGATTTGTCAATTTTAGTGATTTTTAGACGCCGCCGCACTTCCTGCTGGGTTAAGCAGGTGACATTTAATTGGGAATTTTTATCACTAGACATTTTGTCTGCCATGGGATTTTCTTGTGTAAATACTGATGATAAAAAGTCATTTAGCATATTGGCTTTTTCCTCATCCTCATCCACCATCTCACCCAGACTATTTTTAAGGGGGCCAACACTATCATTTTTTAGTTTCTTACTATTTATGTAGTTAAAGAATATTTTAGGATTATTTTTACTCTCTCTGGCAATGAGTCTCTCTGTCTCAATCTTTGCTGCCTTGATTTGCTTTTTACAGAATTTATTTAATTTTCTGTATTTATTTAATGCCTCCTCACTACCTACTTCCTTTAATTCTCTAAATGCTTTCTTTTTGTCCCTTATTGCGCCCCTTACAGCTCTATTTAGCCATATTGGTTTCCTCCTATTTCTAATATGTTTATTCCCATACGGTATATACTGTGCACAGGTCCTATCCAGGATGCTAATAAACGTCTCCCATTTTCTCTGTGCATTTTTGTGTCTCAGGATATCGTCCCAGTTAATTGCACCAAGATCCTCTCTCATCCGTTGGAAATTTGCCCTCCTGAAGTTTAGTGTCCTTGTAACCCCTCTACTACACATCTTTTTAAAGGATACATGAAAACTTATTATTTTGTGATCGCTATTTCCCAAGTAACCCCCAACCCTTATATTTGATATGCGGTCTGGCCTGTTGGTTAATATTAGGTCTAGCAGTGCCCCCCTTCTTGTTGGGTCCTGAACCAGTTGTGAAAGGTAATTGTCTCTCATAATTGTCAAAAACCGATTACCTTTGCTGGAACTGCAGGTTTCTGTTCCCCAATCTATTTCAGGGTAGTTGAAGTCCCCCATAATAATTACTTCTCCTTGAGTCGCAGCTTCATCTATTTGCTTTACGAGGATATTCTCCATTGCTTCCATTATTTTTGGAGATTTATAACAAACCCCTATCAGTAATTTATTATTTTTTCCCCCTCCCCTTATCTCCACCCACAGGGATTCTACATTTTTATTAGATTCACCTATATTATCGCGCAGGATGGGTTTTAAGGATGATTTTACATATAAACACACCCCTCCCCCTCGCTTATCTGTACGGTCATTTCTGAACAGGCTATAGCCCTGCAAGTTAACAGCCCAGTCATGGCTCTCATCCAGCCACGTTTCAGATATCCCCACCATGTCATAATTATGCTCCAACAACATTAGTTCTAATTCGTCCATTTTGTTGGCGAGGCTTCTGGCATTAGTATACATGCACTTTATGTTCCTCTCTGTACCTCTATTTCTTAAATTATTAACTGTTCTGACCCCACCCCCCATGCCACCGCCACCCCCAACTTCCTTATTTGTGCCCAGGACTCTGTCTGCACTATCTTCCCCTCCTATAAAATGAATACCCTCCCCCCCAATTCCTAGTTTAAACACTCCTCCAACCTTCTAGCCATTAGGTCAATGTTTCCCAACTTCAGTCTTCAAGAGCCACCAACAGGTCATGTTTTCCGGATATCCTTACTATTGCACAGGTGATCCTTTCATCACCTGCCCAAGCATTAATTCCATCACCTATGCAATACTAAGGAAATCCTGAAAACATGATGTGTTGGTGGGTGCTCTGGACTGGATTTGAGAAGCCTATTTATGTGCTCTATTAGGGCATGTGGACATCCTTGCGGGGTGCTGTGTGACTGAGCCGACGGCAGCTGGGGGTGTTACTACAGGCAAGGAACAGACAGTGATACCACTTCGGGGGTGAAATAAAACAAACACCCAAGTGGTGCTTTAAAGGACAAATGTCAACACCTATCACAATACAAACTGCATACATTAATAAAACCTGAACTGTATTTTCAACAAAGTTGGCTTAAGTCAATAGTGCATACAAATATAGGAAGCGTTATAATATGTCATCGGAGAAATCTGCTGCCTCCTCCACTTATCAGACACTCCTCATCATCACCTCCTCATTATGTCGTCCACTTAAAACAAAACCCCAACATAAATCCTTATTGCTAAACGTAAGATGAGGTGGAGAGCACAGTGAGGTGTCGGGTTATACACTGTATTATACTCTATGAAGAAGTGAGGAATGGGGAAGATGGAGACTCAGAATGATCCTGCTAAGCTTCCTGACAGATCGTCCCTCATCCCAGAGCTTCATCCACTTCTACAAAGCCCACCACCCCTCCATGCTATTTCTGCTTGTTCCTGTGAGCTAAATAGAAAAGAGGAATGAAGAGCGGGAATTCCTCTCTGTGCTGTTTTGTGTAAGGAAGACCCCACAGCATAGTAGCTGGTCTCCCACCAGCTCAGGGTGGATTGCAAATTAGACATGGAGCATACAGAGGGGAACCAGGGAAATGCAGGATACAAGTCTTCGAACAGCCAGAAATTGTGTTCCTCCACACGTACATACAGGACAGCTGATTCTGACAATACAGTTACCCTTTAAATAGATCCGTATGACTTGATGAGGCTTGTGTGCTTACCCAGAGAATCCATGTCAAAATGACTGTTATCCTTTTGAAAGTTTTTTACCACCTACCATAATAACATGTTCATTTTTAATAAGTGGATAATAATGTCGTTATGACATCTGTTTTCAAAATAAGTACACCAACGTTATCAGGTCTAATAGATTTACTAATGTATGCAGATGGCATTGTGCAATCTGGTGACCGTTACTCTTTATATACAGTGTGCAGTTTTAAAAATGAAGAGCCTCATGAGCATGTCATAAGATTGAAGGAGTATTTCCGACTAGCTCAGAATCCCAACAGGACACTTGGTTTCTGTCTGAGTAATGGAGTTCTGTGGGGAAGTTTAGTGTGTCCAACAGAAGGTTTCCAGGCTTACTCCCTAAATATAAGCTAAAAATATGACAAACAGGATCTAATCTCCAATCATCGGTCCTGGATCAGTGCTGTAACCACTAGAGATGAGCCAGCGCTAAAATCTTTGTGTACTCGTTACTCGAGTCCAGCAAATCGTAATACTCAGGTGCTCGACCCAGGAAACGAGTATAATGGAAGTCAATGGGAAACTCAAGCATTTTTTCGGACGCCTGGAGAGCATCTTAAAATTGCTTAAATCAATGGAAACCGCTCTGAAATGGCATGGGGAAGACCACTGGAAGCATCTGTAAATCGCCGGTCACTGCTGGGAAAAATGGTGTCAGTCTTACGCCACTTTAACGGACTGACAATAAAATGGACAAAATCGAAGTTAAAATGGATTTTACTGGAAAAATGTAAAGAAAAAGCCTTTCCAGGATAATGATCTAAGGTATAGGAGTCCAAAATAAATAAGAGGAAAAAAAAAAGCTCCTGCACACCTTGAGCTATGTTCACACGCAGTGTTTTTGCACATTTGCATTGCTTTCAATGGTAAAAAAAACATTCAACAGGAAATGTAATTTTATCATTTTAATACCTTATCTGGCCATGTGGTGTGTGAGACTTGTTCAGACACACCTTGTTTTATTTATAAAGAAGGGACTCAGTTTTTATTTCCAGGTCCATCACTATTTGTAGAGGGCCAGCAGTCAGCCCTCACTAAGCTGTTTTTGGATGCCCACCAGCCAGCTATGCATTGCATAGCTGTATATTGCTACTGCAATATAATTTATCCACCTGAGGTGGGCACATTTTCTTTTTTGTATTAATACTGTAAAGTTTGAAACTTGTAGGGCCAGTAGGCAGCCCGCACTATTTTTAGAGGGCCAGCAGGCTTTTTGTGGACAGATAAGACCAAGATAGTTTTTTTGGTAAAGCACATCATTCTAGTATTTAGGCCTCATTCCATTTACAGTACAAATAAAAGAGCACAGTATTTATCACATATGGTGGAGGTTCAAAGATATTTTGGGGTTGGTTTGCTGCCTCTGAACCTGGGTGCCTTAACTGTGTGCAAGACATGAAATGTGAAGATCCCCAAAGGATTTTGTGTCGCAGTGTAGTGCTTGGGGTCAGAAAGCTGTGTTTACATCCTAGGTCAAGGGTCTTCCAGCAGGACAATGACCACAAATATACTTTAAGAAGTAGAAATAGATGAAAACAAGGCACTAGAGAGCTGAGAAGTGGTAATTCCAGCTCCAGTAGCGTAAAGTCTCCCACCACTACCTCTTACATACAGATGCTGCAGAGAAACTGTGAATGGACATATTAAATCAGTTATCTTGCCTACTTTGAGGAATTTTTGAGTACAGACCACTGTAAAAAAAAAAATGAATCAGTCAATGAGTGCATGGAGAAAAGCCGCAACATGGCTTGGCGTTTATAATGCAATAATCCCTGACTAGATGCCTGTCATACGCTATACCAACTGCTACACCTAACCGTAGAAAAATTGCAGATAAGAGTGGTATTATTGTAGAATATAGAAGGGCTCTGAACCAGAAAAGATTTTTTTTTTATTGTAGGTGGCAGCAACAAAATCTGTAGGAACGCACTATTGCCAGCTTTGATGAATTTCAGAGTACAGCTCACCGTCAAAACATGAATCTGTCAGAGTGCATTCAAAAAAGCTAGTACAATGATAATTTATAAGGCAATAATCCCTAAGTAGATGGCTGTAATACGCTATCCCTACTACCACACCTCATTGTAGACGAATTGCAGATAAAAGCAGTATTATTATAACAGAATAGAATCTATTTGAATTAGCCGTGAAAAAAAGGATTCGTATAACGTAGCAGTAGCAGCATCAAGGACTGTTATTTCATCAACCCTACTGGGTAATATAGTGGAGCATTTCGCATCTACTCAGCCTGATATGAAGGAGACCAGGATCTTCTGTACTTGCTGTACAAAGTCTCCTGTCTCAGCCCACTATAAGACACTGGATCATATACTAATAGAACCCACCTGCTCTTTTGGTTTCCAAAAATGTTCCCTCAACTGGAAGGTGGAGCCTCAGAAAAGCATTTTTGCCCATTACAAAGGAGTTGGTCTCTTTTTCTGGTAAAGCGTATGCACGAAATGCAAGGGATGCCAAAAATTAGGAGGCAATCCAATACCCCTTTGAAAAGATGTAGTGGAGGGCCTCAAAACATTTTTTTTACCATTATTAAGGAGTGGGTATCCTAGACTGGTAATGCCTATGCACTTAGCATGGGCTGAAAAACATTTACTCCTGCGGGACATACATATTTACAAAATGTTTGCATTAGGCCTCTAAACATTGTTAATGCGGGCATCATAAACACCCTTAAAAAAAATTATAGCGAGGGTAGCATGCTCACCCTGTTGATATGGTGGTAGAGGAGGAGAAGAAAGATGACATAAAGATGAGTTCCTGAAGCGTATACCCATGTTTGGTTGTAAAGAGGTGCATGGAAATAGACCAAAAAAAATCACACTGGATTTTAGTTTGTTCCGCTGCTGTCATCCGGTGGTGTAGAGAAGTCTGGCCCAATCCAACCCTTGTTCATTTTGATAAGTGAGCTTGTCAGCATTTTGAGTTGACAGGGCGGATGCTCTATCAATTATAATATCTCCAGCGACACTAAAAATCCGCTCTGACAAAATTCTAGCGGCAGGCCAGGCCAGGACCTCTAAGGCTTAGGCCAGGGTCACACTACAGCGTAATACGGACGAGTGCTAAGCGATAAAAAATCGCATAGCACTCGGACCAATGTTAATCTATGGGGCAGCTCCCATCATCCATTTTTTTCTCGTCCTTATTATACTTGGGAGTGAAATCGCAGCATGCTGCGATTGTCCGCATATCTTAGCTGAGAAACGCCAATGCAAGTCTATGGGTGCAAGAAAAAAATCACACAGCACACGGACCATGCGTGTGACTTGCGAGAAATTCTCAGGCATTGGGCAGGTGACAGGAAATTGTCTCAGCCATTATTTGCTCATTTTGCAAGTGTGTGAGAAAATCTCACCATACGGATACTTTTTTGAGGAAAAAAATGCATCCTGGCATTGCACATGGATGACATATGGATCACCATATGGAGAACATTTGTGCGAATCTCGGCAGACATAATCGGACAGATTTTTTTATACATTGTGTGTGACTCCAGCCTTAGAGAGAGAGTTTATGCCATGTGTCTAGCTTGGATACCCAGTAGTTGTAAGGCACAGAAGAATCACAGAGGACGCTGGTACGGGTCTGTAAGGTGTTCTTGCACCTTCCAAAACCCTCATTATCACAGTATCCCGTGAATCAGTGCTTGGGTGCTGGCAGGGCCTGAGAAAACTGTCCCAGAACTTTTGAGATCGTTCACCTGCCTCTGATGCATCTGGTGTGTGTGTGTCTCCCTCACCTCCTTTACTTGATTGTCCAAGGAACTTTGACCTCTGCCACCAGCTTTGCCTGATAAGAATTAAAAAAAAAAATCCTTATACTAGGGTCTTCTGGTACTGCAACATTTTATTAGACCTCTCTGCCACGGAAAGGAGAGATGTAAAGTTCTCTTTGTAGCGTGGGTCTAGAAGAATGACAACCAGTAATAAGTGTTGGCCAAAATGCATACATTATGAGGGTCATGAGAAAGGCAGTGGAACATAAACTCAGCCATGTGTGCCATACTGCGAACAGCCAAGACTTCCCTGTCCCCGCCAGGAGGACAACTGTCCATGTTCTCCTCGTCTTCAGGCCTTCCACACTGAACAGACAAGATGAATGTTGTGTGGGTAGTACCGTCTGTAGCGCAGGCAACCCACTCCTGTTCCTCCTCCTCATCACCCAATCCGCTTTGAGAAGATAAGAGGCTGGGCTGTGTAGCATCAACCAGTATAGTTTGTTGCTCCATCTCCACTTGCTCCACTTACAAAGCCTCCTCTTCAAGTGTGTGCACTGAGCGTTTCAGTAGACAGAGAAGCAAGACAGTGATGCTGATTATGGCATCATCGCCGCTCATCATCTTGGTCGAGTCCTCCAAAATTTTGCAGAACTGCACAGATGTCAGACATCCATGCCCACTCATCAGCGCTTATGTGCGGAAGCTAACCGGAACGCCGACGGGCATAAGGTAGCTGGTATTCAACTACTGCCATTTGCTGCTCACAAAGCCATGCCAACATATGTAACGTTGAATTCCAATGCGTGGTTACATCGCACACCAGTTGAGGAGCTGGAAGTTGCAAACTCTGCTGCAGCACTACTAGGACAGTGGCAGCTGGAGCTAACTTGCGGAAATGGGCACAAATGCGGCGTACTTTCACAAGTAGCTCAAGCAGACCTGGGTAGGTTTTGAAAAAACGCTGAACCACCAAGTTGAGCACGTGGGCCAGGCATGGTACATGAGCAAGGTTGCCAAACTTCAGAGCTGCAACCAGGATATGGGGATTGTCACACACGACCATGCCTGGTTGGGGTTTCAGGGGCGAGAGCCACAGATCAGTCTGGTCTGATAGTACTATCAACAACTCCGCGGCGGTGTGTGGTTTGTCACCTATGCAGATTAGTTTCAGCAGAACCTGTTGCCGCTTGGCTGAGGCAGTGCTGCAGAGCTTCCAGCTTGCGACTGATGTAGATGTTTCAGAGATGGAGGGTGAGGAGGAGTAGGTGCATGATCTGCTGTAGAAGGTGGGGGAAACAATGATTGAATTGGGGCCTGCAATACTCTGTGTTGGTAGCACATGTTCATCCCATGGTCCAACTGGATCCCTGCTTCCACAATGTTCACAGAGTGTGCCGCCAGGGAAATATAGCGTCCCTGGCCACAAGCTCTTGTCCAGGTGTCTGTAGTTGAGGACCTTCCCAGTAACGGTGTTGGTCAGGGCACGGTTGATGTTGTGAGGCTCGTGCTTGTGTAAGGCGGGGTCGGCACACTGGGAGAAACAGTGGTGATTTGGGAACGAGTACTGAGGGACGGCCACTGCCATGAGGTGGGTGGTGGCTGCGTATTTATGCTTGTGTTTCAAGGACTAGGGTAGGGACAACTGAACGCTGTGCTGCGACAAGGACGTGGATACTGATGGTGGGTGCAAGTGGAGGCACCCACCATCAGCTGTAGGCATTTTCACCTACATCATGGACAGGGGATTAGCCTGCACATAGAGCAGCAGAAGAGGCAGTGGTGTCACCCGCACACACTGTTTCTGGACTCCGGCGTTCGTCCCAAGTAGTTGGGTGCTTTGATTGCATGTTCCTGAGCATTCTGGTGGTGGTCAGGCTGGTAGTTGTGCCGCCCCTGCTGATGTAGGCATGTGTCAAATAACTTTTTTGGGGTTAATTGGACTGTCTTTAAAGAAAAAAAGCGCCAAACTCTGGAACACCCAACCCTTGGCTTGGCAACTTTACCCGTGTTAGTGCTCTGGGGAACAATTACCCACCTTGTGTCTCTGGCCACACCACTGCCTCTTCCTGGCTGTTGTGGTTCTGCAGATGCCTCCCTCTGTTCGCTGCTGTCCGCTCTGCATGTCACCATCCCAGGTTGGGTCAATGACTTCATCGTTCACCACGTCGTCTTTCACTTGCGCACCCTTTTCCTCCTCCTCACTTGCTGATGTAACAACATCATTTGTTGGCAATTGTCTCATCATCATCCACCTCTTGTGACAGTAATTTCATTTTTCCACCATTGCCTTCTTGTGAGCGTGGCTGTTCATATATTTGGTCTTCTCTACATACGATCTCCTCATGTCTCACTTGAAATGGGTAGGGTGAGAGGCCAAAATCTATTAATGGAAATGTGAACAGCACTTCACAGAGTCCAAGTATGGGATCACTCATCTCTGGGCAATCTGCATGGTGAGAGGAATCAGAATCAGGGTGAGGATTATGTGGTCCAGAATCACGGCTACTGAGACTGGACCGTGTAGAGCAGGGGTGTTAAACTGCATTCCTCGAGGGCCTCAGACCTTGCGTGTTTTCAAGATTTCCTTTGCATTACACAAGGTGTTGGAATCATTCCGTGCAGGTGATTAAATTATTACCTGTGCAGTACAAGGAAATCCTGAAAACATGACCTGTTAGTGGCCCTCGAGGAATGCACCCATGGTGTAGAGAACAGGGTGGTGCTGGCAAATGGACTAGAAGCATTACCTGCTATCCATCGAACAACCTTTTCACAGTGGTCTGGCTTCAAGAGTTCTGTGCCCCCCTGCAAAGTGGGGCAGCAAGCTAGATCAACATGTGTGTTTGTTGTACTTCTGCAGCAGGCACAATTTCACCTTCAGCATCACGCCCATTCCCTTACCGCTCACCTTGCCCATTTGAGATTACGCATGATATATCCCTGTTGAGAAAACCTTGCTCACAGGACAGGAAAATTGGCCCATGTCAGATAGACTTCTTGCACTGTGTTATCAATATAGCAATGCTGTTTCTAACCGGACAAGTCTGTCTTTTTTGTTTTGATGCACAACTGGTGCAGTATAAATTGCGTATAATATTTGTCTGCTGAATAAAATTGTCAGGAATACTAGAATATATAAATTTGCCCACCTCACATGAACTTGTTACACTGCAGAATCAATATAACAATGCTATTTAGATCCAACCAAATCTGGCTGTATGCTTGTGATGCATAACTGTCGCAGTAAAAATGGTGTATAACATTTCCCTCCTCAAAACAAATTGCAGGATTAAGAGCAAAAATATTAGCTTTGAGAAGGGCTTCTGGTATGAGTTGCGGCAGAAAAGAAGGAAGTGCAATGAGCCATGTCTTGTCCTACACTATCCCTTCACCACAGTCTCTCCCTAAGTGCTGCTAACAGCAGTATACTATTAATTTTCATTAGCCCTAAGAAGGGCTGTTTTTGTAATTGAAAGAAATCTAAATGTGGTTGAATCCCTGCCTATACTCGGCTACAATTCTGTCCCTCTTTCAGCAGCATCTCTGTGCTCTGCCTGTTTCTGGGTTACAGTGTGCCAAGCATAGTGTCACAGGTCTTACAGTGCCTTGCAAAAGTATTCGGCCCCCTGGAACTTTTCAACCTTTATAATAATAATAATTTTATTTATATAGCGCCAACATAACCTTTTCCCACATATCATACTTAAGTTCAAACATGAAGATACCAAATGTAAATTTTTGGTGAAGAATCAACAACAAGTGAAACACAATTGTGAAGTTGAACTAAATATATTGGTTATTTTAAATTTTTGTGGAAATTCAAAAACTGAAAAGTGGGGCGTGCAGTATTATTTGGCCCCTTTAACTTAATACTTTGTTGCGCCATCTTTTGCTGCGATTACAGCTGCAAGTCGCTTGGGTATGTCTCTATCAGTTTTGTACATCAAGAGACTGAAATTCTTGCCCATTCTTCCTTGGCAAACAGCTCGAGCTCAGTGAGGTTTGATGGAGATTGTTTGTGAACAGCAGTTTTCAGCTCTTTCCACAGATTCTCGATTGGATTGAGGTCTGGACTTTGACTTAGGGTACCGTCACACAGTGGCATTTTGATCGCTACGATGGCACGATTCGTGACGTTCCAGCGATATATCCGTGACGTTCCAGCGATCTCGCTGTGTCTGACACGCTCCTGCGATCAGGGACCCCGCTGAGAATCGTACATCGTAGCAGATCGTTTGAAACTTTCTTTCGTCGTCTAGTGTCCCGCTGTGGCGGCATGATCGCATGGTGTAACAAAGGTGTGCACGATATTGTATACGATGTGCACATAGTAACCAACGGCTTCTACATCGCACATACGTCATGAAATTATCGCTCCAGCGTCGTACATTGCAAAGTGTGACAGCAGTCTACGACGCTGGAGCGATATTGTTATGATGCTGGAGCGTCACGGATCGTGCCATCGTAGCGATCAAAATGCCACTGTGTGACTGTACCCTTAGTCATTCTAACACCTGGATACATTTATTTGTGAACCATTCCATTGTAGATTTTGCTTTATGTTTGGGATCATTGTCTTGTTGGAAGACAAATCTCCGTCCCAGTCTCAGGTCTTTTGCAGACTCCAACAGGTTTTCTTCAAAAATGGTCCTGTATTTGGCTACAGCCATCTTCCCATCAATTTTAACCATCTTCCCTGTCCCTGCTGAATAAAAGCAGGCCCAAACCATGATGCTGCCACCGCCATGTTTGACAGTAGGGATGGTGTGTTCAGGGTGATGAGCTGTGTTGCCTTTACGCTAAACATATCGTTTGGCATTGTTGTCAAAAAGTTCGATTTTGGTTTCATCTGACCACAGCACCTTCTTCCACATGTTTGGTGTGTCTCCCAGGTGGCTTGTTACAAACTTTAAATTACACTTTTTATGGCTATCTTTGAGAAATGGCTTTCTTCTCGCAACTCTTCCATAAAGGCCAGATTTGTGCAGTGTACGACTGATTGTTGTCCTATGGACAGACTGTCCCACCTCAGCTGTAGATCTCTTTTTTGGAAATCATTTTGTATCCAAATCCGGCTTTAGACTTCTCCACAACAGTATCACGGACCTGCCTGTTGTATTCTTGTATTCCTTGGTCTTCATGATGCTCTCTGTGCTTCAGACAGAACACACAGATTACACACAGGTGGATTATATTTATCATCATTAGGCATTTAGGACAACATTGGATCATTCAGAGATCCACAATGAACTTTTGGAGTCAGTTTGCTGCACTGAAAGTAAAGGGGCCGAATAATATTGCACACCCCACTTTTCAGTTTTTGAATTTCCACAAAAATTTAAATAACCAATACATTTCGTTCAACTTCACAATTGTGTTCCAATTGTTGTTGATTCTTCACCAAAAGTTTACATTTGGTATCTATACGTTTGAAGCATGATATGTGGGAAAAGGTTGAAAAGTTTGCAAGACACTGTATAGACCTAATGATGGTATGCAGCCAGCCAGTCACAGTAATGCCACAACCCGGCATTACAGTGACTGGCAGGCAATCCCCGTATTGGATGTCTAAAAAACCGCCAAACATGGGGTGGGACTTGAGCTGCTGGAGCATTCACAAAATACTTGCTGAGTAAAGAGCATGACAAACTCACTGATGCTCGAGCGAGTAACAAGTAGTAACGAGCACGCTTGCTCATCACTAATAACCACTTCTGTACATGACCTCAGAAGTGTTTACTGTTCAAGTATTTGATTTTACAAGCTGCTTTATATATTAGTATTTGTAATTGCAAATAACCTAACGATGGCTGAGCTGCAAAGACACCATCATTGTGCCTCAGCATAGACACACACCCCACTACCCACTAATGCATTTTTTCCCCAAACTTCACGGGCATATATTGCAATGTTTGACAATGAGATCATTAACCTCCGTTATGGGAAGATACCTTCTGGCCTTTATCCTTCGATCATGTTGTCATGATGTATCTGGAGCCAACTGGTGGTTTGGATCTTATATTAAAGAGCACTGAATATAATCCTGCCTCTATAGTGCCTTGCCTCCAGCTGATAGGCCCTTTGATATACTTTCTAATGATCAGCATATCGCAGAGCTTGTCTGAATGGACTGCACTTCAAAGCAGCATCCAAGAAGAGAGGAGAGTGAAATCTGAGCATCCATACTCAGACTGCTGTCACTTGCCAAGATGTAGCCTCGCCCCCACCAGTGAGGTGCCCTGCTGAGTCCTGTCCCCAGATCGGAAGTAGTGGAGCCAGAATCAAAACAGAAGGATGTGACCCACACAACAATGAGCTTACAGGAGCATGGCAGGTACTAAAAGTGTATTAGAAAAGAGTTTGGAAGAGTTAAAACAAATGAAGCGGGCTAAATTAGTAGTGGAAAACCTTTTTAAGTATTGCAGTGTATTGGGAAACTGAAGATTTCTCCTTATGAAGGCCAGCCATTGGGAGGCTGATGATAGTCCGAACTGACAACTGCCACCTTGAAGTCTGTCGCAGTAGAGAGTGGCATTTAAGAGGTTGCATTGATGCGATGGAAATCAGCTCCTAGTGCAACACCACTTTTGGCTGCCAGCTATCTAACACAGCAGGCACCCACGCTTCAGGTTTAAAGTGTTAAAAGGGGTTTTCTTATGAAGACATTCTCATAAAGTATACAACTTTGAGGGAAAAAAACAACTTTGCAAGTAAACAATATTGAGGAACAGTATTATTAATGCTTGCAAGAGTGGCTATTATATTAAAAATGGATTATTTTTCTAAGGCTGTTTTCTTTACATGGAAGGATTTTTTTTCTCTCCAGTTTTGAGTACCAAAAATGGTTTTACATTGAGTAATAAACATAAACCGGGAAACTTGAGACAATCAACTGTTCACATGGACTGATACAAAATTAATACAGTGGCATGTAAAGGTTTGGGCACCCCTGGTCAAAATGACTGTTATTGTGAACAGTTAAGGAAGTTGAAGATGAAATGATCTCTAAAAAGCCAACGTTAAAGATGACACATTTCCTTTTGTGTTTTAACCCCTTAGTGACAGAGCCAATTTGGTACTTAATGACCAGGCCAATTTTTGCAATTCTGACCACTGTCACTTTATGAGGTTATAACTCTGGAACGCTTCAACGGATCCCGCTGATTCTGAGATTGTTTTTTCGTGACATATTGTACTTCATGTTAGTGCTAACATTTCTTCGATATTACTTGCGATTATTTATGAAAAAAACGGAAATATGGCGAAAATTTTTAAAATTTTGCAATTTTCAAACTTTGTATTTTTATGCCCTTAAATCAGAGAGATATGTCATGAAAAATAGTTAATAAATAACATTTCCCACATGTCTACTTTACATCAGCACAATTTTGGAAACAAATTTTTTTTTTGTTAGGGAGTTATAAGGGTTAAAAGTTGACCAGCAATTTCTCATTTTTACAACACCATTTTTTTTTAGGGACCACATCACATTTGAAGTCATTTTGAGGGGTCTATATGATAGAAAATAATGAAGTGTGACACCATTCTAAAAACTACACCCCTCAAGGTTCTCAAAACCACATTCAAGAAGTTTATTAACCCTTTACGTGCTTCACAGGAACTGAAACAATGTGGAAGGAAAAAATGAACATTTAACTTTTTTTTGCAAACATCTTAATTCAGAACCATTTTTTTTATTTTCACAAGTGTAAAAACAGAAATGTAACCATAAATTTTGTTATGCAATTTCTCCTGAATACGCCAATACCCCATATGTGGGGGTAAACCACTTTTTGGGCGCACCGCAGAACTTAGAAGTGAAGGAGCGCCGTTTGACTTTTTCAATGCAGAATTGGCTGGAATTGAGATCGGACACCATGTCACATTTAGAGAGCCCCTGATGTGCCTAAACAGTGGAAACTCCCCACAAGTGACACCATTTTGGAAACTAGACCCCTTAAGGAACTTATCTAGATGTGTGGTGAGCACTTTGAACCCCCAAGTGCTTCACAGAAGTTTATAACGTAGAGCCGTGAAAATAAAAAATCGCTTTTGTTTACACAAAAATGATCTTTTCGCCCACAAATTCTTATTTTCACAAGGGTAACAGGAGAAATTAGACCACAAAAGTTGTTGTGCAATTTCTCCTGAGTACGCTGATACCCAATATGTGGGGGTAAACAACTGTTAGGGCGCACCGCAGAGCTTGGAAGAGAAGGAGTGCCGTTTTACTTTTTCAATGTAGAATTGGCTGGAATTTAGATCGGACGCCATGTCGCGTTTGGAGAGCCCCTGATGTGCCTAAACAGTAGAAATCCCCCACAAGTGACCCCATTTTGGAAACTAGACCCCCCATGGAACTTATCTAGATGTGTGGTGAGAACCTTGAATGCCCAAGTGCTTCACAGAAGTTTATAATGCAGACCCGTGAAAATAAAAAATATTTTTTTTTCCACAAAAAAGATTTTTTAGCCACCAAATTTTTATTTTCACAAGGGTAACAAGAGAAATTGGACCCCAAAAGTTGTTGTCCAATTTGTCCTGAGTATGCTGGTACCCCATATGTGGGGGTAAACCACTGTTTGGGCGCACGGCAGAGCTCGGAAGGAAGGAGCGCCGTTTTGGAATGCAGACTTTGATAGAATGGTCTGCGGGTATTATGTTGCGTTTGCAGAGCCCCTGATGTACCTAACCAGTAGAAACCCTCCACAAGTGACCCCATTTTGGAAACTAGACCCCCCAAGGAACTTATCTAGATATGTGGTGAGAACTTTGAATGCCCAAGTGCTTCACAGAAGTTTAGAATGCAGAGTCGTGAAAATAAAAAATATTTTTTTTTTCACAAAAAAGATTTTGTAGCCCCCAAGTTTTTATTTTCACAAGGGTAACAAGAGAAATTGGACCCCAGAAGTTGTTGTCCAATTTATCCCGAGTACGCTGATGCCCCATATGTGGGGGTAACCCACTGTTTGGGCGCACGGCAGAGCTCAGAAGGGAGGGAGCACCATTTGACTTTTTGAGCGCAAAATTGGCTGTCGTGTTTGGAGACCCCCTGATGTACCTAAACAGTGGAAACCCCCCAATTCTAGCTCCAACCTTAACCCCAACACACCCCTAACCCTAATCCCAACCTCATCCATAATCCTAATCACTAACCCTAACCATAATCACAACCCTTACCCCAAAACAACCCTAATGTCAACCCTAACCATAACCCTAATCAAAACCCTAAATCCAACACACCCCTAATCCTAATCTCAACCCTAACCTCAAACCTAACCCTAATCCCAATACACCCCTAATCACAACCCTAACCCTAATCCCAAACCTAACCCTAATCCCAAGCGTAACCCTAATGCCAACCCTAACCCTAATACCAACCCTAATCCAAACCCTAACCCTAATGCCAGCTCTAACCCTAACTTTAGCCCCAACCCTAGCCCTAACTTTAGCCCCAACCCTAACCCTAGCCCTAGGGCTACTTTCACACTTGCGTCGTTTGGCATTCTGTCGCAATCCGTCGTTTTGGACAAGAAACGGATCCTGCAAATGTGCCCGCAGGATGCGTTTTTTGCCCATAGACTTGTATTGCCGACGGATCGTGACGGATGGCCACACGTCGCGTCCGTCGTGCACTGGATCAGTTGTGTTTTGGCGGAGCGTCGTCACAAAAAAACGTTCAATGAAACGTTTTTTTGTACGTCGCATCCGCCATTTCTGACCGCGCATGCGTGGCCGTAACTCCGCCCCCTCCTCCCCAGGACATAGATTGGGCAGCGGATGTGTTGAAAAACTACAGCTGCTGCCCACGTTGTGCACAATTTTCACAACGTGCGTCGGTATGTCGGGCCGACGCATTGCGACGGCCCCGTACCGACGTAAGTGTGAAAGAAGCCTAACCCTAAGTTTAGCCCCAACCCTAACCCTAAATTTAGCCCCAACCTTAACCCTAAATTTAGCCCCAACCCTAGCCCTAACCCTAGCCCTAACCCTAGCCCTACCCCTAACCCTACCCCTAACCCTACCCCTAACCCTACCCCTAATTTTAGCCCCAACTGCTGTTCTCCTGCCGGCCGGCAGATGGAGACAGATGGCGGGTGCACTGGGCATGCGTCCGCCATGTTCTGCTGCCGGCGGCCAGGAGGAGCAGCAAGAGGATCCAGGGACCTAGGTGAGTATGCTAGGGTCCCCGAATCCCCCTATTTCTCTGTCCTCTGATGTGCGATCACATCAGAGGACAGAGAATTACACTTTACTTTTTTTTTTTTTTTTTTGCGGTCGCCGGTAAACAGTTAATTACCGGCGATCGCAAAACAGGGGTCGGTAATACCGACCCCGATCATGCTCTTTGGGGTCTCGGCTACCCCCGGCAGCCGAGACCCCAAAGATTCTCCCGGTGCCGGCCAGCGGGCGCACTGCGCATGCGCCCGCCATTTTGAAGATGGCGGCGCCCACCGGGAGACACGAGGAGCATCGGGGGAGCTAGGTGAGTATTGGGGGGCCACCTGGGACCCCTTTTCTCTGTCCTCCGATGTGCGATCACATCGGAGGACAGAGAAATTAAAAAGAGATCGCTTTTTTTTTTTTTTTTTTTGCGATCGCCGGTAAACGGTAAATTACCGGCGATCGCAAATGCGGGGTGGGTTAAAAACCCCCCGAATCATGTTCTCTGGGGTCTCGGCTACCCTCGGCAGCCGAGACCCCGGAGAAAATCGGCCTCTGGGGGGCGCTATGGACTTTTTCCACAGCGCCGTTAATTAACGGCGCTGTGGTTTAAGTACCCTTAGCGGCCGCCGTTAAAAGGCGTATCGGCGGTCGCTAAGGGGTTAAGCAAGAAAATATCTTTCTATCTTGACTTGTTTTGGGATCATTATCATTTGTAGAAGCCATCCTCTTTTCAACTGCAGCTTTTTTTTTACAGATTGCATGTTTGCTTACAGATGTTAGGTTTGCTTCAAGAATTTGTTGAAGTTTCTTTGAATCCATTCTTCCCCCTACCCGTGAAATGTTCCCTGTGCCATTGGTTGCAACACCACCCCAATGCATGATTGATCCACCCTCATGCTTAATGCTTGATGAGATGTTCTTTTCCTGAAATTCTGTTCTTTTTGATCATTGTGGCCAAAGAATTCTATTTTATCATCATCTGTCCACAGGACTTGTTTCCAAAATGCATCAGTCTTGTTTAGATGTTCTTTTACATGCTTCTGACGCTGAATTTTATGGTGAAGACACAGGAGAGGTTTCTTCCTTGAAGGCCATATTTGTGCAGGTGTCACTGAACAGTAGAACAATGTACCACAACTCCGGAGTCTGCTAAATCTTTCTGAAGGTCTTTTGCAGTCAAGTGGGGGTTCTGATTTGCCTCTCCTATGAGCAGCTCTCACTTTAATTTTGCTTGGTCTTCCAGACCTTATCTTGACCCCCCACTGTTTTTTGTTGTTGTTGTAAGCTGCCACTTTTTAATTTACATTTTGAACCGAGGAAAGGGCAACTTGAAAACACTTTGCTATCTTCTTATTGCCTACTCCTGCTTTGTGGACTTCCACCATTTTCAGAGTGCTAGACAGCAGCTCAGAAGAACCCATGGCTGATGTTTTTTGGCGCAAGGTTGGAGGAGGCTGGGTTTTTATAAAGATGGGAAATTTGCATCGCCTGGCCTTTCCTAACGATGATGGTGAAAAAGTCTTAGGGCACGTGCCCACGATCAGGAAATAGCAGCGCTTTGGACGCAACGTGTTTTCACTGCATCCAAAGGGCTGCATTCAGTCACACAGTCTAATCCGCATGTGTGGGATTTACTGCATCCAATACATTTTATTGTGGAAATTGACATGCATCGGCTGTTAAACCCCCACCGTGGGTGAGTTTACACAGCGGTAAATGGAAGCACAGTGGCATGGGATTTCTATCAATCCTATCCATTGTGCTTGTATTGTAGAACTCGGCGCAGGTGAGCTGTGTCCAAAACGCTGCAATTCCTGATCGTGGGCACATACTTTATAGGCTAATGAAGGTCTCAAACCTTGGTCAAATTTTTCTGAGCACACAAATCTCCAATAACAGATAATTTAAAGGAAATCTGTCAGCAGGCTTTTGTTACCTTGTCTGATAGTCACTGCAGTAATGATCACCAGGTGAGAAGACCTTTATTAGAAGTAAACTGCACACATCCGGACATGTGGCACATAGTTGAATTCAGTGTTTAATCCTTACCTCATGCTGTTCTCAGATTACATAGCAAAAACCTACTGACAGATTGTATAAACGATCCAATCAGCTGACTCCTTCATCATCTGATCAGCGTCCTGTTTCCACGGCTGAATGCTCATTCCCTGTCATAGGCCCAGTTTCTGACAAATCTGGGATTCATTGATTGTGAAATGAAGAGGTAGAAGTGGATGATGTGTATGTATAAAAACTACAAGGTATTTGGTAGTTTGGTTTTTCTAAGTATTTGACTTTTCTGGATCTAAAACACTGATGGCACAGAGCACAGCCACTCATACGTAAGGGCCATAGCTTTATGATTCTGATGACTTCATGGTTTAGTTCCTTAAATCCACTTTTAGAACTTTGAATGTTTGCCAGTCTGACTTGTAGGCTTTTAGGACTGGTTTTACCTTTGTCTGCAGAGCACTTTATTTTGGCGTAGCCCTAACAAATCTTTATAACGGCCATTTAGAAGCTGCTGCCTTGACCAGAGGGCCACACATGGGATTTATGATCTGCTATCTGATGTTATGAATGACCCTCTTTATACACTAAATTTGGGTTTGTCATTTGTTTTATTATTCCATTCTTCTTTTGCTTTGAAGCATTTGAGAGTAATGAGATTGACCTCATTGTCGCCCATTTCTATTCCAGGATTTACAAATTCTGCACGTTGGTTTATTAAAGGCTTTCTAAGGCCAAGTTGGAAAGCTTTCCCAAGTAAAGCTTATGAAAAAAAAGCTACAATTAAAGGCAATCTGTCAACTGATTCATGCAGCCCAAACTGCAGGCAGCATGAATAGCACATCGGCTGTGCCATGTATGTTTTACTCTGAAACGGTGTAGAGAGCGGAAATCCTTGAAATAGCTATCCGGGGATTGGGTGTTTTGGCAGGTGAGGCAGGGTGAGGCAGGTTCCTTTAGGTTTCACCCCACCCTGCTCCCTTAGGCTACTTTCACACTAGAGTTTTTTTAATTCGTCGTTTTGGGCAAAAAATCGATTCTGCAAAATGTGCCCACAGGATGCGTGTTTTGCCCATAGACTTGTATTAGCGACGGATAGCCACACGTCGCGTCCATCGTGCACTGGATCCGTCAAGTTTTGGCGGACCGTCACGAAAAAAGTTCAATGTAACGTTTTTTAGTATGTCGCGTCCGCCATTTTCTACCGCACATGCGTGGCCGGAACTCCGCCCCCTCCTCCCCGGACTTCAGAATGGGCAGCGGATGCGTTGAAAAACTGCATCCGCTGCCCACGTCGTGCACAAATTTCGCAACGTGCGTCGGTACGTCGGCCCGACACTTAATGACGGACCCGTACCGACGCAAGTGTGAAAGTAGCCTTAGACTGATAGGTTTCTCCTATATGTGTGTTTATGAAATGACAAGTATGCCTATAGTAGATGCTGCCGTTGGTTGCTCTCTTTGACAAGTCCCTTGCATGGTCTCCTGCCCGGCTTCTCAAAGTATGTAAAATGTGCCCGGGTGCAATAACACAGCCAGACTCTAATTAATGCTGTCCATGGCTTGAGCAGCGTGATCTGTACACACTAGTCAATCTCTCTCCAGAATAAAAGGGCAGAAAACAAGGGAGCAATAGTCTTGAAGATATCACACATAAGAATTGCTTTAGATTTAGTTCCCTCTTTCTTTTACAGGGCAATCATACAATATTTATTTATTGTATTTTCCATATTATTTTTCAGGTGACATACAGCATGTTTGGTGCTTCAAGAAAGAAGTTTGTAGAAGGGGTCGAAAGTGACTACCATGATGAGAATATGTATTATGGCCAGTCCTCGATGTTTCCACATCGGTCGGAGAAAGACGTAAGTTGGATGCAACTTTTTTTTTTGTCCATTCTGATCACAATTTAAAGTATTCATTAAAGGGGTATTCCCATCTCCAAAATCCTATCCCAATATGTTTTAGGTATAATAATAACAGCAAATACCATGTATACTCAAGTATAAGCTGACCCGAGTATAAGCCGAGGCACCTAATTTTGCCACAATAAACTGGGAAAACTTATTAACCCCGGGTATGCAAGGTCCCCTCATCCCTATACTGGTATTCACGGCCTTCTCATCCCTATCCTGGTATGCACGGCCTCCTCATTCCTATCCTGGTATGCATGCTTCCTCATTCCCATCCTGGTTTGCATGGTTCCTCATCCCTATCCTGGTATGCACGGCTCCTCATCCCTATCCTGGTATGCATGGCTCCTCATCCCTATCCTTGTATGTATGACTCCCATCAGAAAAACATAATCAAAATAAACCATCCTACTTACTGTCCCTGTGTTCCCTCACAGTTCCAGTGCAGCAAAAGCAGTGGTCGGCCGATCACATGTCCCGGCTACTTAAGGTAATGAATATTCACTGCGCTCCACGCCTATGGGAGTGGAGAGAAGAGAATATTAATTTCTCTTTAAGTAGCGGGAACAGGTGATCGCCCAGCTGCGGCAGAGAGTCGGCGGCTGCGGCTGACACTGTTTGCGCTATTAAAGAGAAATTAATATTCACTGCCAGTGCAGTGAATATTAATTTCTCTTTAACACTGGGCACAGTAGTTACCCGCAGCCGCCGGCTCCTGCCTCCTGTGACCCGCTGCTCTGCGGCTGCTGTTCCCCCTCCCCCTCATCTTCTGGTACAATGACTTGAGTATAAGCCGTGGGGGGCGGTTTGAGCACAAAAAAAGTGCTGAAAAACTTGTCTTATACTCTAGTATATACAGTACCACCAATTATAAATGTATAGTTTTTCTGATTCACTATGTCTCTCTCCTCATGTGCAGGCATTGCAGGACCTTAGGTATCCATGGTAACGACCACCAGCAACTAGCTAACTGTCTCTAGATCAGTAGTCATAACCATGGATATTTAAGGTCCTGCAATGCCTGCACATTAAGAAAGAGAAGAACTATACCATATTTCTAATTGGAGGTATTTTCTAATATTAGCATTATTACACCTACTACGTATTGGGATAGTATCTTGGAGATGGGAATACCTTGTTAAGCACACCCTGGAAAGTAGACTTGGTTACAGACTTGTTCTACCTCTAGGCTTTGTTATTTGAGCTGGAAGGGCGTTTTGCCATTAAGTGAAGCTTTTAGGAGATGACATCTATATTATTATAGTCTATTCTAATGTTCGACTAGTGAAAAGTGTATAAAGAAAAATTATCATCTAAAAGATGAAACTGATGCTGAAGACTTAAAGGGAGTCTGTCACCCCCAAAATCGTATATGAGCTAAAGCATTCTGTAATGCTGTAGATAAGCCCCCGATGTAACCTGAAAGGTAAGAAAAACAGGTTAGATTTTACTCATCCAGGGGCGGTCTGGGCCGATGGGCGTCGCGGTTCGGGTCCAGCGCCTCCTATCTTCATACGATGACGTCCTCTTCTTGTCTTTCTGCTGCGGCTCTGGCACAGGCATTCTGATTTGCCCTGTTGAGGGCAGAGCAAAGTACTGCAGTGCGCAGGCATCGGGAAAGGTCAGAGAGGCCCAGCGCCTGCGCACTGCAGTACTTTGCTCTGCCCTCAATAGGGCAAATCAGTACGCCTGTGCCGAAGCCGCAACAGAAAGACAAGAAGAGGACATCATCGTATGAAGATGGGAGGCCCCGGATCGCAACGCCCATCCGGACTGCAGCGGGACCAGGGAGCTGCCTTTCAAGTAGAGGAGGATGCAGCTGGATTATTCTGACAGAAATTTGTGCCTTAACTCACCTTAAAGGGAATCTGATTGCTACTAATTCAATTTTTTATTTATTTCCAGATGCTGGCATCTCCATCACCATCTGCATCGGGTCAGCTGTCCCAATTTGGGGCTAGTTTATACGGGCAACAAAGTAAGTTAATTACTCAAAGCGGCTGTCCTAAGATTAAAGATTTTAAGATAAACTCTGGTTGGTTGTTTTCTTTTTTTGTTTGTATGTTATTGCTTTTCACATTATGATCATTACTAATCACAGGACATGTGATGACTTCCAGATCAGTGTCTGTCCCAACACTGAGACAGTCACTGATCACCAGAACTGGAGACTTGTGTCTGCTGTTTGAATGGAGCTCCAGTGCCCATGCTCAACCGCAGCTTCATTCACTTTTTTATGGGTCTCCCAAATAAATCCGTGTACTGCACTTGGCAATCTCAGACAGTCTAATAAAAAAAATAAGTGGGGTGGCCATCTAGCATGCACACTAATCCCTTTTTCAAATAAGGGCCAGAATTCTCCCCCTTCTGGTAGTTCTCAGTCCTTTACCTAATGATCGGTTCCATCTATCTTGGATGTTTCTTCATCCTTCCTAATCACTACAGAAGCAGTAAAGTGTGCTTTCTATGCAGTGGCTGCTACTAGGTTTCTGAGCATGACTCTCTAATCTGATCCATACTATTGGGATTCAGTTTCATTATAACACAATGTCGATAAATCCCCCCTTAACTTGACTCTGCAAAGTTAGGCCTCATCCAAACGTTAATGTTCACTATACTTGTATCTATTTTTTTTTCATCCACGCTAAACACATGGAGTAAGTCCTTTTTCTTCTGGCAGCATGGATAAAAAGTGCCAATACAAATCTGTGGGTCAGTGTAAAACATGTACAGCACACGGATGGCATCCGTGTGCTGTCCGTATTTAAAGTGGTTGTCCACTACTAGGACACCCCTTCTCATTCCTCATGTGTGTGTGCATTACAATAAAGACACTTATACTCACCCCCCGGTGCCAGTGCTGTTTCAGCAATGTTGGCACTTGCATTCCCGGGGGTCACTTGAGGTTGTTGCGTCTTGTGAGCCCCATGCCCAGTCAGCACTGGCGTCACATTTTTCCCACCTTTGGACAAATTGAACATCAGGAAGTCAGAGAGGAGTTGCAGTCCTTACTTCCTGTTGATGATCAAAATGTCTAAAAGTGCGGAGAGTGAAGCTGTCGCAGGACTTACATGATATAACACCCTAGCGTGAACCACGGGAACACGGATGTTGTCAAAGCTGGATCAGCGCCAGCACCGTGGGTGAGTATCAGGGCTGTGGAGTCGGTCAGCCAAACCTCCAACTCCGTCTCAATTTCCCTGACGTCGACTCCCGACTGAGACCCCTTCATACATGACTCATGTTTAAGTGATACTTTTATTGTAGTAGAATGGTACTATCAGGCTTTTCATCACCATTATGATACAATAATCAAGCCATTTCCTGTTCACTCTAGCAGTTCTGAGATGTATGCAGGGCTGCAGGCATTCCGTCCCAGTGCCTTTTCCCTCTGATCTGTAGAGAAGGAGCCTCACTACTGAGCATGTACATCAAGTGCAGCACAGATTCGTTTCCACTAAAAGCCGAGATTGATAGATCAGGAACAGAACAGACATTTATAGGACATTTCATAACTTTCCCAAATTCTTCAGAAAAAATATTCCGCATATACTGCATTGAACTAATATACCCAATTTATTATAGATTTTAGGAGTCGGTCCATTTTATACCGACTCCACCAAAATGGACACTGACTCCACAGCACTGGTAAGTATGTGTTTTTATTTTAACGAGGCCAAACATGAAGTATGAGAAAGGGTTGCCCAAGTAGTGAACAACATCTTTTATATTGCACAGTATAGGGATGCTTTATTTATTTATCTGTTTGTGAAAAACACTCGAGACACACTGATGGTAAAAATGAACACCCGAACCATACATTGATGCAAAACACTGATGACATCGGTACCATTTTTTTCAAGTACACGGATATGTGAATGGGTCCTTAGTCTATATACAGTGGTGCTTGAAAGTTTGTAAATCTCTCTGTTTTCCATATTTTTGCATAAATTTGACCTTAAACTAGATTTTTGAGCAAGTCCTAGAAGTAAAAAAAAAAAAAAATGTATCGATTGATTAAAAAAAAAATTTGCTCCTATTTCACGTGTGTATGATCTGAAAAAGTATGTGAGTCTTTCCTTTCAGTATTGGGTGTGCCCTCCTTGTACAGTAATAACTGCATCTTGACTTTTCCATTAACTGTTTATTAGCCCTGCACATCAGCTTGGATGAATTTAAGCCCATTGCTCCCAATAAAACCGCTTAAACTGTTATGTTGGTAGGTTTTCTCCCAAGAAATACTTGCTTCAAGTTCAAGTCCTTCACAATTTTTTTGTAGGAATAAGATCAGGACTTGGCCTTTTCAAAATTTTTGCTTTGTACTTTTCCTCCTCTTTTCTAGAATGACGTGTGTAATATTGGTAATGACCCATGGTCTCTTGATACTAAGTTCATTGACAGATGTCCTGACATTTTCCTTTTGGAATTTGCTGATAAAATGAATAATTCATTGTTACATCATTGATTGCATGCCTTCCTAACCCAGATATAATGAGCCAAGCTCCAAGAATGCAGTGTCTTTTTAACACCAAAAACTTATTTTGGTCTCCAGGATCTACAAAAATTTCTTCCAATAACCTTTTGGCTTGTCCAGGTGATGTTTCACAAACTGCAGATGAACGACAATGTTTATTTTGGGGAGCAGCTGCTTTCTCCTTGTAATCATGCCATGGATGATAGACACTTGAATATTAATATTAGCTAATGTGAGAGAGTTAATACTAAACTCCTTAAAACTTATTTTTTAATATGTTTTAGACAGTATCTTGGGGTCAAACCTCTTCAAATGTCACCATTTTAGTTGCGCGACTTGTAGTTGTGCAAAAATGTAGTGACTCGTCGCATTTTTACCCCAGCCAGCCCCACCAAAATTTGTGGAGCATTGGTGGGATGGGAAGTGACTAAGCCACCTTGTGAAATTTTTAGTAGTGAAAATTTTCTCAGAAATGTATTCCAAACTCAAGCTGGAGTATCGTTTCTGAAGGTGGTGGATGCCGGTTGTTAGATGTGCCAAATTTATTAAGTGGCGTGTGCCTCTGTATGTATTAGATGCATCTAAATCTAGCAGTTACGTCATTAAAGGGGTTGTCCAGGATTGGCATGGAAATCTGCAGACTTGTGAATCCTCACAGCTCGCGCCATCTGGATTCTCCACCATCAGGGCCAGGCCATCATGTGACCGCAAGTATGCAACATGCATACTCCCAAAGCCACATTCCGACGAGACCGTCACGGCCCCAGCTCAAGGCATATAGTTACTTAAGACGTTCATGTCTAACCTGATCATCCCCTTCAAGATTGGTATTCACAGCAGCAGAGTTAATGGATCGGCCCCATGTGATCTTTGTGTCCTTTGCTGTGAAGGAAGTGCCAGATTGAGACTTTAGAATGGAGGGTAAAGCATGGCTCTGTCAGTCTTGTGCTAATAATGAGACTAAGAGGGAAGTTTTGAATACAGTGAGATGGGAATGGTGGGTGGACAAAGCTGGCCACTATTTTTCTAGGGTGCATAATTCTATAATTGATGGGAGTGAGGAGGTATAGTAGCTCGGGTAGGATTAAACTCATACATCAGACAGCAGAGCGGGGGTTTAGTAGGAAGCAGTGGGGCTGACTGACTGTAGTAATGGCGTCAGATTGTAGCTCAGCCGATGGCAAGCAGTAACTCCCAATTTGGGCGGTGAAGTAGCTGGCGGCAGTCAGTGAGGCGGCAGCTCTCCTCTCGGATCACTATCGTGGCTGAAGGTAACAGAAGAAACCATGGGAAGAGATGACACACGAAGTGCTAGTGGTAATAACTATACAAACAAATAAAAAAATGCTAGACTCGTTCTTTGCTTTTATTATTTTAAGATCACATAAAACATAACAAGTTTCAGTTACAATTGTTTAACCAGAACACTTCATGCTGTTGTGCCGGGCCTTCTGATCAGAAGTGTTGCCAGGAATGCCGCTTGGCTGGCCTCTGGTCTGGTGGCCACAAACATGGTATCAGCCAGGTCATGTGAATCTTTTTGCTCAACTTTTAATATCAAGAATTAGTCTGCCACTCCATTGCAAGACCTGAACTAGTGGGTATATTTGACAGACCCCGTAGGTGAACCGTTTCAGGCCATATCAATTATATAACAGCAATAACTATGCATAGAAGAATCATATATATATATATATATATATATATATATATATATATATATATATATATATATATATATATATATATATATATATATATATATACATACATACATACATACATACATACATACATACATACATACATACATACATACATACATACATACATATATATATATATATATATATATATATATATATATGTATATATATATCCAAATGAAACTGTATGTGGTATGTTATCTTTTGCACGCCTGCTTCCTTGTACTTATGTGTAGTCTTGCTTTCTATAGGTGCACTAGGCCTTCCAATGAGGGGGATGAGCAACAATACTCCTCAGTTAAACCGCAGCTTATCACAAGGCACTCAATTACCAAACCATGTAACGCCGACAACAGGGGTACCAACAATGTCACTTCATACGCCACCATCGCCGAGCAGGTATTTGCAAAATATGCTGTTTTTGTTTATGAACCTTCTTTTATTGCCTTGACTTGAAATTATCAGTAGCATATAAATGATAATAAGTCTGTGTATACGTCTTTCAGTCCATATATTCGTTTTGTCATTCAGTACAAGTTTCCATTGTATGCCTCTCTTCCTGCTGATCCCCTTAATGATGTGTTTCAGGGGTATCTTGCCGATGAATCCCAGGAACATGATGAACCACTCGCAGGTTGGTCAGGGCATTGGAATTCCCAGCAGGACAAATAACATGAGCAGTTCAGGTTTAGGTAGTCCAAACAGAAGCTCGCCCAGCATAATATGTATGCCAAAGCAACCATCATCCCGGCAACCTTTTACTGTGAACAGGTAAGCAGCTTTATCTTACTGTCTTTAGGGCTTTGATATCGATGGCACAGATAAATCTTCCAGCATGGGGCACCTTTCATACATTATGGCATAATCTGTGTATTTATCTATCTGTAGTATTTATTCTATTCTTACTGTGGTTTACTGCTCTAGATTGTAGTCCTCGAGACACCAAAAGGGAGTATGTCAGCACAGAATGACTGTTCAAACCAAGTCCATGTACCCTTGGCGTGGTAAAAAGCTTAACTGTACTTCTCCACCTGCTTGTTTTCCAAGTAGGTGGAAAGGGGCATCGAACTGTATGGCTACATTAGGGGTGCACCGAACTCTTGTACTTGGCTTGAGCAGTAATTATGTGCTCACAAACTCCCTTTAAAGACTGGCCTACAGGCTTAGTGTAAAGCTAGCCTGAGGTAGCAGAGTAGTGGACAGTATTAAGGTATGTTTCCACAGTCAGTATTGGCAGCGCTTTGGATGCAGCTCCGTCCAAAGCGCTGCCCCCTTTTGTACGCATGGTGATTCTGCATGTGTTCATTGAACATTGGGGTTAGGGGTGTGTTGGGATTAGGGTTAGGGGCGTGTTGGGGTTAGGGTTGTGGTTGGGATTAGGGGTTAGGGGTGTGTTCGGGTTAGGGTTGGAGTTAGAATTGGGGGGTTTCCACTGTTTAGACACCTCAGGGGTCTCCAAACGCAACATGGCGTCCGATCTCAATTCCAGCCAATTTTCCATTGAAAAGTCAAACGGCTCTCCTTCCCTTCTGAGCTCTGCCATGCGCCCAAACAGTGGTTTACCCCCACGCATGGAGGATCAGCGTACTCAGGACAAATTGTACAACAACTTTTGGGGTCCATTTTCTCCTGTTACCCTTGGTAATATAAAACAAATTTGATCTGAAGTAAATTTATTGTGAAAAAAAAGTTAAATGTTCATTTTTTTTTTTAAACATTCCAAAAATTCCTGTGAAACACCTGAAGGGTTAATAAACTTCTTGAATATGGTTTTGAGCACCTTGAGGGGTGCAGTTTTTAGAATGGTGTCACACTTGGGTATTTTCTATCATATAGACCCCTCAAAGTGACTTCATATGAGATGTGGTCCCTAAAAAAAAATGGTATTGTAAAAATGAGAAATCGCTGGTCAACTTTTAACCCTTATAACTCCCTAACAAAAAAAAATGTAGTTCCAAAATTGTGCTGATGTAAAGTAGACATGTGGGAAATGTTACTTATTAAGTATTTTGTGTGACATATCTGTGTGACTTAAGAGCATGAAAATTCAAAGTTGGAAAATTGCAAAATTTTCAAAATTTTCGCCAACTATCAGTTTTTCCGCAAATCATATCAGAGAAATGTTACCACTGTCATGAAGTACAATATGTCACGAGAAAACACTGTCAGAATCACCAGGATCTGTGGAAGCGTTCCAGAGTCTTATTCTCATAAAGCGACAGTGTAAAAATTGGCCCTTGGGGGTTAAGGGGTTAAAAGTAGTACTCTCAACTTTATAGGTGTGTATTGTCAGATATTGTTTGTAAATACAAGCACTTTTGCCCTTTATGCCTTATTAAAATTTGCAGCTGTTTTGATATATTTACACTTATGTTTAGCCTTGATGCCTAGGAGACAAACCACCACTTCTGTCCAGCGGAAGCTGCCCAGGATTTGAAGATAACGGCTTCAGAACAGTGCTTGCAAGCTCAGTAGAAAAGATCTTGTAAGCACTGTGCATAATTTGCTGTCGAACAGTGGTGGTCGGTTTCAACAAGCTGTAAACAAAAGTAAAGTCAGTCTGAAGAACTTAACATTTTATTAAACAGAAAATTGCAAAAGTGCTTGTATTCACAAGCATTGTGTGATAATACCCATTTATTTATTTAATTTGCTCCCAATGTCCTCCGAACAAGTGTAATCATCTGCCAATAGCATCTACTGCACCTCTCCATTGCTCTAGTTCTTATAGTTCTCCCCACACTAAGTCACAGAGCACGTTCTTGCCTATGGCATTTATGCAGTGATGTATGTCTCCCTTTGTGTTTTTTACATCCCAGTCTGTGTTATCGTTTTAAATGATATTTTTCAAAACTAATATTGTCCCCTTTGATCATACAGCATGTCTGGGTTTGGTATGAACAGAAATCAGGCGTTTGGTTTGAACAATTCATTATCAAGTAATATTTTTAATGGGACAGGTGAGTACCTTTTTTTTTTTTTTTTGTATTTTACTGAGGCCACTATTACAATAGATGTCACCTCTCGTGTATTATTTATAACATATTTTGATATTTAATCACTTTGATAAGTTGTATCATTAGAAGTCTACATTTAACAAAGTTGTAATATTCTTATGGTGAAGGATGCCGAGTTCTTAAACACGTCTTTGTCCATTTCCATTATATTGGATGCGGTTGTCTCAGGATGATTATCCCTTTGGGCAAACCTCTGCCATAGAGTACACTTGCCTCCCTGTGCTTTACATAAACAACAATACATTTGCATGCCTGACAAATAATGCTATAGATGTGACTAATAGAGGCTAATCACTGGGATGTCTTTTAGAAGCCCGTGGACAACCCATCTAAGTGGGATGTCCCTTTTCTATTGGCATGAGTATTGAATGTTCCATGTCAGTGGGTGATTCTGTCTTTCATATACCGTCAAGATGCATGTAATACTAAGATATTAGAATGGAGAGCTACAGCTGGGCTGTATATTATACGGTTAGTGTATATAGTAAGGCTGGCATCACACACTTTTCTCTGTCCTTACTTGAGCAGTGAAACACTGATGTGTGAACCTGGTCTAAAAGACGTACAACATAAGCTAGTCTAGGTAGCCATATTTAGTAAGTGTAAGAAGACCCTGCATGTCAGAGCTTACAAGCTGTATGTGGAACCATGAAGTGGCACAGGTGAATTTGTCATTGATCGCTACTTTCTGGCCCTGTGCTGTATGTAATCTCTGGACCCCAGAACTTCCATCTATAACAATTAAATAATCTAGAATGACAGTGGACTATTTTCTGGCCTTCATCCTTCTACAATTATCAGGATACTTCTGCATTTATCACGCTGCAATGTATATTGTTGCTTTTATTAGGAAAAAATGGGATAATGAGCCAAGTGCTAAATGTTGTCATTATTCACAATTCTAGGCTATGCTTGCTCATCGCATCTGCTATGCTTCTATTTTCCAGACGGAAGTGAAAATGTGACCGGTTTGGACCTTTCAGATTTCCCTGCACTAGCTGATAGAAATCGAAGGGAAGGAAGTGGCAACCCTACACCGTTAATAAATCCTTTGGCCGGAAGGGCTCCCTATGGTAAGGCAATGTCTAATTGCTGAAGGCGTGCGTGGATGCTGTTCAGCTGAGATTCATGTTTTTTTTTATTATTTTTTTTTCCTCCTTTGCAAGGTTTATGACCACTTAAAATTTTTCCACTGAACAATAGTTTCCATTTGACAACTTTGTAGATATATTACTTTATCTTCTGGTCCTGAGCAGTAGTCTCAAAATTTGTCTTTGCAATATTAATAACAGAAGCCCTAACAGCTTTTATAATGCCTGGAAACTAGTTATGAGCGAGTGTACTCGTTGCTCTGAATGATTTACAGCTACTTGACAGCCTGAGCACATGTGGGGGTTGCCTGGTTGCTAGGGAATCCCCACATGTAATCATGCAGGCTAGTAGCTGTAAATCATTCAGCTGCCGGGATGAAAACTAAATCTCCGAGCAGTCATGAATACTCGGAGGACCCCCGAGCGTGCTGGGGAAAACCCGAGCAACGAGTATATTAGCTCATCACTATTGGGGACATCAGATTGTCGTACATCTAATGGTGTTTGGTGATATTTGTTAGAATACAGACCACCATTTCAAGGCCTGCAAAGGATGATGGGAAATTTTAGCTAAAATTCTCCAATGGATTAATTCAATTATCAACTTTAAGCTTGGTTCACACACTGTGTAAAAGGCTATTGGCAAAGTGCCTCACAGTGGTTATATTGTGACAAGATATCCTCCTTCATTAGATCCAAACGCTAAAATATTGTTTATACAGCATAATTTTCACACACTTACTGTAGGTATATTATAGCAAAATTGGAGTGAAATAGAAACCCTAACAAATTGAAATTTATTGTTTTGAGTGAGCATCTGAAGATTGGCATGAAGTGAAAATTGTGGCATTGAGGAGTGGAGTACATATCGCTGATCTGGAGATGCCATTTTTATTTAATGAAAGACTGGCAGCCTCAATTTGGCCATTTTTCTAAACATCACCTATTAACAGAAGTGCTCTGAAGTAACCCCAATAACCCCCAAAAGAACATGCACTTTCACTTTTATAAGAGGCGCTGTAGAAGAATGTGCAGTCCCGCTACCAGGGCTGCCACTAGGAATTTCGGGACCCCTTGAGACTCCGCACATGGTCCACCCCAGCTCCGCCTCCAACCCTCAAACTTTCCACAGTCCGCCCACTCATAGGAAAACTCCACATCTGCACCACATCCTCACCAGTCACACATCATCAGTTCCCATCTAACACCAGATCACATACACAGCCAGCAGCTTTTATTTTGGCTAAAAGTATTTTTTTTTAAGCCGCCACCACGACAAGGTAGACTATTTTGACTGGGCCCTACTCTGCTCTAACCTATTAAATATTTGTTAAAATATCCTATACTCTTTTTAGGTATATTTTTATTTGTTTCTTTAAGGAAATGTGTCACATAAAATTTTTAAAATGAACAATGATACCACATACAAGGGACAAATACAGTCACACCATGCCTGGACCACATATTACCACCAAGTAGTGACCTATAATACCGCATACAGGGACAAATATGACCACACCATGACTAGATCACATATTACCATCACATAGAAACCGAATACTACAATACTGATCATTAATAAAAAAAAAAAAAAGACAATACCTTGAGTGTTATACACAGGAACTCCGTATATAGCATCACTGCACAGGTAATACAGTGATCACCAGTGACATTATACACAGGGACTTTGTATATAATGTACAGGCAACACACTGACTCACCGGTAACGTCTCTAGTTGAAGTCCTTCATCTTCGCTTTTCTTCTTCATCCAGCGCACACCACCATCTTCCAGACAGGACTTGTCTCTGCAGAAAATAAGTTCTCTAAAGCACATTCCCTAGTTTTTTCCCAACCTCTACACAACGCCAGATGCAGAAAAAAAGCGACCATGTCGCCCTGCACAGTAATAGGACCTCTCCTCCCCCACACTGAAAACAGTATCCTCAAAAATAATATCCTTTGATTAGCCCCTACAGTAATAATATCCCACATTCTGGACCCCGTGTGTCTTCCCATTCTGCCTCATGTTTCTCCATATTGCCCCCATAGTCATCCATAATAGTGTAATGCACCCCATAGTCATGTATAGCAGTATAATGCACCCCCATAGTAGTATAATATATCAGTCGTATATACTATAATGCACCCCCATAGTAGTATAATGTATCAAATAGTCATATATAGTAAAATGCACCCCCATAGCAGTGTAATGCACTCCCAGTCATACATAGTATAATGCAGTCCTATACCGCGGCTTTACAGAAAAAAAATAAAGTTTCTCCTTACCTGGCCAAGGTCCAGCGATGTACTCCACTATGATTCAATATACCAAGAAGGGGGCTATAAATTATATAAGCTCAGCCATAAATATAGATAAGAAAACCAAAAGAGAATGGACACAGAGCAAAAATAAATATCAAGATATTGCAGATTTATTAACAAATAACTAAAAATGAATATATATACGTAAAGACATAAACAATAAAAAGTGAAAGACGACATCCAAATGCCACGCCGAGGCTGGAGGTATAAGAGATATTGCACTAGTATATAAGTAAGAACCAATCAATTTAATAAATATAGATAGTAATAAAGGAAATAATTAGGTGCATACAGTATGGTCTGATATAATGAATATTTGATTGTATAGAGTATTTGGTTAACGACATGCACACATGTGCAAAAAATAGCATAAATTGAATCATTATCTATATTACAGCAGTATTGAAAATAATACAGTAAAGTGCATAGTGCTTTAATACAACCTAAATACTGACTGCCATGCAGGATCAATGCCAAACAGAGTATTATTTAACTCGCACTGAAGCGCAAAAAAGGGGGACCAAGCAGTAAGGTACAAGATACCAAAAAGGTGTATAGACCTATGCAAATATAAGTACCTAAAAAAAAGAAACTCTCCAATTGAATATGGAACTTCACATAAACAGGCTGAGGTAGCTAGAAGATTATAAAAAAGAGAGAGAGGTATCTGGAACCATTCTCTTCTCGTTTATGGAATCCTACTGCGTCTTGTCAGGACGAAGTTCCGGGCTTCTTGCAATGATCGGTGAGCTGGCTTTTGCCGTATATTCTGTTTATATCTGGAACCAACCTGCTGCTATGGACGGAAGGGACCCCAACGTGCGTTTCGCTTAATGCTTCTTCGGGGGCATAATAGTATAATGTATCAAATAGTCATATATAGTATGATGCACCCCCATAGTAGTATAATGTATCAAATAGTCATATATAGTATGATGCACCCCCATAGTAGTATAATGTATCAAATAGTCATATATAGTATAATGCACCCCCATAGCACTACGATTCAGCCCAGGCGCGCACCGTTGTTCCGGCGTATAACAGTGACGCCATAGGTTGGCGTCGTGCACGCTGTCATCAGCTGCCGGCCTGTGATAGGCTGTTAACTCTTGCCGTGCGGTAGGGATCTCCACTTCAGGGGATGGTAGGATTACTGCTGAGCACTTATGTGAATAGATGAAAAAGGTTAGCCCCAGATTGAGAAGTTAAAGATTATTTATCACCAAAGCAGAATTTCCTTGGAAACACATCAAATGATCAAATGACAACCTAACCCTGATATGACGCCATATATTGCAGCAAGTTAAACTCCCAGTTCCGCTGCAGAGATACGAGGGTCAGCCTCAGATTTCTGATGCAGATTTGTTGCAAGTCTGCATCATCTTTTGGAACTGAACTGTATACACTCCCACCATTTTCCTTCTAGTGAAAAATCTGAAGATCGCAGTAAACTTGTGTAATACTGTGTATGTACGGCGGCTTTTCTGACTTGTGAAATCTTTGGATATGTGTACTAATAAGAGTTCTTGCTCTTGCAGTCGGTATGGTGACAAAGCCAGCAAGTGAGCAGTCTCAGGACTTCTCAATACACAACGAGGACTTCCCTGCATTACCAGGCTCCAGCTATAAGGATCCAACATCGAGCAATGATGACAATAAATCTGTACGTAGCAATGAGTTTTTGTATTAGCCCTGGTGCACCTCTAGTTCCTTTTCATAGTTAAAGAAAAAGGCCATTTCACTTAGAGGCAATTGATGAAAGCTTATTCTACTTTGACATTTTATGGATTTCAAATTATTAGCAGAGATACCTATTAATAAACTGTTCTTTTGAGCTGGCCTTTACTACTGCTAGCCATTCCTGATTCTATCTTGCCAATAAATGCTACTTCGCATTCGCCTCCATCTTGTTGGAGCAAAAAAAAAGGTCTCCAGCAAAATGGCGGCGCATGCGAAGTAGCATCGATCGGGCAAGCAATAAATGCTACTGCGCATGCACCACCTCCGGAGCTATTTTGCTGGAGCCAAAGTTTTTTTTTTTTTTTTTAAAGACCACAATATTAATTGTGCAAGCGCAGTATGTAAAAACACGAGAATCTCATTAACTGAAAATAAAGATTACACAACAACCACAAAACGGATTTCATCACCCAGGTATCATTGTAATCAGTATAACGGCGCCGACCTGACACTGTAGGTTACTGTGCACAATCCTGCTGACAGGGTCCCTTTAATAGTTGATGTATTAATATCTTCCTTTATGTTTTTCATTCTCAGAATTTAAATACACCCGGAAAGACTGTCTCAAGTACAGATGGACCCAAATTTCCAGGAGACAAAAGTTCCACAACACAAAATAATAACCAGCAGAAAAAGGGGATCCAGGTCTTACCTGACGGTGAGTTCCTTTATACATTACTCTACTTCAGATGCAAACTTAACCCTTTCTCATCGCCTCTTGTGCAATATACATTACATGTATTGTATGGTAGCATGGCGCGGGTTCAGGATGGGAGTCCACAACTTACCGAACAGATGCCGGCTGTGTTCATTTGATTGATCCTTTAAATGCTGCTCACCATCACTGCCATTTTCAGTTAAGGCACTTGTGCACCCATAGGATCATTTACATGAGCAAATCACCCCACCCCTCTCCTTCTACACAATTGCGGGATGTTGTGTTGCCATGTCGTAAGTTGGTAATCCTGTGAAACTCGGCATTGTTGGTGAATTGCAGTACAAGAGTAAGGGATCAAGTGATCACAGGTGTAAGTCTCCTATAGTGACTAAAGAAACAACATTTAAAAAAATGAATTTCCAGAATTGCTGTTTTTTTGAAAAAATTCAAAATGACCCATGTTACCCCAAAATGGTATCCGTAAAAGTCTGCTTGCCACATCAGTAAAAAAACAAGCCTTAACGAGGCTCATGTAACAGAAAAATAAGTGTCATAGGTCTCAAAAATTGGCATCATAAACCAATTTATTATTTTTTTAATTTTTATTTTTTACAAATTTCTGTTTTGTTTTTTTTTCTTTTCACATCTGAGAAAAAAAAAATCAAACCAATAAGAAAACAAAACACCAACAGTTTGGTGTTAGCAGTATGGCAGTAATCGTACTGCCATTAAGAGCCATGCTGCCAGGTCCTTGTTACCACACTATGGACGTCATGAAACTAACCACAATCACCTCCCAAAAATGACCAGAATTTGTGTTTTTTTGCCATTTCACTGCTATTAGAATTTTTCTTCTTGTTTCCCAGTGCAATCTATGGTAAAACTATACAATTCCATACTACAACTTGTTCTGTAAAAAACAAGCCCTCTTACAGCTATGCAGATGGGAAAAATGAAATAGTTATGGCTCTTTGAAGAAGGTTAGGAAAATTGAAAGTGCAAAAGCGAAAATTGGCTGCAGTGGGAAGGGGTTAATAGGGTCTGTCTGAGAAATAAAGATATTAAAGTTGCGGCAGAAATGTTATACAATAAGGAGAAAAGGAATCAAACATTACTTGCCTGGTAAACCCTCCATCTCTCCCGTGTCCTCACCATTCTTTATTTTACTGGTCATGTGTATGTACATTATGGTCACTACAGCACAAATTCACTGGGAGGACTATTGGAGCATCGGACCGGTGGGGATTTAACAGGAGGGTATTTGTTTCTTCATTTTATGACCTCTCCAGATGGTAAATTTAACCCATTTCCAACCAGGTGATTTTTTTTGTACTTTTGTTTTTTTCCTCGTCTTATTATAAGAGCCATAACTTTTTTTTTTGTTTGTTTCTTCTGTTGATCTAGCCATGTGAGGGCTTGTTTTTTGTGGGACGAGTTGTACTTCTGAATGACCCCTTCCATTATATCATGGAAAAAAAATTACAAGTGCATGAAGAAAATGCAATGCCACAATTGTCTTTTTGGGGATTTTATTTTCATCATTAATGTTACATATAAAGCGACCTGGCAGTATGATTCTCCAGGTCAGTACGATTACGACAATACCAAACATGTATGTTTTTTATTTTATTGGAGTGGTAAAAAAAAAATCTGAATTTTGTAAAAAATAAATAAATAAAAATAACCTAATAAAATTTCCGCTTGTCACCATAACGTTTTCAGGATATGGACCTGTGTGAGAGCTTGTTTTTTTGCGACCCAAGAAGATGTTTTTATTGATATCACATTCGGCTAGATACGGTTTCATCGCCAGTATGAAATTTTTTTTTTTCCGCAGAAAAACTGCAGTTCTTGGCTTTTTGATTCTTCTTCTCGTTGTGTCGTTTTACCAATCAGATTACTTTATTTTGTCTTTCGAGAGATCTGTCTTCATATTCTTCGAAGAGCCATAACTTATTTTTCCATTTGTATAGCCGTATAAAGGCTTGTTTTTTGCAGATACTGAACATGTATGGTTTGTTTTTTCTAAGTGTTGAAAATAAATTTGGAATTGTTAAAAAAAAAAAAAAAAAAAAAGACCTGTAGCGGTTTAATTTGTGATATAGGGTTGTGTCATGGCTTGTTTTCAGCTGATCTTTTTACTGATACTTTTTGGGGGTAGATACTATGTATTGATCTCCTTTTATTGCATTGTTGCTGCTGCTAAAAAAAAAAAAAAAAAAAAAGTAATTCTGTCGATACCAATCGCTTAATTTATTCAGGTTTTGATAGATCAAACTCTTATGAACGCAGCGATACCAAATATGTGTATTTATTTTGTTTTATTTAAATTTTTATTTTAATTAGCACAGCTATGTACAGCTAAAGTCACAATCTCCTGTGAACACCAGCCACGGGCTGGCATTCTCAGGAGGATCGTAAAGACAGGCACAGGGGTCTTCAGCACATGATGGCTGATTAGATCAGCTGTCATGTGCAGTGAAAGATGCGGGCTCGACCTGTGAACCTGCATCAAAGTCAGGGAGTCGGCATTTGATGTAATTTTACATTATATGTTATGAAGTGGCTAACAAGCACAGCAATGCCAAGTATGTTTATTTTTATTTATTGTTATTTTTAATGGGTGGAAAAGGGAAATGATTTGAACTTTTCTAAAATCCTTTTTTTTTTTTTTTTTTTTATTCATTTCTTTTTTTTAGTCAAGTACTTTTCATTAAGGCATATATCAAAAATGTAATTTAGTCTGACACAAACTTCAGACAGATACGAAAATTACAAAGCAGATTGATACATTTTCATTTAACCCTTTAATGACCACCAATACATCTTTTAACTGACCTGAAATATAAGAGAATAGCCTCCCTATACATGTGACAATCCAGTAGCTGTCGGTTGTACACTATAGCTGACAACTTGCTGCATTAGCCACGATCAGTGTTTGCACCGTCCAACTCTGTTTAACCCCTTAGATGCTGCTGTTAATAGTGACTACATCATTATATATGGTTAACAGAGTGTGGGGGCTTCCTCTTTATCCCAATTGGTGCCCTCAGATCATGATTTTGTGGTCCTGATGTTTGCCATGGCAATTCACGACCAAATAGCAGCATTAGCATCTGATGGCTGTTGTAACCTGTTCAGAAGTTAGAGGCATTTAGGTGGTAAAAATACACATTTCTTTATCGCCTCTCATTGGGGGACACAGGAACCATGGGTGTATGCTGCTGCCACTAGGAGGCTGACACTATGCAAATAAAAAAATTAGCTCCTCCTCTGCAGTGTACACCCCACCGACTGGCATTATACTCTTCAGTTTAGCTTAGTGTCAGTAGGAGGTGGACACGGGTCTTTCATTAGACCCTTATCTACCTCAATGTGCGTCGTTTCTTTTCAGGTTTTTCCGGAGGGATACAGGGTGAGCAGTCACACCTGTAGTCCCACAAGCGGACTATGAGTACGGCGTGTACTGCCACCCCGTATCCTCATAGATCCCTCTCCAGGACCAAGATCCTAGCAGACAAGCGTGCTTAGAAGTCCGGTCCTGGCTCCGTCCCCCACCCACTCGCCCACCAGAGCCTGTCGGTTTGGAGGAGACGAGGACGTCCATCAGCTCCCTGGACGTCTCATACCCTTCCTGTCAGACCTTCTCGCGGACGCTCCCTGGCGCCTTCCAGACAGGCCCGATCTGCTGTCCCAGGGTCCGATCTGCCACCCGAATTCTCGGTCGCTCAGTTTAACGGCGTGGCTGTTGAGACCGCGGTTCTAGAGCGTCCGGCCTTTCGGACCGGGTGATTCACACCATGATTCAGGCTCGGAAGCCTTCGTCTTCCAGGATCTACTACCGCACCTGGAAGGCTTACTTCCGTTGGTGCGAGTCCAACCGCGTTCCGCCTATGGTTTTTTCCCTGCCTTCTCTTTTGGCCTTCCTTCAGGCAGGACTGGATTCGGGCCTGGCTCTTAGCTCCCTGAAGGGTCAGGTCTCTGCGCTTTCCATCCTCTTTCAGAAGACCTTGGCCTCTCGGCCACAGGTTAAGACCTTCTTTCAGGGGGTAGCCCACGCCGTCCCGCCGTACAGGGCCCCTGTGGAGGCATGGGACCTAAACCTGGTACTGGACGTTTTGAAGGTTTCTCCCTTTGAACCTCTTAGGGAGATTCCTCTATCAGTTTTATCTTGGAAGGTGGCCTTTCTTGTGGCCATCACGTCCATTCGCCGCGTTTCCGAGCTGGCGGCACTGTCTTGCCGCCCTCCATTTTTGGTCATTCACCAGGACAAGGTGGTCTTCCGCCCCCCACCTTCTTTTCTTCCTAAGGTGGTTTCCACCTTCCACCTCAAAGAGGACATCGTTCTACCTTCCTTTTGTCCAGCTCCGACTCATCCTCTGGAGCGATCGTTGAACAAGCTAGACCTCGTCAGGGCAGTGAGGATTTATCTGGATAGAACATCCTCTTTCCGGAAGACGAATTCTTTTTTCGTCATTCCTGATGGCACGCGCAGAGGCCAGCCGGCTTCTAAAGCGACTATTGCTCGATGGATCAGAATGGCAATTTTGGAGGCTTACCGGGTCAAGAACAGAGTGCCCCCTCCTGGGATTAAGGCTCACTCTACCCGGGCAGTCGGCGCCTCCTGGGCGGTGCACCACAGGGCTTCCGCCCTACAGCTTTGCAAAGCGGCAACTTGGTCTTCCATCCACACGTTCGCCAAATTTTACAAGGTCCATACCTACGCATCGGCGGACGCCAGCCTAGGCAGAAGGATCCTGCAGGCGGCAGTGGTGAGTCCTCTGACCTGATGGAAGTCTGTTTTTCCCACCCTTGGGACTGCTTTGGGACGTCCCATGGTTCCTGTGTCCCCCAATGAGAGGCGATAAAGAAAACAGGATTTTTGGTTGCTTACCGTAAAATCTGTTTCTTGAAGCCTCCATTGGGGGACACAGCACCCTCCCAATGTTTTCTGTTATCTGTTCTATGACTGTTCTCACGTTACAGTTCTCAAGTTTGTGGTTATGGTTTTTCAACCTTGTTTCATTATCTCCTACTGCTTTCTCACTAACTGAAGAGTATAATGCCAGTCGGTGGGGTGTACACTGCAGAGGAGGAGCTAATTTTTTTATTTGCATAGTGTCAGCCTCCTAGTGGCAGCAGCATACACCCATGGTTCCTGTGTCCCCCAATGGAGGCTTCAAGAAACAGATTTTACGGTAAGCAACCAAAAATCCTGTTTTTCATTTCTGTCATACCACTTTGCATTAATTCCTGTAAAGCACCTGAAGGGTTAATAAACTACCTGACAGCAGTTTTCGATATGTCAGGGGGTGCTGTTTTTAAAATGGTATCACATTTGGGGGTTTCCCAATATGAGTCCCCTAAAGTCACTTCAAACATGACTAAGTCCCTAAAAAAATAAATTTAGTCAATTTCCTTGAAAAAATGAAAAACTGCTGCTACATTTTTAAACCTCCAAAAATGCTAACAAAATAAAATAACATTTTACAAATTTATGCTGATGTAAAGCCGACATGTGGGAAATTATATTTATTAATGGTTCGCTGTGGTATGACCATCTGGATTAAAGGGATAATCATTCAAATTTTGAAAATTGCTAATTTTCTAACATTTTTCTCAAATTTTTGATATTTTTTTTATAAACAAACACAAAACATATTGGCCTAAATTTACCATTATCATAAAGTATAATGTGTCAGGAAAAAACAATCTCAAAATCACTGGGATTTGTTGAAGCGTTGCAGAGTTATTACCACATAAAGTGACACTGGTCAGATTTCAAAAATTTGGCGCCGTCACTAAGGGGTTAACGTCTATTCATATTTTTAAAAACATTTTTTTGCACTGTTTTTGTTAGTCCCTTTAGGGAACTTAAAGCGACTCAGTCACACCCTCCAGCCGTTAGAAACTAAAAGAGCCACCTTGTGCAGCAGTTATGCTGCATTCTGACAAGGTGGCTCTTTTAGTTATTGGTGCAGTTAAAGCCAAAATAAAGCGTTTTATAATTTCGCCAAAATACCTGTCTTTAGTCCCGGAGGCAGGTCTTAACCCCCCCTGCTGCAAACGCCACACTTCAGTCACTCAAATCTTCGGCGACGGGCGCCGCCCCCTCCGCGCTGTTTTCCAATGAAATCCGGCGCCTGCGCTGTTTAGTACTTGCTGGGGCAGGCGCAGTGAGCTCATAGATTGTGTGTGTCCATCCCCCTGCATGATTTGCGGCTGCTAGACAACCTGAACACATGCAGGGAATAGCTGTTTGTTAGACAGCCTGAACACATGTGGGGATTCCCTAACAGCCGCAAATCATGCAGCTGCGGGGACACAAACATAATCTACGAGCACGCCCAGAATACTCTGAGAACACCCGAGCATGCTCAGAAAACTCGAGTAACGAGCACACTCGCTCATCACTAGTGATAACTTCTTTTTTTTTTTTTTTTTTTACATTTTTTTTTTTTTAAATAATGTTTTAATTTCTTATACTTATGAATAATCTCTTTGAGGTCCAGTTGTCCTCTTTTTGGTTTGATGTTTCCAATTTCTAATTTGATTTCATAAGTGGATTTTTTGGCTCTGTTTAATCCATTTTTCTTATGGGTTCACTCAGAGGTCTCTACATTTCTAAACATACCGTACATATATTTTCACACTTGATCATGGTGCTTTACTGAAGCTCCCACATCTTCATGCTCTGAAGATATAATTTGCGTATGATTTAACGTTGTTTATTTTTGCTTCTGTCTTTCCACCAGGCCGAGTTACCAACATTCCTCAAGGCATGGTGACAGACCAGTTTGGCATGATTGGTTTGTTAACATTCATCAGGGCAGCTGAGACAGATCCAGGGATGGTACATCTTGCATTAGGAAGTGACTTGACAACACTAGGCCTCAATCTCAACTCTCCAGAGTGAGTATTTTTTTCCGTGGTATTGTTTTCTAAAATACGGGGGGGGGAAAGCTTGGAGCGCTTTCAGGCATTTCTTTTTAATTAGAACTGCTTTTAAGAATTCGAGAGACATTCCTGGCTCTAAAGTATTCCATTGTAGCAAGTTAGTCTTATTAAATCTCTTACGTACATGCTCTATATGAGAAATGAAAACTTGCGTTTAGCCACTGGATATCATTTTATGAAATTTCAACAAAGGTATAAGTAACTTTTATATTTTAAAGTGTGTTCTGACTAAGACAAGTCTTGTGAGTCTTAGCTTCTCCTACCCTTTTAGGCCGATTTCATACGTCCTGATATTTCCGGTAGCAGAGATATCCATATCCGTGTGGCATATTTGTGGCAACTGTGTGCCGCCCATGTGCTGCATCAGTACCACACATATTGGCACCTGGGAATCATCAATACAGTTAGCACTGTTTTGCTGGCGCCGGATGCTGAAGGCAGCTCTTTTCATTCTCCCCTGCTCTGCCGACAAACAGCGCAAACAGGAGAGAATGTTGAGTTATATTCAACTGATAACAGAAAGAGCAGGCGGCGGCTGGTGGGACTATTTCTCCCATCAGCCTACACCTACTGCCGCTAATACCAGCGAGAGCAGGCTGCGGTTGATTGGAGTATTCATCACCCACCGCCTGTACTGTAATTAAATAAATAATTTTAAAACGGCGTGGGGTCCCCCCATTTTGACAACCAAACTTGGTAAAGCAGACAACTGGGGGCTGTTATTCTCCATTGCAAATCTTATAGTTGTATGGTAAATAGAGACTCAGCAAGTATTGGAAATAAAAACAAAACACACCTTTTCCTTTTTTATTTAAAAATAACAAACACCGTTCTACTCGCCTAACGCCCATTCCATTGAAGCCAACGTCTCCTGTAATAAAATAAAAATTAAAAAACAATATCCCTCACCTGTTTGCCGTTCTGTCCCACGGCGTAATCAATGTCTGGGGATAAATAGTTTTCAACCTGGATGGTGCCAAGATGCAACCGTCCAGGCGGTTAACCACTGAGGAATGAGCTGCTGCGAACACGACATCCGTGACTAGCGATGACCTTATCGATGTTATCGCGGGTCACTGAGGCTGCGTTACCAGCTGGCTGAACTGCGGTAGCCTCAGCACCGTGAGAAAAAGTCACTGAGTTCACTGTAGTTCAGCTCAGTGAGTTCACCGCAGATCACCTTGAAAAATCTGCGTTTTGTGGCCCGTGCTGCAGTTAAAAAAATAAATAAATAAAGGCAAACATATCTGTGTATTTTGCACACTGTCAGGTGAAACACACTTACTTGTGCACAGACCGATTGTCTCCTCCAACACGTACCCGACACACTGACGTCTGACAGAGCTCTTAAACAGTAAAATAGGAACAGCACATGAATATCTGTTGTTTGTTTTTAATATCGACATTAAGGAAGCACTCCTCCTCCCATCAAAGATTTTATCCTCTTAATATATTGCAGCCATCATAGCACTGTGTACTTACAATTTATCTTTTTGCCTTTCTACACAGCTACCGTATTTTTCGGATTATAAGACACACTTTTGTTCCCCCAAATTTTGGGGAAAGTGGGGGGTGCGTCTCATAATCCGAATCTGTGTGCTGTGCTGTAGAGGAGGGGGGCGGCTCTGTAGTGGTGTCGGGGCTGGAGTGGGCTGGCTGTGGGCTGCAGAGACAGCAGGAGGTCCTGTGCTCCCGCTCATTAGCCTCATGTAATATTCACTGCACCCACTGTCCATCACCTCGGTGCTGAAGCCGCGCCAAGTTGCTTGATGGGAGCAGTGCATATTACATGTGCCTGCACTCCCTCTCCCCCCCCCCCCCCCTCCCATCATGAATATGCCCCCTCCCGGTCACTCTATATGCCCCCCTGCTGGCACACACATCCCCCCCCCCTCTATATGCCCCCCTGCTGGCACACACATGGCCCCCACAGTCACTACATGGCCCCCTGCAGGCACGCACATGATAAAATAACAAACACTTAACTCACCCTCTGATGGTGGCTCCGTGCTCCCAGTTCTCCCGTGGCTCTTTCTGTGTCTGTGCCGACATTCGATCATGTGATCGTCGCAGTACAGTGATGTCATCACTATGTGCCCAGGTCACATGATCTGATGCCTGAGGAAGGCAGTGGTGTGCCAGCAGCAGGGGGGCTATGTGCCAGGATGGGGGTTATATAGATACCAGGATGAGGGACATATATATGATTTGTAAGACGGACACTGCCATTATAAGACAAACCATAAGGAAATCCTGAAAACTTGACCTGTTGATGGGTCTTGAGGACTGGAGTTGAGAAACACTGCTCTAAGGGTACCGTCACACTATACCATTTCGATCGCTACGACGGTACGATTCGTGACGTTCCAGCGATATCGTTACGATATCGCTGTGTCTGACAAGCAGCAGCGATCAGGGATCCTGCTGAGAATCGTACGTCGTAGCAGATCGTATGGAACTTTCTTTCATCGCTGGATCTCCCGCTGTCATCGCTAGATCGGTGTGTGTGACACCGATCTAGCGATCTAGCGATGCGATCCAGCGATGCGTTCGCTTGTAACCAGGGTAAACATCGGGTAACTAAGCGCAGGGCCGCGCTTAGTAACCCGATGTTTACCCTGGTTACAAGCGTAAAACTAAAAAAAAACAAACAGCACATACTTACATTCTGGTGTCCGTCAGGTCCCTTGCCGTCTGCTTCCCGCACTGTGACTGCCGTCCGTAAAGTGAAAGCAGAGCACAGCGGTGACGTGTGCTTTCACTTTCACTTTACGGCCGGCAGTCACTGAGTGCGGGAAGCAGAGACGGCAAGGGACCTGACGGACACCAGAATGTAAGTATGTAGTGTTTGGTTTTTTTTACGCTGGTAACCAGGGTAAACATCGGGTTACTAAGCGCGGTCCTGCGCTTAGTTACCCGATGTTTACCCTGGTTACCCAGGGACCTCGGCATCGTTGGTCGCTGGAGAGCTGTCTGTGTGACAGCTCCCCAGCGACCACACTACGATTTACCTACGATCACGGCCAGGTCATATCACTGGTCGTGATCATAGGTAAATCGTATAGTGTGACGGTACCAAAAGCTCTATGCAGAAACAGGAAGTCACTTTTCCCTGTGTGAGTCATAAGTCACTGCAAAAGTCCCTGGCAGAGGGGAGGAGAGTAGCAACTGGGTCAGGAGTTAAAGGTTGGAAAGATTCATGCAGGGAAAAGAGACTTCCTGTTTATACAAAGAGCAGAAAAAAAGAGAGGAATTTGTGGGGTGGGAAAAAAGAGCAATTGTAAAGTACACAGTTCTATATAATATGGTTGCATTATTTTAAGAGGATAAAAACTTTGAAAGTGTTTCTTTAACTTGCATTTATGAGTTTGTATCACACGTACAATGGAGGATTCGACTTTTTTTTTTTCGGACAATCTTTTCACAAAAAAGGACACGTGTAAAGGAAAGCTCAATGTAATGGGTCCATGAGTGGTCCTCAAATATAACGGACCAAAAATGAGATGTGTGGAAGAGCCTTTAGTTTTATATTTTTTCTTCCTAACTTAAAAAGGAGATACTGCATTATTTGTAATCAAATTGCACACACAACCTTGGCAATAAGATATTCATTACTTTCTGTCTTTTAAAAGATGTTATACAGATTATCGGGGACTATTTTTTTTTTTTTTCTTATGGGCTTAAGAATTTACAGGCAGGTAGTTGTGCTTGGGGCCGATTCCTGCCAGCTCAGAGTGGTCATGGGGCGATTTATGCGTCTTCCAGTGATGTCATCTCGACAGAGCTGCTATTTCTCTTCCACTCTGCTCTATTGATGGGACGTGATTGTCGATGTCATGCTGATTGGCAGCTGTCTTCCCACTGCAAAACCGCGAGGAGCCGACTGTCAAACAGACTGGAAGACTAAGAGCTGCTCCATTGACATGGACAAACCGAATCACTGGCTGGAGCAGTCAGTAATTACTGTAAAGGGAGAGATTGCTAAGGTATTTTCGCAGCAAAGGTGGGGAATCGGGGGATATGAAAGGTACTGATGTAAAGCTGAGCTCAGGCCCTATTGAACCATATTTTTATCTCATATTGAAAAAACGGGGTGACAGGTTCCCTTTAAGCTGGCGCTGGGCTGAATAGGCAGTTAGCTGGCAACTACCCGCCTGTCAATTCTTAGCCCCATGAGAAGAAAACAAAGTAGTCTTGGATAACCCCTTTAATGTTTGGTGCCATGGAACAATTAACATACTTGTCCACCTTTTTAAGAACTTTGGTGTCACTATGATACACGTGCCACGTTCTGTATATCCGCCATCAGATGAACACCAACGCTGGAATGACTGAAGAACATTCTTTTCTTTTTAAAATGTTTAAATAAAATAAATAAAAAATGTACTTTGAACACACAGGAGCGCTTAAATTTGTAAGAACATTTTTGCTCTGAGTGGATTCAGTAATGATGATTATGTATGTATTTTTCACTTTTAACCCCAGAAATCTTTATCCGAAATTTGCATCGCCGTGGGCATCCTCACCCTGTCGACCACAAGATATTGGTATGCCTTTTTATTACTTTTTTCCCCCTTCTACTTATAGGACGTTTATCTAATTTTTATACTGTATTTCATACAAATATCGGGGTTCCTTAAATTGAAAATGTGTCAGAAATGAATGCGGTAACTATTGTCTTAATTTTAATTTTTCGTGATTTCTCTTTTTTAGATTTCCATGTTCCTTCTGAATACTTAACGAACATTCACATTCGGGATAAGGTGAATGCTTGGGTCAATTTTTTTTTTTTTCGTCATTTGTTTTTTTTTTTTCTATAGTAGTGTTGGTGGAAAAACCTATGTAGGTTTTTCCACCAACATAGAAGAGGATTCTTTACTGTTAGGGCAGTGAGAATCTGGAATTGCTTGCCTGAGGAGGTGGTGATGGCGAACTCAGTCGAGGGGTTCAAGAGAGGCCTGGATGTCTTCCTGGAGCAGAACAATATTGTATCATACAATTATTAGGTTCTGTAGAAGGACGTAGATCTGGGTATTTATTATGATGGAATATAGGCTGAACTGGATGGACAAATGTCTTTTTTCGGCCTTACTAACTATGTTACTATGTTACTATGTTACTATGTCAAACATCTAAGACTTAACCTAGTATGTGTATTATTTGATCAATATCCATTTTTGTGCTTCCATCTTTTACCCCAAGAGGCTCAACTTTTTTAGGCTATGTGCACACTTTAGGAAGGGCTGCGGGTTCTCCCGCAGCGGATTTGATAAATCTGCAGGGCAAACCCGCTGCGGTTATCCCTGCAGATTTATCGCGGCTTGTGTTGCGGGTTCCGCTGCGGGTTTAATCCTGCACTTGTTTTACTATTGATGCTGCATTTCTCGTGAATTTTGTTTTGTTTCCCCCCCTTCCTTCCAAAAACCATATAATTTTCTTGTTTTTCCGTCCAAGTTGTACTTTTGAGTGACACAATTTTTTTTTAATCGTATTATGGTGTGATGCACTGGAAAGTGGAAAATAAAAATTCCAGGTGTTGAAATTGCAAAAAAAGTTCAATTCTGCTTTTTTATTTTTTTTTCACTATGCGGTAAAACTGAGCTGGTAATTTGATTTTTTAGGTCAGTATGATTACACAAGCATGCTACATGTGTAGTTTTTTTTTTTTATTAAATAAATCAGAAAATGTAAAAAAACAAAAAAAGAAAAAAAAACAACTTTTGCTCCTGTTGCCATTTTCTGAGACCCGTAACGTCTTCAATTTTCTGGATATGGTGTATGTGATGGCTTATTTTTTGCGACCAAAGTGGATGTATTTATTGATATCATTTTGAGGTAGATGCCATCGTTTGATCGCCTCCTATTGCATTTTGTTGCAGCTCCCAAAGAAAACTAAATTTCGGCGTTTCGGATTCGTTTTTGCGTTATGCTGTTTACCGATTGGATTCATTTTATTTTATATTTTTAGAGATCGGGTTTCAAAGAACGTAGCAATACCAAATGTGTATTTTTTCTTCTTCTTTTAATGGGGCAAAAGGGTGATTTTAACTTCTGCATTTTTTAATTTTTTTTTCATATTTGTTAAACTTTTTTTTTCATTTTAACTATTTGTTAGTCTATTGAGGGACTTGAAGCTGCAATCATCTGATCACTTGTACTATACATAGCAGTGTATCAGTGCTGCTATGTATGGTGAAAATCACAATCTCTTATGAACGCCAGCTACGTTTAACAGGTTAACTATCGTGGGCGCGCTTCTCTCCACCCACGGCTGTTAGTGGCATCCTTCATTTGCTGGGCTTTCACTCGCATGTACAGTACAGACCAAAAGTTTGGACACACCTTCTCATTTAAAGATTTTTCTGTATTTTCATGACTATGAAAATTGTACGTTCACACTGAAGGCATCAAAACTATGAATTAACACATGTGGAATTATATACTTACCAAAAAAGTGTGAAACAACTGAAAATATGTCTTATATTCTAGGTTCTTCAAAGTAGCCACTGTTATGAACAGGTAATTCAGAACCACAATGGACCTTGAAGTTCAGAGCACACAAAGTGACCTGACAATTACCAAAAACATAGGACGAGCTCTGAGACGTGGGAACTCTGCTGACCGCAATCCCTAATCCTATCACACCACACTAGAGGTAGCCGTGGATTGCGCCTAACGCTCCCTATGCAACTCGGCACAGCCTGAGAAACTAACTAGCCCTGAAGATAGAAAAATAAGCCTACCTTGCCTCAGAGAAATACCCCAAAGGAAAAGGCAGCCCCCCACATATAATGACTGTGAGTTGAGATGAAAATACAAACGCAGAGATGAAATAGATTTTAGCAAAGTGAGGCCCGACTTACTGAATAGACCGAGGATAGGAAAGATAGCTTTGCGGTCAACACAAAACCCTACAAACAACCACGCAGAGGGGGCAAAAAGACCCTCCGCACCGACTAACGGTACGGAGGTGCTCCCTCTGCGTCCCAGAGCTTCCAGCAAGCAAGAAAAACCAATATAGCAAGCTGGACAGAAAAAACAGCAAACAAAAATGACACAAGCAAAACTTAGCTTATGCAGGATAGACAGGCCACAGGAACGATCTAGGAGGAAGCAAGACCAATACTAGAACATTGACTGGAGGCCAGGATCAAAGCACCAGGTGGAGTTAAATAGAGCAGCACCTAACGACTTAACCTCATCACCTGAGGAAGGAAACTCAGAAGCCGCAGTACCACTCTCATCCACCAAAGGAAGCTCATAGACAGAACCAGCCGAAGTACCACTCACGACCACAGGAGGGAGCTTGGCCACAGAATTCACAACAAGCCACCTTTTGCTTTGATGACTGCTTTGCACACTCTTGGCATTCTCTTGATGAGCTTCAAGAGGTAGTCACCGGGAATGGTTTTCCAACAATCTTGAAGGAGTTCCCAGAGATGCTTAGCACTTGTTTGCCCTTTTGCCTTCACTCTGCGGTCCAGCTCACCACAAACTCTCTCGATTGGGTTCAGGTCTGGTGACTGTGGAGGCCAGGTCATCTGGCGTAGCACCCCATCACTCTCCTCCTTGGTCAAACAGCCCGTACACAGCCTGGAGGTGTGTTTCGGGTCATTGTCCTGTTGAAAAATAAATGATGGTCCAAGTAAACGCAAACCGGATGCAATAGCATGCCGCTGAAAGATGCTGTGGTTGCCATGCTGGTTTAGTATGCCTTCAATTTTAAACAAATCCCCAACAGTGTCACCAGCAAAGCACCCCCACACCATCACACCTCCTCCTCCATGCTTCACAGTGGGAACCAGGCATGTAGAGTTCATCTGTTCACCTTTTCTGCGTCACACAAAGACATGATGGTTGGAACCAAAGATCTCAAATTTGGACTCATCAGACCAAAGCACAGATTTCCACTGGTCTAATGTCCATTCCTTGTGTTATTTAGCCCAAATAAGTCTTTTCTGCTTGTTGCCTGTCTTAAGCAGTGGTTTCCTAGCAGCTATTTTACCATGAAGGCCTGCTGCACAAAGTCTCCTAACAGTTGTAGAGATGTGTCTGATGTTGTAGAGATGTGTCTGAGATGTGTCTGATGTTGTTGTAGAGATGTAGAATGTGTGGCATTGACCTCTAATCTGAGCTGCTGTTAACCTGCAATTTCTGAGGCTGGTGACTCGGATACACTTATCCTCAGAAGCAGAGGTGACTCTTGGTCTTCCTTTCCTGGGGCGGTCCTCATGTGAGCCAGTTTCTCTGTAGCGCTTGATGATTTTTGCAACTGCACTTGGGGTCACTTTCAAAGTTTTCCCAATTTTTCGGACTGACTGACCTTCATTTCTTAAAGTAATGATGGCCACTCGTTTTTCTTTACTTAGCTGCTTTTTTCTTGCCATAATCCAAATTCTAACAGTCTATTCAGTAGGACTATCAGCTGTGTATCCACCAGACTTCTGCGCAACACAACTGATGGTCCCAACACCATTTATAAGGCAATAAATCCCACTTATTAAACCTGACAGGGCACACCTGTGAATTGAAAACCATTCCCGGTGACTACCTCTTGAAGCTCATCAAGAGAATGCCAAGAGTGTGCAAAGCAGTCATCAAAGCAAAAGGTGGCTACATTGAAGAAGCTAGAATATAAGACATAATTTCAGTTGTTTCACACTTTTTTGTTAAGTATATAATTCCACATGTGTTAATTCATAGTTTTGATGCTTTCAGTGTGAATTTACAATTTTCATAGTCATGAAAATACAGAAAAAACTTAATCTTTAACTGACAAGGTGTGTCCAAACTTTTGGTCTGTACTGTACGTCAGGGACATAAAGAACATATGATGTAGATGTATTTTATATGTCGTGAAGGAGTTAACAGTAGTATCTTTATGGTTAAACAATAGCGATGAACAAACATGCTGGATAACGTGGTAGCCAAGCCTGCTCGAGTGTTATCTGAGGATCTTGGCCGTGCTCGGAAAATATGTTCTGAGTCCCCGCAGCTTTATGTTTTGCGGTGGTAGACAGCTGCAACATATGCTGGGATTGACAAACAAACAGGCAATCACTGCATGTATTGCGGCTGTCTACCACCGCAAAGCATGCTGCCGTAGGGACTTGAAATGTTATCCGAGTATCTTTGCCGTGCTCGGATAATAGCCTCGGGTAACCCATTTTCTGAGCACATTCACTCATCAGTATTAAACAGAAGCAATTAGAGCTACGCCTGGTCTGTACCGTTACAGGCAGATGCCATATGTAGAAAACATCCGGCATTATATTATACTAGATGATGGCCCGATTCAAACACATCGGGTATTCTAGAATGTGCATGTCCACGTAGTATATTGCCCAGCGATGTAGTATATTGCCCAGCCACGTAGTATATTGCCCAGCCTTGTAGTATATTGCCCAGCCACGTAGTATATTGCCCAGCCTTGTAGTATATTGCTCAGCCTTGTAGTATATTGCCCAGCCACGTAGTATATTGCCCAGCCACGTAGTATATTGCCCAGCCTTGTAGTATATTGCCCAGCTATGTAGTATATTGCCCAGCTATGTAGTATATTGCCCAGTGACGTAGTATACAGCACAGAGCCATGTAGTATATTGCCCAGTCACGTAGTATATTGCCCAGCTACATAGTATATTGTACTATTGCCCAGTCACGTAGTATACAGCACAGAGCCACGTAGTATATTGCCCAGCTACGTAGTATATTGCCCATCCACGTATGTCACAGGTTAAAAAAAATAAAATAAACATATACTCACCTTCCGAGGGCCAGTTGTAGTTCGATCACATGACCTTGACGTCATGGCAGGTCCTTTTCGCGCAGGCGCGCAGGACCTGTGATGACGTTGCGGTCACATGACCGTGACATCATGGCAGGTCCTTCTTGCTCAGGGCCTGTGATGACGTCGCGGTCACATGACCGTGACGTCATGGCAGGTCCTTCTCCCATACCACCGGAACCTGCCGCTTGCATGGAGCGGTCACCAGAACGTAACCAGGAGCGGGAAAGGCAGCGGAAGGTGAGTATATAATGATTTTTTATTTTTTTTAAATTATTTTTAACATTAGATGTTTTTACTATTGACGCTGCATAGGCAGCATCAATAGTAAAAACTTGGTCACACAGGGTTAATAGTGGCGGTAACGGATTGAGTTACCCGCGGCATAACTCGGTCCGTTACCGCTGGCATTAACTTTGTGTGAGCGGTGACTGCGGCGAGTATGGAGTGGGCGCTGACTGCAGGGGAGGGACTAATCGGACTGTGGCTGTCGCTGATTGGTCGCGGCAGCCATGACAAGCAGCTGGCGAGACCAATCAGCGACTTGGATTCCATGACAGACAGAGGCCACGAGCCACGACCAATGAATATCCGTGACAGACAGAAAGACGGAAGTGACCCTTAGACAATTATATAGCAGATATATTTCCAAGACAGGAATTACTGAGAAATAAATGGGATTTGCTTAAGAATAGCTGGTAATTACAGCGTTGTTGGGCTTATTGAGTAGCCATTGAGTTGCCTTTTGTGGCATGAATTCTTGATTGCAATTGGTATTTGGAATTATTTGCTATTGGAAACTGGTACTGTAAGTTCAGGATGAGGCAAAGATTCCTAGCACAGTGCTGTAGGAAGCAATAGTAATCTTCGCAATAGTTTGATTTCAGTGCCAAACCACAAAGTAAAAACTAGAGAATAAGATTGGATACATATCCTCATGTGTTCATAAAAAAAATGTCATGAATGTTAATATCACTGATGAATAAATGCAGTTTGGCTGTATGTTCATTAAGGTTTCTATGTATATATTCTTAGATGTTGTTTCTTTTGTAGCTGGCTGCAATAAAACTTGGCCGATACGGAGAAGATCTACTCTTCTATCTTTATTACATGAATGGTGGGGACGTATTACAGCTTTTAGCGGCAGTAGAGCTGTATGTATTCACTTCTTTCAATTCTTGTTTTTATTTTCAATGATGTGTGTGTATAACGTGATTTAGCACAACTTTTACCTAAATTTCACTGTTCTCCTACATGAGGGCAGTAGTGATTTCTGAATCTCTGGATGTTCGGGTTCAGCCAAACAGTAAAAAAAAATAGTTTGGTTCGGGTACCAGAACAGTCCCCGAACCCGGCTCCCATTCACGCAAATGGGGGGCCCAAACATCCATTGTTTGCGATGCGGTCATGTGCATGGCAGCGCAGCAAACACTACCACTGCCTATTAGATGCACCAATTCTGGCGCTTTGTCCGACTCTTCCCACTTGCACTGTGGCGGTGGCAAGTGTGTTCACATTTGCCAGAGATCTTTGTATTGTGCAGTGACATCAAGCCCACTGCTCAGTAATAGAGGGGCGTCAATAAGAAGCCTCTACATTACTAATCCTATAGTTTTATATTTAAATAAACATGCAACCAGAGTAAAGGCCTTCATTTAAAAAATAAATAAATAAATAAAATGACACTCACCTATCACCCATTTCTTTGAAGCCATTATCTCCTGTAAAAAAATAAATAAAACATAATAAAAAACAACCATATCCCTCACTCGTTCTGTCCCATGCCCTAATTCATGTCTGCGATAAATAGTTTTCAACCTGGACGGTGCCAAGATACGACCGTTCAGGCTGAAAACCACTGGACAATGAGCTTCTTGCGAGCGTCGGTAACCAGCATTGATGTCATTGAGGTTGCCAAAAGTCACTGAGGCTGCTTTCACAGATGCGCCTTTCTAGTCAGGGGGTGGGGGCAGTATCCATGGCCCTTTACCAGCCTGAGAATACCAGCCCCTAGTTGTCTGCTTTAGCTTTGCTGGTTGTCAAAAATGCCCCCCATGGCCATTATTTTTAAATTATTTAAATCATTTTTGAAAATGGCGTGCGGAACAATCTATTCTTGATACTAGCCTTTCAAAGGTTGACAGTTTAGGGTGGCAGTCTTCAGCTGTTAGTTTTGCCTGGCTCGTTATCCAAAATACATGGGAACCCATGCCATTTAAAAAAAAAAAAAAAATTGTATTTATAGTGCAGGCGGCAGCTGACATACATTCCCATGAGCCGCCATCTGCTCTCCCCGTTATTAGTGTCAGCAGGCGTAGGCTGATGGGGAGTAGTTGTGCCATCTTTTGATGCTTGTGACCGGAGCTAACGTTTTTACGTACTATCACAGCTACGGGCTCGACAGCGTGGGAACTGCAGTGTTCTGACCGGTGGTGTCAATGTTACCGTAGATCAGAGACACCAGTTTTTCTCGCGCTGTCATGCAGATGTCCGTTTTCAGCGTCCAAGCCCGAACACTGGGTGTTCGTTGTGGACCCCAAACTGTACTGTTCTGGCTTACCCATCGCCACAGGGCAGTAAATGCATGCAGTCTTTTTCTTGTAAACTCAATATGTCTGACATGCTACCTTGTCAGCCGCATTGGCTTATGAGAGGTGAGGAGTGGGGTTCTTGTCATTTTATCTTCAGTTTCCCCAGTAAAGCAGAGTAAAATTCATCCTCCTCACTAACAGTAAACCAGTGTTTTGTGTACTAAGGATGTGTCCCCTAGATCAGAACTTTCACGCTAGTGGTCAATAGACTTGATTAAAAGACTGAATGTATAATTTCATTATCTAACCTATGGAAATACCATACCAAATGTTTTAAGTATATTTCCTTATTATATTTAACTTGTTACATTCTTCATACTAGGCATTGTTTTCTTTACGTTATAGTTTCAACAGAGACTGGAGATACCACAAAGAAGAGCGGGTATGGATAACCAGGGCACCTGGAATGGAACCAACTATGAAAACCAACACCTACGAAAGGGGAACATATTATTTCTTTGACTGTCTTAACTGGAGGAAAGTTGCAAAGGTACACAAATACATACATTTATTTGGTAGAATTGAAGTAATAACCAAATGAATACATTTTAGCGAAGATATAGCTTTATTAAAGATCTAAACTGTAAAGTTAATAGAGGTCCCAAGTGAGATTCTTTTGTAACTCAAGTTCATCCATACAATGGCCAAAAGTATAGCTTTAACTCTTAACCCCTTACCGGCATCGGACGTACTATACCGTCCGATGCCGGCTCCCCTGCTTTGATGCAGGGCTCCGCGGTGAGCCCGCACCAAAGCCGGGACATGTCAGCTGTTTTGAACAGCTGACATGTGCCCGTAATAGGCGCGGGCAGAATCGCGATCTGCCCGCACCTATTAACTAGTTAAATGCCGCTGTCAAACGCAGACAGCGGCATTTAACTACCGCTTCCGGCCGGGCGGCCGGAAATGACGTCATCGCCGACCCCCGTCACATGATCGGGGGTCGGCGATGCTTGTGAATGGTAACCATAGAGGTCCTTGAGACCTCTATGGTTACTGATTGCCCGTCGCTGTGAGCGCCACCCTGTGGTCGGCGCTCACAGCACACGTGCAATTCTGCTACATAGCAGCGATCAGCAGATCGCTGCTATGTAGCAGAGCCGATCGCGTTGTGCCTGCTTCTAGCCTCCCATGAAGGCTATTGAAGCATGGCAAAAGTAAAAAAAAAAAGTTTTAAAAAATGTGAAAAAAATAAAAAAAACATAAAAGTTTAAATCACCCCCCTTTCGCCCCAATCAAAATAAATCAATAAAAATAATATCAAATCTACGCATATTTGGTATCGCCGCGCTCAGAATCGCCCGATCTATCAATTAAAAAAAAGTATTAACCTGATCGCTAAACAGCGTAGCGGGAAAAAAATTCGAAACGCCAGAATTACGTTTTTTTGGTCGCCGCGACATTGCACTAAAATGCAATAACGGGCGATCAAAAGAACGTATCTGCACCGAAATGCTATCATTAAAAACGTCATCTCGGCACGCAAAAAATAAGCCCTCAACCGACCCCAGATGATGAAAAATGGAGATGCTACGAGTATCGGAAAATGGCGCAATTTTTTTTTTTTTTTTTTTAGCAAAGTTTGGAATTTTTTTTCACCACTTAGATAAAAAATAACCTAGTCATGTTTGGTGTCTATGAACTCGTAATGACCTGGAGAATCATAATGGCAGGTTATTTTTAGCATTTAGTGAACCTAGCAAAAAAGCCAAACAAAAAACAAGTGTGAGATTGCACTTTTTTTGCAATTTCACCGCACTTGGAATTTTTTTCCCGTTTTCTAGTACACGACATGCTAAAACCAATGATGTCGTTCAAAAGTACAACTCGTCCCGCAAAAAATAAGCCCTCACATGGCCAAATTGACGGAAAAATAAAAAAGTTATGGCTCTGGGAAGGAGGGGAGCGAAAAACGAACACGGAAAAACGAAAAATCCCCCGGTCATGAAGGGGTTAAACCTAAATTTGCTTTCTAGTTTATTTATTTTTTGTGTTCGTCTAAATAAATTTGAAAAAAAATATTCTTGCAGTACAGATATTCTCCTTTTAAAGAATTGGACAAAACAGGACCTTGTAAAGCACATGTATTTAATCAGACTGTGGACAGAAGGCTTCAATCATCCAAAGTTATTTGGCAGAATATGAAACCGTATGTGGTCAACCAGCATATACATATGAGTTTGTGCAAACATTTCACAGATGTACACCCTCTTCCTTTTTTCTGTCGGTCATGTCTCCTTTTTTGAAGCACTCCTATATACAGGTGCTTCTCACAAAATTAGAATATCATCAAAAACAAAAAGTTCATTTATTTCAGTTCTACAATACAAAAAGTGAAACTCATATTATATTTCTGTTAATATTGATTTAATTCAGTTAATTTACTGAGATAATGACTTTGGGGTTTTCATTGGCTGTAAGCAATAATCATCAACATTAGCATAAATTAACACTTGAAATGGATCACTCTGTAATGACTCTATATAATATAGAAGTTTCACTTTTTGTATTTAAGACCTGAAATAAATTAACTTTTTGATGATATTCTAATTTTGTGAAAAGCATTGGTATACCACTGGGAGCTCCCATATGATTGTCTTTTAAAGGGAACTTGTCAGGATTTTATACCCCAAGCTAAGGGTATGTATGTAAAGGCACTTTAATGCTGTTTATATTCTTACCTTACCTTGATTGTTAAAAGTTGTTTTAGAGAAATCCGTAGTTGAACTTTTATGCTAATAAGTTTCAGGTGCAGTGGCAGGGCCCTGCACTTACAGCTCATTTGCTTCAGTGCCATTTCCCCAACCCCTGCCTGCCTCCTGTCTCTGACAGGTCACTAAAACCTGAGCATAATGCGGCCGCTACCATGTTTCTCTGTTGATATGGCGTGCTTTTGGTGATGAACAGTGTTGTCTGTGCCCCAAACATACCTTTTGGATTCGTGGCCAAAAGTTCAGCATGTTTTCCCCACATAATTTTGGAAGACTTGATGTAGCTTTTAGTAAAACCATCTTGCCAAGCTATCCCAAAGGACAGACTCTTGAAAATATGGGAGATTGTTGTCACGTGAAGTACACAACCAGTACTTGCCAAAAATTCCTGCAGCTCCTTTAATGTTGCTATTGCCCCTCTTGGCAGCCACCCAGACCAATTTTCTTGTTGTATTTTTATAAATTTTTTGAAGGACTTCCAGTTCTAGGTAATGTTACTTTTGTGCTAAATGTAATGCACATCTTGACGACTAGCTTCATAGTGGGTGTATATATAATGCCTTGTAAAAAATGTTCGTGCTGTTCTCTTGGCTGATAATTTTCAGTACGGAGATCCATTTGCTGTGTTGGAAGCTGTTTATGAACTATGATGTTGGCTATAAAATCGAACTAAGAACATCAGGTAAATCCTACTAGCACTGTCCAGCTGCTATTCAGAGAGTATGGCTATCGGAAGAATGGGAACCTAATTCAACCTGAAAAATTTCTGGCTTTCTCTAGTAGGAGTGCACAGAGCAGCGACAGTCATTGCACAATACACAGTGAGCAGCGGCTATTAGCGCCCCCCAGCATTATGACAGTGGATACGCTGCAGAGAGACCTGTCCAAGTGCCAGGGTGTACTTACAGTGATTGCTCGCTGTGTACTGAGCAATGATTGCAGCCACTCCGTGCACTCATCTATGACTGAAAGTAACTGTGCTTTCAACATTGGATATCTGTGACCCTGCAAATTAACCCAATATTTACAGGTTAATATAGTTTTGGGAAGTGACTGTTTCCCTTTTAAATGGTAAAGTAATCCAGTCACATGACCTGAATCTAACAAATTCAACAGCATCTTGTATAGAATTATGTTAAATCTGCTAAATCAACGACCTATGCACCCATATGTAGTGATGCAAAGATTTTCTGATATTCCAGCTCTGCCTTTTTTTTTCTTTATTTCCTTCCTTTCAAAATCCCATGTTCACATAATTGAGTTCAGAATATGAATAGTTGAATGCTTTACCTCTAGATTACCTCGGTCCAGCTTCCGCAATTAGTTGTGCAAATGAAATAAACCTCATTATAGAGGAGCCTGATTCAGTGTAATAGGAAATAAATCATTTAATAAAGAAAACATTTTACTTTTATTTTTCATTAAGAAACAGTCTTGAGAAATGAATGCCATAAACAAATTGTTCAAGCGGTGGAGGAAGATGTCTAAATGGTTAGGTAAATTCATTGTGGTCTGTGCCGTTAAAGGATAAGTCTGAGAAGATATCATGCCAAAGTCACATTTGTGTCTTAAGGCCCCTTCACATTTAGCGACGCTGCAGCGATACAGACAACGATCCGAATCGCTGCAGCGTCGCTGTTTGGTCGCTGGAGAGCTGTCACACAGACCGCTCTCAGCGACCAACGATGCCGGTAACCAGGGTAAACATCGGGTAACTAAGCGCAGGGCCGCGCTTAGTAACTCGATGTTTACCCTGGTTACCATGCTAAAAGTAAAAAAAAACAAACAGTACATACTTACCTACAGCCGTCTGTCCTCCAGCGCTGTGCTCTGCTTCTCTGCTCTCCTCCTGTACTGTCTGGGAGCCGGAAAGCACAGTGGTGACGTCACCGCTCTGCTTTCCGGCTCACAGCCAGTACAGGAGGAGTGCAGAGCACAGCGCTGGAGGACAGACAGCTGTAGGTAAGTATCTAGTGTTTGTTTTTTTTTTACTTTTAGCATGGTAACCAGGGTAAACATCGGGTTACTAAGCGCGGCCCTGCGCTTAGTTACCCGATGTTTACCCTGGTTACCAGTGAAGACATCGCTGGATCGGTGTCACACACGCCGATCCAGCGATGTCAGCAGGAGTCCAGCGACGAAATAAAGTTCTGGACTTTATTCAGCGACCAACGATCTCCCAGCAGGGGCCTGATCGTTGGTCGCTGTCACACATAACGATTTAATTAACGATATCGTTGCTACGTCACAAATAGCAACGATATCGTTAACAATATCGTTATGTGTGAAGGTACCTTTATTAGTGAAATGTCAGAGGATAGGTGGTAAAAAAAAAAAAAAACCCGTCCTTCTAATCAAAGAAACACAGCGTATAAACTATATTCAAGAATCCGATGATTTCTTGTCCATCTCTACACCCTCCACCGACACACGCTCTTCACCTCTATCATAAGAGGAGTACTTGCTCTCATGTATTCACTGGGTACTGCTGGTTCACAGGTTCCTGTATAAAATCTGTCTTTCCTATATCTGTATTCTCCAATGGGAGATGTAGGTGATATATTTTATTCAGGAAAAGACAGCAGTGAGAAAAATTACTGTAGGTAGACTGACCTCAGTTTATGAACCGAAATGTCACATTTGTTCGTTTTTGGATTTCACAAGAATATAATGCATCACATACGCTGCCAATTTTGCACTGGCACCTACAAAGACTGGAAAAGTCTGTAATTTTTTTCGTAGTTGCGCTTCAAGAGAGGCAGAACCTAAAAATAAAATCCAGAAAATCACATTGTAAGATTTTTACATACCGTAATTAAATTGTATTTTATTGCATGAATTAAGTATTTGATCACCTACCAACCAGCAAGAATTCCGGCTCTCACAGACCTGCTAGTTTTTCTTTAAGACGCCCTCCTACCCTGCACTCATTACCTGTTTTAATTGCACCCGATTTTAACTCGTTACCTGTATATAAGACACCTGTCCACATACTCGATCACACTCCATCTCCACCATGGCCAAGACCAAAAAGCTGTCTAAGGAAACAACGGACAAAATATATAGACCCGCACATGGTTGGGCTACAAGATAATAGGCAAGCAGCTAGGTGAGAAAGCAACAACTGTTGGCACAATTATTAGAAAATAGAAGAAACACAAGATGATTGTCAATCTTCCTCGGTCTGGGGCTCCATGCAAGATCTCGCCTCGTGTGGTAAGGATGATTCTGAGAAAGATCAGGAGTCAGCCCAGAACTATGTGGGAGGACCTGGTCAATGACCTGATGAGAGCTGGGACCACAATCTCACACAATACTGTTCGTAACACACTATGCCTTCATGGATTAAAATTCTGTAGGGCACTCAAGGTTCCACCAACACACATGTCCAGGCCCATTTGAAGTCGCCAATGACCATCTGGATGATCCTGAGGTGGCATGGGAGAAGGTCATGTGGTTAGATGAGACCAAAATAATTTTTTTTTTTGTATCAACGCCACTTGCCTTTTTTGGAGGAAGAAGAAGGATGAGTGTAACCCAAAGAACACCATCCCAACCGTGTAGAATTGTGGCGGAAACCTCATACTTTGCAGGTGCTTTTCTGCAAAGGGGACAGGACAACTGCACCATATTGAAGGGAGAATGGATGGGGTCATGTGTTGAGATTTTGGCCAACAACGTCCTTCCCTCTGAAAATGGTTTGTGGCAGGGTCTTCAAGCATAACAATGACCCAAAACACAGCCAGGGCAACTGAGTGGCTCTGTAAGAAGCATTTCAAGGTTCTGGAGTGGCCTTGCCAGTCTCCAGATTTGAACCCAATAGAAAACCTTTGGAGGAAACTGAAACTCAATGTTGCCCAGCGACAACCAACAAGAAAAATCTGGAGAAGATCTGTATGGAGGAGTGGACCAAAGTCCCTGCTGCAGTGTGTGCAAACTAGGTCAAGAACTACTGGAAATTTCTGACCATTGTAATTGCAAACAAAGGTTTCTGTACCAAATGTTAAGTTCTCTTTTTTTCTATTGTATCAAATACTTATTTCATGTAATAAAATGCAAATTCATTATGTAAAAATCATACAATGTGATTTTCTGGATTTTATTTTTATATTGTCTCACAGTTGATGTGTACCTTTGATAAAAAATTATGGACTTCTCCAGTCTATGTAGGTGGGAAAAATTGCCAGTGTATCAAATACTTATTTTCCCCACTGTAATTCCCATATCGTACTTCAAAGTTCCTGACTATTGACTGACTTCCTTGGAGTTCAGCTTCCTCTTTGTTTCTCTTAAAGGGAACCTGTCACCCCGAAAATCCCGGGTGAGGTAAGCCCACCGGCATCAGGGGCTTATCTACAGCATTCTGTAATGCTGTAGATAAGCCCCCGATGTTACCTGAAAGAGGAGAAAAAGACGTTATATTATACTCACCCAGGGGCGGTCCCGTTGCTGGTCCGGTCGGATGGGTGTCTCTGGTCCGCTGCGGCGCCTCCCACCTTCATTCCAAGACGTCCTCTTCTGATCTTCAGCCACGGCTCCGGCGCAGGCGTACTTTGTCTGCCCTGTTGAGGGCAGAACAAAGTACTGCAGTGCGCAGGCACCGGAAAGGTCAGAGAGGCCCAGCACCTGCACACTGCAGTACTTTCCTCTGCCCTCAACAGGGCAAAGTACGCCTGCGCCGGAGCCGTGGCTGAAGATCAGAAGAGGACGTCTTGGAATGAAGATGGGAGGTGCCGCAGCGGACCAGAGACACCCATCCGACCGGACCAGCAGCGGGACCGCCCCTGGGTGAGTATAATATAACGTCTTTTTCTCCTCTTTCAGGTAACATCGGGAGCTTATCTACAGCATTACAGAATGCTGTAGATAAGCCCCTGATGCCGGTGGGCTTACCTCACCCGGGATTTTCGGGGTGACAGGTTCCCTTTAAATCCACCATCTTGATTCCCAGATTTCATCCTGTTTTTTTAGTACTGTATGCCCTGCTTGATGCGTCAGTACAGCATCACCTGGGCAGCTAAAGCCAGGCCGGTGCCATATCTTGCTGTTATGGTAAAACTTTGATTATCATTGTATTCTTCTAAATAATTAAATGGTTTATAAGTCTTAGTCCGAGGTGTAGAAGTGTCATCATCTTCATTAGAATGGCGTAAAATAGGCTGTGCAATCATCGTTAACTGATAAGTTTTTGTCCCCACCCACCCCATTGAGAATGGCATTGGTACAGTTGATGCAATTTTGTCATACAGTTCTGGTTTTATAAGACAAAATAACTCCATATAATGCCTTAGTTGCTATCATTTTCAAAATGAATGGATTTTGCCTTTTTTTTCTTTCCCCTCTTGTATAGTAATAGTTTGTTACACTTTTTGCTGTGTCAGTGGTGTGAACTATATAGTTACTTACTGTAGATTGAAAAAATACCAAGGTCCATGAACTTCAACCTTTCTCCACCATTTATACATTTTGTCACTAATTTAACTATAACCCACAATATTATTTGTACTGAGGGAATGGTCCAGCCCTTTTTTAAAAGCTCCTATAGTGTCTGCCATTACCACCTCTTGTGGTAGGGTATTCCACAGTCTGACTGCTCTAACTGTAAAGAACACTTTCCTATGTAGGTGCCAGAATTGGCTTTCTTCCACCCTTAATGAGTGCCCCCTAGTCCTCAGTATGGCCTTTGGAAGGAATTAGTCATGCACCAGTCCTTTGTACTGGTCACACATATATTTATACATGTAAGAGAGATCTCCTCTAAGACGTCTTTTTCTAAGCTAAACAATCCCAACTTTTCCAACCTATCATCATGTGAGAGGCCTTCCATCCCTTTTAATTATCTTGTTGCCGCCTTTGTTCTGATTCTATCTTCCAAATATCCTTTTTAAAATGTGGAGCCCAAAACTGGATCCCATATTCTAGATGTAGCCTCATCAGTGATTTATAAAGGGATAATAATACATTGGGATCACTGCAGGGCCGGCGTCTTCACCCGGCGTCCCCGGGCCCTGAAAAAATGGGGCGCCCACTTGTGGCCGGGACACCAGGGGGCCTGGTCCGCTCCCCCAGCCGCTTCGGCACTACTTGAGCTCAGCCATCACTTAAACAAAGATGGCCACGCACAGTGCACTGTGCAGCTGTGTCTGCTAGTAATGACGCGGCCGGGCCGACACACAAGCAAAGTTAAAGGCACAGTGCCAGCCCGACCGCATCATTAGTAGCAGACACAGCTGCAGAGTGCACTGTGGGTGGCCATGTCTGTTTAAGTGACAGCCATCAAGCAGCGCGCCCTCCATAGCCACATGCCAGAGGAGCCTGATGGGCGACAAGCCTGGAGGGGGTGAGTGAGGCTTGTCTGTCTATGTCTGTGTATGTATGTATGATGTGCATATCTGTGTATATCAGTGTGTTTGACTGTACATATTTATGTAATTTTGTGCATTTGTCTTCAAATATATGTCCAGTATGTACATATCTGCGTATTGTATGTGGACATGTCTGTGTTGTACTGTATGTGTGTGCAGATCTGCGTATTGTATGCATGTGCATATCTGCGTTTTGTACTGTATGTGTGTGCATATCTGCGTATTGTATGTGTGTGCATGTCTGAGTACTGTATGTGTGCATGTCTGAGTACTGTATGTGTGTGCATGTCCGGGTACTGTATGTGTGCATGTCTGAGTACTGTGTGTGTATGTGTGTGTCTGAGTACTGTGTGTGTGTGTGCATGTCTGAGTACTGTATGTGTGTGCATGTCTGGGTACTGTATGTGTGCATGTCTGAGTACTGTGTGTGTATGTGTGCATGTCTGAGTACTGTGTGTGTGTGTGCATGTCTGAGTACTGTATGTGTGTGCATGTCTGGGTACTGTATGTGTGCATGTCTGAGTACTGTGTGTGTATGTGTGTGTCTGAGTACTGTGTGTGTGTGTGCATGTCTGAGTACTGTATGTGTGTGCATGTCTGGGTACTGTATGTGTGCATGTCTGAGTACTGTGTGTGTGTGCATGTCTGAGTACTGTATGTGTGTATATGTTTACGTATTGTGTGTGTGTGCGCGCATTTCTGCCTATGTGAAGGATGAGGGGGAAGGCTAGGCCCTGTGTAGTATATCTATATTTTTCTGCCATATCTGTGCATCATAAATCGTGGTATGTGGGCCCACTGAGACTCTCTTGCCCGGGGCCCACAGAAACCTGGAGCCGACCCTGGATCACTGGAATTTATTTTTTTTTTTATACATCCTAAAATCTTGTTTGCTGTTGCGGCTGCTTCTTGACATTGAGAGCGGCTGCTCAGCTTAACCCCTTCCCGCTGCGGCACTTTTTCGTTTTTGTGTTTTCGTTTTTCGCTCCCCTCCTTCCCAGAGCCATAACTTTTTTTTATTTTTCCGTCAATATGGCCATGTGAGGGCTTATTTTTTGCGGGACGAGTTGTACTTTTGGACATCACCAATGGTTTTACCATGTCTTGGATTTTTTTTCCCGTTTTCTAGTACAAGTGCGGTGAAATTGCAAAAAAAGTGCAATCCTACACTTGTTTTTTGATTGGCTTTTTTGCTAGCTTCACTAAGTGCTAAAACTGACCTGACATTATGATTCTCCAGGTCATTACGAGTTCATAGACACCAAACATGTCTAGGTTATTTTCTTTATCGCCTCTCATTGGGGGACACAGGAACCATGGGTGTATGCTGCTGCCACTAGGAGGCTGACACTATGCAAATAACAAAATTAGCTCCTCCTCTGCAGTGTACACCCCACCGACTGGCATTAAACTCTTCAGTTTAGCTTAGTGTCAGTAGGAGGTGGACACGGGTCTTTCATTAGACCCTTATCTACCTCAATGTGCGTCGTTTCTTTTCAGGTTTTCTTCCAGAGGGATACAGGGTGAGCAGTCACGCCTGTAGTCCCACAATACGGACTATGAGTACGGCGTGTACTGCCACCCCGTATCCTCATAGATCCCTCTCCAGGACCAAGATCCTAGCACAGAAGCGTGCTCAGAAGTCCGGTCCTGGCTCCGTCCCCCACCCACTCGCCTACCAGAGCCTGTCGGTCGGAGGAGACGAGGACGTCCATCACAGCTCCGTGGACGTCTCATTCCCCTCAGGTTAGTAACGGCGTGGGATGTTTAGGTGAGTATTTCCCCCTGGCGGGCTCTCCATTCCCCCGGGATCTTTTCTCCAGATGTCCCCCGGTCCTCCCTCATGGCGTTGTTTTGGGGGGATCCCAGGGACAGCCACGGGGGCTGTGGCTCATTTTCCTCCGGGGCTCTCCTTCATTGGCGGCCGCACAGCCACGGTGTCTCCCTTGTGGAGTCTCGGCCTGGCGGGCTGCCGCGCCGCTCCCCCATCGCTTCTCGGCGGCCGCTGTGTGTCCTGTGTCTGCACGGCGTCCTTGGCAGGGTGCCGTGCCGCTTGCTTTCTGCGGCGCTCCGACGCCGCCACTCTCCAGCGGCGCTCCGGCGCCGCTATTCTCAGGCGGCGCTCCGGCGCCGCGATCCTCTGGCGACGCTCCGGCGCCGCGATTCTCCGGCGCCGCGATTTTCCGGCGGCGCCGGCCTCTAGTTTGGGTCCCGGCTTCTGCCGGGGCCTGCCTCTGGCGCCGCGGCCCCGCCGGTTCCGTTCGGGCAGCCTTGGCGGACTGCCGCTCTTCTCGGACTCTGCGGCGCGCTGCTCCGGCGCCGCGGTTCCCTTCTCCGGCGGCGCCGGTCTCTAATTTAGGTCCCGGCTTACGCCGGGGCCTACTTCCGGTTTCTCGGCTCCTCACTTCCGGTTCTGCGGGCGGGCTTCTTTCCCGCCCGACATACTGCGCCCTGCCCACCGGCGCCTCTGCGTCTGGCTCCACCCCCTTCCTCGTGGGTCCCTCGGCCGGTGTGCACCGCTTCTCACAGCAGCAGCACTCGCATCTTCTGTGGCTCAGCATCGCAGAATCAGCACCTCAGGGAAGTTCTCCGCCGAGGACAAGTGGGACATCTTCCAGGACCGGGTCCGTGAGTAGCTGCACTGCAGACTGACACCCCCCTCTGCCCACTGTCCCCTAACCCACTGGCATCTTCAGGGTCCCTAAAAATGTCTACCTCTAAAGGGGGCCGCTCTCGTCCCCCTACCTCTTCATCTTCTGCCTTAGTCACGTACTTTGCATGTTCGTCCTGTAACAGCAAACTTCCCTCAGGTCAGTCCTCCCCGCTGTGTCAGTCCTGCAGCAACCCGATTGTTCCCACCGCCCAGGATCCCCCGGCTGTTCCGCCCGAGAGTGATCCCCCCATCCCAGGCTGGGCCGCTTCTCTGTCACAATCGGTGGCCGATTTAACACGGGTGTCTCAAACCCTGGTGTCCGCGCTGGATCGGTTACCCCTGCAGACCCCTGCAGTGGCCAGCGGGTCGCAGGAACCGCCGCCCGAGCCCTCCTTGATTAGCCACAAAAGGTCCAGACAGCAACGTCGGTCTGAGTCCTCTTCGCGTTCCATCTCGCCGCACGGCCCTCCCCCGCGGTTGGTGTCGCACCGTTCCTCCTCCCCTGAGTCAGGCGAGGCTTTATCTGATGCGCCCTCAGAGGAGATGTCGGAGTTGGATCCTAGCCAAATCGCCACCATGAGTGAGTCGGTCCAGAACCTCATTCGGGCTATAAACCAAACCTGCGGCATTAAGGATCCCTCTACGGAACCCGCAGATCAGGCGGTTTCGTTTAGACGGGCCAAACCACCTTCAAGATTTTTTGCCCCTCATCCTGAATTCGAGGAAATCCTGACCAGAGAGAGAGAGAATCCGACCAGACGTTTTCAGAGGGGAAAACGCCTGGGGGTGTTATATCCTTTTTCACCAGATCTTACCGCCAATTGGACGGTCTCTCCCTCGGTGGATCCACCTGTGTCCAGGCTGTCCACCAACACGGTGCTCCCACTGTCCGGCGGAGCGTCTCTGAAGGACTCTAACGACAGAGTTATAGAATCCTTCGCAAAATCTGCCTTCGAAGCGGCTTCAGCAGCGCTATGCCCGGCCTTTGCTTCCACTTGGGCCTCAAAATCCATCTCAAAATGGGCCAAGGATCTGCGGCGAGGTATCCTGGACGGGGCTCCTCCCGCGCAATTAGCGGAACTTGCCAACCAGATTTCCCACGCTGGTGAATACCTGGTTTCCGCCTCCCTGGATGTCGCGTCTTGTGCGGCTCAGGCTTCCAGCAATGCCGTTGCCATCCGCCGGACCGTTTGGCTCAAGGCCTGGCAGGCGGACTTGTCCTCCAAAAAGTCCCTCACTAGTCTGCCCTTCCAGGGCTCTCGTCTCTTTGGTTCCCAGCTGGACCAGATCATTAAGGACGCCACTGGGGGCACAAGTTCCCTTCTCCCCCAGGCTAAACCTCGTCGCCCTCCTCCTAGACGGCAGTTTCGCTCGTTCCGGCCTTTTCGTCGTTTCGCTGCGTCAAACTCCTTTTCCCAGCAGCAACAGAGGCCACAGGCACGTCAAGAGAAGAAGGCGGTGTCCTTCAGGCCCACTCCGTCCTGGCGTCCTCGCTATTCCCAGGGTAGATCGTCCAGGCCCAGGACTGGAAGATCCACTTCCGCATGACTCTCGGCAAGACTCCAGCCCAACTCCCAGGTTGGGGGGCCGTCTTCTCCGTTTCAGGGACGTCTGGATTTCCGCAGTAGAGGATGCATGGGTCAGGGAAGTTGTGTCTTCGGGATACAAAATAGAGTTCGCCTCCCGACCCAGAGATCGTTTCTTCCAATCTCGTCCTCCAAAAGATCCCGCTTTGGTTCCGGGCTTCTTCGCAGCCATCGCTTCTCTGCTCAAATCCGGGGTAATCGTTCCCGTCCCAGAAAAGGAACGGTACACGGGTTTCTACTCGAACCTCTTTGTGGTACCGAAAAAAGACGGCAAGGTTCGTCCCATTCTGGACCTCAAATTGTTGAACAGGAGGGTTCGCCTGAGACACTTCAGGATGGAATCCCTTCGTTCAGTAATTGCTTCCATGGAGGCTCAGGAATTTCTTTGCTCTATAGATATCCAGGACGCCTACCTACATGTTCCAATATTTCCCGGACATCACCGTTTCCTGCGCTTCGCAGTGCAACAAGATCATTTTCAGTTCGTCGCCCTGCCGTTCGGTCTCGCAACCGCGCCAAGGGTGTTCACGAAAATCATGGCGGCGCTGATGGCCATTTTGAGAGTCAGAGGCTTGGTTCTGTTTCCATACCTCGACGACATCCTCATCAAGGCTCCGTCCTTTGCTCAGGCCCACGAAAGCTTGTCCATTGTTCTCGACACCTTATCCCGTTTCGGATGGCTGGTCAACCGGAAGAAGTCCTGCCTTATTCCTTCTCAGCGCATCATCTTTCTGGGCATGCTCTTCGACACTCGTCAGTCCAGAGTCTTCCTTCCCAAGGACAAGAGATCCACCCTTTGTCGGGACATTCTCTTGCTCCAGGGTCCTCGGCCTCCCTCCCTCCGATCGGCCATGAAGGTTCTGGGGAGGATGGTAGCTACCTTGGAAGCGATTCCCTTCGCCCAATTCCATTCTCGACCCCTTCAGCAAGCCATTCTGTCTCAGTGGGACAGGTCGGTCTTCTCCCTGGATCGGCCGATCAGACTCTCCTTTCGGGTCAAGCGGTCTCTCAACTGGTGGCTGACGTCTCCTCTCATCTCCCAGGGCAGGTCCTTCCTTCCGGTTCACTGGCAGGTGGTGACAACGGATGCCAGCCTGATCGGCTGGGGTGCGGTTTTTCGCCACCTGACGGTTCAGGGCCGTTGGTCGCTACAGGAGTCCGCGCTGCCGATCAACGTCCTCGAAATTCGGGCCATCTTTCTGTCCCTCCGCCATTGGGAAAGGATTCTCAGGGGCCTTCCAGTCCGGATCCAGACGGACAATGCCACGGCTGTGGCATATGTCAACCATCAGGGGGGGACTCGGAGCTCCTTGGCCCTTGCCGAGGTGTCCAAGATCCTCCTTTGGGCAGAGGCAACGGTTCCGGTGATATCCGCGGTGCATATCCCCGGCGTAGAAAACTGGGCCGCCGACTTCCTCAGCCGCGAGGGTCTCGCGGCGGGGGAATGGTCCCTGCATCCGGAGGTCTTCCATCAGATTTGTCTTCGATGGGGAACTCCGGATGTGGATCTCACGGCGTCTCGGATCAACAGGAAGGTTCCACAATTCGTCTCCAGGTCACGCGATCCTCTCGCAGTGGGCGTCGATGCTCTGGCCATTCCTTGGTCACAGTTCGAGATGCCCTATCTGTTCCCACCCCTTCCATTACTTCCCAAACTGTTGAAGAAGATCAAAGCGGAAGGGGTGCCGGTCATCCTGATCGCCCCGGATTGGCCCAGGAGAGCTTGGTTCGCGGAGCTCGTCAACCTTCTCGCGGACGCTCCCTGGCGCCTTCCAGACAGGCCCGATCTGCTGTCCCAGGGTCCTATCTGCCACCCGAATTCTCGGTCGCTCAGTTTAACGGCGTGGCTGTTGAGACCGCGGTTCTAAGAGCGTCCGGCCTTTCGGACCGGGTCATTCACACCATGATTCAGGCTCGGAAGCCTTCGTCTTCCAGGATCTACTACCGCACCTGGAAGGCCTACTTCCGTTGGTGCGAGTCCAACCGCGTGCCGCCTATGGTTTTTTCCCTGCCTTCTCTTTTGGCCTTCCTTCAGGCAGGACTGGATTCGGGCCTGGCTCTTAGTTCCCTGAAGGGTCAGGTCTCTGCGCTTTCCATCCTCTTTCAGAAGACCTTGGCCTCTCGGCCACAGGTTAAGACCTTCTTTCAGGGGGTAGCCCACGCCGTCCCGCCGTACAGGGCCCCTGTGGAGGCATGGGACCTAAACCTGGTACTGGACGTTCTGAAGGTTTCTCCCTTTGAACCTCTTAGGGAGATTCCTCTATCAGTTTTATCTTGGAAGGTGGCCTTTCTTGTGGCCATCACGTCCATTCGCCGCGTTTCCGAGCTGGCGGCACTGTCTTGCCGCCCTCCGTTTTTGGTCATTCACCAGGACAAGGTGGTCTTCCGACCTCCACCTTCTTTTCTTCCTAAGGTGGTTTCCACCTTCCACCTCAACGAGGACATCGTTCTACCTTCCTTTTGTCCAGCTCCGACTCATCCTCTGGAGCGATCGTTGAACAAGCTGGACCTAGTCAGGGCAGTGAGGATTTATCTGGATAGAACATCCTCTTTCCGGAAGACGGATTCATTTTTCGTCATTCCTGATGGCACGCGCAGAGGCCAGCCGGCTTCTAAAGCGACTATTGCTCGCTGGATCAGAACGGCAATTTTGGAGGCTTACCGGGTCAAGAACAGAGTGCCCCCTCCTGGGATTAAGGCTCACTCTACTCGGGCAGTCGGCGCCTCCTGGGCGGTGCACCACAGGGCTTCCGCCCTACAGCTTTGCAAAGCGGCAACTTGGTCTTCCATCCACACGTTCGCCAAATTTTACAAGGTCCATACCTACGCATCGGCGGACGCCAGCCTAGGCAGAAGGATCCTGCAGGCGGCAGTGGTGAGTCCTCTGACCTGATGGAAGTCTGTTTTCCCGCCCTTGGGACTGCTTTGGGACGTCCCATGGTTCCTGTGTCCCCCAATGAGAGGCGATAAAGAAAACAGGATTTTTGGTTGCTTACCGTAAAATCTGTTTCTTGGAGCCTCCATTGGGGGACACAGCACCCTCCCAATGTTTTTTGTTATATGTTCTCTGACTGTTCTCACGTTTACAGTTCTCAAGTTTGTGGTTATGGTTTTTCAACCTTGTTCTTTCTCCTACTGCTTTCTCACTAACTGAAGAGTTTAATGCCAGTCGGTGGGGTGTACACTGCAGAGGAGGAGCTAATTTTGTTATTTGCATAGTGTCAGCCTCCTAGTGGCAGCAGCATACACCCATGGTTCCTGTGTCCCCCAATGGAGGCTCCAAGAAACAGATTTTACGGTAAGCAACCAAAAATCCTGTTTTTTATCGAAGTGGTGAAAAAAAAAAATCAAAACTTTGCCATTTTCCAATACCCGTAGCGTCTCCATTTTTCGTGATCTGGGGTCGGGTGAGGGCTTATTTTTTGCGTGTCGAACTGACGTTTTTAATTATTCCACTTTTCTGCAGATACGTTCTTTCGATCTCTCGTTATTGCATTTTAATGCAATGTCGAGGCGACCCAAAAAAACGTAATTCTGGCGTTTCTAATTTTTTTTCTCGCTACGCCGTTTAGCGATCAGGTTAATGCTTTTTTTTATTGATCGGGCAATTATGAACGGAGCAATATATGTGTAGGTTTTTTTTTTGTTTTAATTTGGATGGGGCGAAAGGGGGGTGATTTTTTTCATATTTTTAAAAGCATTTTTTTTAAAAAAAAACTTTTGCCATGCTTCAATAGCCTCCATGGGAGTCTAGAAGTTGGCACCACTGGATCGGCTCAGCTACAGGGTGGCGCTCACAGCAGGCCTGCATCAGTAACCATAGAAGTCTCAAGGACCTCTATGGTTACCATCCTGATGCATCGCTGACCCCCGATCATGTGACGGGGGTCAGCGATGCGCTCATTTCCGGCCGCGCGGCTGGAAGCGGTAGTTAAATGTTGTTGTCAGTGTTTGACAGGGGCATTTAACAGGTTAATAGCAGCTGGTGAATCGCGACTTCACCCGCTATTGCGCGCACATGTCAGCTGTACAAAACAGCTGACATGTCGCGACTTTGATGTGGGCTCACCGCCGGAGCCCACATCAAAGCAGGGGACCTGACATGCGCAGTAATAGTACGGCGCATGTCGGGAACGAGTTAATACTCTGAATACTCAAGTCCTTCTCCTGTTCTGTAGTCCCGAGTATACTCCCCATTTAATGTATATGCAGCAATAGGATTACTCTACATTTATCTACATTAAATCTCATTTGTTTTCTCAGTGTCAGATTTTAGTATCCTACATAGTTTGGTGTCGTCAGCAAAGACTGACACTTTATTCACAATCCCATCTACAAGGTCATTAATAATAATAAGGTTAAAAAGAATCACTCCTAGTACAGATCCATGCAGTACTCTACTGCTGACTTTATCCCATTTAGAGAACGTACCATTTATGACGATTCTTTGTTTCCGGTCATTTAGCTAATTCCTTACCCATCTGCATGTAGTTTCCCCCAGTCCTTGCCTCTGTAGCTTCGGTATAAGGCTGTTATGTGGTACAGCATCAAATGCCTTTTCAAAGTCCAGATAAATCACATCAGCCGCAGTACCTACATCCAGATTTGCACTCACCTCCTCATAGATTGTGTCTAACTAACGTGTGGTTTCTATCTTTCATGAGTCCATGCTGGTTGTCAGTTATTTTATTCCCCCCAATATATTTCTTCAGGTCATCTCTTATGATGCCCTCCAAAACTTTGCACACTACAGAGGTCAGACTTACCGGACGTTAGTTGCCTGCATCCACCGTTTTACCTTGGTAAAATATTGGTACCATGTGAGCCATCCTCCAATCCCTTAGTGTTTTCTTGTGTATGCATATTGGGTCAGTTACACACTAGCAGCATACACGTTTTCTGTTTTTTGGCAGTGCCCATCCGCTTTGATGTTTTCCTACAATCGAATAGTTTACAGGCTAGTTTAATTTTCTTGAAACGATTAAATTCAGAATGTCCAATGAAAGCGCCGCACGGGGGGCAAACAATCATATCTGTAAGAAATGTGTGAGGAGCGAACAATGTGCTGATCACCTGTGTTGTCGCTGTGGGATGCTTACTTAGGTCAGTAGACCACCCTGTGATGCAGAAAGGAGGTGTGTGTAATAGTAGGGGGCCTCCGCATGGGACACCTCTGTTCGTTATCCATATGCCCTTCCTAAATCCTGCATTTTGATTCTCTTTTCTTTCCTGGCAGGAGTTCCATTTGGAATATGACAAGTTAGAAGAACGGCCTCATCTGCCATCCACGTTCAATTACAATCCTGCTCAGCAAGCCTTCTAAAGACTTCCCTGTTCATGGGGTATGGCTGTCTCAGCACAATACTCAACATAACTGCAGAACTGATGTGGCTCAGGCATCCTGGTTTTAATTCCTTGAGGATCTGGCAATTGTCTCATGCAAAGGGATCATCACTTGAGGTCCTGCCTTACTAATTATGTGCTGCCCAACAACTAGAATTGTCACTTTTTTCTTTAGTTTGAGCAGGGTCTGATAATTTTTTTTTTTCCTCTTTTGTTTTGTTATCATTTTATGCCAGCAGACAGACCTAGGTCTGTACACAAACACACGTAAGAACAGAATACTGACAGTCTACCACTCGGATTCCAAAATGTACAAACAAGAGTGAGCGAGAGAGAGACAGAAACAAAATTAGACAGCAAAGTTTGCATTGTTCATTGTAGCACTATTTGGTAATAAAAGAAACACATGTTTGTGCATTTTTATGTGAAGATCCTTCTCGTATTTCATTTGGAAAGATGGGCAAGGTCAGCTTCCTTCATTTTACTTCCCCTCTTGTTTCTGAAAGGCAATTTTCTGCCTTGTTCAGCCCCTTCACGGCCAGAGGAGCATGTATCTCCTTGCGGTGCAAGGATCTGCAGGCCCCTGTGGCAGGGAATGGGCAGACAAAACCAGTAATTCACTCTTAAGGAGAAAGATATTGCCGCAACCTTTGGACAATTTCCAGAGTTGTGTATTACTGAGCTTCATCTTTCCAGAATGAGCAAAACACTGTCCAGTCTTTGTTACGATTTTGTAATAAATGTGTACATTTTTTTTTAAATTTTTGGACATCACATGAATAAAGGTATGTATGTACGAATGTGTATATATTATATATATGACACCTATTTTGGAAATGTTTGCCCTGCTGTACCTCATTTTTAGGAGGTGTGCATGGATGCAATATATGAAAATGGGACATTCTGGAACTGCTGGTCAGGGGACTCCATTGTCGCCCTGTGCACTAAAGGGCCAGATTTTCAGCAGCCAAGGACATCCATACCCAAGTGAACGTGATGGGACTTAAAGAAGTGAACTGAGACAATTCACTCTGGCTGTTTGAACAGCAGCGTTTCATAGGAAAAAAAAATAAAAAAGATCAATCTTGTATTTTCTGACCACATAAAGGCTTCTTCTCTTTGTAATAAAGTAGAAAAGCTCTCCTCACCGCAGTGTTGACTTTGATTTGAGATCGTGAAGTCATTTGTGCAATCATAAGATGGATTGATTCCCTCTAAAACGTAGAGGAGTTCTACTTCCAGGGTATTTGTAAGGAGAGGCGACCAGCACTGAGGAATTGAATGTAAGTAATAAAGACCACCCGTCTGTCTCCAACGCTGTAGAGCAGTAGATGACCTGAATTGTGTATGTCACACCAATTTATAGATTAAGATTGGAACGTCCTCCCACATTTCCACTGTAAGGTTAACGGCGTTTGTTCTGTTAAGCTTTCCAGTACTAGCAATACATTAACCGTTTTAGTCCTTACTGTACATCATGATTGTGGGGATGTCTGGGTTAAAACAACGACTGTGATAAGCTATATATATATGCACAGCAGTAACCCTTTTTACAGTGGATGTATAATAAGTGGTAAAATAATGGAGAAGCTTGAAATGATCTCTCAGGTACTGTAAGAAGGGGGAGCTGCTGACGCATGTCATGTATGTTCTAAGCTGTTATCTCCACAGGCAGCTTTCATATCGAGGCACCAAATGTTACCTCTGAAGAGATGCCCTCGTCTGTTTGATCAATGCAAAGAGTTAACAATATGATATGTATATGTTGAGTGTTTGAAGAGCACTGCAATACTTTGTACCTTGCTGTTTGCCTTTTTCTACTTGAGACTCCACCGCTATATTAAAGACAATGTTCAGCTTTTATACTATCTTTGCTTTTAATATTTATTGCATGTTTTGCCCTCTGTGATATAAAACCTTGTTAAGTGTTCTAATACAAGCCAGCAGTGCTGTCAAGTTTCTACAGTTGGGAAGACACTTTTGTCATTATGCTACGCTAGATACTTAGGTTTTCTTTATCTTCATTTTAACAGATGATGAGGCATGAGGTTGTGATCCTTACTATTATGCAGGTATTGCAGGTTCTCCTCCTATGTGACAAGGCACCTTGTTAGTGCCACCTTCCTCACAGGCTGGAGGAACACGGGGCCAGAACTGTCCATCGGCCTCCTCCAAATGCTTTTTTTGTGTGCAATGTTCTCCAACTGTAGGAGTCTCATGGACAGGTGTGGTCACATGCTTCTTGATACGCGGACATTATGAGAACAGAAGAGATGTGCTGTCTGCAGAGAAGGCCACGCTCACACATTCAGTATTTGGTCAGTGATGAATACAGACGTGGGGACGTGTTTCTATTATACTTTTCCACTGATCGTTTCACTCCTGCTTTTGGCTTACACCTACTGATGTAAAATACTGATAGTGTGACCGCGTCCAAATAACCAGGAGCTACTTCATATAGGAGAACCTCTAATACCTATTAGGAAGTGCAACATAATCATGTCCCAAATGCATTTGTTAAAATTAAGTGACCAATCTCTTTTAACTTTATATTTGTTCCCAAATCTTATTTTTCATGTAAATCTAGAACAATGACTTCTATGTTTAAGAGGTCTTGGCAGAAAAAAAAAAGTTAAATAGAAGAGGATTCTTTACTGTTAGGGCGGTGAGAATCTGGAATTGCTTGCCTGAGGAGGTGGTGATGGCGAACTCAGTCGAGGGGTTCAAGAGAGGCCTGGATGGCTTCCTGGAGCAGAACAATATTGTATCATACAATTATTAGGTTCTGTAGAAGGACGTAGATCTGGGGATTTATTATGATGGAATATAGGCTGAACTGGATGGACAAATGTCTTTTTTCGGCCTTACTAACTATGTTACTATGTATATTTTAGGAATGCAAATTACTTACTAATATCCCTTCATTATGGAAGCTACCCTGATCTCCCAATTTCAGCACCAGTCCATTCCAGATCCAGGCTCCCTACCAGGTATGTTATTAAGAGAGTCTCTCTCTACGTTTGCTAGGTTAGCAAGTCCTTTGGTCTCTGTATTAGCCTTTTATGAAGCAGAGTGCTGGTTTAGATAATGGCCCAAGCCACACACTCAGCCCTCTTAGCACATCTCCAGTGACAAGTGGGCAAAGAGAAGAAGAAAGCTTGCCTTCTATGTTGGAGGCAAGCTAGGAATGGAGGAAAAAGACTTTGCTGGAATCAGGACATCAGGGCAGTTATCATTATTAAACAGTACCTATCTTTTCACGTTATCTCTCAAAAAGCATGATCTTACTGCCCAGTTTAAACCACCTTTGGTACACGTAGTAGTCTATATAATAAGTCCATGTTCTCAGTCCCGGCATTATCTACTCTCTTTTTGCTTGAGTGGGCTCCTTTGCACTAGCATTCTGACAGTATTCTAGTTGAAGGAACTTCCTTTGCATCAGTTTTCTACTCCTTCCATTGTTCAGTAACATGCCTGCAATGAACTGAAAGACCACCTCACTGTTAGGCATTTTGACATATATAAGAGCAGGACTCGGGAGACAAAAACTGTATTTTTAACTTCATGGGTGTGTCTGTAGGTAGAGACTGATCACATTTTATGAGTTAGTGACCTGCAAGTTAAGCCCCCCAATCACATTAGGTAGCTGTTGACTGAAAACTGTGGGAAAAACTATAGCTGTCTACAGAGTTCCCCATAAACAGAAATGCTTGGATTGTCCGAGTGCTATTGTGTCTGCTATGAGAGAGCAGCTGCCAGACTCCACTGTCTGCAACTTATCTCCTGGAGAACAAAACAATCAGCCTTTGGAAATCCAACATGGTGGATCCTTCACTCACTGAAAGCTGTTGGGAAAGAGTCGGAAGGCTCTCATACACATTAGTGTAGTTGAGTAATTTTTCAGATTAGGACTACATAATATTTAAAGTGAATTGCAGATTTTCTGTTTAGCACTTCATTGTGTGAGATCAAGTTGACTGAAAGCACAGTGACCATTTCAAGCATATTAGTAGGTTTTAAATCAGGTTGTATTTGTTACCCCTTTAAACAGCTCAGCTGATCATGGTAGTGCCATATCACAATAGGGTGCCAAATATTGGGTATCCCTTCTGTAGTTTGAATAGGAACCACAAAGCTTGTTTTCATGGAAAGTTAAGCAATAAAGGTTAACTTCTGTTACAATATAAATCCTTATATATTATTTCTACACACTTTTTTGGTGATTACTTTGTATCTTCGTTCATTCTGCACCCACACACACAAATGATACCCAATTTGAAAGGTAAACTTGCCCCCTTCAGCAAGAAAATAGAAAACAAACCGCACATCCACGATGTGATCACAAAATACAGTTTAAACATTAATTTTCATAAACCAGCAGTAAGGAAAAATGACCTGCAGGTGGCACCACACTACCCCAAAGCACACTACCACAAAGCTGTGCAAAAAAGACTTGAAAACCATAGACAGGCTCAACAGAAGCACAGACAGCAGATAGTGAATCAACGTAGAACACTACTGCAAAAGCACTGTATTGATTTTGTTCCACCTGATTACTTCCTGTGTCTACAACAAGACATCTGTGCAAGGAGGTGCCAACAATCACTACCAAAGACATACGGTTGTGCTCGCTTCTTACTTCCAGACAATTAAGTTAAAACCCACAGTGTTGGGAGTATGGATAAAATATGTCCACATTGTTCAGCAAAGCTCTATTTAGGTGAAGTCGTGTGGTGCCACCTGCAGGTCATTTTTCCTTACTGCTGGTTTATGAAAATTAAGGTTTAACCTGTCTTTTGTGATCACATCATGGATGTGTGGTTTGTTTGGCTATTTTCTTGCTGAAGGTGGCAAGTTTACCTTTCAAATGGTGTATCATTTGTGTGTGTAGGTGCAGTATGAACGGAGATACAAAGTAATCACCGAAAAAGTGTTTAGAAATGATATATCAGGATAAATACCTCTCTGTGTTCATCATGTCATTAAATACATTTACATTTGACCAGTTTGCTTTTTCAGAAAAGTCCGTACCTAGAGCTTGTTGTCCTATTTCTTATTGGACAGTTGATAGGTTATCATTTCTAATTCTTCTTTTGATAGTAGTGGGATCGGTCAATCGTCTAATGTCTATGGGAGCCTCTCATCTCTTCCCAGACAGATGATTTCAAGAGGGAGAAAGATCAGCATATTAGAATTTCGATGGCCGATCCTTTTGTTTTCCAGGAGGTAAACTGCCACCAAGGGACTAGGTCAGTGGCTCTCCTGTAGATAACATATGAGCTCGCGTGTGATCCAAGCATTCCTCTGATTGAGTTTGGGGAAGACTATTGTCTATGGGGGACTTTGCCAAGTCAGAGTTCAGGGCTGTTGCATGCTTTTTCAAGGTGAGTCCTACTATATTGATGTTGCCAAAACTATTATCTACTTATAGAATGATAATTTTAAGCATGGAATACACAAGTACATGTCACCCAATTCCAGTAGTTGGAAGAAATTTTCAACCCTATACCACGGTAATTTGTTGTGAAACTGGTGCAAGAGAGGGGTTGAGGAACACTTTGAACTCCAGGTTTAATTTTGTCTAGCTTTCTTGACAATGACCGCAGCAAATTGTCTGCTATTTGACAACTGTTCCATTTTTCGCTTGTGTTGCATTTGTTACCTCTTCACCCAATGTTTTGTTGGAATGTGACAATGGAGTCGAATCATGGTTCTTGTGTTAGGATATGCAGCAACTTTCAAAGAATTGCGATGACATTAGGGTGTTGCACACCTGTCCTGGGTATCCCGGGCACTGCTTCCTTCAACTTGGTACCTGTTGTCTGCTTCATCAATCCTGCTACTGGGATTCCTGAGTGTGCCTCACTTCACACGTGCGTGGGACCTGAGACAGAGGCTCTACATCACCGAGCCGAATCCTAAGACTATGGATCCCAAAGGTGCAGCAGGCCCAACACCGTTGACGTGGGATATGGACAGTCTGGATTGGTGGTGTAGCTTGCTGTTGGCCAATGTGACCATGTTCAGGCTGTGCAAAACCTCAAAGCCCACATGGATGCATGGCCTCCGACTCCTGTAGTCTCACCACAAGTTTTTCTGTATCTGCCACAGGCTAATATGCTCCTGCAACACTCAGCTTGGGAAACCTCTCCACATTTGCCCACTCTTGCACATTTCAATGGTAATCCTAAGGCATGCCAGGATTTCGTAAAACATTGTACCGAGTTGTATCCTCCTATTTTTTTTTTTTTTTTTGATGAATCAAGTAGTGTTCACTTAGCAGCTGATTCCTTACTGCAGTTAAGACAAGGAATTAACTCAGTGGGACAGTATCATCCATTTTCGTACAATATCTGTTGAATTAACGTGGAACAGTAATCCTCTCCTGCCTGTCTTCTAAGCTCTCCTGTCAAAGAAAAACTTTCGGGTACAGATTTGCCTTCACTTGATTTAATTTCCCTTGCTGCTCGTGTGGTCTTGCATTTTAAAAGACAATCTAGAGAAAAAAACTCTAGATTCTCATGTTTCACTTCCAAGAATGTGTTCAATAGAAAGATTTAGTCGACTTTCACGTGGACTCTTGTTTATATTGTAGTGAAGGGGGCTCACTGTTTCACAAACTGTTCCAATTTGAAGGCCAGTAAACATCAGACCCTAGGCAAGGAGAGGGATATGTCCCTGAGGCCGGAGTCATATTAGCGCAACTCATCCGATGCGATGCGCCAGTGACACTCACCTCCAGCTCTGCTGCGAATGGGAGGCAAGTGTCAGTGCCCTGTGCTTTAATCCTCTCGCATGAGATAATCGCAGCACAGGTGTAGAGGAGACGGAGAAAGTAATTGCCGGAATTGCACTGTGCTCTGGTGATATCCGAGTTCAGTTCGATGTTTCACACGCACCCCTAGACTCATGGGTGGATGCGATCTGTTTCATGGATGCATTCGCAGCATGCGGAGGTTGCTTTCACATGCCAAATCAGCTGCCCCACAGGTTAGCATTCGACCGAGTGAAATCCGATTTTTTATAAGACTGCACTTGTCCGATTACATCGCAAGTGGGAGCGAGCACTAAGAGGAACTCTTTCCTACACTAAGGTTAGCACTGCTGTTCTGTTTGTATAGGCTATACACGTTTACTCCAGGTCAATATGCCCTGACCTATTAACCCCTTACCGGCATCGGACGTACTATACCGTCCGATGCCGGCTCCCCTGCTTTGATGCAGGGCTCCGCGGTGAGCCTGCATCAAAGCCGGGACATGTCAGCTGTTTTGAACAGCTGACATGTGCCCGCAATAGGTGCGGGCAGAATCGCGATCTGCCCGCACCTATTAACTAGTTAAATGCCGCTGTCAAACGCAGACAGCGGCATTTAACTACCGCTTCCGGCCGGGCGGCCGGAAATGACGTCATCGCCGACCCCCGTCACATGATCGGGGGTCGGCGATGCTTGTATATTGTAGCCATAGAGGTCCCAGAGACCTCTATGGTTACTGATGAGCGGTGGCTGTGAGCGCCACCCTGTGGTCGGCGCTCACAGCACACCTCCATTTCTGCTACATAGCAGCGATCAGCAGATCGCTGCTATGTAGCAGAGCCGATCGTGCTGTGCCAGCTTCTAGCCTCCCATGGAGGCTATTGAAGCATGGCAAAAGTTAAGAAAAAAAGTTTAAAAAAATGTGAAAAAAATAAAAAAAACATAAAAGTTTAAATCACCCCCCTTTCGCCCCAATCAAAATAAATCAATAAAAAAAATATCAAATCTACGCATATTTGGTATCGCCGCGCTCAGAATCGCCCGATCTATCAATTAAAAAAAAGTATTAACCTGATCGCTAAACAGCGTAGCGGGAAAAAAATTAGAAACGCCAGAATTATGTTTTTTTGGTCGCCGCGACATTGCATTAAAATGCAATAACGGGCGATCAAAAGAACGTATCTGCACCAAAATGCTATCATTAAAAACGTCATCTCGGCACGCAAAAAATAAGCCCTCAACCGACCCCAGATCATGAAAAATGGAGACGCTACGAGTATCGGAAAATGGCACAATTTTTTTTTTTTTTTTTTTTTTTTAAGCAAAGTTTGGAATTTTTTTTCACCACTTAGATAAAAAATAATCTAGTCATGTTAGGTGTCTATGAACTCGTACTGACCTGGAGAATCATAATGGCAGGTCATTTTTAGCATTTAGTGAACCTAGCAAAAAAGCCAAACAAAAAACCAATGTGGGATTGCACTTTTTTTGCAATTTCACCGCACTTGGAATTTTTTTCCCGTTTTCTAGTACACGACATGCTAAAACCAATGATGTTGTTCAAAAGTACAACTCGTCCCGCAAAAAATAAGCCCTCACATGGCCAAATTGACGGAAAAATAAAAAAGTTATGGCTCTGGGAAGGAGGGGAGCGAAAAACGAACACGGAAAAACGAAAAATCCCCCGGTCATGAAGGGGTTAAAGTCTGTTAATTTGGCCCTTTAACTACTCTAAGTGTATTATTTGAATATCCGTTGCATTATTTATCTGTATGTGAACAGGCTTGGTCAAAAACAAATGAAAATTTAGTTTGCTTTATTTTCTTTAGAAAAGGGTTGCACAGGTTCACTTATTACAATATTCAGGCATTCTTACATTCTGCACAGAAATAACTCTCATGTCCTTTAGATAAAACAAATATTGCATGTTCTAGTTGTAGTGTTTATCACCGGAAGATGGGCAAATGCTGCCTCTTTTCCTTTAAGCTTTTTTCAGTGTTGGTGGAGGCCGTGGGTCTGCGTTGTTGAGCATACTGCTGGGTACGGTTTACTATGGCTGCTGCTCCTTCACTTCAGGGTTTTACTTTTCTTCCTGAAATAGATGGCATAACAAGTGACTTTCCCAATTCTTCCAGGAAGAGTCTTCATTTATGCAGTTTATAGGCGTTCCAATCGGGAGTTATTTCATGCCATAAAACAAATGCAGTGTAGGCAGATACATCAACAGTGTTCTAAAATAATACCATTGGCCACCAATGGGTTTTGTGTTTGCTTGTGTGTGTAGCTATTAGTTGATCTCATGTATCAACTGCCCCTGTGACAGAATTATAATCTCATCTGCGGCTTTTTGTCATCTCGACTGCTTACTGCATTGTCATGGTGCATCTTGCTCATCAAAATGACCGGTTTGGTTTTTGGGGAATGTAAGAAACCGCTGCCGTATCTCCAGTAACGTAAAACACTGAACTATGAACATCTTTAACCAAGGATACCTTGCGGCAATTCAGGCTTGCTTTTTCTGACAGCGCCCACCATGTTAAGTTTTCGTTTTAGCAACAGCTGTCCCAGTTGGTGCGACGTAAAAAAAAGTTGTCACATTTTGTCCTTAGTCCATAAGTCAAATCTGAAACTCGCATACCCTGATTCTTTCAGGTTTTTCTCCTATATATACCTGAGCGTTTAGTATATATGACAGTGTCCGTATCTTGATGCTGTAATTTCCTGGCTAAGGCTAGTTTCACATTTGTGGTTGAGTCCGCAGCGTCTTGTCCGCAAACGCATGATAACGCAACGTTTTTTATCCGCATCAGCTTACGCAAGATGGGGAAAAAAACCGTTTTAATGCGTTTTTGCATGCGTTTGCGGGGTTTATGCACATAATTCGATAGGAAAAAGATTTTCCAGGAGAATTTCTTTGACACAAGCCATGCCAAATGGGTGTGTCTCATGGGATTTCTTGCTTACGCAGAAAACACATGCGTATGCAAACGCAAGCGAACGCATGTCCTTGCGTTCCAATGCATTCCCATAGACTGTAATGTGTTGTTTTGATGCACTCCTTCCGTAAGTGTCCGCACGCATATGGCGGCGGAAATTTGCCACCTCAAAAATTGCAACATGGTGCATTACCCACGCCCAGCCGCACACCGCGAAATGACGCATGCGTAAGCGAACGCATGCAAACGCATGTACCTGCGTCCACAGTGTAAAAGATATTAAATCAAGACGCATGCCGATGTATACATCAGAAACGCTGCAGACACAACCGCAAATGTGAAACCAGCCTTATTCCTCATATATTGTGTAAACAGGCACCTACGTCAGAATGCCACAAATTGTCCATTTGGATTTGGAAGAATCTCTTCATTTATGCCAATTGTCCATTTGGATTTGGAAGAATCTCTCCATTTATGCCAATCTTCTCTAATATCAGCTAGTTATTGGAGAATTATCTGATGTTCGCAAAAGACAGTGTTCCTGCCTGGACAGAACGCTGCAATTTTCAAATGACATCTTTGTTTTCTGACTAAATTGCTTTCATCAGACTAGTTGTCTGGATATCGGGCCTCATTAGATTCAGAATTCTTGTAATCCCTTTCCCCTCCACTTAGGTGGTCCTCAGCTTCGGAGAGTTTGTCCAGTTGGATATCTTCTTCAGAATGTGAGGCTCTCCCAAGCTTTTCAATTTCTGCTTCACTTGATGGACGTCTTGGGCACATGTTTATCCAACCTTCCAAATAATGGACACTCATGACTTTTCAAGGGGTAAAATAAGCATTGTGATATAAAATCGGACTATATCAATAATCAATAATAAAATTGCAGCAACCACTAACTAGTTATCAACAATAAGAGCTTATATGCTACAGCGAAATAGACCTCCACTCAAAGCCCATCCATTTACAGTAACTTGCAAATGTATCAAGCACACGTACCTGCAGCAACTGGAGATATTGATTAAACAATGGTAGATATAGTAGATAATCCACACTGATATAATAAATCAGGTATGTGACAGTACATATGCAACTATCCTAATTTGATACAAAAAAGGTAAAGAAAAAAAACACTCATAATAACACCTACCCATAGACAAACACGCTTGAGCACGATTTACAGATCTTTTTTTTTTTTTTTTTCCAAAAAGACCCAAACAACATAACCAGGTTAAATTACTCGAGCCCATGCCTGTTTTGGTTCCTCTGTGTTCACAAGACCAATATTAATTGATTCTGGAGCAGTAGACCATTAAATGGACTTCTAATTGGCCAAAAGTCTGGAAATCTCTTGTTTTCTTCAATCTATTCTAAGGCTAGGTTCACATTGCGTTAGCGCTATGCGCTTAACGGATTGCCCTAACGCAATGTTTGTTTAGGGTCGGCGTTCGGCGTCCCCGCTAGCGCAGATCCCCGATCTGCGCTAGCGAGGGACGCACCTCGGACGCTGCAAGCAGCGTCCGAGGTCCGTCACAAAAGAACGGCACATCGCTAGCGCGTGCCGAAAATGGCATGCGCTAGCGATGCGCTACAGGCAGAAATCACATTGCTGTCAATGGGTGCACTAACAGGCCCGTTGCACGTCATTAATTGCGACATTTTCGCCGTGCAACGCTGTCCGTTAGCATTAACCCATTAACGCAATGTGAACCTAGCCTAAAACAGATTTCTGCAAATAGCTTTGTAATTCCTTGTGGTCGCATCCAATTCTGCAAGGAAGAAAGTAACCCTTTCGATTGGTACACTACCTGTTGAGGACTTTTTTTTTTTTTTGTATTTTGCCACTTTCTTATGCAGTTCGTTTTGTTTTCACAATTGCCTCAAAGCTCTACCTCAACCACCACAAATTCTGTTCTGCATCCATTGCCTCCAAAATGCCTGCTTCCTATGAGGGCTTTACAGATGTCCTCTCCAAGACACTGCCTCCTCAATAACAGTAGGACTGAGCTTTTCCCCTTCCAGGTATGAAACCACCCGGAGGGAGCGTTTATCCTCCATGTCACACAAAGACCAAGTCAGTGTCTACATATATTAAAGAGAACCTACAGAAGGGATTCATTCACAAATCTTAATCCCCAGATTAAAATCCCTCTGAAAGACTAGTATCCATTGACTCACATCTCTAATTTTTTTTAACAGGATTAAATGTGCTTTCATCTTCACTAAGTTAAGGTACCGTCACACTCAGCAACTTTCCAACAATCACGACCAGCGATACGACCTGGCCGTGATCGTTGGAAAGTCCTTGTGTGGTTGCTGGAGAGCTGTCACACAGACAGCTCTCCAGCGACCAACGATGCCAAAGTCCCCGGGTAACCAGGGTAAACATCGGGTTACTAAGCGCAGGGCCGCGCTTAGTAACCCGATGTTTACCCTGGTTACCATTGTAAATGTAAAAAAAAACAAACAAACATATATTCCGGTGCCTGTCACGTCCCTGGCGTCCGCTTCCCTGCACTCCTCCTGCATCCTGTGTAAGCGCCGGCCGTAAAGCAGAGCGGTGACGTAACCGCTGTGCTCTGCTTTACGGCCGGCCGGCGCTGACACAGGATGCAGGAGGAGTGCAGGGAAGCGGACGCCGGGGGACGTGACAGGCACCGGAATGTGAGTATGTGTTTGGGTTTTTTTACATTTACAATGGTAACCAGGGTAAACAGTGGGTTACTAAGCGCGGCCCTGGGCTTAGTAACCCGATATTTACCCTGGTTACCAGTGAACACATCGCTGGATCGGCGTCACACACGCCGATTCAGCGATGTCAGCGGGTGATCCAGCGACAAAATAAAGTTCTGGCCTTCTAGCTCCGACCAGCGATGTCACAGCAGGATCCAGATCGCTGCTGCGTGTCAAACACAACGATATCGCTATCCAGGACGCTGCAACGTCACGGATCGTTATCGTTGTAATGTTGTTCAGTGTGAAGGTACCTTTAGACATGTTTGGTGCCTATAACCTAATCCACATCAAAAAGGGCAATGACTGGAAGACCTCTTTCAAGACCTGCTTTGGTCACTATGAATATCTAGCGTGTCATCCCTTTCTGAATTACTTCTTTTTTTGATGTCCTGTATCAGTACAGTTTAGTCCATCCTAATCTTCTCCAGAGACTTACTCTATTTGCCTTCATACCTGTTCCTTTCTCATAAGACTGCAGCAAAACCGCTTTTATGCCAAGTTGGAGAAATACCTGTTTCAGCAGCAAGAATTGACATTCCTCAACTATATCATCTCTTCTCTTGGTGTTATTATGGACTCTGAGAAAGTTTCTGCCATGTTGAATTGGCCACAGCCAGTTGGTCTTGAGGCCCTCCAAAGATTCTTCAACTTTGCTAATTATTACAATCGGTTTATTAAAATCTACTCTCAAGTGGTTGCTCCGCTGACGGCCTTAACGCAGAAGGGCAATAATTGCCGAAACTGGTCAGAATCTACTGTTCGAGCCTTTAAAGAATTCAAGTTTCTTTAAAGAATTAAAGTTTTGTTTTTCTATTGCTCTAGTACTGCACCATCCTGATGTAAACAGACAGTTCTTCCTTAAAGTGGATGCCTCTGCTATTGGTGTAGGGGAAGCTCTTGCGCAAAGCTCCTATAGAGCAAGTTGAAGCACAGCATGACACAGGTGTGTGAACCCCAATGGCCTTAAACGGGATTAGTGAGATGAAGTTGCTGAGCCACACCAGGCAACCTACAAAACCAAATGTGGAGCAGAACTGAGGGCAGCATACCAAGATGAAGGAAGCAGAGCCAGAGATACTTGGGGAGGGGCAGGTGTGTAACATAAGGGATCTAATGTGCGCACTTGGTCCTTGCAGCTCTGTACAGTGCTGTATTATGGAGATATTCTCCCTCTCGCTTTTGTTTATGTACATTGAGTGCACACATCCCTTTGCACACGTAATACACTAAAAATCTCAAACATCAATGTGGCTAATTCAGTCATGATGCTACTGCACAGCTGCATTGCATTTCTGAGCATGATCTGTGTATTTAGAGCCAATGATTGGATCTCATCCTGCCCTGCGAGGTCAGGATGTCCTTCCCAAACCTTCACTTAGAAATCCTTTCCTGGTCTAACAGCTCAGAGTCTGACCTTTTCATTAACCTCTTAAGTTCACTATCTGGAAAAGTATCACCTATTCTAAGATGTTATGCCAATACACTATAATACCACTTCATGGATTTAGAAGCTTCGTCTGCATAAATCCAGTGAAATGTTCCAGAACTCGTGAATTAAGAAGATCAAAAGTTTAATTTTTCTACTTATGAGGGATATGCTAACCTGCATAAGTTTCTTGAACATGAGTTTTTTGATTCTAAACTTTTCACGTAGTTGTCAAATTCCAAGAAAAAGGACTATAGCTAACTTACCAAGTACTGCACCAGTGAGAACGGAACACTTTGGAAAACCTTGCCATTTTGGCAAAGCAGTGAATATTTAGCAAAATAATGTAGACTTTTTGGTGAAAGGGTTAACAATTGATGGCCATGTAAGAAAATGTATATTTACTGTAGGGGTAGTTTTCACTTGATAATTTTGACAGGTGTTGAGCATGTGGAAAAAAACAAAGCCTTTTGCATTTTATAGATTCTTCCCTCTGCACATGATTTCATAAGGAAAATGAGTACCTATCATTCTTGTGATTATTCTAGTTTTCAAGTTGTCGTTGCTGAGAGAACAGAGTAGTTTAAAATAGTTGTATCCGTAGAACCCGGTGTGGGACAATTTTGCCAATGCTGTTTGTATAAAAAAATAAATTTGCACATACGGAGGGAAGAGATAGGTACATGATCACCTCTGTGTTGCAATTGATTATCTCATTGGCAATATTATAGTTACCCATAGATTTTTCAGAAAGCCAATAGTTTTTCTACTCGATTGAAATTATTACACGAATGTGCATCCTTTTAAGGTACAATAAAATAGGAAGCTCAATACTGATCCTAAGGAATAAGGCATCATCATCCCAATTAATGGAAAATGTATAGAAAGAGGTTTATGCCCACGTCTCACTCAATACCAGGTAAGCTCTTCAAGACCAAATTAACTTCAATGGAGCGACCAATACATAGTATATGGAATTGTGGTGTTCTATCGATGTGGACTATTTTCCTATGTCCACCATAGGATCTGCTGACATCTAAAGTGGTGACAGACCCCAACCACTTAGGTACGGTAACCAATATCAGTCATAAGGAAGGATCATTATGAATGTTCTGGACAACCCCTTTAAGAGCCACATTCATTACAAAAGTTATTGTCATCACAATAGTTCTCCATGTCTAAAGCTAGAACAAGAATTCTGAATTCATACAAATGTAATTCAAAATGTGGCATATTTTATCAAGCTAAATGCGCCAGAATTCTGGTATAATTTGGACAAAACAGCTGTCTTTCGTAAAGTATTTATATATGATGTGTTTGACACCTTCTATGACTTGTCCGACTAAGGAGCACTCTGGCTCGCTGAAAAGTGTTAACACCACCAAAAAGGGCAACAGTATTTACCTGCCCAGGTCACAGAAGTAATGCACCAAACCCATATAATGAAGATGGTGGCAACACAGGTGCAAAATACTGACGAGACAACCACTCACAATCTACCAGTTGATGGAGGGAGAGACTGCTTAGTATTAAAATTGCACACAAAAGGCTTGTATAGGGCTCTGGTCACACACAGGTAGTGCAGAGTCTGGCTTACAGCCTTTTAGTGACGCCATATTACTCCATAATTCTGGTGTAATTTGCACAAAAATAGCTGTCTTTCATAATTTATGTATGATTTCTTTTAGACTCTTTCCGTGACTTGTCCAACTAAGGAGCATGGTCTTGCTGAAAAGTGATGATGTTTAAATTTTAGCTCACATTGCTGGCACAAAGTTAGCTAGACTATTAGGTGGTGTAAAGTTAGACTACACAGTCTTAAAGGGTGTTTGTCAGTACAGAATGATCGTTCAAGCCAGGTACAGGCACTCTGAACCTTTGGTGTGTCCACACGGTTCAGTGCATCTGCTGGTTTTCCCTCTATCTCAGCATCCCTCCCCCCTCCCTGCTTCTTTAATATGAATGGTTTTATAGAGGCAGAGATTAGATGAAAAACATGTATGTGGGAAGGTGCACTTAATTGTTTAGCCACACCAAGGGTGCAACAAGTGCATGTACTTGGTTTGAACAGTTATTCTGCACTGACATACTCTTTAACCCCTTTCTGCCAGCTGACGGAATAGTACGTCAGATGGCAGTATCGAAACAAGAGGAGAAATGATCCAGCTGAAGACGAAGGCGGCACAAACTTTATAAAGCTTTATTGGACAACTAAAAAAAAAAAACGTTCTTCAAAAAAATCTGCATAGCAAACACCTGGCACACCAGTGAGGACGATCAGATCATGAGCAAAACTCCATAGTTGAAACGCTTTGATCATCCTCACTGCTATGCCAGATGTTTGCTATGCAGATTTTCTGAAGAACGTTATATTTTTTTAGTTGTCCAATAAAGCTTTATAAAGTTTGAGCCGCCTTCAGCTGGATTATTTCTCGCCTTTTTTCCATTTGGTGTGGGCACTCACCCCAATCCGTGCTGGGCGTTGGCAGGTTTGGAAATTTCAAAGACCGGTAAGCTGACTATTTTTCTTCTAATATTCAGATGGCAGTATCCCCCTGAAAGTACTGTGTACAGAAGCCAGCCGAAGAGGTTGGGGAGCCGTGGTGGAGGAAGCATATTTTCAAGGACTATGGTACCCGGACATAAGATCCAGATCTTCAAACCTGAGAATTGAAGGCAGTGGAGGAAACACTCCTCCAAAACCATCATGTTCGTATGTACTCCGACAACGAAACTGCGGTGGCCTACCTTCGGCACCAAGGGGGCACAAAATATGCCAGGTTAAAACTAATCGCGGCAAGGATATTGCTCTGGGCAGAGAAACATGTGTTGTCCATCTCAGCTGTACATCTGAAGGGCTCAGACAATATCCAGGCGGACTTCCTCAGCAGGAAGGACGTCCATCCGGGAGAATGGTGCCTGAACCAAGCGGTCTTCCTATCCCTGACCTCGAGGTCGATTTATTTGCAAATGTTCAAAATGCAAAATCAAAAACATACTTCTCCCTCAGTCCTGCGTACGGAGCTCGGGGGATAGATGCTTTCGCCCATCCATGGATTTTCAACCTGGCTTATGCCTTCCCACCAATCCCTATGCTGGCAAAGATGCTGCAGAAGATTCGGTTGGACCAGGTCACGACAAACTTAATTACTCCTATGCGGCCAGGGCGAACCTGGTACAGCGCCTTGATGGACATGGCTCAGGAAGGTCCCTTCTGCCCCAAAGGGCCGACCTTTTTTTTCAGGGTCCCCTACTTTACCCAAACAGCAGATTGAACCTTGCGGCTTGGCTACTGAAGCCAGCATCCTAAAAGCCAGGGGTCTCTCGGACAGGGTAATCCAGACTCTCCAAAGGAGCAGAAAACCAGTGACCAATGCCATCTATGGCAAAGTATGTAAGAAGTTCTCTTCCTGGTGTCATCCCTGATCCCTTCCACCCCAACATTGCTCAGGTCCTGGACGTCCTCCAGAAGGGAATTTGGCCCTTAGTTCCTTTTTTTGACCAGGACCTGGTGGGGAACCGCTGGATCAAACGGGTTATGACCTCTGCAAGCAGAGTACGTCCTAGATTCCATAGCCGGATTCCTACCTGGGATCTAAATTTAGTGCTCAATACAGTTGTCTAACTCAAGTCGCATTTGAACCCTTGTCTTCATTATCTTTTAAAATTCTAACTCTTAAGACTGTTTTCCTTGTGGCAATTACCACAGCTAGACGCATAGGAGAATTGCAGGCCCTATTTGTACAAGAGTCCTACCTATCTCTGAACTCTGATAGTATAGTTTTGCGTTTGGATCCCTCCTTTATTCCAAAAGTTTTCTTGGACTTTAATAGGGGCCAGGATATTGTGTTGCCCAAATCCTTCCAATGCGAAGGAAGAAAGTTTCCACACTCTGGACATCCGCAGGGTGGTCCTCCATTACCTGGAACAGTCCAAGGTCTGGAGGATTGACCAGAATCTTTTTTTCCAGGACGTCCCTCCTGACAGCACCACCAGGAGGTTGTCCTTCTTATCCTTGATAGGGACAGGAAACACAGAAGAGGTTAAGTAGCCCCTCTCCACCTCCGCCCCTCAGTGTTTTTCCTGTCCCTATCAGGGACAGACGCAGAGGAGCGTTGGCGCGGCTTACCGTGCCGAAGATTCCAATAGCCAGTTGAGCAGGGCTCCCGGATTGGCTTCATCCCTCTCTTGAGGGCTCTGAACAGCGGAGGACGCTGACTCCGCAGGATCGCGCTGATACCGAGGGAGGTCCCTCAGCGCGGGTTGAGCTTTGTGCTCCCATCTTCGGCGCACCCCTCTCCAGAAGGCTCTGCACCTCCAGCTGTACCTGGTCCATGCTGGTGGTGATCGGACCTAAGCGAGCACGCTGCGTCTTCGTGCAGGTCGTGTCTCTGTGCATGCCACGTCATCGGGGCGCACCGCATCATCGAGCGTGCTGCGTCATCGAGCGCGCCGTGTCATCGAGCATGCCAGAGTGTTAAGTGGCCCATTTGATTTCCGGTGACGTTCCTGGGCAGCGGACCTCATGGTTATCGATGGATGGGGTTTCCACCCATGGAATAGTGGGCGTTCCAGGAACCCGCAGTCATCAGGAAGAGATCACCTGCAGCTGAGCTCGGAAGGAGGACGAGTCAGATGGTTTGAAGGCAGGTAAGATAATCTATTTAACCTCAAACACCTGACCGCACAATGATCCTAGAGAGATGGAGGGTGCAGAGCATCCAGATATCCAGTCCTCAGAGCTCGCCCCTATACATGTAAGTTATACATAAGGGGATCGCATCACATCGCCAGTCACACACAAGCTATAGAGCGCTTCCGTATCTTTTTCAGGATAAAGAAGCATCCAAGAGTCCAGCGACAGTCCAAAAACGCAAGACGAGTAAATGCCCTCTATGCTCTAATAGACTGCCAGAAGGACATACGAAGAAAGTGTGTGATGGCTGTATGGCAGGACTGCTTAAAGGAGAACAGGCCTCCTTTCTGGACAGTATCAAAGCTATGATCAGGGAGGAAGTACAGTCCACAGCATCGGGACTAATACCAGCCGAATCCCCCCCACCCTAAAAGACCTAGGTGGGAACAGGATCTTAGTTCAGAAGAGGGTGAGCTTTCAGCTTACTCCATATCTGACTCCATGGAAGGCGAATGCTCTTCAAATGTCCTCCCAGAAGAAAGAAAGATATCTATTCTCTTCTGAGCACACAGACACACTACCGCAGGCCGTTAGAAATACCATGAGGGTAGAAGACGCCACAGAACCCTTTACGGTCCAAGACGAGGGGTGATACGCAGTTCAATACCCTTCTCTGGCCTTCATGTCTTCAGTCCAGTATTGGACGAATTGCTTGAGAAAGCAGCAGATAAGAAGAGCTTTCCTGAAGAAAAACCAAAGAACACACCGTCCTTTCGTCGGACTCGGTCCCATCCCAGACAAGACTATAGAGGGAAAGGTAAAAGCGGAAGATGGAGCTACCCGAAAGGGGGTAGAGGCAGAGGTACCTTTCAGGATCAGAAGTCAAGAACCAACAAACAATGACGCCAACTTAGTGGGTGGAAGACTTCAGTACTTCCTACAGGGTTGGAAAAACATCACTCAAAACCCATGGATCTTAAGTTTGATAGAACGGGGGTACAAAATAGAATTCAGCTAAACACCTCCCAGAAGATTTTGCCTAACTCGGACCCAATCATTATCGGTTCATCAGAGACTTCTAAAGGATATTCAGGAACTTATCCAGATAAAAGCCATCATTCCGGTACCCCATTCCCAGAGGTTCAAAGGACATTATTCAAGTCTGTTCTCCATAAAGAAACCAGGTGGGGAATACCATACTGTTATAAACCTGAAACCTTTAAATCTATCAGTAGCTTACAAACAGTTCAAGATGGAATCCATCATGCCTGTAATACCTCTAATCCAGAAGGGATCAGTAAAGAGCACATTAGATCTAAAAAGTGCCTACTACCAGGTTCCCATCTCCGCCCCACACCAACAGTATCTCAGATTCGCCATAAAAGGCCAAAATCACATTCTACATTATCAATTCACGTGTCTACCATTCGGTCTCTCGTCTGCTCCCAGGATATTCACCAAACTCATGGCCTTCTTAAGGGAAAAAAAGATCCTCATCATCCCTTATCTGGACGACATCCTTCTTATAGCAGACTCCCCTCAACAGATGGAGCAGAACTTATCAACAACGATGTCACTCTTTAAAAAGCCTAGGATGGCTAATAAATCTAAAAAAATCAGACCTCAGACCCGAAACAGGGAAATTATTCCTCGGAGTGATCCTAGACTCGGTTCAGGAACATACGTACCTCCCGCATCACAAGCAGGAGTCATTCAAAAAAGAGTTCCTAACATTACAGAAGCAAAAGCAAACATCCATAAGAAAGGCCATGCGGGTACTAGGCTTAATGACATCATGCATTTCCAGTGTTCAGTGGAGTCAATATCACTCAAGACCCCTGCAGCAAGAAATTCTCTCACGTTGGGACGGCAGAGATGTAACCCTGGACAAAAAGGTGCGCTTATCCCTAGACGCAAAGCGTTCACTGTCATGGTGGACCATAACAAAAAATCTCAAGAAAGGAAGGCCTTGGAGAACATCTCCGGGTATAAGCATCACTACGGATTCAAGCCTCAGCGGCTGGGGAGCCCACGTAGAAGAGAACTACTCTCAAGGGACTTGGCCTGCATCAGTACGAAGCAGGTCTTCAAATTACAGGGAACTCAGGGCAGTCTGGGAAGCCTTAAGAACATTCCAGGAAAGATTAAAAGGCCAACACAACCGTGTCTTTTCGGACAATTTAACGACAGTAGCTTTTCTACTTCATCAAGGAGGTCCAAAACATCGTTACTTACAGGACCTGTCAGATACAATATTCTCCTGGACAGAACAGACAGTCAAATCAATAACGGCAGTTCATCTAAGAGGCACCGAAAACCAAGTAGCCGACATTCTAACCAGGCAGAAATTATGCCCCACAGAATGGTCCTTAAACGAGGAAATCTTCCTCCAACTAACCCAACATTGGGGCTTCCCGGAGGTAGGTCTGTTCGCCTCAAGGAAGAATACAAAAACACAAAGATTTTTTTCGCTGAATTCATTAGACACCATCAGGAATAGACGCACTGGCTCAAAACTGGGACATGAAATTGGCATACGCCTTTCCTCTATTGGCTCTAATACCAAGGGTATTAAGAAAGATCCAGGAGAGCCAGACATCAGTTATCTTGATAGTCCCATACTGGCCCTAAAGGAGCTGGTTTCCTCTACTGAAATGGATGTCCTTGGAGGATCCAATCCATCTACCAGCAGTGCCAGACCTTTTATCTCAGGGCCCCCTAGTTAATCAAAACCCGGGTCTACTAAAATTAACAGCATGGATCCTGAAAAAGAGATCCTAAGATCAAAAGGCCTCTCAGAACCGGTCATTGCCACTATCCAAAACAGTAGGAAACCTGTAACTTCCACAATATACAGGAAAATATGGAAAAAGTTCTGCTCCCAGAGTAAGGCTCCTGTATCGGTCTCTCAAGGTCCAGACATTCCAAAAATTCTAGACTTTCTCCTGTCGGGCTTTGATAAAGGACTAAGGCCTAGTACATTGAAGGTACAAATATCAGCCCTCAGTTCCTTCTATGACTTCCAGCTAGCCTCCCATCCATGGATAGTGAGGTTTGTCAAGGCCATTCAGAGACTTAGGCCTACAATTCGCAGTTCAGTGCCTCCCTGGGATCTAAACCTGGTCTTGAATGAACTCTGTAAGGAACCATATGAGCCACTAGCTCAAGCAGATTTAAGAGCTGTAACCTTTAAAGCTCTCTTCCTAGTGGCAATAACTTCAGCGCAACGTATCGGTGAGATCCAATCTTTATCCATTAAGGATCCATACTTAAAGGTCCAGGATGATTGTATCATCCTTAAACTAGACCCCGGGTTCCTTCCTAAAGTAGTCTCTGACTTCCATAGAAGTCAAGAAATTGCTCTGCCTACATTCTGCCAAAACTTCAGTAATGTCAAAGAGCGATCTCTTCACGCTTTAGATGTCAAAAGGACAATTCTACACTACTTAGAGATCACAAATGATTGGAGAATTGACTCCAACCTCTTCATCCAGATGGCTGGAAGAAATAAAGGAAAGAAAGCATCCAAAGCTACTCTAGCTAGATAGATTAATGCTACCATCACGGCAGCCTACATCTCGGCAGGGAGAACCCCTCCAGAAAGCCTCAAGGCACATTCGCTGAGAGCAGTCTCAGCCTCATGGGCAGAAAGCGCTGGGGCTTCTATGGACCAAATATGCAAAGCGGCAACATGGTCAAGATCAAATACTTTATGTAGACATTATAAATTAGATGTAACAGTAAACCAACAGACTACATTTGGGAGGAAAGTCCTCCAAGCTGTAATCCCGCCCTAAAAAATAGGAGTTATTTGGTATTTCTCCGGGTGGTGCTGTCAGGAGGGACGTCCTGGAAAGTAGGAATTAGTCCTACTGGTAAGATTGTTTCCAGGAGTCCATCATGACAGCACCCCTTATAATACCCTCCCTTGAGTTCCTGTCTGATATGTGATGTAAACATGTGTAGAGAGGAATTTCAATAAAATAGAGTTGCATCCATCCTGGTTTGGTACTTGGAAGAAATCACTAAGGGGTGGAGGCGGGGAGGGGCTATTTAACCTTCTGTGTTTCCTGTCCCTATCAAGGATAAGAAGGACAACCTCCTGGAGGTGCCGTCATGATGGACTCCTGGAAACAATCTTACCGGTAGGACTAATTCCTACTATTCAGTTTTCAGGCCAAAATAAAGGAAAGAAAGCCGCTAAAAGCACAATTGCAAACTGGATCAAACAGACCATCTGCCTTGCATATTTGGTAAAAGATCTCTCTCCTCCGGCCTCGCTAAAGGCTAACTCCACTCGGTCAGTCTCTACATCATGGGCAGCAAGAGGGAACACTTCATCTGAGCAGATATGCAGAGCCGCCACCTGGTCTTCTGTACATACCTTCACCAGACACTATAGACTAAATTTTGACAGGGATCTAACATTCGGAAGATGAGTTCTGCAAGCTGTGGTCCCTCCCTAAAGAAATCAGCGTTGGTATAACTCCAAGGTGACTGTCGTGAAAGGTGACTAGAGAAAATAGAATTAGTCTTACCAGTAATTCGGTTTCTATGAACCTTCCACGACAGCACTAATTTCCCTCCCTATCTGATATTCCTATTGTATGATTCCTGTACTTTGGTGGTAACTTTACATGCTAGTGTGTCCAGAAAAAAAACACTGGAGATAGCAGGAAGGGGAGGGTTATTTAACCTCTTTGTGTTTCCTGTCCCCCATTAGGGCGGGGAGACATCCTCCAAGGTGACTGTCGTGGAAGGTTCCTAGAAACCGAATTACCAGTAAGACTAATTCTATTTTTTTTATTTTTTTTTATTTTGTTTTTCATTTACCATATGGTACCAGAGACTTGGGCCTTTTTTTCTTTTAGTGGTACCGTACTTTTTATGGTCCTTATCAGGCGAACACTGCTCACGGGGTTATGCAGAGATTCCTAAAGACTGAACCCCAGAGAATCCTGTGATAAATGCCCATTTGGTGAAGAAAAAATAAATAAAAACAACATAAAAAGTAGCACTAAATGAAAACCTCAATCTCGCTGTAACTGTATGGCGGATTTAAAAGGAAAAGAAAAATAAATGTAATAATTAGGTGAGCAGCCAAAATAAGAGCAAAGACTAGCCACGTTTGACTTAGTGACTTGTCCTCATTTAACCCCTTTCTGCCAGCTGACGGAATAGTACGTCAGCTGGCAGATCCCCTGCTTTGAGGTGGGCTCCGGCGGTGAGCCCACCTCAAAGCCGCGACATGTCAGCTGTTTTGTATAGCTGACATGTGCGCGCAATGAGCGCGAGCGGAATCGCGATCCGCCCGCGCCCATTAACTAGTTAAATGCCGCCGTCAAGCGCTGACAGCGGCATTTAACTAGCGCTCCCGGCCGCGCGGCCGGAGCTACTCGCACTGCTGACCCCCGTCACATGATCGGGGGTCAGTAGTGCATCGCCATAACAACCAGAGGTCTCCTTGAGACCTCTATGGTTGTTGATGGCCGATTGCTTTGAGCGCCACCCTGTGGTCGGCGTTCAAAGCAACCCTGCATTTCTGCTACATAGAGGTGATCTGTACTTCACCTCTATGTAGCAGAGCCGATCGAGTTATGCATGCTTCTAGCCTCCCATGGAGGCTATTGAAGCATGCCAAAATTTAAAAAAAAAAAGTGATTAAAAATATTAAAAAAATATATAAAAGTTCAAATCACCCCCCTTTTGCCCCAATCAAAATAAAACAACTAAAAAATAAATCAAACATACACATATTTGGTATCGCCCGATCTATCAATAAAAACAAAGGATTAACCTGACCGCTAAATGACGTAGCGAGAAAAAAAATCAATCAAAACGCCAAAATTACGTTTTTTTGGTCGCCCCGACATTGCATTAAAATGCAATAATGGGCGATCAAAAGAACGTATCTACACCAAAATGGTATCATTAAAAACGCCAGCTCGGCAAGCAAAAAATAAGCCCTCACCTGACCCCAGATCACGAAAATTGGAGACGCTACGGGTATCGGATAATCACGCATTTTTATTTTTTTTTAGCAAAATTTGGAATTTTTTTTCACCGCTTAGATAAAAAATAACCTAGACATGTTTGGTGTCTATGACCTCGTAATGACCTGGAGAATCATAATGCAGGTTAGTTTTAGCATTTAGGCTACGTTCAGATTTGCGTTATGCGCCGCTGCGTCGGCGACGCAACGCACAACGCAAATAAAAACGCACGCAAAAACGCTGCGTTTTGTGATGCATGCGTCCTTTTTTGCCGAAATTTGGACGCAAGAAAAATGCAACTTGTTGCATTTTCTGCGCCCAACGCTTGCGGCAACAAAAACGCATGTCCATGCGCCCTCCATGTTAAATATAGGGGCGCATGACACATGCGTTGCCGCAGCGTTTCCCGACGCAGCGTCGGGAAACGCTAATGTGAACGTTGCCTTAGTGAACCTAGCAAAAAAGCCAAACAAAAAACAAGTGTGAGATTGCACTTTTTTTGCAATTTCATCACACTTGGAATTTTTTTCCCGTTTTCTGTTACATGGCATGGTAAAATCAATGGTATCGTTCAAAAGTACATCTCGTCCCGCAAAAAATAAGCCCTCACATGGCCATATTGACGGAAAAACAAAAAAGATGGCTCTGGGAAGGAGGGGAGCAAAAAACGAAAATGAAAAAGCTCCGCGGGTGAAGGGGTTAAAATTAGAAAGATTTATCAAGCAGCATGAACAACTGTGATAAATTCGGCACATTTTAGATATATACTATCTAAGAATTTTACAGTTTTGTTTTTTTGATAATTTTTCCCCAAAATGTTGCATTGTATTGTGTATTTTTACTGCTGGGCAGTACATCCTATAGAAGCACCAGTGGATGATCAATCATTAGTCATACCTCATAGAGTGAATATCAGGTCTACAAGAACCCAAAATGCAATCAGTTATGTCTTACAATGACTCATATTTTATAGTGTCAATAATGACATAAGATGTTACATGCTGATTTTCCCTTTTGTTCTCATTTTGTCTTTTTCATATTGTTAAGAAAAATCCATTCGGAGCATTCTGTGAAGGAGTGCTCTCTGAATACAAGCACTTTGAATGCTTCTTTGTGTCTTGAAGAATAGCCTACAAGGAGATTGACTTTAAAACGTCTTTTCATATCTCTTGAAATGCAACATTTACAGATGAAATGAATCAGTTGGATATGATGGCTACAATTATGGCATATAAAAGACAGCCGAGGTCGGTAAGGGAGCCACGTATTTAAATGTATTACAAAAAACGAGAAAGCTGCTTTAAGTTCTTGAAAAGATCAAGAGAGTAGCTCGCCTATATCAAGAACATATTACAATATACCTTATGTTGGCCTTTAGAAACTTTTTAAACAATCATTTTAATGGTCCCTTTTCACTTTGTATCTGCGTCATTCAGATGGGTCCTGACTACATATGACGATGGGGCAGTGCTGTAACAAGGGAATATACTTTCAAAGCTGAAAATAAAGCAGATCAGTACTTGAGGGCACGGTTATCCATGCACATGTGGCCACCGCTGTGTATCTCCTTATCCTGAATCTCCCACACCACACAACTTTTATAGCAGCATTATGTTCTGATAGTGCCACTATTTTGGCTGTGTTCATAAATTGAAGCCACATTGAGGAAAATATCTGAAATTTAAAATTAAAAGTGATCCTTAACTTTTCTGCATTCAAACACTGGAGCTGACAGCCAACTTGTCTCTAATATCGACAGAGAAGAAAAATGGAGTAGCCATAAACCACAAGGGTGAAGTAAACACGAGCTTTATTGAGAAATATACATTAAAATATCAAGTACCAAATTTTTGGGTCATAAGAACGAAAGGATGAACAACCAATGGAGGGGCATACCATGATCCGTAGTAATATAATGGGATAACAAACACCAAGTAAATGTAAATTCTATAGGTGCTCAGTTCTACATATGATTCAGTAGACCTAAATAGACAAAGTAAATGTGTGTGGAGGTAAATGCTAGTGATAGGTATGAAGGGGTGAGTTAGATGCATGGAGATGGTTTCCTAATCAAACTGAACAAGCGTATCGGAGCACCTCCCTTTGAAAAAGTGGTAGCAAAATGCATCGGGGCTGCATGGGGCATTGCATTCTACCTTCATACGTGGTAGATTGTATCTATGCTATATGAATAATGTATACTTGGGAGACACATGCTGGAACCTAGGCAGTGATACGCTTGTTCAGTTTGATTATTACACCATCTTGATGCATGTAACCCACTCCTTCATACCTGTCACATCCATCGAATCCTATGGAGCTTCATTCTGAGGAAGTTCTCAGAGCAAGACTTCATCGCTCACTTCCTTTCAAAGCTCATGGCTCCCTCTCTTTTCAAGTAACCCTATTAAGCTTCCTTCTGAGAACGTTCTGAGAAGGAGGCTCAATAGTTATTCGAGGTCAGTGGCAGTCATGAGCGTGAGAATTTCTGTGCCTCCTGCTAAACTTCCTCAGTTTATTTTTATTTAATAAATGGGTAAACAAGGGAGTGTGGAGGAGTCTTTATTCAAATAAAGTATTTTTTTACCTATTCACTGATAGACGCCACCCAATTACTAACCTCTGGGCTTGATGTCGGTGGCCATTACACAGCTGAAATCCGCCCCAAAACCATTACACAGATTGCCACCGCACAAGGGCAATTGGTAAGAGCCAAGACTAAGCACCAGAATTGGTGCATCTAATGAATGTGCCATTTCTGGGGCGGCTTTGGGCAGCCATTACACAGCTGAAATCCACCCCAAAACCATTACACCGATTGCCACTGCACAAGGGCAATTGGGAAGAGCCAAGACTAAGCACCAGAATTGGTGCATCTAATGAATGTGCCAATTTTGGGGCAGCTTTGGGCTGCTATTTTTTAGATTGGGGATATACATGGACATTCCCAGTCTATTAATATCAGCTCCCAGCTGGGCATGGGCATTCCGAGCCTATTAATATCAGCCCACAGCTGTCTGCCTTCCCTTATCTGGTTATTAAAAATAGGGGGGACCATGCCAGTTTTTTTTTTTTCATTTTATTTATTATGGGCAGCACGGTGGCTCAGTGGATAGCACTGCAGCCTTGCAGCGCTGGAGTTCTGGGTTCAAGCCCCACCCTGGAAAACATCTGCAAAGAGTTTGTATGTTCTCCGTGTTTGCGTGGGTTTCCTCCCACATTCCAAAGACATACTGATAGGAAATTTAGATTGTAAGCCCCATTTGGGACAGCGATGATAATGTGTGCAAACTGTAAAGTGCTGCGGAATATGTTAGCGCTATATAAAAATAAAGATTATTATTATTAAAAATTATTATTACTGATACATGGAAAATACTAATAAATGGATAAAAAATGACATGAGGTCTCCCCTATTTTTAATAATTAGCGAAGGGAAAGCAGACAGCTATGAGCAGGTGTTATTATGCTGGGAAGAGACCAATATCCATGGACCTTCCCAATCTATTAATATCCACCCCCATTGGTCTGCTTTGCCTTTGGTTATTAAAAATTGAAGGACCCTAAAGAATAATGTGGGCCCCCCCTATTTTTAATAGCCAGCTAAGCGAAAGCAGACAGCTATGTGCCTGATATTAATATGCTCAGAATGCCCATGGTTTTGGGTCATTCCTAACCTACAAATATCAGCTTGCAGTGCCCCAGAAGTGGTGCACCATATTCTAAGGCTTGGCCTCAGCTCTTCCCGATTGCCCTGGTGCGGTGGCAATCGGGATAATTGGTTTTGGTGTTAGTAATGGAGAGGTCAGTTAGACACCCCCATTACTTACACAGTAGTACAGTAACAATAAATAAAGAACACAGAAAAATACGGTAAGTATTTGAATAAAAACTCCCCCACACTAGCCCTCATTCACCAATTTATTAATAAAATGGTCCCACAAAATAATCCACATTCATCTTCTTGGTCTCCAGCATCTGTGGACAGCAGTAAAGCTACCGCTATGCACAGGTGCCAGCAAGAGAAGGTTATGCAATAGTCATCAGCTGATGATTAACCGGCAGTAACCTTGTCACCGCCAGTCACAGCTACTAGTTCATACGCTGTCCTCTGTGTAACTGGCTGTGACCGGTGGCGACTTCAGTCTACAGAGATCTTAGTCTGCACATTGATCCCTAAGTCCACTGCATTGAAAGCCATGGAAAGTGTGGGGGCTCCAGGCTTTTTCAAAATGTCAGCAGAGTCCCCGCACCGCTGAACACACCTTTCCTACCAGCCTGGGGCCACTCCTGCCGCCATCAGCTTCCTGCAGCTGTGAGCCTGCCTCCTAGGACACTGCTCCACTGGACCCCAGGTAAGCTACTGTACCCCAGGTAAGCTACTGTACATGCGGACTATAAGACACATCACCATTAAAAAAAAAAATCCTATTTTACTCTCCAAAATTTGGGTGCGTCTTATAATCCAGTGCATCTTATAATCCGCAAAATACAGTATTTCAACCAGAGAATTATTGAAATTAACACGTTTTGTTATACACGTTTATTTCCTTTGTATTGGAACAACACAAAAATTGAGGGCAAAAAAGGGAAACATGATTTCACACAATGCCAAAAATGGTCCGGACAAAATTCTTGGCACCCTCAACTTAATATTTGGTTGCACACCCTTTTGGTCTCCCATTTCAGGTCCGAAACCAACATAGGAGATGTTGAGCCAGCTTTGGACCTGCTTCTGATCTTTATTGAATGGCTATTCTGACCCACTTGGGCCTTACAGAGCTATTATGCCCAAGCAAATCGACATTCATTTTATCGTGGATATCAGCCTGAACAAACCTATCCTAGTTCACATTCTTGCTATACATGTAACTGTTCAACCAGCCCCACCATCTAACCTTTCCTACAACACTATTCTTTCTTCTTCAGGCGATTTGCGGCCACCTCTGCCAACGTCACAAATGTCAGGATTCCCCCAGCCATGTAACATCTTCTCTTAGATCTCCCACTTCATTTTATCATTTGTAATGTGCTTTGATTATGTAATTCTTTTATTTTTATTTATGATAATTTTCTGACTGTTTTATGTGGTGTTCGGAATTCTGACTCAAATTTTTCTTCTACCCCAAAAAACTTTTGACGGGTGTATGGTATAAACAGTTTTAATGATTTGTATAGCAAAAAGTAAAACATGTGTTCTAATCATTACCAATGTGTGTCGAATTATTCTACTGGATAGTCAAGTTTTGAATGTAATGATTTACCGAAGATACATATCTGAATAGAAATATTGTTATAAATCACAGGAAAAAAACACAAGTGTGCTCATAACTCTGTAGCCATGGAGTAACTCTGACAGGCGTCATTAGTTTGCAAACTATTCATACACTGAGTCCCGAACAGGCACGGCAATTTTTGAGGCACATTGTGAACATAGGCTGGATTTGGGACCTCATGTGCATCATTTTCCACATCCACAGGTGTATTACATCTGTGTTTGTCATTCTGGAGCATCATACAAGTTTTGATCATGGCATTAACATTTGCCTCACTCAATTGTATGGCACTCATGAGAATCCTCCATTCGGCACACAGAATTCCAAAGGTGCATTCTATCAATCTACAGGACTTGAGTAGTCAGTAATTAAAAATGTGTTGCCAATTATCTTGCCCTCTTAATGGATATAGCTGCAGAACATTGGTGGAAAGTCCAAAGGCCTCATGTGCTGCCACAAGAAATGGTGCAGGTTCCATGATGGAGTCAGGCAGGATCTCTGGTGGTGGCACGCGCATTTGATTGCTCAGAAGCCACTGACCCATTATGGAAGAATTGAAGATTCTTGACTCTCCAGTTCTTCCATAGGCCCCGATATCTAAACTTGTAGTTTCTGTCGGCCAAGGCCAAAAGCACTACAGAAAAGTACTGTTTATAATTGTATCGAGACCCTGATTGTGGTGGCTTCTTCATACCAATGTTTGTGCCATCTAGGGCCCCAATACAGTTGGTAAGCAAACTATTTCTGGCAAAATCCCCTGCAATTTGCTGCCGGTGTTGGTTGGTAGGCTTTGGCATCACAGATTGTTGGAGCTTCTTCCAGATGACTTCACTTGTGGACCTCACAATCACTGAAATGATCAACTTCCCCACCAAAAACTGCAAATGCAACTGTGCAATGGAAGCTCCAAATGCCAGAATCATGTAGACCATAAAAAAGGACACATTAATTTCAATGCTAATGTATCAGAATTAATAGAATATATTTTTTATTTTTCAGTAAGGGAGCACACACACTTGGTGTTAGGGTCACACTGACATAATCTATAAATCACAACGTGTATCAACATTATATTGCTGAGTTGGGTTTTTTCGGAGCAATTGCTATCTGCACATATGGAAATTATATGGTGACCGGGAAGCACAATAAATAATTTAGGAGACGGGACGGCTTTTTTCCGCTGTAACTCCATTAGAGGCACCTCTGTTTTTATGCTCTTTATGAATCCTATGTACTTACTGATTATCTTATAGTCTTGTATACTGTTTTCTTTGGATTCTGCATTCATTTTGTTTGTTCTTGGGACCTTTATTATCTTCCCTGTGGCATGGCTTACATAGGCTATTAGAAGTGTTATCTGCTATGGTTTTTAAGCACGCTATATGTGTGGGTAAAAATTTTTCAACTTTTCTGGATGAAAATTAAACCAATTTTATTTTTTATCCACTCGAGTGAACCTACCCTTACAGTGTTTAGGTATTTGTAACATTATATACGGTACTTCCTGAAGATTCTAAGTTTTTCCTCCATTTCTAAATTTTCTTTTTCATTCCTGTTACCTGTAATGTTGTTGAAAGGAAACCATGTAAGACGCAGATATAATCTCTGTTTAAGAAAAAATCAAACTCGAACGTCTAGATAACTGGTACTGACATTACTATGGCAACATGCAATGCAAGGACTTCATCTCCAATCATTTGAAAGAAGCAATTTTAAGGCAGAACACACACAACTAAATGTTCAAGTGATTTTCTACTAGAGGAGACATATGTAGTAAATGACACATTATCAGTGTTGGACATTGACCTGTGTTTATTTCTTCTCGCTTTGCTTTTAATACATATTTCATATTAGGATACCCTGTAGCTGACAGCTATTTTGTAAGCATTGAAGTATAGAGATAAGCAAATCGATTTAATTCAAATTGACTTTGTGTTGGATTTCATGAAATTTGTAGGTCCTGGCAAAATCGAACAATTTACAATTTAATTTGTGTGAATTGTCAAAAACAATGTCATTTACACATTACAGAAGATTGTATCAGCCACAGAAGGCTCACATCACGTTAGGCGTGACTGTGTGCAAAATTCCCCAAAATGCCTTATTACCTATCTCACAATATGGTATAGCAGAGCCAATATGAAAACGGACATGGAAAGCAGCAGCAATTTTAGGGTTTTACAGCCTAGATGGAGAACAACAGAGTGCACAGCTCAGCACTAGAGAGAGAGAGAAATCCCAAAAGTGTTGGACAAATACTCCAGGTAGACTGCAACAATGGGGATAAGTGTATCAGTCATTGTGCGCATAATACTGAGATTCAGTTCATAGGGGAGAAGATTGAAGGGCTGGCAGCAGCAACAAACTCCATGTGATTGATCAGGGATATGGTGTAACTGGTGTCTGCCTTGTTGCATTTGAATTAAACATTTTTTCATCAATCTTCAAGCACTAGAAAGCAACTAGCCACTCAGCTCATTAATTTTTTGCAGAAAAAAACAAAAATCAGTAAGTGAAATTGTGCTGCCTGTCACAAGAGACCGTACTGAGTTTGCAAAAGACAAATGAAAATTTACTAACCACCAGACATTTAACTGTGATTGTTAACATCACAAAGTGTGCATGTCAGTAATGTTTGTTGTTTGACACCTGTTTTTGTAATTAAAATTTAAACCTGTACATTCCACACCAATACATTGCTCTGTTGCAGTTGTTGTCTTTTGGGATGTACCTAACTACCATTTCTAGTTATATCATTTCTGATAAAGGGGTTTGGAGTTGAATTTTGATGAACAACAAACAAAAACTTCCACGCATTTTAGCTTTTTGCATTAGTTTTTTTAAGTAATCCAATTTGACAACGGTATATAGCACAACAGTACTGCAGAATTTTCCTGAAGTTTACTTTCCAGACCTGTAACTAGCTACCAATGTATTATTTTTGGTTATGGTCTTTATTGTCAAGGGTTAGAGTAGGGAATAGTGTGTTAAAGAATTTTTTTTTTTTTTTAAATACACATTGAACTTTTTGTATACCTGTTTTACAAGACAAATCTGACAACCGGATACACCGCACCAACACTGCGGGACGTTGCTGCATTTTGCTCTCTGGGCACATATCTACTAGTGACACCCTTGTGGCTAAAAATGAGAGTGTCCTTACCACTGGCACCAACCATACTACTAAACATAGGTCACAATTCTTCTCTTTTGAAAACATATTAGTGGAGAAGAAAAGGAGGGCATAATGGAATATATGGCATATTGCTCGTCTCGTTAACTCTGACATCGACATCATTAGTTTGAGTCACTGTTCTGCATAGCCTACCTACTCTATTGCTGTAACAGCTAGTATTTTACGCAGCAGACTTTCAAGTCAGTTCATGACAATTCTTTCAGTTCAGCCCCGAGACGACCTTGTGGGTTAAGGTAAATATTTCACAACTTCCAGCTGATCTATGATGGATGAGATGAATGTTCTCACTAGACATATTTCCAAATGGATGTTATGTAATATTTTAAGATTTTGTGGAAGTCTAATATTTTTACTGATTGAAGTTTTTCTGATTGAAGTAATAAGTCTGTGTTTAGAACTTTAAGATTTGTCTGTTATCGTCCTACATAACTTACCTGACAAACCTGAACCCCCCAATAAGATGTTGATGTATATCACTCAATGCTGCTGATTTCAAGGGTGGTATGATCTGGCATGAGCGGGTATGAAATGGCCTAGACCAATTTATACCCTGGGGTATACTGTGGCCTCTTATGCCAAATCAATCTTGCCAATGCAAGTATATGAGTCCATGAAGAAAATCGAACAGCATTCAGATGCCATCTTTGTTCTCTGATTTCACAGCCTGTTTTATAAAAAAAAAAAAAAAAACTTGCAAATTCTCCATTTCTTTTCGATCATAAGAGAAAAGCTGTTGAAACTCTGATGTTAGAACTTGACACTCTGATCAAAACTAAGGAAACTCTGATAAAAAAATACACTGATGAAACTTTGTTTTTTTGTGCGCAAGAAAAATCACTGACGTTGGAATGAGCCCTTACATGTATTGGTGCCACTAAACACATATATTGGCACCATTTTTGTTTCCTGTTTTCTGCTGGGCTGCAGGAGAATCCGGATTGGGAATCTTTGCATCCTTGGTAGGCAGTAGCCACTAACAGTTGTATCTTCTCTTTCCCCATTCATTTAAGTAAAAAGCTAGTGATGTCTAGGTGTGTCCCTAACAAAGAAAAAGATAGTACAGTATATGTCTAGTGCTGCTAAAACAGTGCTTTCCTCATATACAGAATGAACAGCCTATAGCACGATGAAGACAGTGTTACAGGGAGTAGGGCGGTAGCCATGAGCGAGGTACTCATTTCTTATGCATTGGCAAGTTACATGAAAGTGGGGGTCCTGGCTGGGTGTGTGGACTTTCAGGCCGCGTGTTACCAATCGCTTAGGTTAGCCAGGGCCAGATGTTGAACGGTTCAATGAGGGAGAACTTGGTGGGGGTTATATACAGTAGGTATCAGGCGCACAGCTTTATGAATATTTCCTTCACAATACGGAGCATTTTCCACACACAGTTCCAATTTCTTCCTCGTCGCTAGTTCATTCTCTGTCTCCACTGTTTCACTTTCTTTCACCACAACCCAGCTTAGTAGTACAGTCCAGTTAGCAAGAGTCCTATTCTCATCCAAGGGTTCTGCGTCTTCTTTCCCCTCAAGGGAATTATGTTGCCAGTATGGCTGGTACTTAACCTCTCTGTCACTGATGCCTTGGAACTCCTGCTCAGGGCACTATCTTCATCTCACGGGCTCTTTCCCATCTTGGCCCTTTACCACTTTGAGTTATGAACTAGGGGCTACTGCTAGGCGTCTTCCCCCAGGACCTATCGCCAAGTGATCACTCTGTCCTCATGTCGGCCTTCCTTTACTCCTTACTACAGTTCACACTAACCACCGTCTCTCTTCACTTCAGGACACCACATCATGTGGCACTGCTTACTGTCCAGACCTTAGGTCTACTTCAGACACACACTGGGCCTTAACTGAGGTTCTGACAGGAAACGGTCTGTCCCTTCACCTTAGCCCATCCCACTTTGGGCTAGTCCAAATAATTAACTCTAACTCTCCCTACTGTATGGCAGAACACCATAACCACACCATTAACACATGTCACAGTTCACATTACACAATACAACAATGCACTTGTTCTTCAAGGTGGAACGTGGGCAGTATGTCCATCGCCTTACTACACAACACACTCCAATTCACTTGCATGGGGTAGTGCTGTCATTCCATGTCCAGAGAAGGCCGGAGGGCCACAGTGTAAGAAATTGTTCCCAAGATGGCCGAGGGTCCCAGAATGTAAAGTCATAGAATATGCTGTAATGCTTACTTTATAAGAAATCCCAAAATGTTTAAACATAAGGAAAGCAATCCTGCTACTTGAAGAAAATGATTGGTGTGCTCAGGAATCAGGTACATGAATTTCCTTTCATTAATGTCATATTGCTCTACATATGAAAGAACATTGTGCTCCGGGCGGCTTGTGGCTTATTTCCCATTGTTTACAGATGTTCTCCATAATTTCCCTACTGCACATTTTCTCTAACAAGCCAGATTGAAACCTTCATATACTTTAGAAAAGGTGTAAATTGTTCATTAATCTAAGGCTTTACTAAATGGCTCCTTTAAAGGACTGTTTAGTGTGATTAAATTATTTTCAAAAGGCATTTCTGAGGGATTTTTATGCTGTGCTGTGATTTTTGGGTGGCAAATACCCCTTTTGTATGTGAAGGTAAAGACATTAAAAGTGGTGCTGTCTTGAGACACAGGTACCTTAAAGTGAATAAAAATTAGGATACCCAATATGAGTTAAAAGGATTGTCTCATCTTACGAACTGGGAAAAATGACAAAGTGCTTGTAAATACAAGTAGCGTGGCGCTGCCTGGTGTACCAGCATTGCAGAACACGCAAAACATGTATAATGAGCGCATACCCCACTCTCCCCCTGGCAAGCAGGTGGTCTGGAACGTAGCGCTACTGAACATAAAAACTTGTAACAACATCTTTAAAGTGGACACATACTTAAAGGAGTATTCCCATTTCCAATATCCTATCCCAATATGTAGTAGGTGTAATAATAATATTAGCAAATGCTTCCATTTAGAAACGTAGTATAGTTTTTCTGATTCTCTATGTCGCTTACCCATGTGCAGGGCATTGCAGTATCCATGGTTATGTCCACTCACATAGTGACAGTTAGTTGTTAGTGGTTGTAAGCATGGATACCTAAGCTATTACAATGCCCTGCACATGAGGTAAGCGACATAGTGAATCAGAAGAACTACACCACATTTCTAATTGGAGTATTTGCTAATATTATCATTACACCTACTACATATTGGGATAAGACCTTGGAAATGATAATACCCCTCTAAGAGAGAGTATTCTTCTAACTCCTTAGCTGAGTATGCATGTGTTTAAAATGGGGAGAGAGTAGTAGGTCAATGCCATCCTTCCCTGGCAGTAGCTAATGAAGCAGCGTCCAATCCGCAGCAAATACGCCACGTGGAGACATAACCTTATACTACTCTTAACATACAGTTCAGCATTCTGAGCTGCAGTCAGTCACCTGCTTTAAGCCAGTCATCACTGTCCGCCAAAATATTCTATAATTACACCGAAAATAACACACTATGTAATAAGTACATCATTTTCATTAAGTGTAAAATCCCAGTAAAATAGGTCTCCAACACTTTATGATCACTCCTGTGAGCCCGCTCCCTACACCTGTTCAGATATGAAAACAATTACCTGGTCTTGAATTTACTAAGAATGGCAGTGGATATTAAATTCAATTCTGTCAAAAATCTCTTTTAGACCACGGTCACACTATCAGTATTTGGTCAGTATTTTACCTCAGTATTTGTAGCCAAAACCAGGAGTGAAACAATCAGAGGAAAAGTATAATAGAAACGTATGCACCACTTCTGTATTTATCACCCACTCCTGATTTTGGCTTACAAATACTGAGGTAAAATACTGACCAAATACTGAATGCGTGAAAGTGGCCTAAATATGTAGATAACATTGTAAAGGTATGTGCACACGTCCGGATTTTATGAAGAAATTTCCTGAACTAAACAGGAGATTTTCTGCAGAAAATCTGCACACTTTTTTCTCGCGTTTTACTCTCGGCTTTTGTGTGGATTTTTCGCGTTTTTTTCCAAAGCTTCCCAATGCATTAAATAGCGGGAAATCCGCAAAAATAATGAACATGCTGCGTATTTTTCCATGATGCATTTTTATCGTGCAAAAAAAGCAATATGTGCACAAAAATTGCGGAATACATTCAAAATGATGGGATGCTTATTGTATGCGTTATTTAAGCGTTTTTGCGGGGGGAAAACACAGATAAAACACAAGAAATCCAGAATGTGTGCACATACCTTAAAGCTGTAAATGTGTGTATCCTGTCTTGTGAGGTACTTTACACTAGATTTCTTTCCTATTCCCTTCATGTTTTCCTGCATTGTACCGTGTCTTCTATAATATCGGTATTGATTTTATAAATCAGGAAAGGTCCCAAAATGACTGATTCTCAGTAATGACCCACATCTTTATCAATTAACAAAGTTCAATAATAACTGACAAGCACATTGCGGATATAATTTTCTTACAAATCTTGGAGCTGCATGTTCCTTTTTGAAGCTAAAATGAAGGTTTGTTGACTAAGTAAGTTCTATCTACTGTATACTGGATCTCACTTGATGAATAAGATAAAGAATCCAGATGATGGAAGTAAATTTAATATATTGTTGCATGTTCTCTAGGCAGTAGTTTATTTTTTGCTATAGATTTTACACCTTATGTTCACACTCCCATTTGTCACCTCACATGAAAATGCCAGCAGGTACATCGTGGCACTACTGTCACTGCGTACACACTGACACACATGCACATCTGTTCTATTTCTAGAGACAGTGACTTGTAAGCAAGGATGGACTGTGACTGAAATTCAGCCCTGGCATTTGAAATCACAGAAGCCCATGATGTCCCCACACCTGAGCATGAGGTGGGCTATATTATAATACTAACTGAAGAGCCCGGCGTTGCCTGGGCATAGTAAAGTTCTGTGGTTAGTTATAGCACGTCACTTCTCTTATTTTCCCATCACGCCTCTCATTTTCCCAATCACATCTTTAATTTTCCCCCTCACATCTCTCATTTTCCCCCTCACATCTCTCATTTTCTCCCTCACTCCTCTCATTCCCCCCTAACACGTCACTTCGACCTCACATCTGTCATTTTCCGATCACTACACTATTTTCCCTCACTCCTCTCATTTTGCACTCACACCTTTTCATTTTCACCTCACACCTCTCATTTTCACCTCAGTATATACATGTTTGTCATTTCCCTTATATATAGTATACACCTGTATGTCATCTCCTGTATATAGTATATACCTGTATGTCATCTCCCCTGTATATAGTATATACCTGCTGTGTCATCTCCCCTGTATATAGTATATACCTGTATGTCATCTCCTATATATAGTATATACCTGTATGTCATCTCCTCCTATATATAGTATATACCTGTATGTCATCTCCTTCTATATATAGTATATACCTGTATGTCATCTCCTCCTGTATATAGTATATACCTGTGTGTCATCTCCCCTGCATATAGTATATATCTGTGTCATCTCCTGTATATAGTATATACCTGTATGTCATCTTCTATATATAGCATATACCTGTATGTCATCTCCTCCTGTATATAGTATATACCTGTAGGTAATCTGCTCCTGTATATAGTATATACCTGTGTCATCTCCTCCTCTATATAGTATATACCTGTGTGTCATGTCTCCTGTATATAGTATATATCTGTGTGTCATCTCCCCTGTATATAGTATATACCTGTGTGATCTCCTGTATTAGACCTCGTTAACATGTTATTTGCTCAGTATTTTTACCTCAGTATTTGTAAGCTAAATTGGCAGCCTGATAAATCCCCAGCCAACAGGAAGCCCTCCCCCTGGCAGTATATATTAGCTCACACATACACATAATAGACAGGTCATGTGACTGACAGCTGCCGTATTTCCTATATGGTACATTTGTTGCTCTTGTAGTTTGTCTGCTTACCAGACTTGTGTGTGTTTTAGGGCGAGTTTCGTTTGTCAAGTTGTGTGTGTTGAGTTGTGTATGGCGACATGCATGTAGCGACTTTTGTGAGCTGAGTTTTGTGTGGCAACATGCGTGTAGCAACTTTTTGTGTGTCGAGTTGCATGTGACAGGTTAGTGCAGCAAGTTTTGCGCAAGGCGAGTTTTATATCTGGTGCCTTTTGAGTATGTGCAAGTTTTGTGTGAGGCAACTTTTGCATGTGTTGCAAATTTTGTGCATGTGGCAATTTTTCCGCGTGTGCAAGTTTTGCGTGTGGTGAGTTTTCCATGAGGTGAGTTTTGCACTTGTGGCGAGTTTTGCGTGAGCCTAGTTTTTGCATGTGGCGAGTTTTGCGCGTGGCGAGTTTTGAGCGGCGACTTTTGTGTTTCGACTTTTATGTGGCGAGGTTGGTGTATGTGTGGTGAAATGTGTGCTGAGGGTGGTCTATGTGTTCAAGCACGTGGTAGTGTGTGGCACATTTTGTGTGTGTGTTCATATCCCCGTGTGTGGTGAGTATCCCATGTCGGGGCCCCACCTTAGCAACTGATCGGTATATACTCTTTTGCGCCATCGCTCTCATTCTTTAAGTCCCCCTTGTTCACATCTGGCAGCTGTCAATTTGCCTCCAACACTTTTCCTTTCACTTTTCCCCATTATGTAGATAGGGGCAAAATAGTTTGGTGAATTGGAAAGCGCGGGGTTAAAATTTCACCTCACAACATAGCCTATGACGCTCTCAGGGTCCAGACGTGTGACTGTGCAAAATTTTGTTTCTGTAGCTGCGATGCCTCCAACACTTTTCCTTTCACTTTTTTCCCCATTATGTAGATAGGGGCAAAATTGTTTGGTGAATTGGAAAGCGCGGGGTTCAAATTTCACCTCACAGCGTAGCCTATGACGCTCTCAGGGTCCAGACGTGTGACTGTGCAAAATTTTGTTTCTGTAGCTGCGACGCCTCCAACACTTTTCCTTTCACTTTTTTCCCCATTATGTAGATAGGGGCAAAATTGTTTGGTGAATTGGAACGCGCGGGGTTAAAATTTCGCATCACAACATAGCCTATGACGCTCTCGGGGTCCAGACGTGTGACTGTGCAAAATTTTGTGGCTGTAGCTGCAACGGTGCAGATGCCAATCCCGGACATACACACATACACACACACACACACACACACACACACACACACATTCAGCTTTATATAGTAGATTACCTTGCCTGGAGGAACTCAAGATTTATTACAAGACCAATTTTTCTAATACCGTATATACTCGAGTATAAGCTGACCCGAGTATAAGCCGAGACCCCTAATTTTGACACAAAAAACTGGGAAAACTTAATGACGCGAGTATAAGCCTAGGGTGGAAAATGCAGCAGCTACCGGTAAATTTCAAAAATAAAAATAGATACCAATAAAAGTAAAATTAATTGAGATATCGGGTTGTGTTTTTGAATATCCATATTGAATCAGGAGCCCCATATAATGCTCTATACAGTTCATGATGGGCCCCATAAGATGCTCCATATTAAAATATGCCCCATATAATGCTGCACAAAGGTTAATAATGGACCCATAAGATGCTCCATAGACAGATTTGCCCCATATAATGCTGCACAAAGGTTAATAATGGCTCCGTAAGATGCTCCATAAAGATATTTCCCCATATAATGCTGCATAAAAGTAGATTATTGCCCCATAAGATGCTCCATAGGAAATTTGCCCCATATAATGCTGCATAAAAGTAGATTATGGCCCCATAAAATGCCATTTATGCTGATATTAACTGTACAGTATATCTGCTGTTGCTGCAATAAAAAAAAAAAAGACATACTCATCTCTCGTCGCTGCCTGCTGCTCCTCAGCGTCCTCCACAGAGACTATTCAGGCAGAGGGCGGTGCGCATACTAACACATCATCGCGCCCTCTGACCTGAACGTCACAGACAGGATGCGGATGACGGAGCCCAGCGGTGGAACGAGGAGAGGTGAATATTGCGCAATGCCCCATTATACTAACCTGCTCCTGGCGCGGTCCCTGCATGTCCCTGGTTCTCCGGGTGCTGATAGCTTCTTCCAGCATTGAGCAGTCACGTGGTACCACTCATTACAGTAATGAATATGCGGCTCCACCCCTATGGGAGAGGAGTCGTGTCCATATTCATTACTGTAATGAGTGGTACCATGTGACCGCTCATCGGTGGCAGAAGCGGTCAGCGCCCGGAGAACCAGGGACCGCACCAGGAGCAGGTGAGTATGATTAGGCAGCTGCCGCTCCCCCTCCCCTGCCGACCCCTGGAAATGACTCGAGTATAAGCCGAGAGGGGCAATTTCAGCCTAAAAAAATGGACTGAAATTCTCGGCTTATACTCGAGTATATACGGTAATACGAATAATACTGCTATCCAAGACTACATAATTATAATATCAAAATAATATTGTAATATTACAGACAAATACCAACAAACCATCACCAAATATTACCAGCATATGCAGTTATAATAATGCCACCATACTGATCATTAAAGAGGCTGAAGTTAAAGTCTATGTAACTTTATACTTCTGAATCCTCATAGCACACATGGTAAGGAATCTTTCCTATTTTTAGGCTGGTGGGATCAATATTCATGGCCCATTACCAGACTGAGAATACCAAACCTAGCTGTCAGCTTTATCTTGGCTGGTTATCAAAAAAATATTTAATTATTTAAATAATTTTAAAAAACTGTGGGGACTCTCTATTTTTGATAACCAGCCTTGCTGGTTGAGGGTTATAGTCCCCAGCTTTCAGTTTTGTCTGGCTGGTTATCAAAAATACAAAGGGACCGATGCCGTTTTATTTATTTATGGAGCCGGCTGATGAATACTCCCATCAGCCGCTGCCTGCTCTCACTGTTTTTAGTGGCAACAGGTGTAGGCTGATGGAAGAAGTAGTCCAATCAGCCGCCGCCTACTCTCACTGTTATTACTTGAATAGAACTCTCATCATTCTCTGGCTTGTCAAGGTAAAGAGGTTTATTCGCCATGCAATGCTCCTCTGGGAAATATAATATGCAAATTGCCTCTACTGAGAAAAAGAGGACTTAAACTCTATAGCACCACCTGTTGGAAGTAGGGATCCTACAAGTCACAATCAACCCTTTAATGAGTCATGCAATATGGCTTAGGATAAAAGCCAAATCAATATCTCAATTCGCAGTCACAGTGTTTTGGGCTGTTGGCCCTCGTCAGTGTGAAGAATGAGAACTGATTTGGCTAGGTGAGAGGCTCTGGACTGGGGTCTAAGGGGTATCGTTTCTCCTTCCAACAGGTGGCGCTATACAGTTTGTCCTCTTTTTCTCAGAAGAGGCAATTTGCATATTTTTTATAGTAACATAGTTAGTAAGGCTGAAAAAAGACATTTGTCCATCCAGTTCAGCCTATATTCAATCATAATAAATCCCCAGATCTACGTACTTCTACAGAACCTAATAATTGTATGATACAATATTGTTCTGCTCCAGGAAGACATCCAGGCCTCTCTTGAACCCCTCAACTGAGTTCGCCATCACCACCTCCTCAGGCAAGCAATTCCAGATTCTCACTGCCCTAACAGTAAAGAATCCTCTTCTATGTTGGTGGAAAAACCTTCTCTCCTCCAGACGCAAAGAATGCCCCCTTGTGCCCGTCACCTTCCTTGGTATAAACAGATCCTCAGCGAGATATTTGTATTGTCCCCTTATATACTTATACATGGTTATTAGATCGCCCCTCAGTCGTCTTTTTTCTAGACTAAATAATCCTAATTTCGCTAATCTATCTGGGTATTGTAGATCTCCCATCCCCTTTATTAATTTTGTTGCCCTCCTTTGTACTCTCTCTAGTTCCATTATATCCTTCCTGAGCACCGGTGCCCAAAACTGGACACAGTACTCCATGTGTGGTCTAACTAGGGATTTGTACAGAGGCAGTATAATGCTCTCATCATGTGTATCCAGACCTCTTTTAATGCACCCCATGATCCTGTTTGCCTTGGCAGCTGCTGCCTGGCACTGGCTGCTCCAGGTAAGTTTATCATTAACTAGGATCCCCAAGTCCTTCTCCCTGTCATATTTACCCAGTGGTTTCCCGTTCAGTGTGTAATGGTGATATTGATTCCTTCTTCCCATGTGTATACCCTTACATTCAAAACTATAATTTGTCTCACAAAGAAACAAGACCTCGTATAGCCATGTTAACACACAAAAAAAGTATGTTTCTACTGTTTAGGTACATATGGTGCTCTGCAAACGCAATGTGACGCCTGCAGACCAATCCATCTAAGTCTGCATTCCAAATGATGCTCCTTCCCTTCCGAGCTCTGCCATTCGCTCAAACGGTGGTTCCCCCCAACATATCGGGTATCAGCATACTCAGGACAAATTGGACAACAATATTTAGGGTCCGATTTCTCCTGTTACCCTTGGAAAAATAGAAAACTGGGGGCTAAAAAATAATTTTTGTGGGAAAAAAAATATTTTTTATTTGCGCGGCTCTGCGTTATAAACTGTAGTGAAACACTTGGGGGTTCAAAGCTCTCACATCAAATCTAGATGAGTTCCTTAGGGGGTCTACTTTCCAAAATGGTGTCACTTGTGGGGGGTTTCTACTGTTTAGGTACATATGGTGCTCTGCAAACGCAATGTGAGGCCTGCAGACCATTCCATGTAAGTCTGCATTCCAAATGGCGCTCCTTCCCTTCCGATCCCTCCCGTGTGCCCAAACGGTGGTCCCCCCCCCCCCACATATGGGGTATCAGCGCACTCAGGACAAATTGGACAACTTTTGGGGTCTAATTTCTCCTGTTACCCTCGGGAAAATACAAAACTGGGGGCAAAAATATAATTTTTGTGGGAAAAAATGTTTGTTTTATTTTTACGGCTTTGCATTATAAACTTCTGTGAAGCCCTTGGTGGGTCAAAGTACTCACCACACATCTAGATAAGTTCCTTAGGGGGTCTACTTTCCAAAATAGTGTCACTTGTGGGGGGTTTCAATGTTAGGCACATCAGTAGCTCTCCAAACGCAACATGGCGTCCCATCTCAATTCCTGTCAATTTTGCATTGAAAAGTCAAACGGCGCTCCTTCCCTTCCGAGCTCTCCCATGCGCCCAAACAGTGGTTTACCCCCACATATGGGTTATCAGCGTACTCAGGACAAATTGTACAACAACTTTTGGGGTCCAATTTCTTCTCTTACCCTTGGGAAAATAAAAAATTGGGGGCGAAAAGATAATTTTTGTGAAAAAAAATTATTTTTTATTTTTACGGTTCTGCATTATAAACTTCTGTGAAGCACTTGGTGGGTCAAAGTGCTCACCACAACTCTAGATAAGTTCCTTAGGGGGTCTACTTTCCAAAATAGTGTCACTTGTGGGGGGGTTTCAATGTTTAGGCACATCAGTGGCTCTCCAAACGCAACATGGCGTCCCATCTCAATTCCAGTCAATTTTGCATTGAAAAGTCAAATGGCACTCCTTCGCTTCCGAGCTCTGTCATGCGCCCAAACAGTGGTTTACCCCCACATGTCGGGTATCGGCATACTCAGGACAAATATGTTCAACAACGTTTGGGGTCCATTTTCTCCTGTTACCCTTGGTAAAATAAAACAGATTGGAGCTGAAGTAAATTTTTTGTGAAAAAAGTTAAATGCTCATTTTTATTTAAACATTCCAAAAATTCCTGTGAAACATCTGAAGGGTTAATAAACTTCTTGAATGTGGTTTGGAGCACCTTGAGGGGTGCAGTTTTTAGAATGGTGTCACACTTGGGTATTTTCTATCACATAGACCCCTCAAAATGACTTCAAATGAGATGTGGTCCCTAAATAAAAATGGTGTTGTAAAAATGAGAAATTGCTGGTCAACTTTTAACCCTTATAACTCCCTAACAAAAAAAATTTTTGGTTCAAAAATTGTGCTGATGTAAAGTAGACATGTGGGAAATGTTACTTATTAAGTATTTTGTGTGACATATCTCTGTGATTTAATTGCATAAAAATTCAAAGTTGGAAAATTGCAAAATTTTCAAAATTTTCGCCAAATTTCCGTTTTTTTCACAAATAAACGCAGGTAATATCAAAGAAATTTTACCACTATCATGAAGTACAATATGCCTCGAGAAATCATTGTCAGAATCACCGGGATCTGTTGAAGCGTTCTAGATTTATAACCTCATAAAGGGACAGTGGTCAGAATTGTAAAAATTGGCCCGGTCCATAACGTGCAAACCACCCTTGGGGGTAAAGGGGTTAAACAAGTTTTGTTTGTGTTTTTCCGATGATACATTCCCTGAGTATTTGGTGAGTCTTTGATGTTGCAGAGCTTCTGTAAAGCCCTTCTGTACCTATTACGGGATATACATTAGGTTACTTGCATTTTTTAATTGTGTTCTTGAGTTTATTTTTATATGTGTTTTTTATCATCGTTTTGATGCTGCGGTTTTTTTATTTGGTATTTGGCTGTGAGAAAACTTTATTGATACAGTCTTATGTGATTTAGTGCACACAAGATATGCATATGTATTTTTTACCTATGGATTTTACACATTTGATGCAATTCTATGAAAAAAACCTGCACATAAAACTCAGTGTACTTGTCAGAGAAATTAACATGTGGTTTTCAAAAATGCACCACAGGCCAGTTTACACAGCATAAAAAATGAACACTTTGGACATGAGATTTCTATAAATCCCATCCACTTTGCTGGAACTGTGTTTTTTGTTGTCCAGCATCAAAGCGCACCAAATATTCAATGTGGAAACTTTAAACTGTATATATTTATAAATACCATATATACTCAAGTATAAGCCGAGATTTTCAGCCCAAATTCTTGGGCTGAAAGTGCCCCTATCGGCTTATATTCGAGTCATGGTCGGTGGCAGGGTCGGCGGGTGAAGGGGAGAAAGGACTGTCACATACTCACCAGCTTCCGGGGCTCCTGGCACTGTCCCTGCCTGTACCATGGTCTTCGGGTGCCGCAGCTCTTCCTCTGTTCAGCGGTCACGTGGTACCGCTCATTAAAGTAATGAATATGGACTCCACTCCCATAGGGGTGGAGCCGCATATTCATTCCTGTAATGAGCGGTGCCAGTGACCGCTGACAGAGGAAGAAGCTGCCATGCCTGGAGACCATCTGTCCGGGAGAAGGAACCAGGGACGCCGGGAGCAGGTGAGTATTTCATATTTACCTGTCCGCGTTCCACCCGCCGGGCGCCGCTCCGTCTTCCCGTCCTCTTGCTGTGACTGTTCAGGTCAGAGGGTGCGATGACGTACTAGTGTGCGCGCCACCCTCTTCCTGAATAGTCAGTGCGGAGAGACTGGACGCTGAGGAGCTGCGGGCAGCAAGAGAGGTGAGTATGTAATTTTTTTTATTGCAGCATTATATGTGGCACAGCTTTATATGGAGTATCTATGGGGCAATAATGAACAGTATGGAGCATTATATGTGGCACAGCTTTATATGGAGCATCTATGGGGCAATAATGAACAGTATGGAGCATTATATGTGGCACAGCTTTGTATGGAGCATCTATGGGGCAAAAATGAATGGTATGGAACATTATATGTGGCGCATTTTTATATGGAGCATCTTATGGGCCCATCATAAACTTTATGGAGCATTATATGGGCCCATCATCAACTTTATGGAGCATTACGTGGTCTATTGTCTTGGATATACAGTATGTACAGTATTTTGAGAATTTAATCGCTATAGTATGAATTTTTTTTAAAGTCTTTTTTTTATCCCATTAGAAATGGATCCCAATACTTCTGATCCTGGACCAAAACCAAAACGCAGGTCACACGAAGCTGGTTTCAAACTTAAAGGGACTCTGTCACCTGAATTTGGCGGGACTGGTTTTGGGTCATATGGGCGGAGTTTTCAGGTGTTTGATTCACCCTTTCCTTACCCGCTGGCTGCATGCCGGCTGCAATATTGGATTGAAGTTCATTCCTGTCCTCCATAGTACACGCCTGCGCAAAACAATCTTGCCTTGTGCAGGCGTGTACTATGGAGGACAGAGAATGAACTTCAATTCAATATTGCAGCCAGCATGCAGCCAGCTGGTAAGGAAAGGGTGAATCAAACACCTGAAAACTCCGCCCATATGACCCAAAACCAGTCCCGCCAAATTCAGGTGACAGGTTCCCTTTAAGGTTGTGTCAAGAGCAGAAGAAAGCAATAACAGTATAGCAAGTAGGGAATTTTGTGTTAATGAAAAACAAGTGAGAGAGTGGCGGAAAATGAAAGCTGACTTGGTAAAGATTCCAAAGGCAAAAAAAGCTCGACGTGGTTTAAGGATGTCATACGAGGCTCTAGAGACTGAGTTGCATAAATGGGTTATGGAGTGTCGTCAAAATGGTTACTGCGTAACACGCATGGGAATTCGCTTACGTGCTCTTCAAATGGCTAAAGAAGACAAATTGAAAGCACCAGGCATTGAAAATGTTGTTGCATCAGCAGGATGGTGTACCAGCTTCATAAGTAGATTTGGTTTATGTTTGCGGCAAAGATTTCACAGAAGTTGCCAAAAGACCTTGATGAAAAAGTGATGTCATTCCATTCATTCATCATAAAACAAAGAAGGATCCATAACTATGACCTTGGAGATATTGGAAATATGGATGAAAGACCTATGACTTTTGATCTTCCAAGCAATAGAACTGTGGCAAATATGGGAGACAAAACTATTTTACTCAGAACCACAGGAAATGAAAAAAACCACTTCACAGTCGTTCTTTCATGTTTGGCTAATGGAACTAAGCTGCGGCCTGTCATTATTTTTAAAAGAAAGACCTTGCCTAAAAAGGTCAAATTTCCACCACGAATTACAGTGCGCGCGCATGTTAAAGGCTGGATGGATGAAGACAGAACAAAAAAATGGCTGGAAGAAATTTGGAATGGACGACCAGGAGCAACCTTAAATAAAAAACCATCTTTGCTAGTCTGGGACATGTTCACATCACACACATCTGATGACGTAAAAAAATTGGCAAAGTCTTCACAAGTTACTTTGGCGGTTATTCCAGGTGGACTTACATCTGTTCTGCAGCCCCTAGATGTGTGTTTAAATAGACCTTTCAAAGACCGTGTGCGGAGGATGTGGCATGAATGGATGTCATCTGGTCAAGCCCGAATGACAAAACTGGGAAATCTGATGAAGCCGGACATAGAATTAATAGCAAAGTGGGTTCGTGATGCATGGGAAGAGATTCCAGAGGATATGGTGCAACGGGCCTTCAAGAAGTGTGGCATTAGTAACACTATGGATGGCAGTGAAGACAATGCTTTGTATGAGAATGACAGCAGTGACGGTGATGACAAACTCAGTGATGATGACGTCTATACTGATAACCTCTTACCCGCTGAATTTGAAGCTCTGTTTGGAGATACAGATGACGAATCCAGTGAATTTGAAGGCTTTTAACTCTTGTGTTTTAGCTTGGTTGCTGATTGATCTACGTTTTTTGTACTTTTAAAGTTATTGTTGTTACCGTATTGTTTTTGTTGACCCTTTTTTCCACTTACAGTGCTAATTTTAATGTTTTCTTTTAAATAAATATTAAAAAAAACACTTAACCTACCGATGTCTCAATTAATTTTACTTTTATTGGTATCTATTTTTGTTTTTGAAATTTACCGGTAGCTGCTGCATTTCCTACCCTAGGCTTATACTTGAGTCAATAAGTTTTCCCAGTTTTTTGTGGCAAAATTAGGGGGGTCGGCTTATACTCGGGTCGGCTTATACTCGAGTATATACCGTATATACTCGAGTATAAGCTGAGATTTTCAGCCCATTTTATTAGGCTGAAAGTGCCCCTCTCGGCTTATATTCGAGTCGTCCCAGGGGTCGGCGGGGGAGCGGTGGCTGTGACATACTCACCTGCTCCTGGCGAGGTCCCTGCATCTCCGGTCTCCGGGCGCTGACAGCTTCTTCCAGCGTTGGGTGCTCACATGGTACCGCTCATTACAGTAATGAATATGGACCCGACTCCACTCACATAGGGGTGGAGCCACATATTCATCACTCTATTGAGCGGTAACGGTGACCGCTCAACGCTGGAAGAAGCTGTCAGCGCCCGGAGATACAGGGACTGTGCCAGGTGCAGGTGAGTATAATGGGGAGGGGGAGCACTGCGAGATATTCACCTTTCCTCGTTCCGGGCCCCGCTCCGTCTTCCGCATCCTCTGCAGTGATGCTCAAGTCAGAAAGCGCGATGACGTGGTTAGTGCGCGCCCTCTGCCTGAGCGTCAGTGCAGAGGATGCAGGAGACAGAGCAGCGCCGGAACGAGGACCGGTGAGTATTGCAAGTGCCGGGGGCCTGAGCGACAAGAGGTGAGCATGTCATTTTTTTTTTATTGCAGCAACAGCATATGGGGCAAATATCTCTATGGAGCATCTTATGGGGCCATAATCAACGTTTGTGCAGCACTGTATGGGGCAAATATCTCTGGAGCATCTTATGGGGCCATAATCAGCATTTGTGCAGCATTATATGGGGGCAAATATCTCTGGAGCATCTTATGGGGCCATAATCAACATTTGTGCAGCATTATATGGGGGCAAATATCTCTGGAGCATCTTATGGGGCCATAATCAACATTTGTGTAGCATTATATGGGGGCAAATATCTCTGGAGCATCTTATGGAGCCATAATCAACATTTGTGCAGCATTATATGGGGGCAAATATCTCTGGAGCATGTTATTTGGGGCCATAATCAACATTTGTGCAGCATTATATGGGGGCAAATATCTCTGGAGCATGTTATTTGGGGCCATAATCAACATTTGTGCAGCATTATATGGGGCAAATATCTCTGGTGCATTTTATGGAGCCATAATAAACATTTGTGCAGCATTATATTGGGCAAATGTCTCTATGGAGCATCTTATGGGGCCATAATCAGCATTTGTGCAGCATTATATGGGGCAAATATCTCTGGAGCATCTTATGGAGCCATAATCAACATTTGTGCAGCATTATATTGGGCAAATGTCTCTATGGAGCATCTTAAGGGGCCCTTATTAACGTTTATGCAGCATTATATGGGGCATATTTTAATATGGAGCATCTTATCGGGCCCTTCATGAACTGTATTGAGCATGTTATGGGGCCCATCATGAACTGTATGGAGCATTATATGGGGCTCCTGATTCAATATGGATATCCAAAAACACTTAACCTACTGATGTCTCAATTAATTTTTCTTTTATTAGTATCTATTTTTATTTTTGAAATTTACCAGTAGCTGCTGCATTTCCCACCCTAGGCTTATACTCGAGTCATTAAGTTTTCCCATTTTTTTGTGGCAAAATTAGGGGGGGTCAGCTTATACTCGGGTCGGCTTATACTCGAGTATATACGGTATATACAGTGGGGCAAAAAAGTATTTAGTCAGTCAGCAATAGTGCAAGTTCCACCACTTAAAAAGATGAGGCGTCTGTAATTTACATCATAGGTAGACCTCAACTATGGGAGACAAACTGAGAAAAAAAAATCCAGAAAATCACATTGTCTGTTTTTTTAACATTTTATTTGCATATTATGGTGGAAAATAAGTATTTGGTCAGAAACAAAATTTCATCTCAATACTTTGTAATATATCCTTTGTTGGCAATGACAGAGGTCAAATGTTTTCTGTAAGTCTTCACAAGGTTGCCACACACTGTTGTTAGTATGTTGGCCCATTCCTCCATGCAGATCTCCTCTAGAGCAGTGATATTTTTGGCTTTTCGCTTGGCAACACAGACTTTCCCTCCAAAGGTTTTCTATAGGGTTGAGATCTGGAGACTGGCTAGGCCACTCCAGGACCTTGAAATGCTTCTTACGAAGCCACTCCTTCGTTGCCCTGGTGGTGTGCTTTGGATCATTGTCATGTTGAAAGACCCAGCCACGCTTCATCTTCAATGCCCTTGCTGATGGAAGGAGGTTTGCACTCAAAATCTCACGATACATGGCCCCATTAATTCTTTCATGTACCCGGATCAGTCATCCTGGCCCCTTTGCAGACAAACAGCCCCAAAGCATGATGTTTCCACCACCATGCTTTACAGTAGGTATGGTGTTTGATGGATGCAACTCAGTATTCTTTTTCCTCCAAACATGACAAGTTGTGTTTCTACCAAACAGTTCCAGTTTGGTTTCATCAGACCATAGGACATTCTCCCAAAACTCCTCTGGATCATCCAAATGCTCTCTAGCAAACTTCAGACGGGCCCGGACATGGACTGGCTTAAGCAGTGGGACACGTCTGGCACTGCAGGATCTGAGTCCATGGTGGCATAGTGTGTTACTTATGGTAGGAAAATGATGCAGCACTCACCCTTGCGCTTCTTCCAAGTGTGTTCTTTATTCAGCAAAACATACTATGCATAGTATGAACCGGCATTCGCAGTGATCTGTGAGGGAGCGGGAGTGAGGAGAGACCGGACGACGGCCGTTTCGCGCTACGGCGCTTCTACGGGTCCATGCTAAAAACAGGTGATGTCATTTCCTTTTTAAGGTTTTAGACTCACCTGATTCTATTATTACAATTGTGCAAGTTAAAAACAATAAGATCTCTTATTACAGAATGAACATTTACGAGTATATTGCGGAATGAACATTTACAAATATATTATAAGAACACCGCCATGTCAAGTTTGTCGTTAAGACCCCCTGGGCCCTGTGCGTTTGTTTGTAGGATCCATTTCGCTTCACGCTGCAGTAGTAGGCGGTCATTATTACCGCCGTTTTGTGAACATTTAACTATTTCCAAACCTGCAAACCGCAATTGATCTGGATCGCTATTATGTGTCTCTGCCATATGTTCTACAAAACGCACGCGTCCCTTTCCTGTCCGAATTGAGTTATAATGCTCTCGTATTCGGACTGTGAGAGGTCTAATAGTCTTACCTATATAAAACCGTTGACACGGACAGAAAATTACGTAAACCAGAAATTTACTCTTGCAGGTTATGAAGTCTTTCACAAAGTGCTCAATTATACCTATTTGTAAGGGGTTCTCAATTTTATGCAGATGGCATATGCTACAATTGCCGCATCTGTGGTTACCTTGCGGTATGGTTTTTGCTAACCAATTATTTGTTGGTAGTGATACTTTATTTTTTACAACAAGATCTCCTATATTAATTGATCTTTTATATGAGAATAGAGGACATGTATCTGGGAGATTTCTAAAGTCCACGTCTTTCTGCAGCACATGCCAATTTTCTCTTACCCCATGACGGCACTAACGAGAGCGAGGGATCCGCCCTCAGGGACAGGAAACCCACAGGTTAAAAAGGCGGGACCTCTCCTCCACCTCAGTTCAGTTTCCTGTCCCCGACGGGAATCCCACAGCTCACCATCCAGGAGTCCAGGGACCATCGGGCCGAGTTCAGGCAGCGGGGGGCCCTGCCACGGTCACGGGTGGATTCCTCCCTGAGGGCGCGTTCCGGGGTCGGCGGGCCTCGTGGATATGCGCGGAGGGGAGGCAGTGAAGAGGACCGAGCCTGCCTCCCCTTTTCAATGGAGACGACCGGTAATAGGTAGCGGCGGCTACCTGGAGTTTTTTCTCCGTCGGTCCATGAGGCGCACGGGGTGGTGACCCCAGGGAGCAGCGGCGGCTGTGGAAGCTACGTCCCTCCTGTGAGCCGGCAAGTAGTGAGCGCGCGCGAGGTCCGGCGATTTACTGCGCAGGCGCGGTGGTCACTTCCGGGGCGGCGCAGGGTACCTCTGGGTAAACCGGAAGTTGCCTGGCGCCGCTCTGTCAGCATAAATCCGGAAGAGAAGGGGCATACCGCTGCTCAGGGATTACCACCATGAGTGGAATAGAGCAGTCGGTGGAAGAAATTTCACAGGCCCCTGTGACAAAGAACCCGAAGGAGCGCCATTCTTCGCGGAAACCTACGCAGCGCAGCAGCTCAGGATCCCAGCACAGCAGAGGCTCTGGTGGATCCAGGAGGGAGACGGTGGTTCAAGTGGAGGAGGCGTCCTCAAGACCAGAACCGGTATCTTCCTCATATTAGGAGGGTAAGTGACCTCCGTGAAAGTGTGTATTCTAATAGGGGTTTATTGTTTTCCTAGGGAAAGAAATGCCAGGGAAAAAGTAAACATAGAGTATGCCCGCTTTGTTCAGCAGATTTGCCGGATTCATGGGTTAAAAAACTCTGTGCGTCATGTATTAAAAACACCATTAATGAGGAGTCGCCGAGTTTTACATCCGAATTAAAAGACTTAATTAAAACCCAGGTGGCAGACGCACTAAAAAGCGTAAAAAAACGTAAAAGAAAACGTAAAGAAAAAACTCCAGATTACAGCTCCAACGAGGGAGATAGCACCAGCGAGGATTCAGATAGCTCTACAGCCTCAGCATCCTCCTCCGCATCTTCAGAAAGCGGTCGCAACTGTTTCCCAATAGATGAAACGGATGCGCTGGTAAAAATGGTTAGGGCAACGATGGGTCTGGCAGACAATCGTTCCAAAAAATCGGTACAAGATCTTATGTTTAGTAGCCTGGAACAAAAGAAGTACAGAGTATTCCCATTAAACGAAAAAATACAAGCCCTAATAAAAAAAGGAGTGGAAGAGACCGGACAAAAAAGTACTGTTAACACCCAAAAGAAAATATCCATTCGATGACCCAGCCTGCGCCTCATGGGGGAAGGCGCCAAAATTAGACGTCGCTATCGCGAAAGCCTCTAAAAAATTCGCCCTGCCTTTTGAGGACATGGGGACCCTCAAGGATCCTATGGATAAGAGGGCCGATGTCTTCTTAAAAGGGTCCTGGGAGGCCGCCAGCGGGGGGCTAAAACCCGGTATTGCTGCTACTTGTACAGCGAGAGCGCTGATGGTCTGGCTGGATCACTTAGAGACTCAATTGAAAAATAAAACTCCGAGAGAGTCTATATTGGACTCCGTGTCGGCGATGAGAGGTGCCGCTCCGTATTTAGCAGATGCCTCAATAGACTCAGTTAGGCTGATGGCAAGATCAGCTTCTTTCTCAAATGCGGCTAGGAGAGCATTATGGCTGAAGTGCTGGCCGGGGGATCTGCAAACTAAAGCCAAGTTGTGTTCCATACCGTGTGAAGGTGAATATTTGTTCGGTCCCACCCTAGACGATGTCCTTGAAAAAGCAGTGGATAAAAAGAAAGCCTTTCCAGGATTCCCAAATCAGTCCTACAGGCGGCCCTTTCGAGGGAGGAGGTTCACACAAAGACGACCCCCAAGAAACCAAAAGGAGGGGTGGGAAGATAGAAAATTCAAAAAAGGAGGTTTCATGTTTAACAAACCAGAAAACAAAAAACCGCCACAATGAGGGTGCGCCCCAGGTAGGAGGGAGACTGACTCACTTTCTTCAAACCTGGGAAAAAATTTCTGGAAGTGCCTGGACTTTAAACATCATAAAGACGGGCCTAAGACTAATATTTCACACGATGCCACACAATCAGTTTGTGGTTACACCACAAAGAAAGTCGGAGGTCGAGCAGCTGAGTATCCAGAGGAAGGTTCTCAGTCTTCTGGAGAAGAAAGTCATACAGGAAGTTCCACAACAGGAAGAAACGAGGGGGTTTTACTCTCCTCTCTTTCTTCGAACAAAGCCGGACGGAACTTTCAGAGTAATAATAAACTTGAATCAACTAAACAAATACCTGGTAATAGAAAAATTCAAAATGGAAACAATAAAATCATGTGTCAGATCCCTTATCCCGTCTTGTTTCATGACTGTTATAGACTTAAAAGACGCATACTATCATGTGCCAATACATTCGGAGTTCCAAAAGTACCTCAGAGTGGCAGTGATGATACAAGGGAAACTAAAACATTACCAATACAGAGCTCTTCCGTTTGGTCTAGCCATTGCCCCAAGGGTATTTACAAAATTAATGGTGGAAGTAATGGCCCATATAAGGGAACAAGACATATTGATTGTGCCTTATCTGGACGATCTCCTAGTGATGGGCAGTTCCTCTCTACATTGCAGCCAGCAACTAAGCAGAGTGATGGTAGCCCTATCGAATCTAGGATGGTTTTTGAACCTGGAAAAGTCCAGGCTTATCCCGTCTCAAGTGCAGTTGTACTTAGGGATAGTAATAGACTCGACAAAGCAAGAGTGTCGTCTGCCGGAAGAAAAAGTATCCAATATGATACACTTAGTGAATCATTTGAGTCTCTCTCCCCTGATTACTCTAAGGAAAGCCATGTCCATACTGGGGTTAATGACATCCTGTATCCCAGCGGTCCAGTGGGCTCAGAGCCACTCGCGAGATCTCCAGTGGGAAATATTAGAGGCGGTATCCCACGCAGGAGGAAATTTAGAGAAGCAATTAAAAATATCCTCTCGGACGAAAGCTTCCTTAGCTTGGTGGACGAATCCGTCCAATCTCAGGAAGGGGGTTCCATGGGTGTGGCCGGTCTCTGTAATCCTGACCACAGACGCAAGTCCTTGGGGGTGGGGAGCCCACCTAAACAGGCAAATTGCCCAAGGTCCTTGGTCAGGGGAAGAAAAGGACCTTACTTCAAACATGAAAGAGCTTTTGGCAGTTCAGTACGCTATCAATCATTTTTTAACATCCCTCCGTTCCCATCACGTGAGAGTACTGACGGATAACAGGGTGGTAGTAGCATATGTAAATCATCAGGGAGGGACGAGGTCTCAATCCCTAATGAAAGTAACAAATTCCATCCTGTCACAAGCAGAAGCCAACTTGTCCTCCCTGACAGCCCTTCACATAAAAGGATCAGAAAATCAAACTACAGATTTTCTAAGCAGAACTCAATTAAAACAGGGGGAATGGGAGTTAAATACAAAGATATTCGATCGCATAGTGGATCTTTGGGGGGCCCCGGATATAGATCTATTTGCAAACAATCAAAATCGGAAAATGGAGGCCTTCTGCTCGATAGATCCTCGGGGGAGTCCAGTGGCTATAGACGCGTTGTTAATCCCATGGAAGTTTCATCTAGCCTATGTTTTTCCTCCGATAGCTCTGATTCCCTTAGTCCTGAAAAAAATCAGGGAGGACAGAGCCAAAGTGATATTGATAGCTCCGTTCTGGCCGAAAAGAGTATGGTTCCCATGGTTACGCCTAATGTCCATAGCAGATCCATGGGTCCTACCAGGTATCCCAGACCTTCTGCATCAAGGGCCAGTGAATCACCCACAAATAAAAAGTTTGCATATGACGGCCTGGCTTTTGAAAGGGAACTGTTAACAAAAAGGGGTTTTTATTCAAATCTAATTTCTACCCTGCTGGCCAGTAGAAAACCAATAACTACCAGAGCGTACGGTAAAGTCTGGAAAAAGTTCCTCTCCACTTCAGGGGTTACACTATCAGAACAACTCCCAATTCGGGAAATTCTAGAATTTCTTCAAAAAGGATTAGAGAAAGGCCTAGCTACAAACACTCTGAAAGTTCAGATTGCAGCATTGGGTGCCCTTTATAACCAGGATTTAGCGGGGAATCACTGGGTAAAAAGGTTTATTAGAGCATCTACTAGGTCCAGACCAGTTATACATCTCTCCGCTCCTCCCTGGGATTTGAACCTAGTCCTTTCAGCTCTAACTAAAGCACCGTTTGAACCTTTATCTCAGGCTTCATTGAAAATAATATCCTTGAAAACCTGTTTATTGGTGGCTCTAACCTCAGCTCGCAGGATTAGTGATTTGCAGGCCTTATCAGCTTACCCACCTCTAACCCAAATATTAGATGACAGAGTAATCCTTAAAACTGACCCTTCTTACCTTCCCAAAGTGGCGTCAAAATTCCACAGATCTCAAGAGATAGCGTTACCATCTTTTTGCCCCAATCCAAAAACCAAAAAATAGGAGGCTCTACACACACTAGATGTAAAGAGATGTCTAACACACTATCTATCAGCCACAAGGGAGTGTAGGAAAGGGAGGGCTCTGTTTGTCTGCTTTCAGGGACCAAATAAGGGTCACAAGGCATCGAAAGCCACGTTGGCAAGGTGGGTAAGAGATGCCATCAAGATGTCATATACCTCTTCCGGAGAACAAGCTCCGGACACAATTAAGGCCCATTCAACCAGGTCGGTGGCAACCTCTTGGGCTGAACGTGGTGGAGCATCAATAGATCAAATATGTAGAGCAGCCACTTGGTCTTCCCCCTCTACATTCTTCAAGCACTATCAGCTTAATCTATCTTCTCCCTCAGACTTAACTATTGGTAGGAGAGTTCTTGAGGCAGTAGTCCCACCCTAAAACTTTCATTCTTTGAAATTCTCTCGTTAGTGCCGTCATGGGGTAAGAGAATATTGTAGTTACTTACCGATAACGGTATTTCTCTGATCCCATGACGGCACCTGTATATTCCCTCCCTTCACGTATGGGTGTCCACACTACTAACAATTTAAGTCACGAGGTGTACATATAAAATATATATAAATATATATATATACAGTGGGGCAAAAAAGTATTTAGTCAGTCAGCAATAGTGCAAGTTCCACCACTTAAAAAGGTGAGAGGCGTCTGTAATTTACATCATAGGTAGACCTCAACTATGGGAGACAAACTGAGAAAAAAAAAATCCAGAAAATCACATTGTCTGTTTTTTTAACATTTTATTTGCATATTATGGTGGAAAATAAGTATTTGGTCAGAAACAAACAATCAAGATTTCTGGCTCTCACAGACCTGTAACTTCTTCTTTAAGAGTCTCCTCTTTCCTCCACTCATTACCTGTAGTAATGGCACCTGTTTAAACTTGTTATCAGTATAAAAAGACACCTGTGCACACCCTCAAACAGTCTGACTCCAAACTCCACTATGGTGAAGACCAAAGAGCTGTCAAAGGACACCAGAAACAAAATTGTAGCCCTGCACCAGGCTGGGAAGACTGAATCTGCAATAGCCAACCAGCTTGGAGTGAAGAAATCAACAGTGGGAGCAATAATTAGAAAATGGAAGACATACAAGACCACTGATAATCTCCCTCGATCTGGGGCTCCACGCAAAATCCCACCCCGTGGGGTCAGAATGATCACAAGAACGGTGAGCAAAAATCCCAGAACCACGCGGGGGGACCTAGCGAATGAACTGCAGAGAGCTGGGACCAATGTAACAAGGCCTACCATAAGTAACACACTACGCCACCATGGACTCAGATCCTGCAGTGCCAGATGTGTCCCACTGCTTAAGCCAGTACATGTTCGGGCCCGTCTGAAGTTTGCTAGAGAGCATTTGGATGATCCAGAGGAGTTTTGGGAGAATGTCCTATGGTCTGATGAAACCAAACTGGAACTGTTTGGTAGAAACACAACTTGTCGTGTTTGGAGGAAAAAGAATACTGAGTTGCATCCATCAAACACCATACCTACTGTAAAGCATGGTGGTGGAAACATCATGCTTTGGGGCTGTTTCTCTGCAAAGGGGCCAGGACGACTGATCCGGGTACATGAAAGAATGAATGGGGCCATGTATCGTGAGATTTTGAGTGCAAACCTCCTTCCATCAGCAAGGGCATTGAAGATGAAACGTGGCTGGGTCTTTCAACATGACAATGATCCAAAGCACACCACCAGGGCAACGAAGGAGTGGCTTCGTAAGAAGCATTTCAAGGTCCTGGAGTGGCCTAGCCAGTCTCCAGATCTCAACCCTATGGAAAACCTTTGGAGGGAGTTGAAAGTCCGTGTTGCCAAGCGAAAAGCCAAAAACATCACTGCTCTAGAGGAGATCTGCATGGAGGAATGGGCCAACATACCAACAACAGTGTGTGGCAACCTTGTGAAGACTTACAGAAAACGTTTGACCTCTGTCATTGCCAACAAAGGATATATTACAAAGTATTGAGATTAAATTTTGTTTCTGACCAAATACTTATTTTCCACCATAATATGCAAATAAAATGTTAAAAAAACAGACAATGTGATTTTCTGGATTTTTTTTTCACAGGTTGTCTCCCACAGTTGAGGTCTACCTATGATGTAAATTACAGACGCCTCTCATCTTTTTAAGTGGTGGAATTTGCACTATTGCTGACTGACTAAATACTTTTTTGCCCCACTGTATGTATATATATATATATATATATATATATATATATATATATATATATATATATGTATGTATATGTATAGAGGAGCTTATATAAGTTATATAGTTATGATTTGTTGTGTAATATAACCAATTAAGTTACAGCAGAAATTCCCTGCAAGGCTCTGTAAACCAACTGAGGTGGAGGAGAGGTCCCGCCTTTTTAACCTGTGGGTTTCCTGTCCCTGAGGGCGGATCCCTCTCTCTCGTTAGTGCCATCATGGGATCAGAGAAATACCGTTATCGGTAAGTAACTACGATATTTTCGTATTGCAGTTTGTATATCTCTATCTAAAGGGCTATGTTTAAATGTGAATGTGAATCTGCGATTTTTATTTTGATCTTCGTTTGCATCTTTTCTTTTTCCATTGTTTTTTCTTTTTTTGCCCTTTTCTAACAGCTGAACTTGGGATAATTTGGCTGCTCTAATTTCTGCTTGTTGGAGAACATCTGTTGGATATCCTCTGTTTGAAAGGCGTGTTTTTAATTCTTCTACCTGAGTTTTATAGTTTTCCTCATTATTGTTGATTTTACGTATTCTCACCATTTGACTGTATGGAATACTGCGCTTCGTGTGATTCGGGTGGTCACTTTTAAAATGTAAAATGTTGTTCATCGCTGTGCTTTTTCTGTGGACTTTCGTTACTAAATTTTCATTTACAATTTCTATTTTTACATCTAAGAATTCCAATTCTTTTTTTATTGAATACTGAAGTAAATTTCATGTTTTCTTTATTATTATTGTTCAGGAAAGTAACAAATTCGTTAAATATAATTTCTTCGCCATCCCACACCATAAAAATATCGTCGGCAAATCTTAAAAAAAGCCGTATGTGCCGAAGGTATGGGTTCTGGGGTCCGGTGACGTACCTCTCCTCAAAAGCTGCTAAAAACAGATTTGCGAAGACGCACGCCACCGGAGTACCCATCGTGGTACCAACTTTTTGAAGATACCATCTCTCCATGAACTCGAAAGCATTGTGTGATAAAACGAACTCCAGGCTATCCAGCACAAAAGAAATACAATTGGTGTCTTTATTTGTATTCATTAGAATGTGATGGACTGCCTCCAAGCCTTTTTGTTGTGGGATTCTAATGTAAAGGTTTACGATATCTATTGATGCCAGAGCAAATGTAGGTTGCCATTGGAAGTCTTTAAGGGCCAGGAGAAAATCTCCTGAATCCTTTACGAAAGAAGGAATTTTTAACAGCAGAGGTTTTAGTAACCAATCTAAAAACTGTGATAAAGGTTTGGTCAGTGATTCTTTGCCCGAAATTATTGGGCATCCTGGTGGTTTTTCCGCGTTTTTGTGAATTTTGGGGATGCTGTACCACTGTGCAAATTTAGGAAGCTCTGGCATTAATTTTTCCGCTCTCCCTCTTGTTAAAGTCCCCTTTTCTACATATTTTCTTAATAGGCTCCTCAATTTTTCTTTAAATCTATTTGTGGGGTTGCCGTCTAATTTAATGTAGGTTTCTGTGTCATCTAGTTGGGATAGTGCTTCTTCTATATAATAAGATCTTTCTAATAGAACAATATTACCGCCTTTATCCGCCCTCCTAATGATGGTATCATTCCACATTTGTATCTCTTTTAGGGCTTTTTCTTCCTATGTTGTTAGATTTTTTAGTGGTTTTTTATATAATATTGCCTCTATATCTTTGATTACCAGGTCTTGGAAGAGATCTATTGTATTCCCTGGTGAGATTGGCGGCATCCATTTTGATCTAACGCCTCCCTTGAATGGATCAAATTCTGTACTAGTCGGGGGTATTGGGGCTCTTTCATCTGAATCCTGACCGTTCCCACTTAAATCTATTAATAAATGTGTCATTTCTACGTCCCTCGGATCCATGGTAGGATAAGCCATGAAACCCAGGGAACTAATCTCTGCTGGACTGTCTGTGGCGACCGATGTAGAAGCTCTCTCGAAGTTATTTTTGCAAAAGTATTTATATAAATGTAACTTTCTTATGCTTTTAAATAAGTCCACTTTGAAGTCGCATAAGTCAAAGGATTCTGGAAGGCAGAAGTTCAAGCCTCTTGATAGTACTTTCTCCTGATGTATTGTCAGTGATTTTTTTGTTAGATTTATGATTTGTAGGGCTTCTTCGTTGTCCTTTGTGGCATTTTGTTCATTCATCGTCTCCACGAGACTTGTTTGCGTTTTTTTACCGCGCTTTTTTCTCCCTCCCCGTCTGATTTTTTTCTTTCTAAAGGGATGATAGGATTCGGGGTGGGTTTTGAGGTAGATGGTAACTCTTCATTAAAGTCCTCAGCTGTACTGGAATCGGAGTCAGTGATCCAGCCATCTTTTATTATTTTCGATTTTTTTGTGGTGAATTTTCTGGAGCGATTTTTATTGAACGTTTTTTTAGTACCATTTCTATTCCATGAGAAAATCTGCCCCATTTTGAAGTCCCTCTTATCTCGGAGGAATTTTTCTTTTTTCTTTTCTTTTGTTTCCATTTGAATCACAGTTAGCTTTTTTTCCAATTTTTTCTCAAAGTTTTTAAAATTTTCCTTGCTAATACGGGAGGATAATTCCTGTTTCGATTTTTTCAATTGTTCGCATATCGAATCATAGTCCTTTTCATTTTGTTCCACCACCAGCAACAGTAATTTTTGTGAGCACTCTAGATGAATTTCTTCCCAAGCTTTTAAGAATGTGGGGTCATCTTTAAATTGTGAGATGTCTTTATAGACTCTGAGTCCTCGTGGGACTCGATTACATTCAGTATATGATTTTAAAGATTTTATTGTCCAATATAAACAAACCCCTTACAAATAGGTATAATTGAGCACTTTGTGAAAGACTTCATAACCTGCAAGAGTAAATTTCTGGTTTATGTAATTTTCTGTCCGTGTCAACGGTTTTATATAGGTAAGACTATTAGACCTCTCACAGTCCGAATACGAGAGCATTATAACTCAATTCGGACAGGAAAGGGACGCGTGCGTTTTGTAGAACATATGGCAGAGACACATAATAGCGATCCAGATCAATTGCGGTTTGCAGGTTTGGAAATAGTTAAATGTTCACAAAACGGCGGTAATAATGACCGCCTACTACTGCAGCGTGAAGCGAAATGGATCCTACAAACAAACGCACAGGGCCCAGGGGGTCTTAACGACAAACTTGACATGGCGGTGTTCTTATAATATATTCGTAAATGTTCATTCTGCAATATACTCGTAAATGTTCATTCTGTAATAAGAGATCTTATTGTTTTTAACTTGCACAATTGTAATTAATAGAATCAGGTGAGTCTAAAACCTTAAAAAGGAAATGACATCACCTGTTTTTAGCATGGACCCGTAGAAGCGCCGTAGCGCGAAACGGCCGTCGTCCGGTCTCTCCTCACTCCCGCTCCCTCACAGATCACTGCGAATGCCGGTTCATACTATGCATAGTATGTTTTGCTGAATAAAGAACACACTTGGAAGAAGCGCAAGGGTGAGTGCTGCATCATTTTTCTTCTCATTATATGGTCTTGTACAAAACTCTGACGATTGCATAGCACCACCCGCAGCTCACAGTAAAGGAGACCTCATCTGTCCTTCTGAAACAGATCGTTTAAGCAAATCTCCAATTGCGCTATAGTGAAGCTCTGTGCCGATCATCTTTCTGTTTCTTGGTATAACAAAGTTACTTATGGTAGGCCTTGTTACATTGGTCCCAGCTCTCTGCAGTTCATTCACTAGGTCCCCCCGCGTGGTTCTGGGATTTTTGCTCACCGTTCTTGTGATCATTCTGACCCCACGGGGTGGGATTTTGCGTGGAGCCCCAGATCGAGAGAGATTATCAGTGGTCTTGTATGTCTTCCATTTTCTAATTATTGCTCCCACTGTTGATTTCTTCACTCCAAGCTGGTTGGCTATTGCAGATTCAGTCTTCCCAGCCTGGTGCAGGGCTACAATTTTGTTTCTGGTGTCCTTTGACAGCTCTTTGGTCTTCACCATAGTGGAGTTTGGAGTCAGATTGTTTGAGGGTGTGCACAGGTGTCTTTTTATACTGATAACAAGTTTAAACAGGTGCCATTACTACAGGTAATGAGTGGAGGAAAGAGGAGACTCTTAAAGAAGAAGTTACAGGTCTGTGAGAGCCAGAAATCTTGATTGTTTGTTTCTGACCAAATACTTATTTTCCACCATAATATGCAAAAAAATGATAAAAAAAACAGACAATGTGATTTTCTGGATTTTTTTTTTCTCAGTTTGTCTCCCATAGTTGAGGTCTACCTATGATGTAAATTACAGACGCCTCTCATCTTTTTAAGTGGTGGAACTTGCACTATTGCTGACTGACTAAATACTTTTTTGCCCCACTGTATATATACTGGTGACCCCTGTTACTGCCAGTGTAACAAAAACACTTGTAGAGAATATGACAGCGACAGGTCCAGTGTTGAGTGGCGCCCATTGAGCTAAGACAGAAAGGCATAAATATTCGTTTGACTTTTGAACCATAAGGTTAATGTATACAAATAGAACATTGAATAAGATATTGCATTTAGTTTAGTCAATGTTGTAAAGTATTGTACTGCTCTTATTGTTATTACTCCTAACTAGGGTTGAGCGACCTTGACTTTTTTAGGGTCGAGCCGGGTTTCGCGAAACCCGACTATCTCAAAAGTCGAGTCGAGTGAAATCGGCCGATTATGGCGAAAAGTCGAGGATCGACCGAAACACGAAACCCAATGCAAAGCCAATGGGAATCCACACAGGGATCGGGTCGGGTTTCATGAAACCCGACTTTGCCAAAAGTCGGCGACTTTTGAAAATGAACGATCCGTTTCGCTCAACCCTACTCCTAACATTGTTTACCTGCTTCTATATTTATATAGGGACCTGGAGGAAGACACATGTGGTGTCGAAACATGTCGTCCATAAGGGATTGAATGCATGCAATATTGTAACTGAAGAAATCTGGAACTTTTTAATGGATAAATAAAAGGTATATTTTACTCTACCATTGGACTGATCGCTGGAGAAACAAAGTTCTTTCTTTACATGTGTGGATTTGTCCCAATCCGGTTTCCGTGCGAACTGTAACCACAGGTTGGATGTTTTCCTGTTTCTTCAAAGCGGTGAGCTGGCTTTGCCAAAAACATATATATATATATATATATATATATATATATATATATATCATATGCACATCCCTATAGTTAGATTTCCCTTCGTTTTGGATGATTACCATTGTCCCTTCATTGGTTGCGCTGTTGCTTCCCAATAACCTGCTCACAAAATAAAGGATGTCATTGGGTTGGAAGGGGTTAAACAGGCAGTTTGAATGACATCACACAGCACATAAACATCTTAGACATCATATGACATCACATTTGGCATAGAATGTGCAAAGTGCAACACCTGAGCCATCTTGTTTCATTAGAGCCTGACAGCCTGAAGGAAACCAGTCCAGGTAGGGAACTCATCACTTAGGACCTCACTCACAAATTGAATAGATGGGGGTTAGTAGTGGGATTCAGCACTACATGCTGCACCTGAAAATCTTAGCAAAACCCGCTGTATCATGTGTCCTGGGATTGTTATAATGATTCTATGATTTTAATAAAATATTATTGACCAGATTCCAAGGAAAATATGAACAATTTAGTTCTTTATTAAGCCAGTGTGAGCCCAGGCTAACCGGGGTTACCAATCTGAACAACCCCTTGCCAAGTCCCAAATGAGGACTTGCTGACGATAAACTGATCATGTGTCACTTGTCTTGAAGACCCTCAGCAATCAGCTGGTTTTGCCCTCTGTGACACCCATGTACTCTAATAAAAGCACATAGAGAGGGGTGGGCCAGGTGAGACAACTCCATTTGGTTCCATTTTTGGGTAGCTTTGCCAGTAATGTTGTGAAACGTTATCGTAACATAAATTTAATTGCAGACTGCTACAGTTCTCCATTGTCAGCTCTCTTGGTCCTGTTGGATCAGGGGTGACTGGTAGCTGACAGTTTATCGTGATCAGGAATTGCAGTATGGCGTCCTGTGGTTTCCTTTAGTTCATAGAACAGTAGGTGATATGGATTAGAATAAAATGGTGGAAATGTTCAGATTTTAATGTGCATCATGACTCAATTAAAAATGAGGCTGGTGGTTATTTGCAGCCTGTGATTTTGTTTTATTAATTCTCCTCTTGGTGTTGGAAACTTGATACATAACACACCAGTGGCCGTTATTATGACAGGAGACATGACATCACAGGGCACATGACATCATAGATATCACATGACCTCACAATTGTTACAGTTATTATCCTGAACCACCTTGTGTCCCCAGAAGCAGCAGATTGAGGAAGACAAGTCCCGGTAAGTAGTTGTTCACTTATCACTAAGGCCCCATTCACACATTGTGTGGCTGTTGGGTGTTCGTAGTGACGTTTAGAACTGCACCATTTACCACTAAAAAATGTCAGCAAACATCTCTGAGTGACGTGTTCTCTTGTGTATCAGAATGATTCGGTAAATATTACCTACATTTAATCCTCTTTCTTGTAATGATAGGTGTTAGGTCTCATCTAGTTCAGATGAGTAGCAGTAATGAAGCACGGACAGATGATGGTGGTGCAGCAGGAAGGCTGAGGAGAGACCATGAACAACATAGTAGCTTGAAGACAGCAGGACCAGAACCGGAACCACAGGATATAATGAGCAGAATTGATTAAGCAGCAACTGGCATAATAGAGTTACAGACTCAAATCAGAGTTTGATCAGAGTGGCATCAGTTTTTCTCAGACGTGGAGAGGGGGAAAAAAAGGTTTCTCCACCTTCTCTATTATGTCAGTCTGTGAAAATCGGATCGCACTGAGATGTCATCCAAGTGAGGTCCAATTTTTTCACAGGACCATAGACTTGCCGATTTTCATCTGACTCTGGGATCAAAATCGGATTTGTCTCCAATTCTTTTCTGTGGACCACTGGGTCCAAGGAAAAAGTCTGATATTTGCACAGCCCCACAGAATATCATAGGTACGAGTGCTATCCGTCAAAACCACGGATGGCATTCAGATGACAAAATTGGTCGTGTGCACGAGCCCTTATGTGGAGTTGATCAGTGGGCGACTGGGTCCTGAGAAACCCACTGATCGCTCCAAACAGCTACTCTATAGCATGCTGCTCAACAGACAGATTAGTCTGAATTCTACTCTGCACAGGCTTATAGAATTGCACAAATACACACAAAGACATAGATATTTATTTATTTTACTCACTTACATAGTGCCATTAATTCTACAGCACTATGTATACATACTATATATAAATAAATATATGGAAATAAATATATTTATACATATATATTCATATATACAGCTCTTGCAAAAATTGAGACCACTGCAAAATGTTCAGTTTGTCTGATTTTTCTCTTTATAGGTATTTTTTTGAGTAAAATGTAAATTGTTCTTTTATTCTATAAACTTCTGACAACATGTCTCCAAAGTTCTAAGCAATAAATTTTGTATTTTTTTCTGACATAAATGGTCACAATTAAAAAACTAATAGTGCTTTCAGACCTCAAATAATGCAAAGAAAACAAGTTAATAATCATTTAGAAACAACAATAATAATGTTTTAACTCAGGTAGAGTTCAGAATTCAATATTTTGTGGAATAACCATGATTTTTAATGTTTCTTGGCATGCTTTCCACCAGTTTTTTACACTGCTTCTGGCGCAAACATACAGGCTATGTGCACACATTGCGGATTAGGCTTAGGAATTTCTGGTGTGCATTCTCCTGGCAGAAAACGCAGCTGCGGATTTGTCGCGTTTTTTGTGCGGTTCCGCAGCGTTTTTTGTGCATTTTTGCTACGGTCTTCTTGCGGATTTGCTGCGTTTTTTACCTCTGCGGTTTTCTATAATGGAATGGGTACAAAAACACTGCAGTTTCACAAAAAAAGAAGTGACATGATACTTCTTTTAAATCGCAGCATTTCCACAGCGGATTTTCTGCAAAGTGTGCACAGCATTTTTTCATTGACTTACATTGTACTGTAAATTGCAGATCTGCAGCGTTTCTGCACTGCAAAAAACGCTGTGGATCCGCAGAGAATCTGCAACGTGTGCACATACCCTTAAGCAGTTCTTCTTTGTTTGATGGCTTGTGACTATCCATCATCCTCTTGATTACATTCCAGAGGTTTCCAATGGGGTTCAGGTCTGGAGACTGGGCTGCCCATGACAGGGATTTGATGTGGTGGTCTCTTAATTTTTGCCAGAGCTGTATGCTCTCCAATTTTCACAGACTGTCAAAATGGAGAAACTTTATTACCCCAGCTCCACCTGCGAGAGAAACGGATGACATTTGGATCACACTCTGATCAAAGCCCGATCTAAGTCTGCAACTCTATTTTATATATAGATATACTGTGTATATAATTATGTAATTTGTGGACTATAAGATGCACCTGACCATAAGATGCACCCCAATTTCTGGGGTGGAAAATAGGAAAAAAACACTTTTAAATAACGTCTTCTAGTCTGGTTTAACAGTATCTTGCCAGGGGGGAGGCATCACAGGAGCAGGGTCGTTGCTTCAGGAGGCTGCAGTAGTGGGCTGATGCTGCTGGCCCTGGGCTTTCATAGGTTGTTTGCATCGGTGAGTGGAGTCCCCTTTCCTATTGATTTTCCTGTGATGGGTTTTTCAGAAAAACGCACCCGGAGGCTGAACATGTGCGGATTGAGATCTTTGGAGACAAGATCTTGGAAGACGAGATCTCGTCTCCCGAGATCTCAATCTGCGCATGCGCCACCTTCGGCTACCATTTTTCTGAAGCTCTTCGCAGGGAAATCAATGGAATAGGAGACTTCTCTCACTGGCGCCAACATCTTATGAGAGCCCAGGGCCAGCAGCATCGGCCCACTACTGCTGCCTCCGCCAGCCTCCTGAAGCAACGACCCTGCCTCCTGTGATCCCGCTCCACCTCTGTCGCCACTTCGGTAAGCTACCTTCAGATTCTAAAACACAGCCTAATTTTCCCCAAAAATTTGGAGCGAAAACAAGTGCGTTTTATAATTCGAAAAATATGGTATGCCTGCAGAAGCAGGGAGTTGCTTTGTGTATGGTCAAGTGTCAAGTTTGCACCGTTAATGCCGGCCTTGCATAGATGTTTAGAAGCCTTGTGGTGCATTACATTTCCCGATGTGTAGCTTATTCCCACTGGTAGACTCAACTTCAGATGTTCAATGAACGATCTGTAATAAATCATTGTGTGTAATATTCTCTCCAGCAAATGTCCTATTTACACAGGATGATGTGCCACCAAGAAAAATTATCTTTTTGTGAGGCATAAAAGATCATTTCACCTGACGAGCAAGTGTTTTGCTCATTCATTGGATGATCGGCAGTCTATTTATACAGCACAATTATCATGAACAAGCGTACCTAAGAAACTCTTGTTCACAGTAATTGTGCAGTATAAATGCACCTTTGGCAGCAGAATATCTATTGCTAATTAGATCAGCAAAGTAGTCATGGAATTAGATTGTAAACTTCTACGAGCGGGGTGTAGATTAGTCTGTATGCTTTCATCAGCATGTATATTGTATATTATAGTGTAAACTAGGAGCAGGGTGTAGATTAGTCTATAAACTCTAAGGGGCAGCCTGTATATTGTATATTAGATTGTAAGCTCTTCTAATGTTACATAAGTATTTCAACTTTCATTTCCTGGTTGGATGTGCCGACATATGCCCTTTCGTCATTTCGGTATCGCTGTAATGACCAGCGGGTGCGGCACCCACCAGCATGTCTCCAACCTGAACTGAAGATTACAAGCCAACGTCAACGTCATTTACCTGTACATTATTCTGTATGGTCTCAACTAGATGTATATAGTATATTAGATTGTAAGTGCCTAGAAGCAGGGTGTATATTAGATTGTAAGCTCCTAGGATCAGGTTGTATATTGTATTATATATTAGATTATAAGCTCCTAGAAGCAGGGTGTATATTGTATATTAGATTGTAAACGCATATGAGCAGGGTGTATATTAGCTTGTAAGCTCCTAGGAGCAGGGTGTATACTGAATATTAGATTGTAAGCTCCTAGAATCAAGGTGTATTTATCTTTTCCCTTCCAATTTAACTCTCCTGAGCTTATAATACATGTAGATATACAGCAATATGCAGCAGGACAGATGTGATCCAGGGAAATATCCAATCGCCACAACTGGGGTCAGGAAGGAATTTTTTTCCCCCCTGAGGCAGAACTCTCCGGGGGGTTTCGGTCAAGTGGCTCTCAGCCGGTCCTCAATGCCTACAGCTAGGTCTGTGGTCTGTATAGGGCCCGACCTGAGAGTCATTGTGATCATGGTTTAATTTCTTAAAGGGCCAGTAATATTTTATTACAGTGTTCCTTATTAGGGTTGAGCGAAACGGGTCGTTCATTTTCAAAAGTCGCCGACTTTTGGCAAAGTCGGGTTTCATGAAACCCGATCCGACCCCTGTGCGGGGTCGGCCATGCGGTACGCGACTTTCGCGCCAAAGTCGCGTTTCAATGACGCGAAAAGCGCCATTTATTCAGTCGCCATGACAGCACAACGAGAGAGGGGATCCGCCCTTCAGGGACAGGAAACCTACAGACATAAAAAGGGCGGCACCTCTCTCCCACGTCAGTTTGGTTTCCTGTCCCTGACAGCGGAACCTCTTGCAGACAGGCCCTGACAAGAGGGTCGAAGTAAGAAGACTCCCCACTCCTGGCGGCCCGGTACAGGTAGCGGGGGTCCCCTACCTCGGCCCGTCCAGGGGGCAGGAAGCACCACACGGCAGGGGCACTGCGCGGTGTAGGTGACAGCAGGAGGAAGCAGCCTCTGGTAGGCTAGCTTCTCAGGCAACCGCACATACCTATGGAGGTGCTTGGCTGCTCAGGGTCCCGGGAGTCATGGCTGGTCCGGGCGGGGACGCGGCATTGGTCCGGGGGGTTTGCTGGCGTCCTGGTCCGCGTGTCGGCTTGGCGCCGCCGCCGCGTCCTGAAGGGGGCGTGTCCGGATGACGCGGCGAGCGGCGCGGCCGGATGACGCGGCTGGGCATGCGCAGTAGCGTCATCTCCGGCTAATGGCGGCGCCCAGCTGCGGGATCAGTCTGGGCTTCAGGGAGGGGTAGCGCAGCACAGCGGCAGACGGTTTAATGGCCACCTGGGATTCCCTGCTGGCCCCCATCCGGGGGCGGTACCTTGGGGGTATTCAATGCGGCAAGCTGGGATAATCAGAGTTCCTCACCCATTCCATAATGGAGTCGCCAGAAGGAACTACCAGCCAGCAGCAGCAGGAGCCGCAGCAGCTGTCAGATAAGCCTCGTAGAAGCTCCCAGCGTCGGTCTAGTGGCAGTAGCCGCGCTGGTGGAGCTAAGGAGGCACGGATCTCTATACCAAAATCCTCAGCCCGTAAAGATTTGCCGGCTTCGAAGGATCCCCCATCTACGGTACCACTCATTACTGGACGGGGTAAGTGAGCTTCGTGAAAGTCCACTTAGTGATGGTTGTGTTCCCCTTGTCTTTTTTCCTCTATCAGGGGAGGAAAAGTTTGTCCAAAGCCAAACATAGGCAGTGTGCCGAATGTGCAGAGCCGCTTCCAGATGGACATTTGAGGAAGTTATGTAAAATATGTATTCAACGTTTACTGGAGGAGGAGGCGCCTGATCTAACCTCTACAATAAGAGAGATGGTGAGACAGGAAATTAAAGGTGCCGAGAGATCCAAATCTCGGGGGGCAGAAGCTAAAAGGTCATCCCCTTTATCTGAGGTAGATTCGGATTCGGGTGAGCTGAGCTCAGGGTCTCTTCCGTCCACTTCCTCCTCTGAGGATCAGGAGTCTGCTCGAGCCTGTTTGTCCCTAGAAAGGGTTAACCATCTGGTCAAAGCAGTTAACAGCACAATGGGGATAGAAGATACCCAATCGGAATGTTCCATTCAGGATGTTATGTTCAGGGGTATTGAGCGAAAATCCCGAAGAGCTTTTCCAGTGATTGACAAAATCAAATCGTTAATCTCAAAAGAATGGAAGAAACCAGAAAGGAAGGGGTCGCTTCCGCCAGCCTTTAAAAGACGGTATCCCTTTGAAGAAGCGGCTTCGTCCTCATGGGATAAAGTCCCGAAGTTGGATGCGGCAGTCGCTAAGGCATGCAAAAAGTCGTCTCTCCCCTTCGACGACTTGGGAAATTTGAAAGACCCGTTAGATAGGAAAGCCGACATCTTCCTTAAGGGAGCTTGGGAGACTTCAGCAGGGTCTCTGAGGCCAGCCATTGCAGCCACTTGTACCGCTCGATCCTTGATGGTTTGGTTGGGTCACCTCGAAGATCAGCTCAAAGATAAAGTCCCTAGGTCGGAAATATTGTCCTCTATGTCCACAATCCAGGATGCCGCAGCCTTCCTCTCAGATGCTTCAGCAGATTCGGTCAGGTTGGCCGCCAGGTCCTCGGCATTATCCAATGCAGCCAGGAGAGCACTATGGATAAAATGCTGGCCAGGGGACTTACAAGCTAGAATAAAATTATGTAGCATTCCTTGTGAAGGGGCTCACTTGTTCGGACCAGTCCTAGACGAGCTATTGGAAAAAGCAGGGGATAGTAAAAAACGCTTTCCCTTCCTAGGAAGACCCTTCTACAGACGGGACTATAATAGAGGATGGTCCAACCGCAGAAGACCATATAGAGACTCCAACAGAGAATCTACTAGATATGACAACAGCAGAAGAAGGGGTAGAGGATTTATGTTTAATCCTTCACGAGAGGTTAAGAAACCACAATGACTAGCGGACCAGGTGGGGGGTAGGCTTTCGGCCTTCTACCCAGCCTGGGTGCGGATTACAAACAATCCATGGATTCTAGGCATTGTGGAGAAAGGCCTAACCTTAGACTTCCACCATACTCCTCGGGACAAATTTATGTTAACACCTGTTCGTTCCTCCTCTACAGAGCAGTTGGCACTAGAGTCTGAGGTCCGGGAGCTCCAACAGAAGAAGGTTCTAGTCAGAGTCCCTGCAGGCGAGGAAGGTAGGGGGTTTTATTCCCCTCTGTTCCTGGTCAAAAAACCTGATGGTTCATATCGCACCATTATTAATTTAAAAGGCCTGAATAACTTTCTGTTCATACCCTCCTTCAAAATGGAGTCGGTCAAGACAGCAATAAAGTTACTCTTTCACCACTGTTTTATGGTTGTCTTAGATCTCAAAGACGCCTATTACCATGTACCAATTCATATTGATCATCAGAGATTTCTTAGGGTGGCGGTCTCACTAGCTGGCACAGTAGAACACTTTCAATATCAGGCACTTCCGTTCGGAGTCGCAGTTGCACCCAGGGTGTTCACAAAAATCATGGTGGAGGTTATGGCGCACTTGCATGAACAGGATATATTAATAGTCCCGTACCTGGATGATTTGCTAATTGTGGGTCATTCTGAGTCGCATTGCTCAGACCAACTACAGAAAGTTATGGAGGCGTTACACAAATTGGGCTGGATGATCAATATAAAAAAATCGCGCCTTCAGCCCCTAAAAGTACAAGAATTCCTGGGATATGTTATAGACTCTAGTCAGCAGGAATGTCGCCTGCCGGACACAAAAGTTGCGAAGATTAAGCATTTGGTCACCAGGGCAATAAATAATCCCTTAGTATCAGTCAGGGGTGCGATGTCAATCTTGGGCTCTCTTACGTCCTGCATCCCGGCAGTTCTCTGGGCACAGTTCCACACGAGGGCTTTACAGTGGGACGTGTTACACAATTCCCGTCGCCTAAATGCTCACCTCGACAGTAAATTCACACTTTCTGCGGAGACTGTACATTCGCTTGGTTGGTGGACTCACACTTCGAATTTACACAGGGGGGTCCCTTGGATAAATCACATATCTAGGGTGCTGACTACGGACGCTAGCCCCAAAGGGTGGGGGGCTCACTTAGGGGAGGATTGGGTTCAGGGACTATGGTCTCTGTCTGAACAGGACTCTTCCTCCAACTTGAAAGAACTGTTGGCAGTAAAACATGCCTTAAATAGATTCCTTGTACCCCTACAGGGTCGACACGTCAGGCTTTTGTCAGACAATCGGGTAACTGTGGCCTACATTAATCGTCAAGGTGGCACGCGATCCAGTACATTGATGGAGGTCGCAAATCATATCTTTCAGGTGGCCGAAGTACATCTTCTCTCCCTGACGGCGCTTCATATAAAAGGAAGTATCAACACCAAAGCCGACTATCTAAGCCGCAACATGCTCAGACAGGGGGAGTGGTCGTTAAATCCAGCCATTTTCAGTCAGATCATCCAGTTATGGGGTTGTCCGGAAATAGACCTTTTTGCCAACAGAGGGAACAAAAAATTACATCAATTCTGCTCCCTAAATCCAAAAGACAACCCATACGCTGTGGACGCTCTGCTGATATCTTGGCACTTCAGGCTCGCGTATGCTTTTCCCCCTCTAAATCTAATTCCCCTAGTCCTGAGGAAGATTCGGGAGGACAAGGCCCGGGTAATCTTGGTAGCTCCATTTTGGCCCAAGAGGGCTTGGTTTCCTTGGCTGAGAAAGATGTCTGTCTGCCAACCATGGATTCTTCCAGAGCTACCAGATCTGCTCTCCCAGGGACCAATCCTCCATCCTCAAGTAGCCAACTTACACCTAGCGGCATGGAACTTGAGAGGTCCTTACTGAGGGGGAAAGGATTCTCTCAGAATCTGGTTAATACTCTCCTTAAAAGTAGAAAACCATCTACAACGGGCATTTATGTGAGAGTATGGAGAAAATTTTTATCTTTTTCAGGGGCTCAAATTGACCAAGAACCATGTATTAACCAGGTTCTTGGATTTTTACAAAAAGGCCTGGAAATGGGCTTGGCCACAAGTACTCTTAGAGTTCAGGTGTCAGCGCTGGGAGCATTATATAATCTTAATTTAGCCAGTAATCACTGGATTGCTAGATTCTTTAAAGCAGTCACCAGGTCTAGACCAATTATTAAACAAAGGTTAGTCCCATGGGACCTGAATTTGGTACTCTCAGCCCTGACGCAAGCCCCATTCGAGCCCATTGATACTATTCCTGTGAAGATCCTGTCAATCAAAACAGCCCTGTTAGTTGCTCTCACATCTGCTAGGAGGGTTAGTGATCTGCAGGCACTCTCCAGACATCCACCATACATGCAAGTTAGAGAGGATAGGGTCATATTAAAACCCGATCCCCTATATCTGCCTAAAGTTGCGTCTAAATTTCACAGGGTTCAGGAGGTAGTCCTTCCCTCCTTTTGCTCCAATCCTACTAACGATAAAGAACGTAAATTCCATTGCTTAGATGTGAGGAGATGCCTCCTTAGATATATTACAGTTTCAGATTCCTGGAAAAAAGATAACTCTTTATTTGTAGCCTATCAAGGGGTAAGGAAAGGTCTTAGAGTATCTAAAAACACTCTAGCCAGATGGATTAGGGAGGCAATCTCTCTCGCTTATACCGCAGGTGGCAACGAAGTTCCAGATGGTATAAAGGCACACTCCACGCGGGCCATGGCATCTTCCTGGGCGGAGAGGTCAGAAGTGTCAATCGAAGACATATGTAAGGCGGCCACATGGTCTTCCCCTTCTACCTTTCTTAGACATTACAGATTAGATCTGAGTAGTTCCTCAGACCTTACGTTTGGGAGAAGAGTGCTAGAAGCTATTATCCCCCCCTAAATCTTTCGTCTCTGGAAGTCTCTCGTTGTGCTGTCATGGCGACTGAATAAATACGTACGCTACTCACCTGGTAGCAGTGTTTTTTCAGGAGCCATGACAGCACCCTTAGATTCCCTACCCTATATTTTTGGAGGATGCAACACCCTGTTAATCTTGAGTTAAAGTTTATGTTCACTTGCATAATAAAAAGTATTCATGTATATACTGCATCTGTGTTATTAACCAAAGTGGTCCTCTCATGCTCTGGAAACAACTGACGTGGGAGAGAGGTGCCGCCCTTTTTATGTCTGTAGGTTTCCTGTCCCTGAAGGGCGGATCCCCTCTCTCGTTGTGCTGTCATGGCTCCTGAAAAAACACTGCTACCAGGTGAGTAGCGTACGTATTTCTCAGCCAATGAAGGTAAACGCAGAGTGTGGGCAGCGTGATGACATAGGTCCTGGTCCCCACCATCTTAGAGAAGGGCATTGCAGTGATTGGCTTGCTGTCTGCGGCGTCACAGGGGCTATAAAGGGGCGTTCCCGCCGACCGCCATGTTACTGCTGCTGATCTGAGCTTAGGGAGAGGTTGCTGCCGCTTCGTCAGAAGCAGGGATAGCGTTAGGCAGGGTCCATTAACCACCAAACCGCTTGTGCTGTAGCGATTTCCACTGCCCAACACCACCTTCGGTGTGCAGGGACAGTGGAAGCTACATTTTTTTTTTTTCCCTCAGCGCTGTAGCTCATTGGGCTGCCCTAGAAGGCTCCCTGATAGCTGCATTGCTGTGTGTACGCCGCTGTGCAAACCAACTGCTTTTTTCAAAGCACAAATCCTCTTGTTCCTTCCTTTCTGCACAGCTATCTTTTTTGTTTGTCCACACTTTTTATTTAATTTGTGCATCAGTCCACTCCTTATTGCTGCCTGCCATACCTGGCTGAGATTACTGCAGGGAGATAGTAATTGTTGGACACTCCCTGTTTTTTTTTTTTTTTTTTTTGTGGGAGATTAAGATAGGCATTTCTGCTAGAGTGCCATCCCTGTGTGTGCCATCTCTCACTCAGTGGGCCATAGAAAGCCTATTTATTTTTTTGCTTGATTTGGGTTATAAAATCTACCTGAAAAAATCACTACATCAATCAGTGGAAGAAAAATATTGGCCTCAGGGCTTGTGTGCCACTCCTGACTCCTGTGTGCATCATCACTCACTCAGAGGGCCATAGAAAGCCTATTTTTTTTTTTTTTTTGCTTTATTTGGGTTCTAAATTCTACCTGAAAAAATCAATAAATCAATCAGTGGGAGATTAATATTGGCCTTTGGGCTTGTGTGCCAGTCCTAAGCGTGCCATCTCTCTCTCAGATAGTGGGCCATAGAAAGCCTATTTATTATTTTTTTTATTGGGTTTATAAATTTTCCCTTCTGAAAAAAAAAAAAAGTGGGAGATTAATATTGGCCTCTGGGCTTGTGTGCCAGTCCTGAGCGTGCCATCTCTCTCACAAATAGTGGGCCATAGAAAGCCTATTTATTTATTTTTTTTTGGTTTTATAAATTCTCCCTGAAAAAAAAAAGGGAGATTAATATTGGCCTTTGGGCTTGTGTGCCAGTCCTAAGCGTGCCATCTCTCTCTCTCAGATAGTGGGCCATAGAAAGCCTATTTATTATATTTTTATTGGGTTTATAAATTTTCACCGAAAAAAAAAAAGTGGGAGATAAATATTGGCCTCTGGGCTTGTGTGCCACTCCTGACTCCTGTGTGCGTCATCTCTCACTCAGTGGGCCATAGAAAGCCTATTTTTTGTTTTATTTGTTTTCTAAATTCTCCCTGAAAAAATCATTTTATTTTATTTGGTTTCTAAATTCTTCCTGAAAAAATAATTTTTTTTTATTATTTTTTTTTTCTAAAGTCTCCCTGAAAAAAAAAAAAAAATCAAATCAGTGGGAGATTAATATTGCCCTTTCTGCTTGTGTGCCAGTCTTGACTCCTGGGTGTGCCATCTCTCTCTCTTTCTCTCTCCAATTGTGGGCCATAGAAAGCCTATTTATTTTTTTGCTTGATTTGGGTTCCAAAATCTACCTGAAAAAATCACTAAATCAATCAGTGGGAGAAAAATATTGGCCTCTGGGCTTGTGTGCCACTCCTGACTCCTGTGTGCGTCATCTCTCACTCAGTGGGCCATAGAAAGCCTATTTTTTGTTTTATTTGTTTTCTAAATTCTCGCTGAAAAAATCATTTTATTTTATTTGGTTTCTAAATTCTTCCTGAAAAAATCATTTTTTTTTACTATTTTTTTTTTCTAAAGTCTCCCTGAAAAAAAAAAAAATCAAATCAGTGGGAGATTAATATTTACATTTGTGCTTCAGTGACAGTCCTGCGTGTGTGGCATCTCTCTCATTTGTTGCCACCAACAACAGAGTGTGTAACATTGTGCCTGATTTTCGTTGTGGTCTCACTCACCTGTAAAGGGGTAGCTAAATCATACTGAAGTTATAGCTCACCGTGTAAGTTGTGTGACAGCAACAAATACCATTTGTTTGGTTACATTTTTAAAACAATGAGGAAGTCTGGTGGAAGAGGTCGTGGCCGGGGGCGTTCATTGTCAGCTGGTAATGAGGGTAGTGGTAGTGGTGGAGCATCAGCTGGTCGTGGGAAAAAAAATATTGCACCTAAGTCTGGAGCTGTGGAGCCAGGTTCGTCGTCTGGCTACACAAGGCCTCGAACGCTCCCTTTTCTGGGAGTAGGAAAACCGCTTTTAAAGCCGGAGCAGCAAGAGCAAGTTTTGGCTTATCTTGCTGACTCAACCTCTAGCTCTTTTGTCTCCTCTCGTGAAACTGGTAAATGTCAAAGCAGCGCGTCGTTAGTGGATGTTCACGGTCAGGGACAAGTCGCTTCCTTGTCCTCTTCAGCAAAAACAACAACAGAGAAGAATGCAGCAGGCGACACAACGGGTTACTCCATGGAGCTCTTTACACATACCGTCCCTGGCTTAGAAAGTGAAGCAGTTAACAGTCCATGCCCATTACAAGTTGAATCTGACATGGAGTGCACTGATGCACAGCCACAGCCAGACTACTATGCTGGTCCTTTGACTCAGACCACAACATTGCCCTCGCAGGGTAATGATCAAGAATCAGACCCTGATGAGACTATGTTGCCCCATCACGAACGCAATACCACCGACCGACACGGTGACACAGACGAAGTTGCACAAGAAGAGGTAATAGATGACCCAGTTCTTGACCCCGATTGGCAGCCATTGGGGGAACAGGGTGCAGGCGGCAGCAGTTCTGAAGCGGAGGAGGAGGGGCCGCAGCAGGCATCAACATCGCAACAGGTTCCATCTGCCGGGCCCGTATCTTGCCCAAAACGCGTGGCAAAGCCAAAACCTGTTGGAGGACAGCGTGGCCATCCGGTTAAAGCTCAGTCTGCAATGCCTGAAAAGGTATCCGATGCTAGAAAGAGTGCAGTCTGGCATTTTTTTAAACAACATCCAATTGATCAGCGCAAAGTCATCTGTCAAAAATGTTCAACTACCTTAAGCAGAGGACAGAATCTGAAAAGTCTCAATACAAGTTGCATGCATAGACATTTAACCACCATGCATTTGCAAGCCTGGACTAACTACCAAACGTCCCTTAAGGTTGTAGCACCCTCGGCCAATGAAGCTAGTCAGCAACGCAACATCCCTTCCGGCAGTGTAGGGCCACCATTTTCCGCACCACCTGCAGTATCTGTGCAGGTTTCTTTGCCAGGCCAAAGCAGTCAGGGTCAGGGAATCACCAGTTTCGTAGTAGGAAACACTGCATCTAGGGCACCGGCGGCAACAATACCATCTCCCACCGTCTCTCAGTCTGCCATGTCCACCGGCACCCCCGCTAGTTCCACGATCTCCAGCTCTCCAGTCCAGCTCACCCTACATGAGACTATGGTTAGAAAAAGGAAGTACTTAGCCTCGCATCCGCGTACACAGGGTTTGAACGCCCACATAGCTAGACTAATCTCGTTAGAGATGATGCCCTACCGGTTAGTTGAAAGCGAAGCTTTCAAAGCCCTGATGGACTACGCTGTACCACGCTACGAGCTACCCAGTCGACACTTTTTTTCCAGAAAAGCCATCCCAGCCCTCCACCAGCATGTTAAAGAGCGCATCGTCCATGCACTCAGGCAATCTGTGAGCACAAAGGTGCACCTGACAACAGATGCATGGACCAGTAGGCATGGCCAGGGACGTTACGTGTCCATCACGGCACACTGGGTGAATGTTGTGGATGCAGGGTCCACAGGGGACAGCAAGTTTGGGACAGTTCTGCCTAGCCCACGGTCTAGGAAACAATTGGCTGTAGCCGTTCGCACCCCCTCCTCCTCCTCTTCGTCCTCCTGCAGAAGCGAGAGCTCGTCCACAGACCGCAGTCCCACAACCACTCCATCCGCAGCTGCCACTGTTGCACACCAGGTCTCCCATTATGGGGCAGCTACTGGCAAACGTCAGCAGGCTGTATTGGCTATGAAGTGTTTGGGCGACAACAGACACACCGCGGAAATTCTGTCCGAGTTCTTGCAGAAAGAAACGCAGTCGTGGCTGGGCACTGTAGATCTTGAGGCAGGCAAGGTAGTGAGTGATAACGGAAGGAATTTCATGGCTGCCATCTCCCTTTCCCAACTGAAACACATTCCTTGCCTGGCTCACACCTTAAACCTGGTGGTGCAGTGCTTCCTGAAAAGTTATCCGGGGTTATCCGACCTGCTCCTCAAAGTGCGTGGACTTTGCTCACATATCCGCCGTTCGCCCGTACACTCCAGCCGTATGCAGACCTATCAGCGTTCTTTGAACCTTCCCCAGCATCGCCTAATCATAGACGTTGCAACAAGGTGGAACTCAACACTGCACATGCTTCAGAGACTGTGCGAACAGAGGCGGGCTGTTATGTTTTTGTGGGAGGATACACATACACGGGCAGGCAGTAGGATGGCAGACATGGAGTTGTCAGGTGTGCAGTGGTCGAAGATTCAAGACATGTGTCAAGTCCTTCAGTGTTTTGAGGAATACACACGGCTGGTTAGTGCAGACAACGCCATAATAAGCATGAGCATCCCCCTAATGCGTCTGCTGATGCAAAGTTTGACGCACATAAAGGATCAGGCGTCTGCAGCTGAGGAAGAGGAAAGCCTTGATGACAGTCAGCCATTGTCTGGCCAGGGCAGTGTACAGGACGAGGTAGCGGGCGAAGAGGAGGAGGAGGACGAGGAGGATGATGGGGATGATTATATTTTTAATGAGGAAGCTTTTCCGGGGCCACTGGAAATTGGTGGCGCGGCAAGGCCGGGTTCTTGTTTTTGGAGGGACACAAGTGACGTGGATTTGCCTGAAACTGCCCCTCAACCAAGCACAACCGCAGATTTGAGAACTGAAACTTTGGCCCACATGGTGGATTATGCCTTACGTATCCTCAAAAGGGACACACGCATAACTAAAATGATGAACGATGACGATTACTGGTTGGCCTGCCTCCTTGATCCTCGCTATAAAGGCAAATTGCAAAATATAATGCCACATGAGAACTTGGAACTAATATTAGCAACCAAACAATCAACTCTTGTTGACCGTTTGCTTCTGGCATTCCCTGCACACAGCGCCCGTGATCGTTCTCACACGAGCTGCAGGGGCCAGCAGACCAGAGGTGTTAGAGGGGCAGAAATCAGAAGTGGCGTTGGCCAGAGGGGTTTTCTGACCAGGTTGTGGAGTGATTTTGCTATGACCACAGACAGGACAGGTACTGCAGCATCAATTCAAAGTGACAGGAGACAACATTTGTCCAGTATGGTTACAAACTATTTTTCATCCCTTATCGACGTTATCCCTCAACCGTCATTCCCATTTGATTACTGGGCTTCCAAATTAGACACCTGGCCAGAATTGGCAGAATATGCATTGCAGGAGCTTGCTTGCCCGGCAGCTAGTGTCCTATCAGAAAGAGTATTCAGTGCTGCAGGTTCAATACTAACAGAAAAAAGGACTCGTCTGGCTACCCAAAATGTAGATGATCTAACCTTCATTAAAATGAACCACAACTGGATTTCGAAATCTTTTGCCCCACCTTGCCCGGCTGACACCTAGCCTTCCTATGAAAAGGTCTTGCCTGTGGACTATTCTGAATGACTTTTCCAATCTCGTAATTTTCTGCACCTGATTGTCCAGCATACGACATGTTTACACCTCACTAAATGGCCAAACTCCCCACACGGGGCCATGGTATCGACACTTGGCGCCAGCACCCGTGAGAGTGCTGTTTGTCTGAAGAGGTGGGTGTGCCCGCTTTTGGTTGACGGCACTGCCACTGGGTCCCTCCTAGTACAATAAAGTGTCTCTGGCGGTGGTGGTGCGCACCCAACGTCAGACACACCGTTGTAATATGAGGGGCCCTGGGCCTGTACCGCCGGCCACAAGACAGTTCCCCCCCCCCCCAGCTCAAACAGTGCTCTACCACTTGCAAAATTATCTCACAGCTCCACCAATGTTTAGTCTATGTTCTGACATCCTTCAATGCCTGCCACTGACAATACCATTGTATTGACATTTTTGTTATGTTAGGCCTTCGAAGCCTGTCTGCGGTCACTCCTTCCACTATGCCTCCACTGACCACACCACTGCTGCCCGTGTACCCCTGGAACCAATTTAAAATTGCCTACAGCCATGTGTTATTATTTTAGGCCTTCGATGCCTGTCTGCGGTCACTCCTTCCACTATGCCTCCACTGACCACACCACTGCTGCCCGTGTACCCCTGGAACCAATTTAAAATTGCCTACAGCCAGCCCAATTTTTTTATTTTAGGCCTTCGATGCCTGTCTGCGGTCTGTTCTTTCTACTACTACTACACTGACCAGGCCACTGCTGCCCGTGTTCCCCTGGAACCAATTTAAAATTGCCTACAGCCATGTGTTATTATTTTAGGCCTTCGATGCCTGTCTGCGGTCACTCCTTCCACTAGGCCTCCACTGACCACACCACTGCTGCCCGTGTACCCCTGGAACCAATTTAAAATTGCCTACAGCCATGTGTTATTATTTTAGGCCTTCGATGCCTGTCTGCGGTCACTCCTTCCACTAGGCCTCCACTGACCACACCACTGCTGCCTGTGTTCCCCTGGAACCAATTTAAAATTGCCTACAGCCATCTGTTATTATGTTAGGCCTTCGAAGCGTGTCTGCGGTCCTTCCTTCCAATAGTTCTCCACTGACCAGACCAATGCTGGCCGTGTACCCCTGGAACCCAGCTGAAAGTGCATGTAGCCTCCTTTTTTTCTTTGTTTTATATTTAGAAAGCCCAGATGAACTACGCTGTGCACCGGTCAAGCTACCCAGTCGACATTTCTTTTGCGAGAAAAGCCATCCCAGCCCTCCACCGGCATGAAAAAGTCTGCATTGTCATAGCAATCAGGCAATCACACAGTAGAAAGGTGCACCTGACAAGAGACGCATGGACCAGTAGGCATGTCCACAAAAAGTTACGTGTCCATTACTGCGCACTGGGTTAATGTGTTGGATGCATGGTCCACAGGGGACAGCCTACAAAGTCTGTCTGCAGTCCCTAATTCCAATTTTCCTCCGCTGACCACACCACTGCTGCCCGTGTACCCCTGGAACCAATTTTACAGTGTCTACAGCCTAATTTTGTTATGTTAGGCCTACTACGCCTGTCTGCGGTCCCTCCTTCCAATACTCGTCCACTGACCACACCACTGCTGCCCGTGGACCCCTGGAACCTATTTATAATTGCATAGAGCATCCTTTTTTTAATAGTAGGCGTACAAAGTCTGTCTGCGGTTCACTATTGAAATTGTCCTCCACTGCCCAGAGCACTGCAGCTTGTGTACCCCTGTAACTTTTTTCTGCTGCAGTGAGCCACATTTTTGGTTTGAGTCCTACTACCTGTCTCTGTCTGCGCCACTCAATTCAGCTGTGTTCCTTCGAAAAAAGCTGAGCGTCAATAGTCTTGTTTTCAGCCTCTAGGAATTTTAAAACTGCATTGGGTGTACAGTAGGGCCTACTAACGGTGTCTGCCTCCCCAACGGGTGTACAGGGTGTACTCCCCTACGGGTGTACAGTAGGGCCTACTAACGGTGTCTGCCTCCCCAAGGTGTGCACCAGGTTTCCTCGCAATTGCTTCGATCTTAATGCTCTCGTTTAGTAGTTGTTGGAAACTACACTGCATTAGGCCTACAAATTGGGTATGGGGTGTAGAGAGATGGTGTGTTACACTCCAAGGTGTTCCCCAGGTTTCCTCTCCATTGCTTCAATCTTCATGCTCGCGTTTAGTAGTTGTTGGAAACTACGCTGCATTAGGCCTACAAATTGGGTATGGGGTGTAGAGAGATGGTGTGTTACACTCCAAGGTGTTCCCCAGGTTTCCTCTCCATTGCTTCGATCTTCATGCTCTCATTTAGTAGTTGTTGGAAACTACACTGCATTAGGCCTACAAATTGGGTATGGGGTGTAGAGAGATGGTGTGTTCCACTCCAAGGTGTTCTCCAGGTTGCCTTTCCTGAACTTCTATCTTCAGGCTCTCATTAAATTGTAGTTAAATGGAACAACTGCATTTGGCGTACTAGTTGGTTTGGGGCCTACTATCGGTGTCTGCCACTCCTTGCTGTTCTCCTGGTTTCCTGTCCTGAAATTCCATTTTCAGGCTCTCGTTACGTAGTTGTTAATGTTAGACTGCATTTGGCCTACTAGTTGGGTTGGGGTCTACTATCGGTGTCTGCCACTCCTTGCTGTTCTCCTCCACTGAACAAAGCTGTGCCGCCTGTTTACTACGGTTGCCAATTTTGAACTGCATTTCGACTACTTACTGATTTGGGCCTACTCTCTGTGTCAGCCTCTCATTCCAGTTGTCCTCCACTGCAATGCCCCCTGGTTAGTCCTGTGTTACCAATTTTGAACTGCATTTAGCCCACTTTATTCTTTGGGCCTATATCTGTGTTTCCTCCTCATCCTGCCCATTGCCCAGCCAGTGATAGATGAGTCTGCTGGTACATTGACCCATAACGCAAAATTCCCCGTGCACGCTACACAGCAAGATTGTGACCCTGCTGAAAGTCAGGTTATACCACCTTACACGGGGACAAAGAGGAAGGTGCAGATGAAAGTGCAGGTTCCTTCATCAGGTGGGGGGAGGAATACTAGTTGGTGACGTCACTGGCACAGGGCCTCTCATAGTACGCAAAAGTGTTGCTGCCGGTGGGAGGCGCTCCCGCCGTGCAAACACACCACTGTACTTTGAGGGGCCCTGTGCCAGTGCCAGTGCCAATGCCAACGAGTGGGCCCCCCCTGCTTGCTCAGGATCACAGCACTTGCAAAGTTTAAATACTTACCTCTCCCTGCTCCACTGCCGTGACATGGTCCAGATTTACTGGGCCCACTAATTACTTGAACCAGCCCTACCCCCCACAACTTTAGCCAAATGACCCCCAATTTCAAATGCCTTCCAATTATTATAAGGTAAATTACGATTGACAAGCTTCTTTAACAAGAATGGATGTTTTTGCCATTAAAATGGGCAGTGTAGGTGTTTTCCTGGCCTCCACTCACTGCCGACTATGCTCCCCCATTGACTTGCATTGGGTTTCGTGTTTCGGGCGATACCCGACTTTTCGCGATAATCGGCCGATTCCACTCGACTCGACTTCTAAGATAGTCGGGTTTCGCGAAACACGGCTCGACTCTAAAAAGGTCAAGGTCGCTCAACCCTATTCCTTATTGCTATTCCAATTTTAAAAAAATAAAATAAAGAAAAAATAAGTGTCATGGAAGTTTTTTTTGTATTTGCTTTCTTTTTACACAGTTACAATGATGGGACTGATCCTGACTACCTTTAATATTGTACAGGTTGAACAAGGAATTATAAGGGGCGTCATTTACAGAATTCAGACCACATATATCTCCACCCATTGTGGTACCATAATGTCAACTCCTGTCACAAGTTACATTAAAAGTGTTCTAGAGGAAGTGCCCTAAAGTAGTATATGCCCTACACAACAAACTACCTCATAGAAGACTGAAGACAGGGACACGGCACTGCAGAATACAAGAGACACAAGTAGTGTAGGATTGGGGTGCCAAGGGCCCACCAGTAACCAGCCTCAGTGCCCCACTTTTCAGCTGATAATGTGACATTATCCTCAATCACAAATTTATTTAGCAATAAACTGGGAAGATTGTTACATGAATAAGATGTCGCCTTTATCTGTACATAGTGATTCAAGTATATATTGCCAAGTACTGCTCATATAAGGGTGGTGGCTCACTCTTGCACAGTGACCCACAGTGGATTTTCCTGTTCTCCTGTGGGCCAGTCAAAGCCTGGGTATAATATGTGTAATATATGTAAATGTAATACTTCGTGTTTGTAGTAGTGATCTGCCCAGTAACATACTGTAGGGACAGACATAGTTAAAGCTTAGGACTGGCCCATAGTGGGAGGGGAAAGCCCTAGTAAAACAGGACTACTTCCTGATAGTCAGATAGGGAAGTACAGTATAGCGGGCAGCCATCGTTCAAGGCAGTGGGACGCCTTACTGGAATCTCTCGTGGACATTCCTGCAACATCCGGAGCCTAGGGCTCAGTGCAGATACTATAAAGTGTGCCTTATCCTCTAGTGTACAGAGGAAGTGGAAGTGAAACTGCATTAAGGGAAGGTTGGACTGGACAGGAAATCCCTGAAAAACCAGATAACGTGAGGATAGTCCAGGAGGAACGGGGAGCGATGCTGGAGACCTACTGTACTAAAGGAACAAGGAATGATAAGTGCCCGAAACTGCATGTTGCAGTCTGATGAACTTGAACTGCCCAATATATGTTTGCTTGTTACAATGAATTGTGTGTTCCCTGCGTTATGTGCAGCATCTCCTGAGGAGGGAGACCTAGAGAAAGCAGACGGCTGTGGTCTACAGGTGAAAGTGATGCACCCCACACTTGCCAACAGGGACTGAAATTCAGCCCTGGCATTTGAAATCACACAGGCCTATGGTGTTCCTGCCCCCAAGCACCAGATGGGGATATATTCCTAATATTACCCTGAATGGAGAAATCAAGATTTACTACATGACCTATATTTCTAATACCAACAACATTGCTATATAAGATTAAATAATTATAATATCAAAATAATACTATTACAGGCAAATGCCAACAAACCATAACCAAATATTACCAGCATATACAGTATTGATAACACCACCGTTAAAGAGGTTGAGGTTAAAAACTATGCAAGTTCAGACTTCTGAATCCTCATAGCGCACACTGTGAGGACTCTCCAGTGCCGGCATTGGGAGCAGCCATCATGTGACCGCAAGTATTTCATACTTCCGGCCACATTCCAACTAATTGTACTCAGCTTTGTGTGTTTCACTTGTATTGAGCGAGGTCGTGCACATCTAGTCAGCACGTGACTGCATATATGTGAGTCGCCCGCCATGGCCGTGGGGTATTCTGTACCGGGTTCGGTACTTAAAGGGGATGTCACGGTGGCTGCGACTCGGTCCGTGGCCCTGGGCGCCTAAAGAGAGGGAAAGGTCTTTTAAGGGGATTTGAAATAGTTTGTGTTCGTGACGCCGCCTGTGGTGTTCGGTCAGTGAGGACCGATGCTACTTAAAGGGGTCCTCTGGGGTGATGTTATGGCAGCTAGATGGTATAACTTCCCACAGGTGAAGTAGGTCCCAGGGCTCCCAGTGTATAGATGAAGATGGTGAGTGGTGCAGTAAAGAACGGAGGACACAGGTTTGCAGTCATTTTACCTGGTTTACTAAAGGCTTCAGGCAACCGCAGTCCAGGGCACCAGATTACAGGTACAGGCAGGGTCCGACCGGCTTGAAAGCAAAGTCAGAGTCCCCTTTACCAGGTGACGTTAGAAGCCTTCCTAATAGCGTGGTGATGTTGTAGTCCCTTACTGCCTATGGCTTCTGGCAAGGTCCTCACAATTCTCTCTGTCCTCCATGAAGGTTAGGACACAAACCCATATGATGGGTGGCTCGAGCCTTTTTATAGGGTTTCTATCATGACCCAGGCTCTATGTGCCACTGTGCCTCCTGGGTATTAGGGCAAACAGGTGATTTGTAATCCAGCTGTCCTGCCGGTTTCTGCTGTGCCTCCTAGAGTCCGACACAACCTTGGTCTTCCGGTTACCGGAATCTGTGCTCGGCCAGGGAGGCAGCCCAAATGCTGCTATGCTTCCCTGGTGTCTCTCTCCTGTGCTTCGTTTTCCTGCACGCTCACCAAACACCGTTCTTTCGGTATCTCACTATCTAGGAGCTGCAACACCTCTGGCTACATGGCCCCTTCTTCAATACTTCCGACACTCACTGTCTGACTGCTCTCTTCTCTGTCCTCCTGACAGACTACTCACTCACTTCCCGTCCAGCCAGAATATAAATCTAGGGAAGTTCCCCTAAACCAGGTGTAGAGCTTCCCCTTCTGGCTTGGAGTGTGAACATGTTATGTGCTTTGTGATTACCTGATAGAAGAGATCTTCCTTCGCTTCCAAGCGTGACATCACTCGCCACGTGAGGAAAGCAATGCCACTGTGATGACCAGGACCCTGTGGTGTCCCCCTCCCCCCCACCCCTTCTGTTAAATCCAGTACTCCCTGACTGGGAAGAGAAGAACAATACACGTTGTTAAAAAAATCATGCAAAATTTTTGTAAATACATGTAAACAGGTTAATTAATGTAAACTTTGGCTACCCTTTATGGGAGGAATTAACCCCTTAATGACAGCCAATACGTCTTTTAACTGACCTGACATATAAGAGAATAGCCTCCCCATACAGGTAACAATCCAGCAGCTGTCAGCTGTACACTATAGCTGACAACTTGCTGTATCAGCCACGATCAGTGTTTGCACCATCCAAATCTGTGTAACCCCTTAGATGCTGCTGTCAATAGTGACTGCATCATTATAAATGGTTAACAGAGTGTGAGGGCTTTTTCTTTATCCAAATTGGTGCCATCAGATCATGATTGTGTGGTCTTGATGTTTGCCATGGCAATTCACGACCAAATAGCGGCCTTAGAGTCTGACGGCTGTAGTATTCTGTTCTGAAGTTAGAGGCATTTAGGTGGTAAAAATACACATTTTCATTTCTGTCATACCACTTTGCATTAATTACTGTAAAGCACCTGAAGGGTTAATAAACTACCTGACAGCAGTTTTCAATATGTCAGGGGGTGCTGTTTTTAAAATGGTATCATTTTTGGCGGTTTCCCAATATATGAGACCCCTAAAGTCACTTCAAACATGGATAAGTGCCTAAAATTTTTTTTTTTGTAAATTTCTTGAAAAAATGAAAAATTGGTGCTACATTTTTAAACCTCCTAAAATGCTAACAAAATAAAATAATATTTTACAAATGGTGCTGATGTAAAGCCGACATGTGGGAAATGTTATTTATTAATGGTTTGATGTGGTATGACCATCTGGATTAAAGGGATTATCATTAAAATTTTGAAAATTGCAAATTTTTAACATTTTTCTCAAATGTTTGATTTTTTTTTTATAAATAAACACAAGACATATTGACCTAAATTTACCATTATCATAAAGTATAATGTGTCACGAAAAAACAGTCACAAAATCACTTGGTTTTGTTGAAGCATTGCAGAGTTATTACCACATAAAGTAACACTAGTCAGATTTCAAAAATTTGGCTCCGTCATTAAGGGGTTAATACTTGAACATTGCTGGAACATATATATATATGAATAACTTTCAAAGATATACTATGAAAAGGCGACTACCCTTGCTGGTATACTACTTAAGATTTTCTTTATTTAAAGTGCAAAACCAAACATCAGCTTTACTTTCATTTACTAACTCTTACTATACTTCTCTACATATAACACTATCACTTATTATACTAGTTCACTTATCACTTTCCTAAAGTGCCACAAATATTAACATTCTCTTATTACACTTAAAGTTACAAACGTTTTTCAAGTCACTCAATATTCTAATAGCAGCAACGATGTGAGGGACCCATCATAAACCCCCAATGTAGGTACTGGGCGGGCTACAAGGCATATACGCTGCTATGCTCCCCTGGTGTCTCTCCTGTGCTTCGTTCTCCTGCATGCTTACTCAACACTGATCTTCTTTCGGTATCTCACTATGTAGGAGCTGCTGCACCTCTGGCTACATGGCCCCTTCAAGTCCTTCTGACACGGTCTAACTGTTCTCTTCTCTGTCCTCCTGACAAGACTACTCCCTTCCCCTCCAGCCAGAATATATATCTAGAGAAGTTCCCCTAAACCAGGTTTAGAGCTCCCCCTTTTGGCCTACAGTGTGAACTGTTGTGTGTTTTGTGATTACCTGATAAAAGAGATCTTCCTTCGCTTCCAAGCGTGACATCACTCTCCCCGTGAGGAAAGCAATGCCACTGTGACAATCGACCCTGGGGTGTCACATATTCAAATCACATAATTACAGTAGATGCA